>NC_092337.1:169125000-170325000 GCF_046630445.1 Rutidosis leptorrhynchoides
TTATTATTATTAAAATAGTTATTAGTATTATCATTATCATAATATTTATTAGTATTAGTATTATTATTATTATAATTAAACTAATATTAGTAACATGGAATTATTATAATTACTATTATTATCCTTAAAATGAACACGGCATAAAAGACGATTTAAAAGCTACTAACAAATCAATTAGGAAATAATGAGTATGGGTATCATGATGAAATTTAAAATATTGTAAGATATTGATTTAAGATAAAATTATCATTTTTCATTTAAAAGTACTATTAATATTAAAAATATCTTTTTTTATAAAAATTATTATCTTAAGAAAAATATCATTGTTAATATAAAATTTCATTATTTTTATAAATTAGAACTATCATTTATTGATGACATCATTTTTAGTAAATATAAAAATTAATATTTTTATTAATAGGATAATAATAATTATTATTAAAAAATAGTACAACTTTTACTTATTATTATTACCAGTGTTATTTTATCAAATAAATATGTAACACAAATAATATAATTACCTTAATAAAACCTATCATAATATTTTATGATATTAAATAAATTTTATTACTTAAGATATATAAAAGTATATTTTTATATAAATTTTATTTATTAATAAATGAATTATATTATTCACTTTAATAAATCTTTTAAAAATATGTAAAAATATAAAATGATGATATTTAAAATATATAATAATCATGTATAAATTTTGAAAATCATTTTTGAGTCAAATTGACTTTTGTTGACTTTTGCATATTAGTCTCGAGCATTAGGATTATGATACACTATGACTTAATCAAATTCGTTAAACAACTATTGACTAACAAATAAATATATATACTTAATTTAGGTTCGTGAATCCAAAGTCAACCTTGCACTTGTTCAATATAGTCATATGTATTTTTACTACAAAATACATTAGGTGAGTTTCATTTGCTCCCTTTTTAAATGCTTTTGCAATATATATTTTTGGGCCTGAGAATACGTGCGCTGCTTTTATAAATGTTTTACAAAATAAGCACAAGTTCATGAAACTACATTCTACGATTGTTTTGTTATACCGGATATCTGTACTTATTATTATTATGCTTGGTAACCTAAGAATTAGTGAAAAAACACTAATTGACGCGAATCCTAAAAGTAGATCTACGGGCATCACAGTTGGTATCAGAGCAGTGGTCGTAGCGAACCAGGTCTGCATTAGTGTGTCTAACTGGTAAGTTGTTAGGATGCATTAGTGAGTCTGGACTTCGACCTAGTAGATGTTAGGTTATATTAATAAGTCTGGAC
Organism: Rutidosis leptorrhynchoides; assembly: GCF_046630445.1. Taxonomy (NCBI): domain Eukaryota; kingdom Viridiplantae; phylum Streptophyta; class Magnoliopsida; order Asterales; family Asteraceae; genus Rutidosis; species Rutidosis leptorrhynchoides. The sequence continues at coordinate 169,126,294 of NC_092337.1, forward strand.
TTGAACCTGGTCTGCATATCAAAAAGTTTTGCTTATCATTTTGTGTCGAAAATCACCTGCTTATCATTCTTAGTCTAGATACGTCTTGCTGCATTGATTGCATGAATAATGTATAGACAAAATTCATATCTTAGAATACCTGCTAAATCATATCTTATCGTATCAATTACTGTAAACTTTGCTTGACATATTCCGTAAATTCCTCCGTAATTTACGAAATCTTTTGTTCTATATATATGGATATCCTATGTACTTAGAATACCGTCCGTTAACCAGAAAATTATTCCATATCGAAAAATCCTTTATCCAATCGTACGAAATGGAATTCGTCACCAGTTCAAGTCACTCTGATTCCGAAATGGAATCCCATTCAAGCTCCGAAATCAGTGTGACTAGAATGGATCAACCAATCAGCCATCATCTATTTTGGATGAATTGGGGATGGGTTCGTAGCCTCCTCAATCACTGGAGACAAGAAGAAGGCGATCCTTTCCATCCACCACATTGTCCTCTTGGCGAAGAACCTGAAGCACTTACCGGCGAACCTGTCCGAAACACCATCTTTTCTCTCATTTCCAGAGTATCTCGTCACGATTATATACTATACTAAATTTTAGATTTTATTTATCCGCTCATCCGAACTGACAATCATCCCGGAATAATAGAAGAAGTCAACGAGCTTCGCGCTCGGGTAGTGGCTTTGGAGAATATGGTACGAAGGTTACAAACACCAGCAGCAGCACCAGCAGCATAAACAGTACCACCATCAGCAACATCAACAGTACCACCACCATCCAGCAACAGCAACAGCAACATCCGTATCTCACACCTCAAATTCACAATCTTTCCTACGAACATCAACATCATACGCACCATAGATACCAAGGAGTACCAACAACAATAACCGATGAAGTATTGATCCATAACTTCATTAATATTCTGTGAAGAATATGTGATTCCTAATAGCTAACGATGAAGTATTGACCCATAACTTCATTAATATTCTGCAAAGAATATGTAGTTCCTAATAGTCTTAGGGATTACTTATTCTAGCTCAAACTAAAAATCATATGAGTTTAATATCATATTAACTCATTAAATCTATGATTACATCTGAAGAAAATATATATGTATATATGTTTTCATAAAGATTGTAATTCTTTCGTACAAACTGTTAATGGTGAAAATATTTTAACGGGTAGGTAATACCCGAGGAATATTTAGATTTCACATTAATAAGTTACATTGTACATTCTTCGAATCTGATTCAACAGTCATTTACTATCCTATTTACATTCACCGATATACGAATCTGTTCACCACAAAATAACCATTTTTATTCAATTTCATAATTGAATTTTGACTTATCAGAATCCAACAAGTGGCATAATGAAGAAAACATTGTAAAAATAAAATTTGTTAGAAACAAACAATTTAACTATGAGAAGAATTTTGTTAAGAATCCACGCTAACTGTTCCTAGCTAACTGTTCCTAGCTAACTGGTTACATTTTATTTATCGCAATTTAATTATCGCAATTTAAATTCTCGCAATTTTATTTATCGTCATTTAATTTCTGTTATTTATTTTACGCACTTTAAATATCGGGACACGTATACAATGTTTTGACATATCATATCGACGCATGTATATATATTATTTGGAATAACCATAGACACTCTATATGATGTAATGCTTGGGTTCGCTAAACAGGGTTGAGGTTGATGCTACAATAATATATATACTTTGAGTTGTGATCAAGTCTGAGACATGTACACGGGTCACGATACGTATTATTTAATTCGAATATTATAAAACTATATATGAATTATTGAATTAATAACTGTGGACTATCAATTGAGGACCAACATTGGACAATTAAAATGAATTAAAATATTGATTATAACATATGAAACTAAACAATTCTTCAAGTTTGCCACTTGATTTCATCTTAAACCTCATTTGTATCTTCACGATTATATTCTGCGTTCAAACCTTTCATGATCCTTGAAAATACCTCAATCAAAAGGATGAATCAACTACACTTCATCTACGGAAGAAAAGATTGATGCATATAGTTATGCATCTGAAAAACTCTCGACAACTGAGTAAACGTTTAACACGAAATTCCTTAGTGTTATTATAACCCAAAATAACTTTGCAGATCTTTTCCAAAGTAGTTAATTTTGTCACAGCTCAAGCAAGTCAACTTCGATTCTTCAGTGGAAACAGCCTTATTATAACCTTGATATATACGTTGCCATTTCATCATCATTACTGGGGAACCTTTCATGTTCCACCACATTAGCAATAAACTTACCAACAATTTCAATTATCTTTGACTTTCTGAAGAATCATTGTATTTATCAAAATCCCATCATTTACTCATTTGCATCTGGTAACGAGAATTGACATACGAATCATCAGAATTTAGCAATCAGTATCTTGAAATTCTCGCAGCATGTCTACAACAACAGTTATATGTATACATATAACATTTATCTCTTAGAATTATGATCTTTCATTCTGAAATTCTGAAAAGAACCCAGTCTACAAATCAATACTTCAAATTCTAAAAAAAAGCTGAATACAGCAGCAAAAACTGTACACGACTTTAACAGTCAGAAGTTTGATAATAAAGAATAGTAGGTTGGCAAAACTCAGAAAAGTTGAAACTGGAAAAAGGATTGAGCAAACCAAGAAGGAGATTGTAGACAAATCACAAAGAATAAATCTGCCTTCAAAGAATCCAAATGATTTAGTATTTACTAAGGTCATTAACGAATACCTTACTCTTGACTCTAAATTCTTGCATCAACCTTCGAATTTAGATATTCCAAAATATCATCATAAATATCTTCGATATTTCTGAGGATATTTTCATAAATATTCTTGTCCAAAATTATTTATCTCTTCCTGCTATCTATGTTACATCATAAAGGAAACTACTTTAGTTTCTAAATTTCTTTAAAATTTAAGTTTGAATTATGAATGATTTTGAAGTAGTGTTGGAAATTGATGCATGAGTTAGTATAATATAATGACACTTGATCAACGTGATTATATTACAGCAATTCATGCTGAGTTTCTGATGAAACGTGATGATTCACAGACTCTAACGTCATCATGTACCATGTTACACGACTCTTGTATTCTATTTAAACCTCTAAAATATCAAGAAAATATTTCTTGATGATTCGGTCTTTTTCAGGGTATTCTGGTAATTTAAAAAATCAAGATCGTGCCATTACCATTCCCTTCTTAGAACATTAACAATGTTCATTCTGAAACTTATATCTGCGAATTCTGGATCATTACAAGAGATGCCCAATCGCAAGAAGAAGAAACGAAGGGACAAAGATCCGAAATAGAAATTGGAGTATAAATTGCAGCAAATAAGAGGGAGTATTAACTATGGATGACAATGATTATAGGAAATAGAAATAGGGACATTGAAATATAAGGGGAGATATAAAGCCCGATAACAAAATTACAAACTGTGTATATCAATGTTTATCGCGACATAAAGACACGGGAGAATTAAAAGCACTATAACCCCAAGAGCAAAGTAGAAGTAAGCAGATTCCTCTGGTGGAAGTTGGAAAAGAAGAATGATTGTTATGATAGTAAGGGTGAGGACAAGGATTAGAACTGGATTAAGCATTTTCACAATCTTTTGGATATATGAACTAAGAAAAAAAAGTATAGGAATGGTGAGAATAATGGAACGGAAGAGTTTAATTTATAATGGAAATATCAGACAGAGTAATCAAGGCAGATCACCGTATTTAATTATAGAGATCTCAATTTTCTTACTCTTCGAAGAATCAAATCTGTTAGATTTCGAGGATTTTCTTTAAATCCCTTGAATTCCGGAATTCAATCATGACTACGTCAAAAGTTATAGAAAAATCTCCATTTCTTTATCTCGATCTTTTGTGATAGCTTCATTCATACGCTTCGATTAATCAAATCATTTTATTCATATTACTCAATGATGATAAAACTCTATTTATCAACTCATATTTGTCATGAAAACATTTTTATTGTTAACCATGACCACCTCACTCAAATTTCGGGACGAAATTTCTTTAACGGGTAGGTACTGTGACGACCCGGGAATTTCCGAACAAATTTAAAGTTTAATCTTTATATATTTCCAACACGATAAGCAAAGTTTGTTAAATTAACTCTCACGGATTTTAAATCATGTTTATACATTCATTTTACCTAGACCAAATTCCAATGATTCACGAACCATTAAAAGAACATAAATGATTATATATGAATGGGTGTATATATTATAACTTGATAACGTTAACGAAGTATTAAGTATAAATACTTTACAGAATAGTATTTAGTTCCATATGTTTATTGATGGAATTTCATAATAATCAATTGATGTAGTACGAAAAACACTTTTTGATATAATAGGACTTGTCTATCTAAACGATCTTTGAGTAAATAAACGTAAGTTAAAATATTGGTTATAACGTGTACTTAAAACGTGTTCATTAATTATATGTGTTTTCAAAGTAATTAAATACACGATAGAAACACTCGCCTAGTGACGCAAATGATATTCAAAACGATTAGTATCTATTTAAATAAAAACGTTACGCATTAATTTTTCTAAACGAAATAAAAAAATAAACTTTGAAAAATAAATAGTTTTGAAAAACTAAATGTTATATTTTAGATACAAACTTATATTTCTAAATATGTATATATGTATTTTTAACTTAGTCATAAAATGTCCCAATTTAAAATACTATATTTTGGTAAACAACGAGTCACTGATTTATAGGAGCAAATGACCACAACGCTCAATTTTATAAGTTACATTTTTTTATAACATAATTTATTTATTAGTAAGTCAAATTATTAATAAGGGTACACGTCACGTAACGTAAAAGGCTAGTTTTCTAAACGTACGAAAGTGCGCTAGAAAAACTGAAAGTGGTACATGAGTCGAGTGATAACGTACGAGTCATTTGAATAAAAATTACATTTTTACAACGCACGTAAATATAATATAATATTTAATTAATCCTAAAGATTAAATATATTATATATTAAATAATATATAAATATAACATATGTTACATAGAATCGTCGGTAGAAGAATGAATTGCGTTTGAGCTGTAAAGGTGTGTTAGGTAAGCTCCCATTTCTTTTAAAAACGCATTTTGGTTCGAAATAAACTCATTCATTCCATCTCTCGATATCAGTCTCTGATATACATATACATACTTAATTATTTATTTATTATTATTATTATTAAGATTATTATTATTATTAATGTTATTATTATTATTAGTATTATTATATTATTAAATATACATAAAATATTACGACGGAGTGCTGTCCGAGTGTTTTCAAAACGGGTTTTATGAGCGGGATAGAGCTAAGGAAATTATGGGATATAGCTATGGAGGTGATGGGTATGGTTCATGGGTATGCTCATGAGGTCAATTTAGTATTTATAATCTCCGTTGCGTCTACGTACTTTTCCTACAATATTGAATCTCACTATTGATACGTGAGTACTCGTAAATAAATTTTTACATATCAATAGTGTATCCCTGACTAGTGCTCGAGTATTTGGGATTATGCATGCTTGTACTTTTGATATTGCTCTTAGATAGGTTATGTTAAATCTCGAATTAGTTACACCTGCGGTTGAGATAAGATATAAGATATGCATGTTGTTGGAAAGCTAGCCAAAAATTAAGAACTTTTCCTTTAGATGTCGAATGGTTTCGATGAACGGATTAGAAATTATATTCAATTGAATTTTTGTAAAAATCATTATTATTATCGTTGTTATTATCGTCGCTCTAATTTTTATCAAATTAGTATTATTATTATTATTATTATTATTATTATTATTATTATTATTATTATTATTATTATTATTATTATTATTATTATTATTATTATTATTATTATTATTATTATTATTATTTTATGAGCGGGATAGAGCTTAGGAAATTATAGGATATAGCTATGGAGGTGATGGGTATGGTTCATGAGTATGCTCGTAAGGTCAATTTAGTATTTATAATCTCCGTTGCGTCTACGTACTTTTCTTGCAATATTGAATCTCAATATTGATACGTGAGTACTCGTAAATAAATTTTTACATATCAATAGTGTATCCCTGACTAGTGCTCGAGTATTTGGGATTATGCATGTTTGTACTTTTGATATTGCCCTTAGATAGGTTATGTTAAATCTCGAATTAGTTACACATGCGGTTGAGATAAGATATAAGATATACATGTCGTTGGAAAGCTAGCCAAAAATTAAGAACTTTTCCTTTAGATGTCGAATGGTTTCGATGAACGGATTAGAAATTATAGTCAATTGAATTTTTGTAAAAATCATTATTATTATCGTCGTTATTATCGTCGCTCTAATTTTTATCAAATTAGTATTATTATTATTATTATTATTATTATTATTATTATTATTATTATTATTATTATTATTATTATTATTATTATTATTATTATTATCATCATCATCATTAAAATAGTTATTAGTATTATCATTATCATAATATTTATTAGTATTAGTATTATTATAATTAAAATAATATTAGTAACACGTAATTATTATAATTACTATTATTATCCTTAAAATGAACGCAGCATAAAAGACGATTTAAAAGCTACTAACAAATCAATTAGGAAATAATGAGTATGGGCATCATGATGAAATTTAAAATATTGTAAGATATTGATTTAAGATAAAATTATCATTTTTCATTTAAAAGTACTATTAATATTAAAAATATCTTTTTTATAAAAATTATTATCTTAAGAAAAATATCATTGTTAATATAAAATATCATTATTTTTATAAATTAGAACTATCATTTATTGATGACATCATTTTTAGTAAATATAAAAATTAATATTTTTATTAATAGGATAATAATAATTATTATTACAAAATAGTACAACTTTTACCTATTATTATTACCAGTGTTATTTTATCAAATAAATATGTAACACAAATAATATAATTACCTTAATAAAACATATCATAATATTTTATGATATTAAATAAATTTTTTTACTTAAGATGTATAAAAGTATATTTTTATATAAATTTTATTTATTAATAAATGAATTACATTATTCACTTTAATAAATCCTTTAAAAATATGTAAAAATATAAAATGGCGATATTTAAAATATATAATAATCATGTATAAATTTTGGAAATCATTTTTGAGTCAAATTGACTTTTGTTGACTTTTTCATATTAGTCTCGAGCATTAGGATTGTGATACACTATGACTTAATCAAATTCGTTAAATAACTATTGACCAACAAATAAATATATATACTTAATTTAGGTTCGTGAATCCAAAGTCAACCTTGCACTTGTTCAATATAGTCATATGTATTTTTACTACAAAATACATTAGGTGAGTTTCATTTGTTCCCTTTTTAAATGCTTTTGCAATATATATTTTTGGGACTGAGAATACATGCGCTGCTTTTATAAATGTTTTACAAAATAAGCACAAGTTCATGAAACTACATTCTACGATTATTTTGTTATACCAGATATCTGTACTTAATATTATTATGCTTGGTAACCTAATAATTAGTGAAAAATACTAATTGACGCGAATCCTAAAGGTAGATCTAAGGGCACCAACCACCCCATTTTCGAATAGTGGAAATGCTTTAGTACTTCGAAGGGTTCTTGTCATACATTTGAATAGTGGAATGTATGATGCCATATATCTTAAGTGCTCTATGTTAAGGTCGGTTACCAGGCGATTCATCGTATGAATGATTTTTTTTGCAGTTGTAATGATCCTGCACCTTTAATTAAATGAAATATTGTGGCTTATTAAACATTATGACTATTATATAGAAATTAAACCTATGAACTCACCAACCTTTTGGTTGACACTTTAAAGCATATTTATTCTCAGGTATGAAAGAAACCTTACGCTGTGCATTTGTTCATTTTTAGAGATATTACTTGGAGTCATTCATGACATATTTCAAAAGACGTTGTATTTGAGTCATTGAGTTCATTAAGATTATTATCAAGTCATTTATAGTTGGATATATTAAGAAGTGGTATGTATACTGTCAACTTTCAATGAAAAGAAAGTTTGTCTTTTAAAAACGAATGCAATGTTTGTAAAATGTATCATATAGAGGTCAAATACCTCGCGATGTAATCAACTGTTGTGAATCTTTTGTAATCGATATGGACTTCGTCCGAATGGATTAGGACGGGTCATCACAATTATGATTATTATTATTATGATTATTTTTATTATTATTACTATTAATTAACTTTATTAACAAGTACTATAATTAAATATTATTAGTATTAAGAAATTTTATCAAAATTAGTATTTATATTGTAAAAATAATACAACCTTTTTATTTTAGTATTATTACTATCATTATTAAAAAAAATTATATATTTTATTATTATTATCATTCTTATTATCAATATTAACATTTTTATTAATATTATCGTTATTATTATCACTAATGTTGTTAATCTTACTTCATAAAAATTATTATTAGTATTACTATGGTTATTATTTTGATTATTACAATTGTAGTTATTATCATTATAAAGACATTACAACTTTTTATTTATTATTATTATCATTATTAATTTCATATTAACAAAATTATTATGAAAAATAAATATTTTCTATATAAGAGCATATTTATTTCAACTATCATAATATTTCATATAATTATAAATATTAGGATTATTTATATAAATATTTACATATAAAAAAATTACTTATTTTCAATACAAAATTAAACATATGTGTATATATATATATATATATATATATATATATATATATATATATATATATATATATATATATATATATATATAACTATATAAATATTAACTATTTTAAATATATTTAAGATATATAATTTAAGACTATAATATATAAATCTGTTTGATTACGACGATACGTGTTAATAGATATACAATTGATATAGGTTCGTGAATCCAAGGCCAACCTTGCACTTGTTCAATGATGTTATATGTATTTTTACTACGAAATACAGTATGGTGAGTTTCATTACTTCCTTTTTAAATGCTTTTGCAATATATATTTTTGGGACTGAGAATACATACGCTTTTATAAATGTTTTACGAAATAGACACAAGTAATCAAAACTACATTATATGGTTGAATGATCGAAGCCGAATATGCCCCTTTTTGCTTGGTAGCCTAAGAATTAGGGAACATCACTAATTTTGAGAATTAGTGCACCCCTAATTGACGCGAATCCTAAAGATAGATCTATTAGGCCTAACAAACCCCATCCAAAGTACCGGATGCTTTAGTACTTCGATGTTATTTTATCATGTCCGATGGATGTCCTGGAATGATAGGGGATATTCTTATATGCATCTTGTTAATGTCGGTTACCAGGTGTTCAATCCATATGAATGATTATTTTTGTCTCTATGCATGGGACGTATATTTATGAGAAATGGAAATGAAAATCTTGTGATCTATTAAAATGATGAAAATGAATGATTATGATAAACTAATGAACTCACCAACCTTTTGGTTGACACTTGAAAGCATGTTTATTCTCAGGTATGAAAGAAAACTTCCGCTGTGCATTTGCTCATATTAGAGATATTACTTGGAGTCATTCATGACATATTTCAAAAGACGTTGCATTCGTGTCGTTGAGTTCATCAAGATTATTATTAAGTCAATCATAGTTGGATATATTATGAAATGGTATGCATGTCGTCAACATTCGATGTAATGAAAGATTGTCTTTTCAAAAATGAATGCAATGTTTGTAAAATGTATCATATAGAGGTCAAGTACCTCGCGATGAAATCAACTATTGTGAATCGTTTATAATTGATATGAACGGGTCCTTTCAGTTGGTATCAGAGCGGTGGTCTTAGCAAACCAGGTCTTGCATTAGTGTGTCTAACTGATAGTTGTTAAGATGCATTAGTGAGTCTGGACTTCGACCGTGTCTGCATGTCAAAAGTTTTGCTTATCATTTCGTGTAGAAAATTACCTTCTTATCATTCTTAGTCTAGACACGTATTATTGCATTTAGTGCATCGATAGTGTATAGACAAATTCATATCTTAGCGTATCTATTACGGTATACTTTGTGTAACAACCCTGATTTTTCCGTTACTTCTGTTAACTTTCCGTTAGTTTATTTAACGGCGATTATTTAACTTTTATGTGTTTATGTATTATAAATGCATACTTGATCTTCGGAGGGTTACTATAATTAATATGGGTTGATATTAATTCAAATAAATATTTCGGATAATGAAATACGATAAAAATGATACGATTTTGATAATAGCTTTTTGAGCAACGAAACGCTCGGGTTTATTTTAATAATTAATTTTATTAATTATTAACGTTTTAAAATATTTAATTTATTAGGTTTTTAATAAATTAAGCGATTGGTTGCGTTTAACGATCGGGTTAGCGTTTCGGGCCTTCGGTACGACTAAACGACACTTAAAACGGACCACGATTACACGGAATTACAAAACACGAGCCCAGAAATTTACCCCATGGTCCATTCGGCCGATTGCCTCTCTCCCACCCCCTTTTATGTTTAATTTTGCAACTTGAGGGATTTAAGTGTAAATTAGGAGTGTTAGGGCTTAATATAAATACTTAGTAGTACCATGATTACACAAACCCTTCCCCATTATTATTTTTCCAGTCGACGTCTGCTCCCTCTTCCCTCCCTCTGCTACCGTCGCCCATAACACACACACACACACTCAAAATTTATTTTTGATCAATCTTGCTTCATCAAAGTTTCAATTCGTGTCATCCTCTACGCGCGTGTATCGTTAATTTTGTGATCTAAGGTATAATTGCATAAACCCTAAATCTTAAAATCTGAATTTTATAAGAGTTTCATAGTTATGTTGTCAATTTCTCAAATCTATACGCGTACGTGTTAATCGTTATCATTATTTTGATTGTTTGATGCGCTAGGGTTTAAAAACGAATTTGTTTTTGCTTGATCAGAAAAATTAAGTTTTTCAAATGTTAATTATTATTATGTTATAATCAAATTCCTTGCAAAAAACTATTGAGTTTAGGCTTTGGATTCGCTTGACTTCGTTTCCGTATGATTAAGTTATGTCAATTTGAATTATCGTTGTGTTTTTGTTGTTTGATCAGAAATCTGGTATTGATAGGCAACGAATTGGAATGTGAGACTTATACCACCAGAAATATAATTTAAAAACACTCAATTTAGACTAGGATATCATGTTGTTTGCTTATGTATAACCCGAGATATGCTTGAATTAGTGTAAAAGTGGTTTTATACAGCACTTGCATGAAAATAACCTTGTATGATAAAATGTGTTAACCTTTGTCATTAAAGCTTTGCATATTTGAAAATTAGACAAAAATTACTTCATCTTTCATGTAGATACCATAGGCTAATTATATCTACATCTTCGGATAATCGCATATGAATGTGAATAACTAAATGAGAATCGAATCTGTAAATTGCTCACCATTTTACACTCTGTGGATTGTGTATAGTAATTTAGTATGTATGATTCTGGAAAATGAAACTTCACATGATATGTGACTTATTGTTAGTTTATGTCAATCTCTGAAACCTTATGCATTGGGCACAATAGAGCCATACTTTATGTGAATTCTGATTTGATCTGAAAACTGAATGTTCAAATTGCACGAATAAACTGTACAAATTGGCTAAACAAAAGTTGCTACATTTTTTATATGTGTTACTTTGATTTGTTCTTGAACTATGGCCACTGGTCTTGTATCAATTTCATGTTCCTAACTCCGGTTATAGCCAAAATGAAATTAGTGCGCGGTCAGAAACTGACTTGACAAACCCCAAATGTATCCCTTCTGATTCCTAACTTTTAATTGTCGTATGTGTCCCTGGCTGAACTTTTTGGAATCTATTTTAAGTATATTTATGATCTGGAGTTTGTCATATTTACTTAAAGTTTGTACTATGAGATAATGTGCTAAGTATGCTACGTGTTCATGAACTTTGCGCATAACGATAAACTGAAATTGTGAAAATGATCATTCATGACCTAAAACGTATTGTCTGACTTAGGTTTGACATGTTGACTAATATTTGACATGAACCTACTGATGTTGACTTTATTTTACCACATTGACCAAGTTTGACTTCTGGTTTGACTTCGGTTGACTTTGTTTGACTTGCATGATATAGTTGACTTTTACTTTGAAACGTGTCGAGTCGAGCAATAAGACAACGTACACTATGAAACCACACTTATTTAAGATACATATATTGACCAACCTACATACGTATACTTAGGTTGCATTACTCGGCTATAAATCGTACAAGTTAATTGTTCACTTTTCAATCCGAGCTTATTCAAAGGTGAGTCTACAGTCCTGCTTTTTACATGTTTTCAGGGATGATAATACACGCTGTTATATTTACATTTTTAAATACTTTTTATTGAAATGAGTACTACACATATGCATATTGAGTTTTGTTCAGAAATGATGGAATTTAACGAGTTTGATAAACAACATTTTCATATAGTAAACTTGATCATTACACCATTTTAATGTAGTTAAAGCAAGCAGAAGCAATGTGTAAAGTCATGTTAACATGTTAAGCCATTAAGTTAAATTCCATGATAATATCAAGTCTTGGATAAATGCTTACAAATATAACAAGAAAAGAAGAGTGTTTATACCTCCTCAATGAAGGATTTAGTGCTGAATTTGGACAGCAAAATAGATGATGAAGATGATGCAAAATGAGCTTCTAACTTGAAGACTCAAGTGTGTAATACCCCAAGCTTTCAATCACCAACACCTATCTTTATTTGGTTAGGATTTTAGGACACTTATTACTTGAAATTAACTAGCAAAACTCTTTCTTTTTTTCCTTGTAAACTCACGGCAGCAGCAACACAAGAGAAGGGCAGAATAATTTCAATTTTGTTGTGCCAAAAGAGTGAGTCAATGCTTGGTATTTCAGAGTTGCATGCACTTGAGAAGTGTGATCTTAAAACTAACAAAAGACTAGCAAGTGGTGTCTCCTTGGAGACCACAAAAAAGTCTCCCATGCTTGTAATATAACAAGATTCACAATTTTATAAAACTTGTTAAAAATCATGTAATTAAATATGTAAAACTTGTTATATAAAACATGCATTTGTTAAGTTACTTACATTTTATAAACCAATTTATAAAATATAACACAACATAATTATTTAAACCTATAAATAATTAAATATAAATTATCCAAATAATTTATCTCAAGTGATAATATTTTAGAAAACCGATTTTCTAAAGTTCAAGTGTCGCTTATTTATTTAATGATTTAATCGTTAAGCTTAAATACGTTTAAGGTGTCAGTAAGCTTGTTATTGGGTATGACCCGACTTGGATCATAACATATTAGCCACATTAATTAAATATGTCTCTCGGGCATACGAAAAACCTTCAATCTCCCACTTGCACGAGAAACATAAGAAATTAATGCAAGTGACGGAAACTACCTAACGACCGTCCATCACCCCCAATATGTTATGACTATATGCCATTCAATAACATCATTCCTTTCGAGTTCCCATCTCGAAAATGAATAGGCGAATCTTTTCATTTATCCTTTCATCCTAGATGTCATGTTAAATCCAAGAGACACAGAGTGATCACTCTCTTCTAGATTTAACTTTATCAGGCCTTAGACATCTAACTCTCAACGAATAAGAGGGACAAATTCCATCTTGACTACATACGTTCTAGATATATACCTTGCATTATACCTGAGCTCCTCCTTGTGAACTACCATATTTCAGAATAGCGAAGGAAAGAATCAAGGCATAATACTTGGTGAATATCCGAACCCAATATGTATCTCAGGTCAGAGGATACAATGATATTCGCCTTTACTCAAGATTACATGTGATCAACCACAAAGGCTCCATTTAGTAAATCTTGAGGGCGGGTCTTCCAATATTTGTATCCCACAAATATCTATGAACCTTGGTTGCAACCTTGCTCCACATTCATCCCATGAATGTATACCAATCAAAGTTCATAATAGTCTAAACCTCACACTTGCTCCCACAAATGTGATCGACTACGGAATTTAGAATAATTACTTATTCATGGATAAAATATGCAAAATAGGAACAATACTCAAAATAAATTAATACCATAATTATATTAATGAGTTTGAACAATTTCGTTCTGTTACAATACTTAAAACAGATCATGACTAATCACTAGAATATCGAAGCCCTAATGCACAAACATGTCCTGCATGTTTTGCTCCATGTAAGAGCTTCGTGAGAGGATCCGATATATTAAGATCTGTGTGAACTTTGCGAATACATATCTTTCCCTTTTTTCAACTTCATCCCTTATGTAGTTGAATCTCCACTCAATGTGACGGGTCTTTTGGTGAGCACGAGGTTCCTTGATTTGAGCAATCGCACCCTCGTTGTCACAAAAGATCTCAAGAGGGTCCTGAATGGAAGGGACTACTCCTAAGTCGTCGATGAATTTCTTCATCCATGCAGCTTCCTGAGCTGCCAATGATGCGGCGATGTACTCCGACTCTGTAGTGGATAAAGCAACAACATCCTGTTTTGAACTCTTCCAGGAGACCGCACCTCCATTTAATGTGAATACATAACCGGATTGTGATCGAGAATCATCTCGATCAGTTTGGAAACTCGCGTCCACGTAACCTTTTACAGCGAGTTCCTCCTCACCAGATCCATATATTAGAAACATATCCTTAGTCCTCCTAAGGTATTTCAATATACTTTTAACCGCAATCCAATGACTGTTTCCTGGGTTATCTGGTATCTACTTGTCAAGCTAAGAGCGCATGACACATCTGGTCTAGTGCATATCATTGCATACATGATTGACCCAATAGCAGATGCGTACGGGACTTTCTTCATTCTCTCTTGTTCATCTTTCATGGTAGGAAACTGAGATGAACTGAGAGGCGTTCCTCTTTGAATAGGTACCAAACCTTTCTTAGAGTTTTCCATCTTGAACCTTTTCAAGATCTTTTCAATGTATGCACTTTGATTCAAACCTATCAGTTTCTTGGATCTATTCATGTAGATCCCAATCCCCAAAACGTATTGTGCTTCTCCAAGATCCTTAATGGAGAAGCATTTACTTAGCCAAGTTTTAACTCCTTGCATTGCCTGAATGTCATTTCCAAATAACAATATATCATCCACATATAGTACAAGGAACATAATTGTGCTCCCACTAGCCTTCTTGTATACACAAGCTTCATCACCATTTTTAATGAAGCCAAATTTCTTGGCCTCCTCATTAAAATGATGATTCCACATTCTAGATGCTTGTTTCAATCCGTAGATTGACTTCTTTAACTTGCATACCTTTTTAGGATATTTTGGATCAACAAAACCTTCAGGCTGAACCATATAGACATCTTCCTCAAGATGTCCATTTAGGAAAGCGATCTTAACATCCATTTTCCATATTTCATAATCATAATGAGCAGCAATGGCAAGTAATATCCTAATAGACTTTAGCATTGCCACAGGCGAAAAAGTTTCATCATAGTCAACCCCTTGAGTTTGAGTGAAACCTTTTGATACAAGTCTAGCTTTATATGTATCCAAGTTTCCATGTATGTCGGTTTTCATTTTGAAAAGCCATTTACAATCAACTAGCCTTGAGCCAGTAGGTTGTACAACAAGTTCCCAAACTTGGTTGTCATACATGGATTGCATCTCAGCGTTCATGGCTTCCTGCCATTTATCTTTATCAATCCTTGATAAAGCATCTTGGTAGTTTGTTGGTTCATCCAAATCAACCACATAGCAACCATCCATGAGAAACCCATATCTCTTAGAAGGATTACTAATCCTACCAGATCTGCGAACGTCTTGTGTATTTTGATCATCCATTTGATCACTCTCAACATTTTCATGTTGAGTGCTAGTGTCAACCAATTGTGCATCATCTACTTGATCTTGAACCTCTTCAAGATCTATCTTCCTTTCACTATTTCCTTCCATTAGGAACTTAGTTTCAAGGAATTCCGCCTTCCGAGCAACAAATACATGTTGCTCGGATGGATCATAGAAATAGTATCCCATATCATCCTTGGGATATCCAATGAAGATACACTTCGTGGATCGAGCATTCAACTTATTAGGGACGTAACGCTTAGGGTAAGCTTCACATCCCCATACCTTTAAGTATGATAGAGATGGAGGTTTTCCAAACCACATCTCATGAGGAGTTCGTTCCACTTTCTTGGTTGGGGCCATATTTAAAATACGAGCCGCGGAGCATAGACAATAACCCCAAAATAATAGAGGTAATGAGCTTCTAGCCATCATAGATCGAACCATATCCATTAGGATTCGGTTCCTCCTTTCGGAAACTCCATTAAGTTGGGGTGTTTCAGGAGGAGTGAGTTGCGAGATAATCTCACAACCTTTAAGATGATCTTGGAAAGCATCGCTTAGGAATTCACCTCCTCTATCGGTATGAAGTACCTTGATTGTCTTATTGAGTTGATTTTGTACTTCGTTTTGATATTCCTTGAATGCTTCAAAAGTTTCGTCCTTGTGTCTTAATAAGTAGACATATCCGAAACGACTAAAGTCATCAATGAAAGTGACGAAGTATCTTTCACCTTTCCAAGTCACGGGCTTAAAAGTTCCACATACATCCGAATGTATTAATCCCAATAAGTCTTTAGCCCTTTCATAGGTCCCTTTGAAAGGTGCTTTAGTCATTTTGCCTTGTAAACACGATTCACATACATCAAACGAGTCTAGTTTATTTGATTTCAAAAGTCCATTCTTTTGAAGTGTATGCACTCGATTCTTGTTTATGTGACCAAGGCGACAATGCCATAAGTAGGAATCACTCAAATCCCTTTTGAGTTTCTTGGTGTTTGCATGGAACATTGAGCTATTGAATGATGTGTCATCATGAACCAATTCATAAATACCATTCAAAGGCGAAGCCTTAAAATAGAACACATTTTTTAAAGAAACATGGATATCATCATTAATGAAATTAAGATTAAAACCATATTGTTTCAAACGGGATACAGAAATAATGTTTCGAGATAAATTGGGTGCATACAAAACATTTTTCAAAATAAGTTCCAAACCACTTGGAAGCTTCAAAACAAACTCTCCTTGAGCTTTCACTTGCACCCTTGCTCCATTTCCCATGAAGAGACTTGTTGTTCCCGCATCTTGATCACTTCTTTTGAACCCCTACAATGAATTGCAAATATGAGTTCCACATCCTGTCTCTAATACCCATGTATTAGAAGAAGTAATACTAAGCTCAATGTATACCTTATATACATTACCTGAGGTTTGCCCTGCATCCCTCTTTTCTTTCAACTCCTTTAGGTAGACCGAGCAGTTGCATTTCCAGTGACCCATTTCACCGCAACCAAAGCACGGATCTTCCTTGGGGTTAGCTTTACCGGCAACCTTTTGCTTCTTATTATTGTTGGTTGGGGTAACCATCTTCCTCTTTCCCTTGCCCTTGCCTTGGTAGGCGGGTCCTTTCCTCTTAGCCACCTTCGGCTTAGAAGTGTTATGGTTTTTAGACCCGCCTTCATTGATCATAAACATGGGTGAAGCCCTTTTACCCATGCTCTCTTCGGCCGTCTTAAGCATGGCATGTAATTCGCCAATGCTCTTATCCCATCCGTTCATGTTGTAATTCATTACAAATGTGTCAAACCTCTTTGACAAAGAATTAAGGATGAGGTTCGTGGCTAATTCATTAGACACGTTGCAATTTAGACGGTTCGCTTGATCAATTAGGCTTTTCATCTTAAGGACATAAGATGAAACGGATTGGGAGTCGTCCATCCGACATGCATGAAGCGCTCGAACCGTTTCAAAGCGCTTGACATGAACTTGTTGAAGGAATATCTCCTTCAACTGTGTGATCATGTCATATGCACTATGATGCTCGAAGTCCTTTTGAAGTTCGGGTATCATAGTCCCAAGCATGAGGCAAGAAACTTGCACCAAATCGGTGCAATATTTCTCCCAATAAGCCATGCCTTCCGTATCATCCTCGTCCGGTTGATCGGGAATGGGGTCTTCCAACACATACGCCCTATCCTCTAGTTTGAGGACAATTCTTAGATTGCGGAACCAATCCATGAAGTTAGTATGGTTGAGTTTTTCCTTTTCGAGGATTGACCTCAACGATAGGATGTTAAAATAGATTGGTGCATTTGGAATGTTGTTGTTGTTATTGGTGGCCATCTACAAAATTTAACAAAGTTGTTTAATTATCAATTTTAATTTAACAATCAATACCCTTTAAATCCAATTGATATTTATTAAATTTTAGAATCCAACGGTAAACCATATTTCGGTTATGTGACATTTTTCCCGTCATTTGATTTAGCTAGGTAGTCATTGTATGACAATTGCAATCCTTTTGCAACTTCTAAGTTATGGGATCATGCAATCCATTTGCATGGCATATTTATCCCATTAACGCATATTTGTTCCTCATGCTTCGGTGACCCTAAGCTCATGATTCCCAAATCAAGTTGTCCTACTTGTGTAAACGTGTAAATTCAACATACAAGTGGTTAGGTGACCTTTATCCCACAAGTGTGCGAAATTTACCTTAATCATATTAGTTTGCTCATAACGGTTAGGTGACCTTTATCCCATTATATGTTCCCTAATACGTCTAAGTGTCATACAATAGGATGGCGTTAAACTTGTTAACTTAGTGAGCAAAGGGTTTTAAGTTTTCTTTAATTCTAGTTTAAGAAAACTTTTATGCCATACACCAACATGCATTTAGTGTATGGTTCATTTGAAATCCATTTTCAAGTCTTGTAATTTTAGCTAATTACTTGATATAAACCATTTTATATATATGATCCTTATCATGTTCTTAATAACCGTTTACTAATGTCCTTTTAGCCGTTTTTAATTTAACCATTTAAATTGACATTTTGCATGTCGTTAATAATGTTTAATTTAACCAATTAAATTTCCATTTTGCTTGTTGTTAACTTGTGTGATTAACTTGTAGCATACAAACATACAATCCACAATCATACAATAAACAACCACACATGCAAAACAAATATGTTCACAATCAAGCCATTTTGGTAGGCATTTGTTTAGCCAAAAAAAAATGTCACCGGTTAAGGGGTTATAATACAAAGTAGGAGATTTTAAATCTCCCACTTAATCTTGCATCTAAATGCTCCTTCTTGTGTTCTTCAAGTCATCATCTTGCATCTTCATTTTTACAAAATATATCCTAATACATTTTTCTAAAAATTAAAAATACAACCTAATCTATTTTACATACCAAATATAAAATAAATTACATAACCAAAATAATATTATTACAAACCAATTGAATAAATATTATTACAAACTAAATGAATAATAAATAATCATCAAACATGTAACCAAACAAACACAAGGTCTAGGCATTGATTGTGAACATTAACATACAACAAAATATGAAAAAATGGAAGCACCCAAAACCCATTTTGGGTCTACAAATTTTCGGGCAAAATAACATACCCACCCAAAACCAATAATTTTTGCATTTTACTTTCATGCATGTACATAAAATGCAAAATATATAGTGAGTATAATAACCATCCCGAAGCATATTTCAACAACTTCGGCTCTGATACCATTGTTGGGATTTAACAAGTTTCATAATACTTAAAACCTTTTAAGAATCATTCAAAGCGGAAGCATGTAGATAACCATTTCATAACTTGATCGTAATTGGGATTTTAACTTTAATTGGTTAAAGATTAACAAGTTACAAAATGGTTATCTACATGCTTCCACATTGAATGATTCTTAAAAGGTTTTAAGTATTATGAAACTTGTTAAATCCCAACAAAAAAGCCTCTAGCTTGAATACTTTTAATACCATCGGTGTAAGCACAATTTAGATGGACGGATCTGTTAGGCTGACAACCTCACCCGCTATAAAAACTGTGGTGCATTTACTTTGAACATTAAATACATTTGAACAAGTGTATAATATTTTACGAGATAAGGCAGGTATAGTGGCTTCTATACTCGGGTCATTGCTAGTATTCAGGTGCTCGGTTTATGCAAATGATAGAATCTCGTGGTCAAGGAAACTAAACTATTTTTCTGATAACTATTTTTCAGATACTGTTACATTACTTTAAACCTGTAGATTCACCAACATTATTTATTGACTTGTTTTTGTGTGTTGTTATTCTCAGGTATTAATTGCTTCCGCTGTAAATTGTTGCCATTACGTAGAAGTCAAGCCAAGCACTGGGACTAGAGTTAACGTTTCATCAAAGGGATTTTGATGAGGTGTTACATTTGGTATCAGATCTGTGGCTATAGGGAACTAGGATACATTAGTGTGTCTAAACGTAGGGCGCATTAGTGAAGTCTAGTCTATAGCCGTGTGTCTTGGACGACTTTTATACACCATACCTGCACTATTTGCTTCACAATACTACATGAAGGGCTACACATTACACCACATACATATACGCCTTACACCATGCAACATGGACTTGGACTAAATATACTATATCACGAAACACATACGTACACCCGAAGCCATATTTAACTAAATTAAGTTGACTACGCCATCTTGAACTTATGGAGTGATGCCGAATGGAAATGTGAGATAGCGTAATGTAATGACCGGGATTACATTACGGTAACTCATATAGAAGTTCCGACATCGCAAAATAAGGAATTGGGGGCCGAGTCAAGTAGGTTACTTGGATAAACAACGTTTAGAACACAAATCGTATAATCTTAAATGTGAGTAGAAACTCACACTGTTCAGTCAATTATTATTATAACTTATAAGTAACTTGTAATCACGACACAACTTGACACTGCTCGACACTGTCCGTCACCACCAATCACTACTTATCACTACTAAGACACTACTTGAACACACCCGTCATCTCACACCACTACTCAGTACTGTTTATTACTGCTAACTACTACGCAATGCCGCCTCTCACTAATAGTCACAACTTATCACTACTTCTTACCACTTGTCATTACTAAATACTACTTAACTGATACTCCTTGCTATTTGCTACTACTCAATACTACTCATTACTGCTTACCACTACTAAGTAATACTCGACACTACCAACACCTCTACGTTTTACTACTCGCTAATGTGCATCACAACTCATTTTTGATACGTCTTTAGAGGAGGAATTCCTAATAACTGCCCGCACAATACGTAGTAGATATTGTCCACTCGATTACCAACTTACCTATCATTTAGCCATCCGCCGTCCATGATTTTGTTTTCCAACATGAGCCTACCGACTGAAGACCATTATGCCTTATTGGGTGCATTAGAGTACATGTGCATATACTTATGATGTGAGCATGCTATCTAACAACTTATACGTCACTACTATCATCACTGCTTATCACAACCCATCGCTACTTATCGCTAACGCCACCACTCATTGCTACTAGTAATACTACCCGTTACCATATCCCTCATCATTTTGTTCCAACATACTATTCTTAAGCGACAATCATTTTCATTATACCCACAAACATTATCAACCAACTTTGAACACATCGACGGGAACTACACTTCATCTGTTCCTGTGAGACACACCCATCTGGGAGTTTGTACCAACCCTTTTCGTTTAAATATCAGATTTTGTTTGAGTTGTCATTACACCTTGTTCATTTTCGTTTTCCATGAAAATCATCACGTTCTCGCTCATCAACATAATGTGTATATATGATGTCAACACCGGTGCTAAGAGAAGCTTTAACGCTAGAGAAACTGGTCACGATGTTTAAAAACCTGTACCTTCCTTAGACAACGTGTACTCTATAAAACTATTAAACTGGGAAGTTTTAACTTAGTGGTTGAAACAAAATGGTTATCTGACGATACAACCGAGGCAGCTACGACCAGAAGACTATTTGAATTTCTTTCACTGACGATAATAGTGTACGAAGAATAGATCAGTACACTGTCATGTTACACTAATTACTCGAAGGTCCAGAAGTACATGAGATGAGAATGTCTCGCAATTCTGGCACATGTGAGTAAAGATGAGCCAACATTTAAGAGACCCAAATATTTCCCAACTATTAGAGATTGTCCTGAGGTTACACGTCCACCCCACCGTGAAGTCAAATTTTGGATTGATTTGGTGCCAGCAGCTGCACCCGTTACGCGTACAATATACGCATTTGCACCTTTAGAACTACAAGAGCTTCCCATAGTGAAGAACATGAGGGTTGTAATGCCCTAAATTGTGACATGTACTAGAAAGTGTGTCACATAACCAAGAATTCCCAAGTTGGAGCTCCAGTCTTGTTTGTTAAGAAGAAGGATGGGTCAATGAGATTGTGTATCGACTACAGAGAATTGAACAAGTTGACAATCAAGAATCGGTATCTACTACTGAGGATTGATGACTTATTTGATCAACTACAGGAATCTAGTTTTCATTCGAAGATTGATTTGAGATTCGGGTATCACCCATTGAGAGTCAAGGAAGCTGATGTCCCGAAGACAGCGTTTAGAACACGTTATGGACATTATGAGTTTACAGTGATGCCATTTGATTTAACGAACGCACCAGCAGTGTTCATGGATCTCATGAACCGTGCGTGTAAGCCATACCTAGATAAATTCGTCATTGTGTTTATTGATGATTTATTGTGTACTCTAAGAACAGAGAAGAGCACGAACAGCATCTACGTTCGATACCGACTATGCTTAGAGATGAGCAGTTGTATGTAAAGTTCTCTAAGTGTGACTTTTGGTTACCAGAGGTACAATTTCTTGGCCATGTTGTAGGGTTGGAATACAGGTCGATCCAGCAAAGGTTGAGTCGGTTAAGAATTGGGAAACTCCAAAGACGCCAACGCAGATTAGGCATTTTTGGGTCTAGCTGGTTACTACAGGAGAATCATTGAAGGATTTTCTAAGATCGCCTGACCATTAACCGCGTTGACTCATAAGGGTAAGAAGTATGAGTGGTCAAAACTGCAAGGGTCCCCATTTCAGTTGTTGAAAAAGAAGTTAACAACTGCACCAGTATTGTCTCTACCCGAGGGAAGTGAAGATTTTGTTGTTTATTATGATGCCTCACGTCAAGGAATGGGTTGCGTGCTTATGCAACGAAATAAGATTATTGCTTAGGGATCGCGCCAGTTAAAGATTCACGAGCAGAACTACACTACGCACGACCTTGAGTTAGGAGCTGTTGTCTTTGCACTTAAAATGTGGAGACACCACCTGTTTGGAACCAAGTTTACTATCTTCACTGACCATAAGAGTTTACAGCACATATTCGATCAGAAACAACTCAACATGCTACAACGACGTTGGATGGAACTACTTAATGATTATAACTGCGAACTTCAATAACATCCGCGCAAGGCGAATGTTATGGCGGATGCTCTAAGCAGAAAAGAGCGAGAGAAACTCCTTAGGGTTAAAGCTCTTAACATAGTTGTCCGTACGAATCTCACATCACAAATCCGTGAAGCACAACAAGAAGCCATAAAACAAGAAAATGTCGATGTTGAATTTCTCAGAGGAACGGATAAGAAGTTTGACATCAAAGAGGACGGAACACGGTACTTTGCTAACCGAATTTGGGTTCCAAAGTTTGGTGGATTGAGAGAACTAGTGTTGGAGGAAGCACACAAGTCGAGATACTCAATTCATTTGGGATCAGATAAAATGTACCAAGATTTGAAGGCGTTTTATTGGTGGCCAAATTTGAAAGCTAACATTGCTACCTATGTTGGAAATTGCTTGACTTGTGCTAAAGTCAAAGCTGAACATCAGAAGCCATCAGGATTATTAACTCAACCAGAGATTCCCTAGTGGAAGTGGGAAGGTATTTCCATGGACTTCATTACGAAACTACCAAGAACGGTGAGAGGTCACGATACTATTTGGGTTATCTTGGATCATCTCACTAAGTCCGCACACTTCTTAACGATAAGGGAAACTGATAAAATGGTGAAGTTGGCTCAGATCTACATTAAGGAAGTCGTCTCTAGGGATGGAGTGCCTATATCCATTATATCCGACCTCGACAGCAGATTTACTTCCAGGTTTTGGCAATCATTACAGAAAGAAATGGGGACCCGTTTAGATATGAGTACAGCATATTGAAATGTCCCGTTCTTATTGATTAAAAACGTTCCATATTAATTGATTTTGTTGCGAGGTTTTGACCTCTATATGAGACGTTTTTCAAAGACTGCATTCATTTTTAAAACAAACCATAACCTTTATTTCATAAATAAAGGTTGAAAAAGCTTTACGTAGATTATCAAATAATGATAATCTAAAATATCCTGTTTACACACGACCATTACATAATGGTTTACAATACAAATATATTACATCGAAATCAGTTTCTTGAATGCAGTTTTTACACAATATCATACAAACATGGACTCCAAATCTTGTCCTTATTTTAGTATGCAACAGTGGAAGCTCTTAGTATTCACCTGAGAATAAACATGCTTTAAACGTCAACAAAAATGTTGGTGAGTTATAGGTTTAACCTATATATATCAAATCGTAATAATAGACCACAAGATTTCATATTTCAATACACATCCCATACATAGAGATAAAAATCATTCATATGGTGAACACCTGGTAACCGACATTAACAAGATGCATATATATAAGAATATCCCCATCATTCCGGGATATCCTTCGGATATGATATAAATTTCGAAGTACTAAAGCATCCGGTACTTTGGATGGGGTTTGTTAGGCCCAATAGATCTATCTTTAGGATTCGCGTCAATTAGGGTGTCTGTTCCCTAATTCTTAGATTATCAGACTTAATAAAAAAGGGCATATTCGATTTCGATAATTCAACCATAGAATGTAGTTTCACGTACTTGTGTCTATTTTGTAAATCATTTATAAAACCTGCATGTATTCTCATCCCAAAAATATTAGATTTTAAAAGTGGGACTATAACTCACTTTCACAGATTTTTACTTCGTCGGGAAGTAAGACTTGGCCACTGGTTGATTCACGAACCTATAACAATATATACATATATATCAAAATATGTTCAAAATATATTTACAACACTTTTAATATATTTTGATGTTTTAAGTTTATTAAGTCAGCTGTCCTCTTTAGTAACCTACAACTAGTTGTCCACAGTTAGATGTACAGAAATAAATCAATAAATATTATCTTGAATCAATCCACGACCCAGTGTATACGTATCTCAGTATTGATCACAACTCAAACTATATATATTTTGGAATCAACCTCAACCCTGTATAGCTAACTCCAACATTCACATATAGAGTGTCTATGGTTGTTCCGAAATATATATAGATGTGTCGACATGATAGGTCGAAACATTGTATACGTGTCTATGGTATCTCAAGATTACATAATATACAATACAAGTTGATTAAGTTATGGTTGGAATAGATTTGTTACCAATTTTCACGTAGCTAAAATGAGAAAAATTATCCAATCTTGTTTTACCCATAACTTCTTCATTTTAAATCCGTTTTGAGTGAATCAAATTGCTATGGTTTCATATTGAACTCTATTTTATGAATCTAAACAGAAAAAGTTTATAGTCGGAAAAATAAGTTACAAGTCATTTTTGTAAAGGTAGTCATTTCAGTCGAAAGAACGACGTCTAGATGACCATTTTAGAAAACATACTTCCACTTTGAGTTTAACCATAATTTTTGGATATAGTTTCATGTTCATAATAAAAATCATTTTCTCAGAATAACAACTTTTAAATCAAAGTTTATCATAGTTTTTAATTAACTAACCCAAAACAGCCCGCGGTGTTACTACGACGGCGTAAATCCGGTTTTACGGTATTTTTCGTGTTTCCAGGTTTTAAATCATTAAGTTAGCATATCATATAGATATAGAACATGTGTTTAGTTGATTTTAAAAGTCAAGTTAGAAGGATTAACTTTTATTTGCGAACAAGTTTAGAATTAACTAAACTATGTTCGAGTGATTACAAGTTTAAACCTTCGAATAAGATAGCTTTAAATGTATGAATCGAATGATGTTATGAACATCATTACTACCTCAAGTTCCTTGGATAAACCTACTGGAAATGAGAAAAATAGATCTAGCTTCAAAGGATCCTTAGATGGCTTGAAAGTTCTTGAAGCAGAATCATGACACGAAAACAATTTCAAGTAAGATTTCCACTCGAGATAAGATTGTTATAGTTATAGAAATTGAATTAAAGTTTGAATATGATTATTACCTTGTATTAGAAACATAACCTACTATAAGTAACAAAGGTTTCTTGATCTTGGATGATTACTTGGAATGGATTTAGAAAACTTGGAAGTAAACTTGCAATCTTGGAAGTATTCTTGATTTTATGAAACTAGAACTTTTGGAATTTATGAAGAACACTTAGAACTTGAAGATAGAACTTGAGAGAGATCAATTAGATGAAGAAAATTGAAGAATGAAAGTGTTTGTAGGTGTTTTTGTTCGTTGTTGTATGGATTAGATATAAAGGATATGTAATTTTGTTTTCATGTAAATAAGTCATGAATGATTACTCATATTTTTGTAATTTTATGAGATATTTCATGCTAGTTGCCAAATGATGGTTCCCACATGTGTTAGGTGACTCACATGGGCTGCTAAGAGCTGATCATTGGAGTGTATATACCAATAGTACATACATCTAAAAGCTATGTATTGTACGAGTACGAATACGGGTGCATACGAGTAGAATTGTTGATGAAACTGAACGATGATGTAATTGTAAGAATTTTTGTTAAGTAGAAGTATTTTGATAAGTGTATTGAAGTCTTTCAAAAGTGTATGAATACATATTAAAACACTACATGTATATACATTTTAACTGAGTCGTTAAGTCATCGTTAGTCGTTACATGTAAATGTTGTTTTGAAACCTTTAGGTTAACGATCTTGTTGAATGTTGTTAACCCATTGTTTATTATAACAAATGAGATGTTAAATTGTTATATTATCATGATATTATGATATATAATATATCTTAGTATGATATATATACAGTTAAATGCAGTTACAACAATAATTGTTACATATATGTCTCGTTTCGAAATCATTAAGTTAGTAGTCTTATTTTACATATGTATTTCATTGTTAATACACTTAATAATATATTTACTTATCATTTAACATAATTAACTAAGTGTATCAATATCTTAGTATGATTCATATGTACCTAGTAAGACGTTGTTATAACGATAATCGTTATATATATCGTTTTCGAGTTTCTTAAATTAATAGTCTCATTTTTATGTATATAACTCATTGTTAAAATACCTAATGAGATACATACTTATAATAAAATCATGTTAACTATATATATAACGATATATATGTCATCGTATAGTTTTTACAAGTTTTAACGTTCGTGAATCACCGGTCAACTTGGGTGGTCAATTGTCTATATGAAACCTATTTCAATTAATCAAGTCTTAACAAGTTTGATTGCTTAACATGTTGGAAACACTTAATCATGTAAATAACAATTTCATTTAATATATATATAAACATGGAAAAGTTCGGGTCACTACACATATCACCCCCAGATGGATGGCTAGAGCGAATGAACTATTCAGACTTTTGAGGACATGTTGAGAGCGTGTGTCATTGATTTCGGAAACGGATGGGATGAGTATTTACCACTGGCTGAGTTCTCATACAATAATAGCTACCATGCGAGCATTAAGGCTGCACCTTTCAAAGCATTGTATGGAAGGAAGTGTAGATCTCCCGTTTGTTGGAGCGAATTGGGAGATAGTCAATTGACAGGTCCTGAGATTATTCAGGAGACAACTAAGAAAGTCCAACAGATTCAGGAACGACTGAGAATGGCTCGAAGTCGTCAAAAGAGTTACGTCGATGTTAGACGGAAGGACATAGAGTTCCAAGTTGGTGACAAGCTTATGCTTAAGGTATCACCTTGGAAGGGTGTTGTACGATTTGGGAAACGAGGTAAACTGATTCCTAGATATGTTGGACCGTTTGAGATAACTGAAAGAGTTGGACCGGTAGCTTACAGATTGGAACTGCCATAAGCACTCAGCGGTTTTCATGACGTTTTCCATGTATCCAATCTAAAGAAGTGACTAGCCGATGATAATTTGATTATTCCTTTAGAGGAACTATGTATCGACGAAAAACTTCATTTCATTGAGGAACCTGTTGAAATCTTGGGCCGTTAGGTCAAACAGTTGAAGCACAGCAGAATTCCAATCGTTAAAGTTCGGTGGAACGCGAGAAGAGGACCAGAGTTCACGTGGGAGCGTGAAGACCAGATGAGGCTGAAGTATCCGCAATTGTTTCCCGGGGAAACTACTTCAGCAGACGATCACAAAAATTTAGGGAAAACATTTTCAATAACAGGTGGGTAATGTAACAACCCTGATTTTTCCGTTACTTTCGTTAACTTTCCGTTACTTTATTTAACGGCGATTATTTAACTTTTATGTGTTTATGTGTAATAAATGCATACTTGATCTTCGGAGGGTTACTATAATTAATATGGGTTGATATTAATTCAAATAAATATTTCGAATAATGAAATACGATAAAAACGATACGATTTTGATAATAGCTTTTTGAGCAATGAAACGCTCGGGTTCATTTTAATAATTAATTTTATTAATTATTAACTTTTTAAAATATTTAATTTATTAGGTTTTTAATAAATTAAGCGATTTGTTGCGTTTAACGATCGGGTTAGCGTTCCGGGACTTCGGTACGACTAAACGACACTTAAAACGGACCACGATTACACGGAATTACAAAACACGAGCCCGGGAATTTACCCCATGGGCCATTCGGCCGATTTCCCCTCTCCCACCCCCTTTTACGTTTAATTTTGCAACTTGAGGGATTTAAGTGTAAATTAGGAGTGTTAGGGCTTAATATAAATACTTAGTAGTACCCCAATTATGTAGTGACCCGAACTTTTCCATGTTTATATATATATTAATTGAGATTGATATTTACATGATTAAATGTTTCCAACATGTTAAGCAATCAAACTTGTTAAGACTTGATTAATTGAAATATGTTTCATATAGACAATTGAACACCCAAGTTGACCGGCGATTCACGAACGTTAAAACTTGTAAAAATGACATGACGATATATATATGGATATACATATGGTTAACATGAGATTATGATAAGTAAGTATCTCCATAAGTATATTAACAATGAGTTATATACATATAAACAAGACTACTAACTTAAGGATTTCGAAACGAGACATATATGTAACGATTATCGTTGTAACGACATTTAAATGTATATATATCATATTAAGAGATATTCATACATGATAATATCATGATAATATAATAATTTAAAATCTCATTTGATATTATAAACATTGGGTTAACAACATTTAACAAGATCGTTAACCTAAAGGTTTCAAAACAACACTTACATGTAACGACTAACAATGACTTAACGACTCAGTTAAAATGTATATACATGTAGTGTTTTAATATGTATTTATACACTTTTGAAAGACTTCAATACACTTATCAAAATAATTCTACTTAACAAAAATGCTTACAATTACATCCTCGTTCAGTTTCATCAACAATTCTACTCGTATGCACCCGTATTCGTACTCGTACAATACACAGCTTTTAGATGTATGTACTATTGGTATATACACTCCAATGATCAGCTCTTAGCAGCCCATGTGAGTCACCTAACACATGTGGGAACCATCATTTGGCAACTAGCATGAAATATCTCATAAAATTACAAAAATATGAGTAATCATTCATGACTTATTTACATGAAAACAAAATTACATATCCTTTATATCTAATCCATACACCAACGACTAAAAACACCTACAAACACTTTCATTCTTCAATTTTCTTCATCTAATTGATCTCTCTCAAGTTCTATCTTCAAGTTCTAAGTGTTCTTCATATATTCTACAAGTTCTAGTTACATAAAATCAAGAATACTTTCAAGTTTGCTAGCTCACTTCCAATCTTGTAAGGTGATCATCCAACCTCAAGAAATCTTTATTTCTTACAGTAGGTTATCATTCTAATACAAGGTAATAATCATATTCAAACTTTGGTTCAATTTCTATAACTATAACAATCTTATTTCAAGTGATGATCTTACTTGAACTTGTTTTCGTGTCATGATTCTGCTTCAAGAACTTCGAGCCATCCAAGGATCCGTTGAAGCTAGATCCATTTTTCTCTTTTCCAGTAGGTTTATCCAAGGAACTTAAGGTAGTAATGATGTTCATAACATCATTCGATTCATATATATAAAACTATCTTATTCGAAGGTTTAAACTCGTAATCACTAGAACATAGTTTAGTTAATTCTAAACTTGTTCGCAAACAAAAGTTAATCCTTATAAATTGACTTTTAAAATTAACTAAACACATGTTCTATATCTATATGATATGCTAACTTAATGATTTAAAACCTGGAAACACGAAAAACACCGTAAAACCGGATTTACGCCGTCGTAGTAACATCGCGGGCTGTTTTGGGTTAGTTAATTAAAAACTATGATAAACTTTGATTTAAAAGTTGTTATTCTGAGAAAATGATTTTTATTATGAACATGAAACTATATCCAAAAATTATGGTTAAACTCAAAGTGGAAGTATGTTTTCTAAAATGGTCATCTAGACGTCGTTCTTTCGACTAAAATGACTACCTTTACAAAAACGACTTGTAACTTATTTTTCCGACTATAAACCTATACTTTTTCTGTTTAGATTCATAAAATAGAGTTCAATATGAAACCATAGCAATTTGATTCACTCAAAACGGATTTAAAATGAAGAAGTTATGGGTAAAACAAGATTGGATAATTTTTCTCATTTTAGCTACGTGAAAATTGGTAACAAATCTATTCCAACCATAACTTAATCAACTTGTATTGTATATTATGTAATCTTGAGATACCATAGACACGTATACAATGTTTCGACCTATCATGTTGACACATCTATATATATTTCGGAACAACCATAGACACTCTATATGTGAATGTTGGAGTTAGCTATACAGGGTTGAGGTTGATTCCAAAATATATATAGTTTGAGTTGTGATCAATACAGAGATACGTATACACTGGGTCGTGGATTGATTCAAGATAATATTTATCAATTTATTTCTGTACATCTAACTGTGGACAACTAGTTGTAGGTTACTAACGAGGACAGCTGACTTAATAAACTTAAAACATCAAAATATATTAAAAGTGTTGTAAATATATTTTGAACATACTTTGATATATATGTATATATTGTTATAGGTTCGTGAATCAACCAGTGGCCAAGTCTTACTTCCCGACGAAGTAAAAATCTGTGAAAGTGAGTTATAGTCCCACTTTTAAAATCTAATATTTTTGGGATGAGAATACATGCAGGTTTTATAAATGATTTACAAAATAGACACAAGTACGTGAAACTACATTCTATGGTTGAATTATCGAAATCGAATATGCCCCTTTTTATTAAGTCTGGTAATCTAAGAATTAGGGAACAGACACCCTAATTGACGCGAATCCTAAAGATAGATCTATCGGGCCCAACAAGCCCCATCCAAAGTACCGGATGCTTTAGTACTTCGAAATTTATATCATATCCGAAGGGTGTCCCGGAATGATGGGGATATTCTTATATATGCATCTTGTTAATGTCGGTTACCAGGTGTTCACCATATGAATGATTTTTATCTCTATGTATGGGATGTGTATTGAAATATGAAATCTTGTGGTCTATTATTATGATTTGATATATATAGGTTAAACCTATAACTCACCAACATTTTTGTTGACGTTTTAAGCATGTTTATTCTCAGGTGATTATTAAGAGCTTCCGCTGTCGCATACTTAAATAAGGACGAGATTTGGAGTCCATTCTTGTATGATATTGTATAAAAACTGCATTCAAGAAACTTATTTTGTTGTAACATATTTGTATTGTAAACCGTTATGTAATGGTCGTGTGTAAACAGGATATTTTAGATTATCATTATTTGATAATCTACGTAAAGCTTTTTAAACCTTTATTGATGAAATAAAGGTTATGGTTTGTTTTAAAATGAATGCAGTCTTTGAAAAACGTCTCATATAGAGGTCAAAATCTCGCAACGAAATCAATTAATATGGAACGTTTTTAATCAATAAGAACGGGACATTTCAGTTGGTATCAGAGCGTTGGTCTTAGAGAACCAGAATTTTGCATTAGTGTGTCTTATCGAGTTTGTTAGGATGCATTAGTAAGTCTGGACTTCGACCGTGTTTACTTGAAAAATGATTGCTTAACAAATTTTGTTGGAAACTATATATTTTTAACATGTGAATATTATGTGATATATTAATCTCTTAACGCGTTTGATATTATGTGATAAATGTCCACCTCTAGAACAAGTCCCATTGACTCACTTAATAATAATGAATAGTCAAATGTAAATTGGAATGATTCGTGGACTGATTCACAAGTTCCTGAAGAGGAACCGGAAGAAGAGTCGGAACCGGAAGAAGAATCGGAACCGGAAGAAGAATCGGAACCGGATGAAGAAGTAGAACCGGTGGGGGAAATAATAAAACGGTTAAGTAAAAGAAAATCCTCAACCAACCGACCAAGGTTAATTATGGTCAATGGTGTTTCCGCCAAGGAAGCAAAATATTGGGAGGATTACCAATTCTCCGATGAATCGGATTCTGACGAGAATTCCGATGATGTTATAAAAATTACCCCAACTGAATTTAAAAAGGCAAAAGAAAATAATAAGGGAAAGGGCATAAAAATAGAGAAATCTAATTCCAACCCCGATGAACTTTATATGTATCGTCAACCCCCGAAGTCCTTAAGTTGTAACAATGACCCGGGAACCTCTAAACCACCAGGTTTTTCTAAACCAATGTGGATAACGACGGCTCGTATTAGGGGAACATCATATATCCCTAGAAACTTGGCAAAATGAACCAAAACCGAAGAAGAATAAACAAGCGAGTCGGAATAAGATAGTTGTATTCGTGTGGTGTAATATATGTAATATAGTGTGCTTATGCTTTATGATATATGTAAAAATTGCTTGTATTAATAAGTATTTTTTTTTTATGAATCTAACTCTTGTCTATTTTACAGTATAAAAACACAAAATGGATAGACAACCCAATATTTTAAGAGACCTACCCGGAGACATGATTGATGAAATCTTGTCTAAAGTCGGTCAGAATTCTTCGGCACAACTATTTAAGGCGAGATCAGTTTGTAAGACATTCGAAGAACGTTCCAAGAATGTCTTGGTTTATAAGAGACTTTCATTTGAAAGATGGGGGATATCACATTGGGAAACCCATAAGTTACGATGTGTTTACTTTGACGCATATATTGCGGGGAACCCAAATGCTATTTTACGCAACGGGTTAAGAAATTATTTTGACTCAATATATCCGAATATTGGACTTCGTGATTTAGAAAAAGCGGCTAACATGCAACATAAAGAAGCATGTTATGCTTACGGATTAGTAATGTTCGCTTCTCACCAAAGTGAGAACAAGAACATCGGGCTACAACTATTAAACAAAACGTTTCCACAAGTGACGGAGTCGGTAATTGGGGTAAGAAATGAGGTTTTTAGATTGTTACGGGACTGTTGGACATTACGTAACACGCTGTCTTATCAACGGCCATAACGGTTATGTTCCACAAGACCAAGGATGGGAAGTAGTCCTAGTAAAACCAGAATGCATGACTTGTTTCTGGACGTATGAATTACGTGTCTTTATTGCCTTTGCTGAACGACTTGTGTACTAGCTAGAATTATCTTCACAACTATCTTGTATCAAAGTTATTGTGTGTTATATTTCATGCTTTATGTAAAATAAGCGGTATTGTAAGTTTGTAAAATATTGTATAAAAGTTTGAACGCGAAATATTATTACAATCAGTTTTTCATATAGAATTGTAGTAGTTGAATTGTATATTAGCTACTAAGTATGAACTTAACGGGTAGGTACTACCCGAATTTAAACTTATAAAACGCTAATATGAAGAAAAAGCTTTTATAAATGAGTTCATATTATGCTACGAAATACTATTAACTACTCTTAATATTCTGTATGATTAACTTGTTCCATTTGACTATTTTGAAGGAAATGGCACCAACTACTCGACACACCGTGAATATGAATGAAGAGGAATTCCGTACTTTTCTAGCTTCAAACATAGCCGCAGTACAGGCTGCGCTACATACCAACAATAACCTTGGATCTGGCAGTACAGGAAATCGTGTAGGATGCACCTACAAAGAATTCACTGCCTGCAAACCTTTGGAATTTGATGGAACCGAAGGACCGATCGGATTGAAACGGTAGACCGAGAAGGTCGAATCGGTGTTTTCCATAAGTAAGTGTACTGAAGAGGACAAAGTGAAGTACGCTACGCATACCTTCACAGGTTCTGCGTTAACATGGTGGAATACCTATCTAGAGCAAGTGGGACAAGATGATGCGTACGCACTACCGTGGTCAGCATTCAAGCACTTGATGAACGAGAAGTACCGTCCCAGAACCGAGGTCAATAAGCTCAAGACAGAACTTAGAGGGTTACGAACTCAAGGATTTGATATTACCACGTACGAAAGACGATTCACAGAATTGTGCCTATTGTGTCCGGGAGCTTTCGAAGATGAGGAAGAGAAGATTGACGCGTTTGTGAAAGGATTACCGGAAAGAATCCAAGAAGATATAAGTTCACACGAGCCCGCCTCCATACAACAGGCATGTAGAATGGCTCACAAACTAGTGAACCAGATTGAAGAAAGAATTAAAGAACAGACTGCTGAAGAGGCCAATGTGAAGCAAGTCAAAAGAAAGTGGGAGGAAAATGGTGATAAGAATCACCAATACAACAACAACAGCAATTACAACAATAATCGCAACAATTATCCCAACAATCGCAACATCAATCGCAACTACAACAAACGGCCCAACAACAACAACAACAACAACAACAACAACAACAACAACAACAACAACAACAACAGTAACTACAACAATCATCCCAACAACAATAATAACCGCAACAACAACAACAATCAGAAGCAGCTATGCCAAAGGTGTGAAAAGTATCACTCGGGGTTCTGCACCAAATTTTGCAACAAGTGTAAAAGAAATGGTCATAGAGCGGCAAAGTGTGAGGTCTACGGACCAGGGGTTAACAGAACGAAAGGAACAAATGGTGTCGGAACGAGTAATGGCGGAGCAAGTAGTGTCGGAGAAAGTTATGCCAATGTAGTTTGTTATAAATGTGGAAAACCGGGCCACATTATTATAAATTGCCCGAACCAGGAGAACACGAATGGACAAGGCCGTGGAAGAGTTTTCAATATTAATGCGGCAGAGGCACAGGAAGACCCGGAGCTTGTTACGGGTACGTTTCTTATTGACAATAAATCTGCTTACGTTTTATTTGATTCGGGTGCGGATAGAAGCTATATGAGTAGAGATTTTTGTGCTAAATTAAGTTGTCCATTGACGCCTTTGGATAGTAAATTTTTACTCGAATTAGCAAATGGTAAATTAATTTCAGCAGATAATATATGTCGGAATCGAGAAATTAAACTGGTTAGCGAAACATTTAAGATTGATTTGATACCAGTAGAGTTAGGGAGTTTTGATGTGATAATCGGTATGGACTGGTTGAAAGAAGTGAAAGCAGAGATCGTTTGTTACAAAAATGCAATTCGCATTATACGAGAAAAAGGAAAACCCTTAATGGTGTACGGAGAAAAGGGCAACACGAAGCTACATATTATTAGTAATTTGAAGGCACAAAAACTAATAAGAAAAGGTTGCTATGCTGTTCTAGCACACGTCGAGAAAGTACAAACTGAAGAAAAGAGCATCAATGATGTTCCCATTGCAAAAGAATTTCCCGATGTATTTCCGAAAGAATTACCGGGATTACCCCCACATCGATCCGTTGAATTTCAAATAGATCTTGTACCAGGAGCTGCACCAATAGCTCGTGCTCCTTATAGACTCGCACCCAGCGAGATGAAAGAACTGCAAAGCCAATTACAAGAACTTTTAGAGCGTGGTTTCATTCGACCAAGCACATCACCGTGGGGAGCTCCTATTTTGTTTGTCAAGAAGAAAGATGGTACATTCAGGTTGTGTATCGACTACCGAGAGTTGAACAAACATACCATCAAGAACCGCTACCCACTACCGAGAATCGATGACTTATTTGATCAACTACAAGGCTCGTCTATTTATTCAAAGATTGACTTACGTTCCGGGTATCATCAAATGCGGGTGAAAGAAGATGATATTCCAAAGACTACTTTCAGAACACGTTACGGTCATTACGAGTTTATGGTTATGCCATTTGGTTTAACTAATGCACCAGCTGTGTTCATGGACCTTATGAACTGAGTGTGTGGACTATACCTTGACAAGTTTGTCATTGTTTTCATTGATGACATACTTATTTACTCAAAGAATGACCAAGAACACGGTGAACATTTGAGAAAGGTGTTAGAAGTATTGAGGAAGGAAGAATTGTACGCTAAGTTTTCAAAGTGTGCATTTTGGTTGGAAGAAGTTCAATTCCTCGGTCACATAGTGAACAAAGAAGGTATTAAGGTGGATCCGTTAAAGATAGAAACTGTTGAAAAGTGGAAAACCCCGAAAACTCCGAAACACATACGCCAGTTTTTAGGACTAGCTGGTTACTACAGAAGGTTCATCCAAGACTTTTCCAGAATAGCAAAACCCTTGACTGCATTAACGCATAAAGGGAAGAAATTTGAATGGAATGATGAACAAGAGAAAGCGTTTCAGTTATTGAAGAAAAAGCTAACTACGGCACCTATATTGTCATTGCCTGAAGGGAATGATGATTTTGTGATTTATTGTGACGCATCAAAGAAAGGTCTCGGTTGTGTATTAATGCAACGAACGAAGGTGATTGCTTATGCGTCAAGACAATTGAAGATTCACGAACAAAATTATACGACGCATGATTTGGAATTAGGCGCAGTTGTTTTTGCATTAAAGACTTGGAGGCACTACTTATATGGGGTCAAAAGTATTATATATACCGACTATAAAAGTCTTCAACACATATTTAATCAGAAACAACTGAATATGAGGCAGCGTAGGTGGATTGAATTATTGAATGATTATGACTTTGAGATTCGTTACCACCCGGGGAAGGCAAATGTGGTAGCCGATTCCTTAAGCAGGAAGGACAGAGAACCCATTCGAGTAAAATCTATGAATATAATGATTCATAATAACCTTACTACTCAAATAAAGGAGGCGCAACAAGGAGTTTTAAAAGAGGGAAATTTAAAGGATGAAATACCCAAAGGATCGGAGAAGCATCTTAATATTCGGGAAGACGGAACCCGGTATAGGGCTGAAAGGATTTGGGTACCAAAATTTGGAGATATGAGAGAAATGGTACTTAGAGAAGCTCATAAAACCAGATACTCAATACATCCTGGAACGGGGAAGATGTACAAGGATCTCAAGAAACATTTTTGGTGGCCGGGTATGAAAGCCGATGTTGCTAAATACGTAGGAGAATGTTTGACGTGTTCTAAGGTCAAAGCTGAGCATCAGAAACCATCAGGTCTACTTCAACAACCCGAAATCCCGGAATGGAAATGGGAAAACATTACCATGGATTTCATCACTAAATTGCCAAGGACTGCAAGTGGTTTTGATACTATTTGGGTAATAGTTGATCGTCTCACCAAATCAGCACATTTCCTGCCAATAAGAGAAGATGACAAGATGGAGAAGTTAGCACGACTGTATTTGAAGGAAGTCATCTCCAGACATGGAATACCAATCACTATTATCTCTGATAGGGATGGCAGATTTATTTCAAGATTCTGGCAGACATTACAGCAAGCATTAGGAACTCGTCTAGACATGAGTACTGCCTATCATCCACAAACTGATGGGCAGAGCGAAAGGACAATACAAACGCTTGAAGACATGCTACGAGCATGTGTTATTGATTTCGGAAACAGTTGGGATCGACATCTACCGTTAGCAGAATTATCCTACAATAACAGCTACCATTCAAGCATTGAGATGGCGCCGTTTGAAGCACTTTATGGTAGAAAGTGCAGGTCTCCGATTTGTTGGAGTGAAGTGGGGGATAGACAGATTACGGGTCCGGAGATTATACAAGAAACTACCGAGAAGACCATCCAAATTCAACAACGGTTGAAAACCGCCCAAAGTCGACAAAAGAGCTACGCTGACATTAAAGGAAAAGATATAGAATTTGAAATTGGAGAGATGGTCATGCTTAAAGTTGCACCTTGGAAAGGCGTTGTTCGGTTTGGTAAGCGAGGGAAATTAAATCCAAGGTATATTGGACCATTCAAGATTATTGATCGTGTCGGACCAGTAGCTTACCGACTTGAGTTACCTCAACAACTCGTGGCTGTACATAACACTTTCCACGTCTCGAATTTGAAGAAATGTTTTGCTAAAGAAGATCTCACTATTCCGTTAGATGAAATCCAAATCAACGAAAAACTTCAATTCATCGAAGAACCCGTCGAAATAATGGATCGTGAGGTTAAAAGACTTAAGCAAAACAAGATACCAGTTGTTAAGGTTCGATGGAATGCTCGTAGAGGACCCGAGTTCACCTGGGAGCGTGAAGATCAGATGAAAAAGAAATACCCGCATCTATTTCCAGAAGATTCGTCAACACCTTCAACAGCTTAAAATTTCGGGACGAAATTTATTTAACGGGTAGGTACTGTAGTGACCCGAACTTTTCCATGTTTATATATATTAATTGAGATTGATATTTACATGATTAAATGTTTCCAACATGTTAAGCAATCAAACTTGTTAAGACTTGATTAATTGAAATATGTTTCATATAGACAATTGACCACCCAAGTTGACTGGCGATTCACGAACGTTAAAACTTGTAAAAACGACATGACGATATATATATGGATATACATATGGTTAACATGAGATTATGATAAGTGGGTATCTCCATAAGTATATTAACAATGAGTTATATACATATAAACAAGACTACTAACTTAAGGATTTCGAAACGAGACATATATGTAACGATTATCGTTGTAACGACATTTAAATGTATATATATCATATTAAGAGATATTCATACATGATAATATCATGATAATATAATAATTTAAAATCTCATTTGATATTATAAACATTGGGTTAACAACATTTAACAAGATCGTTAACCTAAAGGTTTCAAAACAACACTTACATGTAACGACTAACGATGACTTAACGACTCAGTTAAAATGTATATACATGTAGTGTTTTAATATGTATTTATACACTTTTGAAAGACTTCAATACACTTATCAAAATACTTCTACTTAACAAAAATGCTTACAATTACATCCTCGTTCAGTTTCATCATCAATTCTACTCGTATGCACCCGTATTCGTACTCGTACAATACACAGCTTTTAGATGTATGTACTATTGGTATATACACTCCAATGATCAGCTCTTAGTAGCCCATGTGAGTCACCTAACACATGTGGGAACCATCATTTGGCAACTAGCATGAAATATCTCATAAAATTACAAAAATATGAGTAATCATTCATGACTTATTTACATGAAAACAAAATTACATATCCTTTATATCTAATCCATACACCAATGACCAAAAACACCTACAAACACTTTCATTCTTCAATTTTCTTCATCTAATTGATCTCTCTCAAGTTCTATCTTCAAGTTCTAAGTGTTCTTCATATATTCTACAAGTTCTAGTTACATAAAATCAAGAATACTTTCAAGTTTGCTAGCTCACTTCCAATCTTGTAAGGTGATCATCCAACCTCAAGAAATCTTTGTTTCTTACAGTAGGTTATCATTCTAATACAAGGTAATAATCATATTCAAACTTTGGTTCAATTTCTATAACTATAACAATCTTATTTCAAGTGATGATCTTACTTGAACTTGTTTTCGTGTCATGATTCTGCTTCAAGAACTTCGAGCCATCCAAGGATCCGTTGAAGCTAGATCCATTTTTCTCTTTTCCAGTAGGTTTATCCAAGGAACTTAAGGTAGTAATGATGTTCATAACATCATTCGATTCATATATATAAAACTATCTTATTCGAAGGTTTAAACTCGTAATCACTAGAACATAGTTTAGTTAATTCTAAACTTGTTCGCAAACAAAAGTTAATCCTTCTAACTTGACTTTTAAAATTAACTAAACACATGTTCTATATCTATATGATATGCTAACTTAATGATTTAAAACCTGGAAACACGAAAAACACCGTAAAACCGGATTTACGCCGTCGTAGTAACATCGCGGGCTGTTTTGGGTTAGTTAATTAAAAACTATGATAAACTTTGATTTAAAAGTTGTTATTCTGAGAAAATGATTTTTATTATGAACATGAAACTATATCCAAAAATTATGGTTAAACTCAAAGTGGAAGTATGTTTTCTAAAATGGTCATCTAGACGTCGTTCTTTCGACTGAAATGACTACCTTTACAAAAACGACTTGTAACTTATTTTTCCGACTATAAACCTATACTTTTTCTGTTTAGATTCATAAAATAGAGTTCAATATGAAACCATAGCAATTTGATTCACTCAAAACGGATTTAAAATGAAGAAGTTATGGGTAAAACAAGATTGGATAATTTTTTTCTCATTTTAGCTACGTGAAAATTGGTAACAAATCTATTCCAACCATAACTTAATCAACTTGTATTGTATATTATGTAATCTTGAGATATCATAGACACGTATACAATGTTTCAACCTATCATGTTGACACATCTATATATATTTCGGAACAACCATAGACACTCTATATGTGAATGTTGGAGTTAGCTATACAGGGTTGAGGTTAATTCCAAAATATATATAGTTTGAGTTGTGATCAATACTGAGATACGTATACACTGGGTTGTGGATTGATTCAAGATAATATTTATCAATTTATTTCTGTACATCTAACTGTGGACAACTAGTTGTAGGTTACTAACGAGGACAGCTGACTTAATAAACTTAAAACATCAAAATATATTAAAAGTGTTGTAAATATATTTTGAACATACTTTGATATATATGTATATATTGTTATAGGTTCGTGAATCAACCAGTGGCCAAGTCTTACTTCCCGACGAAGTAAAAATCTGTGAAAGTGAGTTATAGTCCCACTTTTAAAATCTAATATTTTTGGGATGAGAATACATGCAGGTTTTATAAATGATTTACAAAATAGACACAAGTACGTGAAACTACATTCTATGGTTGAATTATCGAAATCGAATATGCCCCTTTTTATTAAGTCTGGTAATCTAAGAATTAGGGAACAGACACCCTAATTGACGCGAATCCTAAAGATAGATCTATCGGGCCCAACAAGCCCCATCCAAAGTACCGGATGCTTTAGTACTTCGAAATTTATATCTTATCCGAAGGGTGTCCCGGAATGATGGGGATATTCTTATATATGTATCTTGTTAATGTCGGTTACCAGGTGTTCACCATATGAATGATTTTTATCTCTATGTATGGGATGTGTATTGAAATATGAAATCTTGTGGTCTATTATTATGATTTGATATATATAGGTTAAACCTATAACTCACCAACATTTTTGTTGACGTTTTAAGCATGTTTATTCTCAGGTGATTATTAAGAGCTTCCGCTGTCGCATACTTAAATAAGGACGAGATTTGGAGTCCATTCTTGTATGATATTGTATAAAAACTGCATTCAAGAAACTTATTTTGTTGTAACATATTTGTATTGTAAACCATTATGTAATGGTCGTGTGTAAACAGGATATTTTAGATTATCATTATTTGATAATCTACGTAAAGCTTTTTAAACCTTTATTGATGAAATAAAGGTTATGGTTTGTTTTAAAATGAATGCAGTCTTTGAAAAACGTCTCATATAGAGGTCAAAACCTCGCAACGAAATCAATTAATATGGAACGTTTTTAATCAATAAGAATGGGACATTTCAAATTACACAAACCCTTCCCCATTATTATTTTTCCAGTCGACATCTGCTCCCTCTTCCCTCCCTCTGCTGCCGTCACCCATAACACACACACACACACACACACACTCAAAATTTATTTTTGATCAATCTTGCTTCATCAAAGTCTCAATTCGTGTCATCCTCTACGCGCGTGTATCGTTAATTTTGTGATCTAAGGTATAATTTCATAAACCCTAAATCTTAAAATCTAAATTTTATAATAGTTTCATAGTTATGTTGTCAATTGCTCAAGTCTATACGCGTACGTGTTAATCGTTATCATTATTTTGATTGTTTGATGCGCTAGGGTTTAAAAACGAATTTGTTTTTGCTTGATCAGAAAAATTAAGTTTTTCAAATGTTAATTATTATGTTATAATCAGATTCCTTGCGAAAAACAATTGAGTTTAGGCTTTGGATTCGCTTGATTTCGTTTCCGTATGATTAAGTTATGTCAATTTGAATTATCGTTGTGTTTTTGTTGCTTGATCAGAAATCTGGTATTGGTAGGCAACGAATTGGGATGTGATACTTATACCACTGGAAAGATAATTTAAAAACACTCAATTTAGACTAGGATATCATGTTGTTTGCTTATGTATAATCCGAGATATGCTTGAATTAGTGTAAAAGTGGTTTTATACAGCACTTGCATGAAAATAACCTTGTATGATAAAATGTGTTAACCTTTGTGATTAAAGCTTTGTATATTTGAAAATTAGACAAAACTTACTTCATCTTTCATGTAGATATCATAGGCTAATTGTATCTAGATCTTCGGATAATCGCGTGCGAATGTGAATAACTAAATGAGAATCGAATCTGTAAATTGCTCACCGTTTTACACTCTGTGGATTTTGTATATTTATTGAGTATGTATTCTTCTGGAAAATGAAACTTAACATGATATTTGACTTATTGTTAGTTTATGTCAATCTCTGAAACCTTATGAATTGGGCACAATAGAGCCATACTTTATGTGAATTCTGATTTGATCTAAAAACTGAATGTTCAACTTGCACGAATAAACTGTACAAATTGGCTAAACAAAAGTTGCTATATTTTTATATGTGTTACTTTGATTTGTCCTTGAACTATAGCCACTAGTCTTGTATCAATTTCATGTTCCTAACTCCGGTTATAGCCAAAATGAAATCAGTGCACGGTCAGAAACTGACTTGGCAAACCCCAAATGTATCCCTTCTGATTCCTGAGTTTTAATTGTTGTATGAATCCCTGGCTAGAATTTTTGGAATCTATTTTAAGTATATTTATGATCTGGAGTTTGTCATATTTACTTAAATTTTGTACTATGAGATAATGTGCTAAGTATGCTACGTGTTCATGAACTTTGCGCATAACGATAAACTGAAATTGTGAAAATGATCATTCATGACCTAAAACGTATTGTTTGACTTAGGTTTGACATGTTGACCAATATTTGACATGAAACTACTGATGTTGACTTTATTTGACCACATTGACCAAGTTTGACTTTCGGTTTGACTTCGGTTGACTCTGTTTGACTTGCATGATATAGTTGACTTTTACTTTGAAACGCATCGAGTCGAGCAATAAGACAATGTACACTATGAAACCACACTTATTTAAGATACATATATTGACCAACCTACATACGTATACTTAGGTTGCATTACTCGGCTATAAATCGTACAAGTTAATTGTTCACTTTTCAATCCGAGCTTATTCAAAGGTGAGTCTATAGTCCCGCTTTTTACATGTTTTTAGGGATGAGAATATACGCTGTTATATTTACATTTTCAAATACTTTGTATTGACATGAGTACTACACATATGCATATTGAGTTTTGTTCAAAAAGCCTCTAGCTTGAATACTTTTAATACCATCGGTGTAAGCACAATTTAGATGGACGGATCCGTTAGGTTGACAACCTCACCCGCTATAAAAACTGTGGTGCATTTACTTTGAACATTAAATACATTTGAACAAGTGAATAACATTTTACGAGGTAAGGCGGGTATAGTGGCTTCTATACTCGGGTCATTGCTAGTATTCAGGTGCTCGGTTTATGCAAACGATAGAATCTCGTGGTCAAGGAAACTAAACTATTTTCTGATAACTGTTTTTCAGATACTGTTACATTACTTTAAACCTATAGATTCACCAACATTATTTGTTGACCTGTTTTTGCGTGTTGTTATTCTCAGGTATTAATTGCTTCCGTTGTAAATTGTTGCCGTTACATAGAAGTCAAGCCAAGCACTGGGACTAGAGTTAACGTTCCGTCAAAGGGATTTTGACGGGGTGTTACACTTTGCCTGATATCTCCCGTAAATTTCTCCGTAAT
The DNA here is from genome assembly GCF_046630445.1 of Rutidosis leptorrhynchoides. Lineage (NCBI taxonomy): Eukaryota > Viridiplantae > Streptophyta > Magnoliopsida > Asterales > Asteraceae > Rutidosis > Rutidosis leptorrhynchoides. The sequence continues at coordinate 169,170,808 of NC_092337.1, forward strand.
TTAAGGGATCCTAGTACTATATATATCTATGCATATTATGCATTGAGAATACCATCCAACTATTAATTACTGTCACTAAACTTTTCATACCAAAAATATTTTTTGTGATCGCGTAAGATGGCCTCTACGAATCGACCAAGTTCCTCTGACTCCAAAGACAGCGTGACAGGAGCGCACCAACCGATCCACTACTGTGATTTCTTTAGAAAGTGGGGATGGGTTCGCGAAAATACTTACCCTATGGAGAAATGAAGAAGGTACTCCATATCACGAGCCAAACTTACCGCCTAACGTCGGAGTACTCGATCCACTTACCGGCGAACCTGTTCGCAATACCGTTTTCACTCTTTTCGCATGGATTTTCCGCCTCGAAGGTCGACTCGATGTCGTTAAAGATAGTATTCGTCCTCTACTCCCGAATTCCAATCAGATATGATTACTAGAAGAAGTTAGAAGACTTCGAACTAAAAATCAAGAATTGACAAACCTTACGGAAGAATGGGTAGAACTAATTCATAGACTCGAGCGTAAAGTAGAAACCCTGGAGGTGACGGTATTCGATTTGGAAGCTAGGCTCGCATCTACTACGCAGGTACCACAAGCAGTACCAACACCAGCAGTAACACCACCAGTACAAGCATCCTCTCCAACACCACAAGCACTGCAATCACCACAAGCTCCGTAAGCACCACATACATCGAAGAGTACTAAAAATGATGAATTATGAAATATTAATTCAAATACTTTCGGTTCACAATTAAAAGGGTATACGTATATATGTTTATATATATCTCGAGATCGTAATAAAAATTCTTTTCATATTAACTATGACGTGTGAATTTTTAACGGGTAAGTAATACCCGAGAAAGTTAAAAGAAGCTTTAAAGGACTTTTATCATATTTAATTCACATATGCTATCATTCAGACCTTCCATCAACAATCTAACAGTCGATATCTATAATCTTTAATCTTCACTCTACATATTGTCCTACATCATTTATCTTCGTTCTACATGTCGATTATGTAATCTCTAATGTTTTAAGAGATTATATATTCTAATTCAAACAGAAAAAAATCAAATGTGATTAATATCATATTAACTCATTAAATCCATGATTACATCTGAAGAAAATATACATGTGTAGTGACCCGAACTTTTCCATGTTTATATATATTAAATGAAATTGTTATTTACATGATTAAGTGTTTCCAACATGTTAAGCAATCGAACTTGTTAAGACTTGATTAATTGAAATAGGTTTCATATAGACAATTGACCACCCAAGTTGACCGGTGATTCACGAACGATTAAAACTTGTAAAAGCTATATGATGACATATATATGATTATATATATAGTTAAAATGATATTATGATAAGTAAGTATCTCATTAGGTATTTTAATAATGAGCTATATACATAAAATTGAGTTTATTGAATTAAGAAACTCGAAACGATATATATAACGATTATCGTTATAAAAAAGTCTTACTAAATACATATGAATCATATTAAGATATTGATACACTATGTTTAATCATGATAAATTATAAGTAAACATGTCATTAAGTGTATTAACAATGAACTACATATGTAAAAACAAGACTACTAACTTAATGATTTCGAAACGAGACATATATGTAACGATTATCGTTGTAACAACATTTAACTGTATATATATCATACTAAGATATATTAATATATCATAATATCATGATAATGTAATAATTTAACATCTCTTTAGATATAATAAAAAAGGGGTTAACAATATTTAACAAGATCGTTAACCTAAAGGTTTCAAAACAACATTTACATCTAACGACTAACGATGACTTAACGACTCAGTTAAAATGTATATACATGTAGTCTTTTAATATGTATTCATACACTTTTTAAAGACTTCAATACACTTATAAAAATACTTCTACTTAACAAAAATGCTTACAATTACATCCTCGTTCAGTTTCATCAATAATTCTACTCGTATGCACCCGTATTCGTACTCGTACAATACACAGCTTTTAGATGTATGTAATATTAGTATATACACTCCAATGATTAGCTCTTAGCAGCCCATGAGAGTCACCTAATACATGTGAGAACCATAATTTGGAAACTAGCATGAAATATCTCATAAATTACAAAAATATTAGTAATCATTCATGACTTATTTACATGTAAACAAAATTACACATCCTTTATATCTAATCCATATACCAACGACCAAAAATACCTACAAACACTTTCATTCTTCAATTTTATTCATCTAATTGATCTCTCTCAAGTTCTATCTTCAAGTTCTAAGTGTTCTTCATAAATTCTATAAGTTCTAGTTTCATAAAATCAAGAATACTTTCAAGTTTGCTAGCTTACTTCCAATCTTGTAAAGTGATCATCCAACCTCAAGAAATCTTTCTTATTTACAGTAAGATATCTTTCTAATACAAGGTAATACTCATATTCAAAATTTGATTCAATTTCTATAACTATAACAATCTTATTTTGAGTGGAAATCTTACTTGAACTTGTTTTCGTGTCATAATTCTGCTTCAAGAACTTTCAAGCCATCCAAGGATCCTTTGAAGCTAGATCTATTTTTCTCATTTCCAGTATGTTTATCCACAAAACCTGAGGTAGTAATGATGTTCATAACATCATTCGATTCATATATATAAAACTACCTTATTCGAAGGTTTAAACTTGAAATCACTAGAACATAGTTTAGTTAATTCTAAACTTGTTCGCAAACAAAAGTTAATCCTTCTAACTTGACTTTTAAAATCTAAAAACATGTTCTATATCTATATGATATGCTAACTTAATGATTTAAAACCTGAAAACACGAAAAATACCGTAAAACCGGACATACGCCGTCGTAGTAACACCGCAGGCTGTTTTGGGTTTGATAATTAAAAACTATGATAAACTTTGATTTAAAAGTTGTTCTTCTGAAAAAATGATTTTTCTTATGAACATGAAACTATATCCAAAAATCATGGTTAAACTCAAAGTGGAAGTATGTTTTTCAAAATGGTCATCAAGACGTCGTTCTTTCGACTGAAATGACTACCTCTTATAAAAACGACTTGTAACTTATATTTTCGACTATAAACCTATACTTTTTCTGTTTAGATTCATAAAATAGAGTTCAATATGAAACCATAGCAATTTGATTCACTCAAAACGGATTTAAAACGAAGAAGTTATGGGTAAAACAAGATTGGATAATTTTTTTTTTATTGTTGTAGCTACGGAAAATATTGTAACTATTCTATACAAATCATATCCTAGCTAACTTATATTGTATTATACATATATTCTAATATATTATGTAATCTTGGGATACCATAGACACGTATGTAAATATTTTGACATATCATATCGACCCATGTATATATATTATTTGGAACAACCATAGACACTCTATATGCAGTAATGTTTGAGTTAGCTATACGGGGTTGAGGTTGATTCCAAAAATATATATAATTTGATTTGTGATCTAGCCTAAGACGTGTATACACTGGGTCGTGGATTGATTCAAGATAATATATATCAATTTATTTCTGTACATCTAACTATGGACAACTAGTTGTAGGTTACTAACGAGGACAGCTGACTTAATAAACTTAAAACATCAAAATGTATTAAAAATGTTGTAAATATATTTTGAACATACTTTGATATATATATATATATATATATATATATATATATATATATATATATATATATATATATATATATATATATATATATATATATATATATATATATATGTATATATTTGTTATAGGTTCGTGAATCGACCAGTGACCAAGTCTTACTCCCGACGAAGTAAAAATCTTTGAAAGGGAGTTATAGTCCCACTTTTAAAATCTAATATTTTGGGATGAGAATACATGCAATTTTATAAATGTTTTACGAAATAGACACAAGTAAATGAAACTACATTATATGGGCGAATGATCGAAGCCGAATATGCCCATTTTGCTTGGTAACCTAAGAATTAGTACACCGATCTACTAATTGACACGAATCCTAAAGATAGATCTATTGGGCCTAACGAACCCCATCCAAAGTGCCGGATGTTTAGTACTTCGAATTCGTTTTTATCATGTCCGAAGGATTTCCCAGAATGATAGGGGATATTTTATATGCATCTTGTTAATGTCGGTTACCAGGTGTTCACCATATGAATGATTTTTATTTCTATGTATGGGATGTATATTGAAATATGAAATCTTGTGGTCTATTATTATGATTTGATAATATATAGGTTAAACCTATAACTCACCAACATTTTTGTTGACGTTTTAAGCATGTTTATTCTCAGGTGATTATTAAGAGCTTCCGCTGTTGCATACTAAAATAAGGACAAGATTTGGAGTCCATGCTTGTATGATATTATGTAAAAACTGCATTCAAGAAACTTATTTTTGATGTAATATATTCTTATTGTAAACCATTATGTAATGGTCGTGTGTAGACGGTATATTTTAGATTATCATTATTTGATAATATACGTAATGCTTTTTAAACCTTTATAGATAAAATAAAGGTTATGGTTTTTTTAAAAATGAATGCAGTCTTTGAAACACATCTCATATAGAGGTCAAAACCTCGTGACGAAATCAATTAATATGGAACGTTTATAGTCAATATGAACGGGACATTTCAATATGTATATATGTTTTCACAAAGATTGTAATTAAAAATTCTTTTGTACAAACTGTTAATGGTGAAAATATTTTAACGGGTAGGTAATACCCGAGGAATCTTTAGATTTCACCTTAATAAGATACACTGTACATTCGTCGAAACTGATTTAACAGTCATTTACTATCCTACCTACAACCACTGATATACGTATCCGTTCACCGCAGAATAACCATTTTCATTCAATTTCATATTTGGATTTTGACCTATCAGAATCCAACAAGTGGCATAATGAAGAAAACATATGAAAAAATAAAATTTGTTAGAAACAGATAAATTAACTATGAGGAATTTTGTTAAGAATCCACGCTAACTATTCCTAGCTAACTATTCCTAGCTAACTGTTGATTCCTTATTACATTTATTTATCGCAATTTATTATTCGCAATTTTAATTCTCGTAATTTTATTTATTGTCATTTAATTTCTGTATTTATTTTACGCACTTTAAATATCGGGACACGTATACAATGTTTTGACCTATCATATCGACACATCTATATATATTATTTGGAATAACCATAGACACTCTATATGCAGTAATGTTCGAGTTAGCTATACAGGGTTGAGGTTAATTCTACAATAATATATATACTTTGAGTTGTGATCGAGTCTAAGACATGTATACAATGGGTCACGATAAGTATTAATTAATTTGAATATTATATATTAAACTATATGAATTATTGAATTGCGAACTGTGGACTATCAACTGTGGACTACCAACATTGGACAATTAAAAATGAATTAAAATATTGATTATAACATATGAAACTAAACAATTCTTCAAGTTTGCCACTTGATTTCATCTTAAACCTCATTTGTATCTTGACGATTACAATCTGCGTTCAAACCTTTCATGATTCTTGAAAACACTTCAATCGAAAGGATGAACCAACCGCATTTCATCTACGAAGAAAAGATGGATGCATATAGTTATGCATCTGAAAACACTCAGAACCTGAGTAAACATTTAACACGTATCTGTGCTAGCTCTTTTGGCGTTGTTATTACCGAAAATAACTTTGCAATCCCTTTCTAAAGTAGCCAATTTTGTCACAGCTTCAGCAAATCAATTTCTACTTTTCATTCGAATAAACTTTATTATAACCTTAATATATGAGTTTGCTTTTAATCATCGTTGCCGGAGAACCATTTATATTCCACCCCATTAGCAGTAAACTTACCAGCAACTTCATTGATATCTGACTTTCCGAAGAATCATTATATTCCTTAAAACCTTATCATATACTCATCCACACCTTATAACAAGAATGACCATACCAATTACCAGGAATTAGCAATCAGTATTTTGAATCTCGCAATGTTTCTACATCAATAATTATATGTATACATATAACATTCATCTCTTAGAATTATGATCTTCCATTCCTAAACTCTAAAAAGCACCCAGCCCACAAATCAATACTCTGAATGTTGAAAAAGTTGATTAAAGCAGCAAAAACTGTAAACGACCTTAATGGTCAAAAGTTTGATGACAAAGAATAGTATGTTAGCAAAGCTAAGAGAAGATTAGGAACTGATTTAGAAAACCATGAAGGAGGTTGTAGATAAATCACAAGGACTAAACCTGCTTTCAATGAATCCAACTGATCCATTATCTGATGAAGTTATTAACGAATACCTTGTTCCGTAATTGTTCTAAATCATTGTTAATGAATTTCTTTATCACATTTTGATTGTAGAATTATAAGATATTATCGTATCTTTCATTATAAATATCCTCGATATTTCTAAAGATATTTTCATAACTATTCTTATCTAAAATCATTTATCTCTCTGCGATATCTGTATTACATCATAAAAGAAACTGTTTCAGTTTCTAAAATTCTGAAAAATTCGAGTTTGAATTATGAATGTTTTGAAGTAGTGTTGAAAATTGATGCATGAGTTAGTATAATATAATGATACTTGATCAACGTGATTATATTATAGTAAGTCATGCTGAGTTTCTAATGAAACGTGATGATTCACAGACCATAACGTCATCAGGTGCCATGTTACATGACTCTTACATTCTATCTAATCTATAAACATATCAAGAACATATTTTCTTGATAGTTCTATCTTTTCTCTTGAATTCTGGTTAGGTAATCAATCAAGATCATGCTATTACAATTTCTCTCTTTGAACATTAATCATGTTCATTTGAACTTCATATCTATGAATTCTGGACCATTATTCGCTTGACTTTAAGTCGGGAAGAGAAAAACAAGGGTATGGGACCCCAAAATATAAAGGAAACAAAGGGAGTGGATTTATAGTGAAATATCCGACAGAGCAATCGAAACAGATTATTGTATTTAACCAAAGAAGATTCTAATTTCCTTAATTACCGAAGAATCAAATCTTATTACGAAGATTTTCTCTAAATCCTTGAATTCCGGATATTAACCGTGACTACCTCACCAGTTAAGACAAACCTGCGTTTACTCATTTCATTTTTTTGTGATAGCTTCACTCGTACTCTTCACATAAACGAATTGTTTTATCCATATTACTCAATGATGACAAAACTTTAATTTTCAGCTCGTATGCATCATGAAAACATACTTATTCTCAGCCAAGATGATCTCTATCAAATTTCGAGGACGAAATTTCTTTAACGGGTAGGTACTGTGACAACCCGGAAATTTTTGACCAAATTTAAACTTAATCTTTATATGTTTCCGACACGATAAGCAAAGTCTGTAATATTGAAATCTCAAAAAACTTTGAACTGTGTTCATGTATTCATTTACCCTTCAACTGCTCTCGACAATTCATGAACAATTAATTGTAAATAGATATGTGTGTATGTATATATAAATAATAATTCGAAATATAATTTGAAGTATTATATGTTATTGTTATTAAAAATTAACAAAATAAAAATAGGATATTATAATAATTATTATTTAAAATATATCTCTATATTTAAATAAGGTATATTAAAAATTAATATTAAATGATTATAATACTCGTTTGATATTTCGATTGATATTAAGCAAGTTAAATTCAAACTTAAATGATTTTAAAATAAACGGTGATCCGAAAATGAGTTATATAAAGTATAGGCTTATTAAAAATATAATTAGGAACTATTAATTGAGTTTTAAATTTTTTATATTTTACTTGGGGTTGGGAGTGAATAATTAATGTAATTTTTATTTAATAGTTAATGCTCAAATTTTATACCATAATGACCAAAATAAATAAATATAGCTAATTTAAAAATATGAGATTTTTCTGAAGAATTTTATCCGCCACTGAGTAACAACGGAGAACGAATTTCAGTCTTTGAATAAAATAGTAGACAACGGCTAACAATTTATACGTTTATATTTTAAATTATATTATAATAATTATTATATTACATCATTATTGTCGAATAATTGAACATCCGTGAATCTAATTAATTGACTTGTGGTTACTGTATTTGATTGAATTCTGTTTCTTTATTTCATCGCGAGGTATTGACCTCTATATGCGACGTTTTTCAAAAACTGCATTCGTTTTTACAATACAAACCATAACTTTTATTACAAATATAAGTTTTAAACAACATAATAATGATTATCGTTTAGCGATAATCTTAGCCTTACAAACTTTACATGTGATGATAACAACACGATTTCCAATGTATTTTACATTACAAATTCTCCGATATGCAGTTTTATTTTTGACACAAATATGCATACTCAAGATCTTGCTTAAATTCAACATGTTGCAGCGGAAGCTTTTAGTTATCACCTGAGAATAAACATGCTTAAAATGTCAACATAAAGTTGGTGAGATATAGGTTTAATGCCGGCAGCGTTATAAATATAGACCACAAGATTTCATATATAAACGTTTTAATAAAAATATTCTAAGTTGTTGAGCACTTGATAACCATACTTAACATTTAATCAACGTCGCATATTCCCTTTATTATGAAATTTTACTACACCGTACCAAGCGTAGTCACCGAAACGAAATACTGTGCAACCGTTGAATACTGGTCGTCCAGTCCGGTTGGGGTTGTCAGGCCTGATAGATCTATCAACAGGATTCGCATTTACAATACCTTTTGTAAATAATAGTTACCAAGTTACAGGGAAGTATGCCAGTGGTACAACTCAACATAGAATATATATTTTTAATCACTTGTGTCCATAACGTAAATCATAAAATGCATGTATTCTCATCCCGAAATATTTAGAGTTTAAAAGTGGGACTATATACTCACTTTTGCCTTGAAGATATTTAACTCGACTTGGTCTCCGATAGATATCACAAACCTAACCATATATATAATATATCAACATATTTTCTTTTCAAATAATCGTTATATATATATATATATATGTATATATATATATATATATATATATATATATATATATATATATACACACATATAATACTTTTAATATTTTCTTAGTCCGTTGTTAGCAGTCCAATATTAGTGGTCCACAATTAGTTGCTCAATAAAATAAATAAAGACACCATCGTATTCGTATTGATCAGAATTAATCTTGACCCATGGTACCATGTTGTCAAATGACGTGTTGCGTACAATTATGAGGTCTTATGATTAATCTTCTCGTGTTGTTTACGGGTGGTCCTGAAATATATAAAATCAAATCATAAGTAATTATATATAAAATATCATATTAATTAGAAAAGATATGATTAATTTACTTTTTCTCCAAATATTTTCGTAGCTAAACTAGCTTCGGATACCCAATCTTGTTTTAGTCGTAGTTTCTTCATTACAACTCCGTTTTTGTTGGTTCAACTTGCCACTTCCTTGGATCAAGTCAAATTTTAAGAATATGAACTAAAAATACCTAAGTTTGTATTCGAAATCACAGGTTATAGGTCAAACTTTGGTAAAACTTATGAAAGTGATCATTTTCCATCATAAAAACAACATTTAATGATCATTTTTCTAAAAATACTTACATTTTGAGTTAAACCATGAAATTTTTATGTGTTAACATATTCATAAGAAATATCATTTTTACAGAACATGAACTTCCAATTCAAAGTTGAAGATGGTTTTTAATTATCCAACCCAAAACAGCCCCCGGTTGCACTCCGACGACGTAGATTCAGTTTTTAAGGTGTTCTTTGTAAAACCAAGTTATATCTTGTTAAGTTAGCATATCATTATGATATATTACAGGTCTTGAAGTATTTTAAAAGTTAAGTTAGAAGGATCTATTTAGTTTGCAAACAAGTTTGAAATCATTCAAACTATGTTCTTGTTGTTAAAGTTTTACAACATAAAATAAGATAGCTATATAATTATGAATCGAACAAGATTATGAACAAGGTTACTACCTCAAGTTACTTGAACAAATTTACTGCAAAATATAAGAAAAATCCTAGAACCAAAAGAGTGGTGGAGTGGGATTGAAAGATTGGAAGTAAACTTGTATTCTTGAAAGGATTATTGAAGTGTTCTTGAAAGGAATTTCTTATGATGATTAAGGCTTGTTTTTGAAGCTAGATCTTCATGATTACTTGCTGAATTGATGGAGGTTTCTTATGGCTTTCAAGTAGGTGAGTTAGAGAGAAATTTTGAAGTAAAATGATGAACTAAAAATGAGATGGGGAGGGGCTATATAAAACGTGAATGGGGGGAAACATGGACAAGATTTTTGTTTGTTATTTTGTATAAAAGTCTATGCTAGCTTCCAATTCTAATTACCTCTCCTTGAGGGCAGCAATAAGGGCTGATTAGGTGTTGATTAGGATGTTGATTTGATGTGTATATACCAATAGTAAATACGTATAGAAGCTGGATATGATACGGGTACATATACCCTAGATGTATGTATAGAAATCTTGAGAAAATGGAACGAGGATTCAAATATAGCTATCTTTTGTAAATATATTTATATTGTTTTATGTATAAAAGCCTTTTAAAAGTGATTAAATACATATCTATACGATACTTGTATAAACATTATAAGTTATAAGTATTTATGTCAAAGAACGTTACGTATAGTTATCGTTTTGAAAACTTGAGTTAGTAGTTTCAATGTATACTTTTATCTTATTGTTATTAGTACACAATGAGATGTTAAAACACCCTTAGATCATGTTAAATATATAAATACATATATATACACAAACGTATAATTATCGTATGTTATATAGTTCGTGATATCATCGGTCAAATTGGACGGTCAAACGTTGTGTAAAACTCTTTTCAAAAACACAAGACTCAACAATTTAGATTGCTTATCATGTTGGTAAGGTTTAATTTATATAAATATTAATCTTATAAGTATAAAACGATCGGAAAAATCCGGGTCGTTACAGTTCCTACCCGTTAAATAAATTTCGTCCCGAAATTTTAAAATTGTACCTATTTTGCGTTCTCGGGAAACAAATGTGGGTACTTTTGTTTCATCTGATCCTCTCGTTCCCAAGTAAACTCGGGACCCCTTCGAGCATTCCAACGAACCTTAACGATTGGTATGTTGCTCTGCTTGAGCCGTTTAACTTCACGGTCCATGATTTCCACTGGTTCTTCTATGAATTGGAGTTTCTCGTCGACTTGGATTTCTTCAAGAGGAATGGTGAGATCTTTCTTTGCAAGACATTTTTTAAGGTTTGAGACGTGAAATGTATTATGTACTCCGGCGAGTGTTGTGGTAACTCGAGTCGATAAGCTACCGGTCCAATGCGTTCGATGATCTTGAACGGGCCTACATACCTTGGGTTCAGTTTACCCCTTTTACCGAAACGTATTACACCTTTCCAAGGTGACACCTTTAGCATAACCATGTCACCGATCTGAAACTCTAATGGTTTCCTTCGGACATCGGCGTAGCTCTTTTGGCGACTACGGGCTGTTTTCAATCTCTCCTTGATTTGTACTATCTTCTCAGTCGTTTCGTGTATGATCTCGGGACCAGTTAATTGTCGATCTCCTACTTCATTCCAACAGATAGGGGATCTACACTTTCTTCAATATAGTGCTTCGAATGGTGCAGCTTTAATGCTCGCATGATAACTATTATTATACGATAATTCTGCTAATGGTAGATATTTATCCCATCCGTTTCCTAAATCGATCACACATGCCCTGAGCATGTCTTCAAGAGTCTGAATTTTTCTTTCCCTCTGCCTGTCAGTTTGCGGATGATATGCAGTACTCATATCCAAACGAGTTCCTAGTGCCTCCTGTAGTGATTGCCAGAACTTTGATGTAAATCTACTATCACGATCGGATATAATGGAAATAGGTATTCCATGCCTTGAAACAATTTCCTTTATGTATAATCGTAATAGTTTCTCCATTCTATCTGTTTCCTTTATAGGCAAGAAATGTGCAGATTTGGTGAGACGATCAACTATTACCCAAATGGTGTCATAACCCCAGGCAGTCTTAGGTAACTTTGTGATGAAATCCATGGTAATACTATCGAATTTCCATTCTGGGATTTCTGGTTGTTGAAGTAACCCTGATGGCTTCTGGTGTTCTGCTTTAACTTTGGAACAAGTTAAACATTCCCCAACATATGTTGCAACGTCTGTCTTTAAATTAGGCCACCAATAATGCGTCTTAAGATCTTGGTACATCTTTCCAACTCCAGGATGTATCGAGTATCTTGTCTTATGCGCCTAATTCAAAATCAACTTCCTTAATCCACCCACCTTTGGTACCCAAATACGGTTTGCAAAATATCGAATTCCGTCTTCCCACATAACGAGTTGCTTCTCATACTTCTTCATTATTTCATTTCCTATGTTTTCTTTAGTAAGAGCTTCTCGTTGAGCCTCTTTGATTTGTGAGTTGAGATTCATGCGAATTTTTATGTTCATCGCTCGTACTCGAATTGGTTCCCATTCCTTTCTGCTTAGAGCGTCGGCCACTACATTCGCTTTCCCGGGATGATAGCGAATCTCACAATCATAGTCGTTTATCAGCTTGACCCACCTACGTTGCCTCATGTTCAGCTGTTTCTGATTGAAAATATGTTGAAGGCTTTTATGATCGGTAAACACAGTGCATTTAACCCCATATAAATAGTGTCTCCATATCTTCAATGCAAACACTACTGCTCCCAATTCAAAATCATGCGTCGTATAATTCTGCTCATGAATCTTCAATTGTCGGGATGCGTATGCTATAACTTTCTTCCGTTGCATAAGGACGTAACCAAAACTTTGTCGCGAAGCGTCACAATATATCTCAAAATCATCGTTCCCTTTTGGTAACGATAAAATAGGTGTTGTAGTCAACTTCTTCTTCAGTAATTGAAATGCACTCTCCCGCTCAGAAGTCCATTCGTACTTCTTCCCTTTTTGCGTTAATGCTGCTAATGTTTTAGCTATTCAGGAAAAAGCTTGAATAAACCTTCTATAATAACCGGCTAAACCCAAAAATTGGCGTATCTGCGTTGGTGTCTTAGGAGTCTCCCATTTTTCAATGGCCTCAATTTTAGCTGGATCAACCTGAATTCCTTTGCTACTAACAACGTGACCAAGAAATTGCACTTCTTTCAACCAAAATGCACACTTAGAAAATTTGGCGTATAACTATTCCTTTCTTAATAATTCTAATACCAACCTTAACTGCTGTTCATGCTCTTGCTCATTTTTGGAATAGATAAGAATATTGTCAATGAAAACGATAACAAACTTATCTAGATACGGACTAAAAACTCGATTCATGAGGTCCATGAATACAGCTGGCACATTAGTCAACCCAAACGGCATAACCAAAAATTCGTAATGACCATAACGTGTCCGAAAAGCAGTTTTTGGAATGTCTTCTTCTTTGACACGTAGTTGATGATAGCCCGATCTTAGGTCGATTTTCGAGTACACACATGATCCTTGCAGCTGATCAAATAAGTCGTCAATTCTCGGTAGTGGATACCGATTCTTGATAGTTAACTTATTTAATTCACGATAATCTACACACATCCTAAAAGATCCATCTTTCTTTTTAACAAATAAAATTGGAGCTCCCCACGGTGAAGTATAGTTATCGTTTTGAAAACTTAAGTTAGTAGTTTCAAAGTATACTTTTATCTTATTGTTATTAGTACACAATGAGATGTTAAACCATCCTGAGATCATGTTAAATATATAAATACATATATATACACAAACGTATAATTATCGTATGTTATATAGTTCGTGATATCATCGGTCAAATTGGACGGTCAAACGTTGTGTAAAACTCTTTTCAAAAACACAAGACTCAACAATTTAGATTGCTTATCATGTTGGTAAGGTTTAATTTATATAAATATTAATCTTATAAGTATAAAACGATCGGAAAAATCCGGGTCGTTACAATATGCCCTTGACAATCATATGGAGACATCTCTCTCTTCTCTCCCTATCCATCTTCTTTCTCCTTTCTATGTTAGAATTGAGAAAACCCATTTGTTAATGGATCACCACATTTTCTCTTATTCGGAAACCATCACACAACACCATATCAAACTAACTCAACCCTCATCACCATCACGAAACCACATCACCATCTTTAAACTTGTTTAACAAACCCCAAAAACTTTGCTCGATCATGGTTTTATATCTACAATCGAAAACCATTTACTATTGTTGAAACGAGATCAAACAGTCACCACATCTCACTTACTCTGTTGTTAATACCATGATTCTGTTTATATTACTATTTGACCCATGAATAACCTTTCCCCATAAACCCACTTTTGATATTTTCCTACAAGTAATCTCTACCCTCACCATAACCCACATCGACTATTTTTTTTATTTATAGAACCAAAATACCATCACCTTTAAACTCTATAAACCGTCACCTTGCTACTACCAATTCAGTTTATGTTTTGTCATACGAAACACGCCACCTTACAATTTACAACCTAAGCTCTTCTCTACCCTCTGATGTCGAAGCCTTTTGGTACTGCACTTCCGAACTGCTACTGTCCTCCTTTGTTTCTTTTGCTCATCAACCATAAGCACCACCGAACACCATCACTATACCTGCTAACGTGTTTCTTTTCTTGGTAACCACCACTTCTTTTTGCTTTTATTTCCTAATCCCACTTGCTAATAATTAAGTAATATGTTTATGGTTACATATTATTTTTTTTATTGGCCGACAAAAGGAATCACATTGTTTGACAAGGGATAGTGGCTGAAATGTCCCATTCTTATTGATTAAAAACGTTCCATATTAATTGATTTCGTTGCGAGGTTTTGACCTCTATATGAGACGTTTTTCAAAGACTGCATTCATTTTAAAACAAACCATAACCTTTATTTTATCAATAAAGGTTTAAAAAGCTTTACTTAGATTATCAAATAATGATAATCTAAAATATCCTGTTTACACACGACCATTACATAATGGTTTACAATACAAATATGTTACAACAAAATAAGTTTCTTGAATGCAGTTTTTACACAATATCATACAAGCATGGACTCCAAATCTCGTCCTTATTTAAGTATGCGACAGCGGAAGCTCTTAATAATCACCTGAGAACAAACATGCTTAAAACGTCAACAAAAATGTTGGTGAGTTATAGGTTTAACCTATATATATCAAATCATAATAATAGATCACAAGATTTCATATTTCAATACACATCCCATACGTAGAGATAAAAATCATTCATATGGTGAACACCTGGTAACCGACATTAATAAGATGCATATATAAGAATATCCCCATCATTCCGGGACACCCTTCGGATATGATATAAATTTGGAAGTACTAAAGCATCCGGTACTTTGGATGGGGTTTGTTAGGCCCAATAGATCTATCTTTAGGATTCGCGTCAATTAGGGTGTCTGTTCCCTAATTCTTAGATTACCAGACTTAATAAAAAGGGGCATATTCGATTTCGATAATTCAACCATAGAATGTAGTTTCACGTACTTGTGTCTATTTTGTAAATCATTTACAAAACTGCATGTATTCTCATCCCAAAATATTAGATTTTAAAAGTGGAACTATAACTCACTTTCACAGATTTTTACTTCGTCGGGAAGTAAGACTTGGCCACTGGTTGATTCACGAACCTATAACAATATATACATATATATCAAAGTATGTTCAAAATATATTTACAACACTTTTAATATATTTTGATGTTTAAAGTTTATTAAGTCAGCTGTCCTCGTTAGTAACCTACAACTAGTTGTCCACAGTTAGATGTACAGAAATAAATCAATAAATATTATCTTGAATCAATCCACGACCCAGTGTATACGTATCTCAGTATTGATCACAACTCAAACTATATATATTTTGGAATCAACCTCAACCCTGTATAGCTAACTCCAACATTCACATTTAGAGTGTCTATGGTTATTCCGAAATATATATAGATGTGTCGACATGATAGGTCAAAATATTGTATACGTGTGTATGGTATCTCAATATTACATAATATACAATACAAGTTGATTAAGTTATGGTTGGAAAATAGATTTGTTACCAATTTTCACGTAGCTAAAATGAGAAAAATTATCCAATCTTGTTTTACCCATAACTTCTTCATTTTAAATCCGTTTTGAGTGAATCAAATTGCTATGGTTTCATATTGAACTCTATTTTATGAATCTAAACATAAAAAGTATAGGTTTATGGTCGGAAAATTAAGTTACAAGTCATTTTTGTAAAGGTAGTCATTTCAGTCGAAAAAACGACGTCTAGATGACCATTTTAAAAAACATACTTCCACTTTGAGTTTAACCATAATTTTTGGATATAGTTTCATGTTCATAATAAAAATCATTTTCTCAGAATAACAACTTTTAAATCAAATTTTATCATAGTTTTTAATTAACTAACCCAAAACAGCCCGCGGTGTTACTACGACGGCGTAAATCCGGTTTTACGGTGTTTTTCGTGTTTCCAGGTTTTAATTCATTAAGTTAGCATATCATATAGATATAGAACATGTGTTTAGTTGATTTTAAAAGTCAATTTAGAAGGATTAACTTTTGTTTACGAACAAGTTTAGAATTAACTAAACTATGTTCTAGTGATTACAAGTTTAAACCTTCGAATAAGATAGCTTTATATGTATGAATCGAACGATGTTATGAACATCATTACTACCTTAAGTTCCTTGGATAAACCTACTGGAAAAGATAAAAATGGATCTAGCTTCAACGGATCCTTGGATGCCTCGAAGTTCTTGAAGCAGAATCATGACACGAAAACAAGTTCAAGTAAGATCATCACTTGAAATAAGATTGTTATAGTTATAGAAATTGAACCAAAGTTTGAATATGATTATTACCTTGTATTAGAATGATAACCTACTGTAAGAAACAAAGATTTCTTGAGGTTGGATGATCACCTTACAAGATTGGAAGCGAGCTAGCAAACTTGAAAGTATTCTTGATTTTATGTAACTAGAACTTGTAGAATTTATGAAGAACACTTAGAACTTGAAGATAGAACTTGAGAGAGATCAATTAGATGAAGAAAATTGAAGAATAAAAGTGTTTGTAGGTGTTTTTGGTCGTTGGTGTATGGATTAGATATAAAGGATATGTAATTTTGTTTTCATGTAAATAAGTCATGAATGATTACTCATATTTTTGTAATTTTATGAGATATTTCATGCTAGTTGCTAAATGATGGTTCCCACATGTGTTAGGTGACTCACATGGGCTGCTAAGATCTGATCATTGGATTGTATATGCCAATAGTACATACATCTAAAAGCTGTGTATTGTACGAGTACGAATACGGGTGCATACGAGTAGAATTGTTGATGAAACTGAATGAGGATGTAATTGTAAGCATTTTTGTTAATTAGAAGTATTTTGATAAGTGTACTGAAGTCTTTCAAAAGTGTATAAATACATATTAAAACACTACATGTATATACATTTTAACTGAGTCGTTAAGTCATCGTTAGTCGTTACATGTAAGTGTTGTTTTGAAACCTTTAGGTTAACGATCTTGTTAAATGTTGTTAACCCAATGTTTATAATATCAAATGAGATTTTAAATTATTATATTATCATGATATTATCATGTATGAATATCTCTTAATATGATATATATACATTAAATGTCTTTACAACAATAATCGTTACATATATGTCTCGTTTAAAAATCATTAAGTTAGTAGTCTTGTTTTTACATATGTAGTTCATTGTTAATATACTTAATGATATGTTTACTTATCATAGTATCATGTTAACTATATATATATATATATCCATATATATGTTATCATATAGTTTTTACAAGTTTTAACGTTCGTGAATCACTGGTCAACTTGGGTGGTCAATTTTCTATATGAAACATATTTTAATTAATCAAGCCTTAACAAGTTTGATTTCTTAACATGTTGGTAACATTTAATCATGTAAATATCAATCTCAATTAATATATATATACATGGAAAAGTTCGGGTCACTACAGTACCTACCCGTTAAATAAATTTCGTCCCGAAATTTTAAGCTGTTGAAGGTGTTGACGAATCTTCTGGAAATAGATGCGGGTATTTCTTCTTCATCTGATCTTCATGCTCCCAAGTGAACTCGGGTCCTCTACGAGCATTCCATCGAACCTTAACAATTGGTATCTTGTTTTGCTTAAGTCTTTTAACCTCACGATCCATTATTTCGACGGGTTCTTCGATGAATTGAAGTTTTTTGTTGATTTGGATTTCATCTAACGGAATAGTGAGATCTTCTTTAGCAAAATATTTCTTCAAATTCGAGACGTGGAAAGTGTTATGTACAGCCGCAAGTTGTTGAGGTAACTCAAGTCGGTAAGCTACTCGTCCGACACGATCAATAATCTTGAATGGTCCAATATACCTTGGATTTAATTTCCCTCGTTTACCAAATCGAACAACGCCTTTCCAAGGTGCAACTTTAAGCATGACCATCTCTCCAATTTCAAATTCTATATCTTTTCTTTTAATGTCAACGTAGCTCTTTTGTCGACTTTGGGCGGTTTTCAACCGTTGTTGAATTTGGATGATCTTCTCGGTAGTTTCTTGTATAATCTCCGGACCCGTAATCTGTCTATCCCCCACTTCACTCCAACAAATTGGAGACCTGCACTTTCTACCATAAAGTGCTTCAAACGGCGCCATCTCAATGCTTGAATGGTAGCTGTTGTTGTAGGAAAATTCTGCTAACGGTAGATGTCGATCCCAACTGTTTCCGAAATCAATAACACATGCTCGTAGCATGTCTTCAAGCGTTTGTATCGTCCTTTTTCTCTGCCCATCAGTTTGTGGATGATAGGCAGTACTCATGTCTAGACGAGTTCCTAATGCTTGCTGTAATGTCTACCAGAATCTTGAAATAAATCTGCCATCCCTATCAGAGATAATAGAGATTGGTATTCCATGTCTGGAGACGACTTCTTTCAAATACAGTCGTGCTAACTTCTCCATCTTGTCATCTTCTCTTATTGGCAGGAAGTGTGCTGATTTGGTGAGACGATCAACTATTACCCAAATAGTATCAAAACCACTTGCAGTCCTTGGCAATTTAGTGATGAAATCCATGGTAATGTTTTCCCATTTCCATTCCGGGATTTCGGGTTGTTGAAGTAGACCTGATGGTTTCTGATGCTCAGCTTTGACCTTAGAACACGTCAAACATTCTCTTACATATTTAGCAACATCGGCTTTCATACCCGGCTACCAAAAATGTTTCTTGAGATCCTTGTACATCTTCCCCGTTCCAGGATGTATTGAGTATCTGGTTTTATGAGCTTCTCTAAGTACCATTTCTCTCATATCTCCAAATTTTGGTACCCAAATCCTTTCAGCCCTATACCGGGTTCCGTCTTCCCGAATATTAAGATGCTTCTCCGATCCTTTGGGTATTTCATCCTTTAAATTTCCCTCTTTTAAAACTCCTTGTTGCACCTTCTTTATTTGAGTAGTAAGGTTATTATGAATCATTATATTCATAGATTTTACTCGAATGGGTTCTCTGTCCTTCCTGCTCAAGGCATCGACTACCACATTTGCCTTCCCCGGATGGTAACGAATCTCAAAGTCGTAATCATTCAACAATTCAATCCACCTACGCTGCCTCATATTCAGTTGTTTCTGATTAAATATGTGTTGAAGACTTTTGTGGTCGGTATATATAATACTTTTGACCCCATATAAGTAGTGCCTCCAAGTCTTTAATGCAAAAAAAACCGCGCCTAATTCCAAATCATGCATCGTATAATTTTGTTCGTGAATCTTCAATTGTCTAGACGCATAAGCAATCACCTTCGTTCGTTGCATTAATACACAACCGAGACCTTGCTTTGATGCATCACAATAAATCACAAAATCATCATTCCCTTCAGGTAATGACAATATAGGTGCCGTAGTTAGCTTTTTCTTCAATAACTGAAACGCTTTCTCTTGTTCATCATTCCATTCAAATTTCTTTCCTTTATGCGTTAATGCAGTCAAGGGTTTTGCTATTCTGGAAAAGTCTTGGATGAACCTTCTGTAGTAACCAGCTAGTCCTAAAAACTGGCGTATGTGTTTCGGAGTTTTCGGGGTTTCCCACTTTTCAACAGTTTCTATCTTTGCCGGATCCACCTTAATACCTTCTTTGTTCACTATGTGACCGAGGAATTGAACTTCTTCCAACCAAAATGCACACTTTCAAAACTTAGCGTACAATTCTTCCTTCCTCAATACTTCTAACACCTTTCTCAAATGTTCACCGTGTTCTTGGTCATTCTTTGAGTAAATAAGTATGTCATCAATGAAAACAATGACAAACTTGTCAAGGTATGGTCCACACATTCGGTTCATAAGGTCCATGAACACAGCTGGTGCATTAGTTAAACCAAACGGCATGACCATAAACTCGTAATGACCGTAACATGTTCTGAAAGCAGTCTTTGGAATATCATCTTCTTTCACCCGCATTTGATGATACCCGGAACGTAAGTCAATCTTTGAATAAACAGACGATCCTTGTAGTTGATCAAATAAGTTGTCGATTCTCGGTAGTGGGTAGCGGTTCTTGATGGTAAGTTTGTTCAACTCTCGATAGTCGATACACATCCTGAATGTACCATCTTTCTTCTTGACAAACAAAACAGGAGCTCCCCACGGTGATGTGCTTGGTCGAATGAAACCACACTCTAAAAGTTCTTGTAATTGGCTTTGCTGTTCTTTCATCTCGTTGGGTGCGAGTCTATAAGGAGCACGAGCTATTGGTGCAGCTCCTGGTATAAGATCTATTTGAAATTCAACGGATCGATGTGGGGGTAATCCCGGTAATTCTTTCGGAAATACATCGGGAAATTCTTTTACAATGGGAACATCATTGATGCTCTTTTTTTCAGTTTGTACTTTCTCGACGTGTACTAGAACAGCATAGCAACCTTTTCTTATTAGTTTTTGTGCCTTCAAATTACTAATAAGATGTAGCTTCGTGTTGCCCTTTTCTCCGTACACCATTAAGGGTTTTCCTTTTTCTCGTATAATGCGAATTGCATTTTTGTAACAAACAATCTCTGCTTTCACTTCTTTCAACCAGTCCATACCGATTATCACATCAAAACTCCCTAACTCTACTGGTATCAAATCAATCTTAAATGTTTCGCTAACCAGTTTAATTCTCGATTCCGACATATATTATCTGCTGAAATTAATTTACCATTTGCTAATTCGAGTAAAAATTTACTATCCAAAGGCGTCAATGGACAACTTAATTTAGCATAAAAATCTCTACTCATATAGCTTCTATCCGCACTCGAATCAAATAAAACGTAAGCAGATTTATTGTCAACAAGAAACGTACCCGTAACAAGCTCCGGGTCTTCCTGTGCCTCTGCCGCATTAATATTGAAAACTCTTCTGCAGCCTTGTCCATTCGTGTTCTCCTAGTTCGGGCAATTTCTAATAATGTGGCCCGATTTTCCACATTTACAACAAACTACATTGGCATAACTTGCTCCGACACTACTTGCTCCACCATTACTCGTTCTGACACCATTTGTTCCTTTCGTTCTATTAACCCCTGGTCCGTAGACCTCACACTTCGCCACGCTATGACCATTTCTTTTACACTTGTTGCAAAATTTGGTGCAGAACCCCGAGTGATACTTTTCACACCTTTGGCATAGTTGCTTCTGATTGTTGTTGTTGTTGCGGCTATTATTGTTGTTGGGATGATTGTTGTAGTTGTTGTTGTTGTTGTTGTTGTTGTTGTTGTTGTTGTTGTTGTTGTTGTTGTTGTTGTTGTTGTTGTTGTTGTTGTTGTTGTTGTTGTTGTTGTTGTTGTTGTTGTTGTTGGGCCGTTTGTTGTAGTTGCGATTGATGTTGCGATTGTTGCGATAATTGTTGCGATTATTGTTGTAATTCCTGTTGTTGTTGTATTGGTGATTCTTATCACCGTTTTCCTCCCACTTTCTTTTGACTTGCTTCACATTGGCCTCTTCAGCAGTCTGTTCTTTAATTCTTTCTTAAATCTGGGTCACTAGTTTGTGAGCCATTCTACATGCCTGTTGTATGGAGGCGGGCTCGTGTGAACTTATATCTTCTTGGATTCTTTCCGGTAATCCTTTCACAAACGCGTCGATCTTCTCTTCCTCATCTTCGAATGCTCCCGGACACAATAGGCACAATTCTGTGAATCATCTTTCGTACGTGGTAATATCAAATCCTTGGGTTCGTAACCCTCTAAGTTCTGTCTTGAGCTTATTGACCTCGATTCTGGGACGGTACTTCTCGTTCATCAAGTGCTTGAATGCTGACCACGGTAGTGCGTACGCATCGTCTTGTCCCACTTGCTCTAGATAGGTATTCCACCATGTTAACGCAGAACCTGTGAAGGTATGCATAGCGTACTTCACTTTGTCCTCTTCAGTACACTTACTTATGGAAAACACCGATTCGACCTTCTCGGTCCACCGTTTCAATCCGATAGGTCCTTCGGTTCCATCAAATTCCAAAGGTTTGCAGGCAGTGAATTCTTTGTAGGTGCATCCTACACGATTTCCTGTACTGCTAGATCCAAGGTTATTGTTGGTATGTAGCGCAGCCTGTACTGCGACTATGTTTGAAGCTAGAAAAGTACGGAATTCCTCTTCATTCATATCCACGGTGTGTCGAGTAGTCGGTGCCATTTCCTTCAAAATAGTTAAATGGAACAAGTTAATCATACAGAATATTAAGAGTAGTTAATAGTATTTCGTAGCATAATATGAACTCATTTATAAAAGCTTTTTCTTCATATTAGCGTTTTATAAGTTTAAATTCGGGTAGTACCTACCCGTTAAGTTCATACTTAGTAGCTAATATACAATTCAACTACTACAATTCTATATGAAAAACTGATTATAATAATATTTCGCGTTCAAACTTTTACACAATATTTTACAAACTTACAATACCGCTTATTTTACATATAGCATGAAATATAGCACACAATAAATTTGATACAAGATGGTTGTGAAGATAATTCTAGCTAGTACACAAGTCGTTCAGCAAAGGCAATAAAGACACGTAATTCATACGTCCAGAAACAAGTCATGCATTCTGGTTTTACTAGGATTACTTCCCATCCTTGGTCTTGTGGAACATAACCGTTATGGCCGTTGATAAGACAGCGTGTTGTAACATCGTCAAATGGACGAGGGTTACGTAATGTCCAACAGTCCCGTAACAATCTAAAAACCTCATTTCTTACCCCAATTACCGAATCCGTCACTTGTGAGAACGTTTTGTTTAATAGTTGTAGCCCGATGTTCTTGTTCTCACTTTGGTGATAAGCAAACATTACTAATCCGTAAGCATAACATGCTTCTTTATGTTGCATGTTAGCCGCTTTTTTTAAATCACGAAGTCCAATATTCGGATATATTGAGTCAAAATAATTTCTTAACCCATTGCGTAAAATAGCATTTGGGTTCCCCGCAATATATGCGTCAAAGTAAACACATCGTAACTTATGGATTTCCCAATGTGATATCCCCCATCTTTCGAACGAAAGCCTTTTATAAACCAAGGCATTCTTGGAACGTTCTTCGAATGTCTTACAAACTGATCTCGCATTAAATAGTTGTGCCGAAGAATTCTGACCGACTCTAGACAAGATTTCATCAATCATGTCTCCGGGTAGGTCTCTTAAAATATTGGGTTGTCTATCCATTTTGTGTTTTTATACTGTAAAATAGACAAGAGTTAGATTCATAAAAAAAATACTTATTAATACAAGCAATTTTTACATATATCATAAAGCATAAGCACACTATATTACATATATTACACCACACGAATACAACTATCTTATTCTGACTCGCTTGTTTCTTCTTCTTCGGTTTTGGTTCGTTTTGCCAAGTTTCTAGGGATATATGATGTTCCCCTAATACGAGCCATCGTTTTCCACATTGGTTTAGAAAAATTTGGTGGTTTAAAGGTTCCCGAGTCATTGTTACAACTTAAGGACTTCGGGGGTTGACGATACATATAAAGTTCATCGGGGTTGGAATTAGATTTCTCTATTTTTATGCCATTTCCCTTATTATTTTCTTTTACCTTTTTAAATTCAGTTGGGGTAATTTCTATAACATCATCGGAATTCTCGTCGGAATCCGATTCATCGGAGAATTGGCAATCCTCCCAATATTTTGCTTCCTTGGCGGAAACACCATTGACCATAATTACCCTTGGTAGGTTGGTTGAGGATTTTCTTTTACTTAACCGTTTTATTATTTCCCCCACCGGTTCTATTTCTTCATCCGGTTCCGATTCTTCTTCCGGTTCCGATTCTTCTTCCGGTTCCGACACTTCTTCCGGTTCCTCTTCGGGAACTTGTGAATCAGTCCACGAATCATTCCAATTTACATTTGACTCTTCATTATTATTAGGTGAGTCAATGGGACTTGTTCTAGAGGTAGACATCTATCACATAATATCAAACGCGTTAAGAGATTAATATATCACATAATATTCACATGTTAAAAATATATAGTTTCCAACAAAATTTGTTAAGCAATCATTTTTCAAGTAAACACGGTCGAAGTCCAGACTCACTAATGCATCCTAACAAACTCGATAAGACACACTAATGCAAAATTCTGGTTCTCTAAGACCAACGCTCGGATACCAACTGAAATGTCCCGTTCTTATTGATTAAAAACGTTCCATATTAATTGATTTCGTTGCGAGGTTTTGACCTCTATATGAGACATTTTTCAAAGACTGCATTTATTTTAAAACAAACCATAACCTTTATTTCATCAATAATGGTTTAAAAAGCTTTACTTAGATTATCAAATAATGATAATCTAAAATATCCTGTTTACACACGACCATTACATAATGGTTTACAATACAAATATGTTACAACAAAATAAGTTTCTTGAATGCAGTTTTTACACAATATCATACAAGCATGGACTCCAAATCTCGTCCTTATTTAAGTATGCGACAGCGGAAGCTCTTAATAATCACCTGAGAATAAACATTCTTAAAACGTCAACAAAAATGTTGGTGAGTTATAGGTTTAACCTATATATATCAAATCATAATAATAGACCACAAGATTTCATATTTCAATACACATCCCATACATAGAGATAAAAATCATTCATATGGTGAACACCTGGTAACCGACATTAACAAGATGCATATATAAGAATATCCCCATCATTCCGGGACACCCTTCGGATATGATATAAATTTCGAAGTACTAAAGCATCCGGTACTTTGGATGGGGTTTGTTAGGCCCAATAGATCTATCTTTAGGATTCGCGTCAATTAGGGTGTCTGTTCCCTAATTCTTAGATTACCAGACTTAATAAAAAGGGGCATATTCGATTTCGATAATTCAACCATAGAATGTAGTTTCACGTACTTGTGTCTATTTTGTAAATCATTTACAAAACTGCATGTATTCTCATCCCAAAAATATTAGATTTTAAAAGTGGGACTATAACTCACTTTCACAGATTTTTACTTCGTCGGGAAGTAAGACTTGGCCACTGGTTGATTCACGAACCTATAACAATATATACATATATATCAAAGTATGTTCAAAATATATTTACAACACTTTTAATATATTTTGATGTTTTAAGTTTATTAAGTCAGTTGTCCTCGTTAGTAACCTACAACTAGTTGTCCACAGTTAGATGTACAGAAATAAATCGATAAATATTATCTTAAATCAATCCACGACCCAGTGTATACGTATCTCAGTATTGATCACAACTCAAACTATATATATTTTGGAATCAACCTCAACCCTGTATAGCTAACTCCAACATTCACATATAGAGTGTCTATGGTTGTTCCGAAATATATATAGATGTGTCGACATGATAGGTCGAAACATTGTATACGTGTCTATGGTATCTCAAGATTACATAATATACAATACAAGTTGATTAAGTTATGGTTGGAATAGATTTGTTACCAATTTTCACGTAGCTAAAATGAGAAAAATTATCCAATCTTGTTTTACCCATAACTTCTTCATTTTAAATCCGTTTTGAGTGAATCAAATTGCTATGGTTTCATATTGAACTCTATTTTATAAATCTAAACAGAAAATGTATAGGTTTATAGTCGGAAAAATAAGTTACAAGTCATTTTTGTAAAGGTAGTCATTTCAGTCGAAAGAACGACGTCTAAATGACCATTTTAAAAAACATACTTCCACTTTGAGTTTAACCATAATTTTTAGATATAGTTTCATGTTCATAATAAAAATCATTTTCTCAGAATAACAACTTTTAAATCAAAGTTTATCATAGTTTTTAATTAACTAACCCAAAACAGCCCGCGGTGTTACTACGACGGCGTAAATCCGGTTTTACGGTGTTTTTCGTGTTTCCAGGTTTTAAATCATTAAGTTAGCATATCATATAGATATAGAACATGTGTTTAGTTGATTTTAAAAGTCAATTTAGAAGGATTAACTTTTGTTTACGAACAAGTTTAGAATTAACTAAACTATGTTCTAGTGATTACAAGCTTAAACCTTCGAATAAGATAGCTTTATATGTATGAATCGAATGATGTTATGAACATCATTACTACCTTAATTTCCTTGGATAAACCTACTGGAAAAGATAAAAATGGATCTAGCTTCAACGGATCCTTGGATGGCTCGAAGTTCTTGAAGCAGAATCATGACACGAAAACAAGTTCAAGTAAGATCATCACTTGAAATAAGATTGTTATAGTTATAGAAATTGAACCAAAGTTTGAATATGATTATTACCTTGTATTAGAATGATAACCTACTGTAAGAAACAAAGATTTCTTGAGGTTGGATGATCACCTTACAAGATTGGAAGTGAGCTAGCAAACTTGAAAGTATTCTTGATTTTATGTAACTAGAACTTGTAGAATTTATGAAGAACACTTAGAACTTGAAGATAGAACTTGAGAGAGATCAATTAGATGAAGAAAATTGAAGAATGAAAGTGTTTGTAGGTGTTTTTGGTCATTGGTGTATGGATTAGATATAAAGGATATGTAATTTTGTTTTCATGTAAATAAGTCATGAATGATTACTCATATTTTTGTAATTTTATGAGATATTTCATGCTAGTTGCTATATGATGGTTCCCACATGTGTTAGGTGACTCACATGGGCTGCTAAGAGCTGATCATTGGAGTGTATATACCAATAGTAAATACATCTAAAAGCTGTGTATTGTACGAGTACGAATACGGGTGCATACGAGTAGAATTGTTGATGAAACTGAACGAGGATGTAATTGTAAGCATTTTTGTTAAGTAGAAGTATTTTGATAATTGTATTGAAGTCTTTCAAAAGTGTATAAATACATATTAAAACACTACATGTATATACATTTTAACTGAGTCGTTAAGTCATCGTTAGTCGTTACATGTAAGTGTTGTTTTGAAACCTTTAGGTTAACGATCTTGTTAAATGTTGTTAACCCAATGTTTATAATATCAAATGAGATTTTAAATTATTATATTATCATGATATTATCATGTATGAATATCTCTTAATATGATATATATACATTAAATGTCTTTACAACGATAATCGTTACATATATGTCTCGTTTAAAAATCATTAAGTTAGTAGTCTTGTTTTTACATATGTAGTTCATTGTTAATATACTTAAAGATATGTTTACCTATCATAGTATCATGTTAACTATATATATATATATCCATATATATGTTATCATATAGTTTTTACAAGTTTTAACGTTCGTGAATCACCGGTCAACTTGGGTGGTCAATTGTCTATATGAAACATATTTCAATTAATCAAGTCTTAACAAGTTTAATTGCTTAACATGTTGAAAACATTTAATCATTTAAATATCAATCTCAATTAATATATATATATATATACATGGAAAAGTTCGGGTCACTACAGTGGCACACTCATATTTAACTACTTTACAACATATGATTGTATTGCTAGTGGAACAAGAATTGAAGTAAACGGTGAACCGCATTTAATATAAGGGACGCTTTATTTTTATAATTAGATGGAGTATATAATATTGATCATGGGGTTGATGAATAAAATATTGATGATGATGACAGACAAGATCATGATATCGAGAAGTAGATTGATATTAACCGCGAAATTCTTTTCTGTTTAAACTCCTATTAATGTTTAATGTTAACAGACTCGAACCCATATAAATTATTTTGCTTCGGCCTATTAGGGGGCCATTAGTCCAGTTGTTGTGCCGATAATATATATTGGGCTCCTGTTAATATATGGATTATTTTGGCCAAACTCATCACACAAACTTGCTTCAAATGATGATAATATTATGAAGATTAGGCGAGTGATTAGGTTGAAAATGATGATATACATGATGAAGAGATAACGAATGAAGATGATATATATATATATATATATATATATATATATATATATATATATATATATATATATATATATATATATATATATATATATATATTTTACTTTTAATTCGATGATGATGAAGAGAAAGGGGTATGATGAAATCGCTTTATGATGGTCCCAGATATAAGAAAAAAAGTCGTGAGTTTTCCCTTATTGACAAAAGGATCCTACTTGCTCAATAATTGAATGATAAGATGATGATTTGTGTTTTAAACTCAGAAGAAAAACAAACAGACGGGTTAAATACGTTTATGTGATGAATTAGAATAGAAAATATGTAATGGAACAGTGGTTGGTGTTGTTGTTGTTGAACAGGAGGTCATGGGTTCAAAACTAGGTGACGTCATTTTTTTTAATTAGCATTAAAAGCTGCTGTTGGGCTTGTGTTTGTTGTTGGGCTGCCCTTCTCTGTTGGGCAGAATATGGAGTGTTGTTGGGTTGGAACAAGACTAATAAATGGGTTAAATTAATTCGGGTCTGGAAATAAAACAGAAAACATGGATGGCGGGTTGTGAAAGGACCCGTTCATATACATTATAAACGATTCACAATAGTTGATTACATTGCGAGGTATTTGACTTCTATATGATACATTTTACAAACATTGCATTCGTTTTTAAAAGACAAACTTTCTTTACATCGAAAATTGACAGGCATGCATACCATTTCATAATATCCACTATCCAACTATAAATTGATTTAATAATAATCTTTGATGAACTCAATGACTCGAATGCAACGTTCTTCGAAATATGCTATGAAAGACTCCAAGTAATATCTTTAAAATGAGCAAATGCACACCGGAAGATTTCTTTAACACCTGAGAATAAACATGCTTTAAAGTGTCAACCAAAAGGTTGGTGAGTTCATTAGTTTATCATAATCATTTATTTCCATCATTTTAATAGACCACAAGAATTTCATTTCCAGTTCTCATAAATATACATCCCATGCATAGAGACAAAAATAATCATTCATATGGTGAACACCTGGTAACCGACATTAACTAGATACATATAAGAATATCCCCTATCATTCCGGGATCCTCCTTCGGACATGATATAAATTTTGAAGTACTAAAGCATCCGGTACTTTGGATGGGGTTTGTTAGGCCCAATAGATCTATCTTTAGGATTCGCGTCAATTAGGGTGTTTGTTCCCTAATTCTTAGATTACCAGACTTTAATAAAAAGGGGCATATTCGATTTCGATAATTCAACCATAGAATGTAGTTTCAATTACTTGTGTCTATTTCGTCAAACATTTATAAAAGCGCATGTATTCTCAGTCCCAAAAATATAAAGGGTAAAAAGGCAAATGAAACTCACCATACTGTATTTCGTAGTAAAAATACATATAACATCATTGAACAAGTGCAAGGTTGGCCTCGGATTTACGAACCTGAATTAATTATATATATTTATGTGTTGGTCAATATTTGTCTAACAAAATTAGGTCAAGTCATAGTGTACCACAATCCTAATGCTCGAGACTAATATGCAAAAGTCAACAAAAGTAAATTTGACTCAAAATAATTTCCAAAAATCTATACATGATTAATATATAGTTTAAATATCGTCGTTTTATATTTTTAAATATTTTTAAAAGATTTATTAGAGTAAATAATATAATTTATTTATTAATAAATAAAATTTTATATTAAATTTATATAATAAAATATACTTTTATATATATTAAGTAATAAAATTTATAGGGTTCATTTAATATCATAAACATAATATGATAGGTATTATTAAAGTAAGTTATTACACGTAGTAAAATATGTTTGTATCACATATTTATTTGATAAAATAATATCTATAATGATAGTAAGTAAAAGTTGTATTATTTTGTAATAATAATAATTATTATAAAAATATCAATATTTATAATTACTAAAATGACATTATGATAAAACGATAATTCTAATTATGATAACTTTAATATTTACGATAATTTTTAATATTATCTTTAAAATAATAATTCTATTTAAAATAATAATAATAATGATATTTTATAGTAACAATGACATTTCTATTAAAATGATATTTTTTGTTAAAATGATAGTTTTAATACTAACGATACTTTTAATAATAATGGTAATGATAAAAATAATAAGAACAATAATTTTATCTAAATTAATATCTTATAATATTTTAATTTCATCATGATACTCTTACTCATTATTTCCTAATTATTTCGTTTAATAGCTTTTAATCGTCTTTTATATCGTGTTCATAATAATGATAATAATAGTAATGAAAATAATTAGGTGTTACAAATATTTGTTTTAATTACACTAATATTAATAATGATAGTTACTATATCATTATTAACGATAATACTAATAATTATCTTAATGATAATATAGTAATAATAATAATAACAATAACAATAACCATTTTTAAATAATGATATATATATATATATTAATAATGATAATAATAATAATAATAATAATAATAATAATAATAATAATAATTGGATAATAATAATAATACTAATTATAACTTTAACGATAATAACGATAGTAATAATAAAAAAAATAACAATTTTTAATGATAAATCCATTTTATTGATAAAGATAATAATAATGATAATAATAAGATAAAACTAGAACGACGATAAAAACGACGATAATAATAATCATTTTTAATAAAAATATCGAAAATTCAATTGATTATAACTTCTAATCCGTTCATCGAAACCATTCGATATCTAAAGGAAAAGTTCTTAATTTTTCGCTAGCTTTCCAAGGACATGCATATCTTATACCTTATCTCAACTGCAAGTGTAACTAATTCAAGATTCAACCTAACCTGTCTAAGGGCAATATCAAAAATACAAGCATGCATAATCCTAAATACTCGAGCACTAGTCAGGGATACACTATTAGTATGTAAAAGTTAAATTATGAGTACTCACGTATCAATATTGAGATTCAATATTGCAGGAAAGGTACGTAGACGCAACGAAAATGATAAACACTATATTGACCTCACGAGCATACCCATGAACCATACTCAATCACCTCCATAGCTATAACCCATAATTTCCTTAATCCTATCCTACTTGAAAAACAATTTCGAAATCACTCGGACAGCACTCCGTCGTAATATTTTATGTATACTAATAATATCTTGAAATAATACGGAGTAAATATATATATGTAAATAGATTGAGAGAGTTTATAGAAAAATATTTTCAAGTTTCTATGAAATAATGAAACCTATTGAATTCTATTTATAATAGATTTTTGAATTATTAAAGTGAATTATTAAAGTATGAATTATTAAAGTATGAATTATTAAAGTATGAATTATTAAAGTATGAATTATTAAAGTGAATTATTAAAGTATGAATTATTAAAGTGAATTATTAAAGTATGAATTATTAAAGTGAATTATTAAAGTTAAAGTAAAGTAAAAATAAAGTAAAGGTAAAGTTTAAGTATATTAAAAGTATAAAATTATGTACGTATAATACGCGTATAAATATATATAATATTAATTTAAATCGTTATATATATTTAATAAAATAAAATATAAATATCGTTATCTTTATCATACTAGTTAAGTAATGAGTTGTCAAAAGTGGTTCTAGATATTTATAAAAGTTATATATGTTTTAATAATAAAGTTCTTTTTAAACTGAAAATGTTTTTGTACGTTTGAAACTAAATAGATCAATCGAGTCTTTATGAGATTCAATCTTCCACTATCCTTTATCTAGTTCTCAATGATTGATAATTTGTTGTTATTTATAAATCACTTTACCATTTTCCGAATATTGTTAAAATGGAAAGATTTCTCAAATCAACGTGGGCCTTTCACCAGAGACTTGTAATCATAATTCAATATATCTGATAATTCAATCATTTGATCTTATCTTCTAATTCCATTGATAAATATTTTGAAACAGATACAATCATATAAAGTATTTAATCTAATATTTTGTTTACGTTTCAAGTTATAATATATATACACATATACATATATAATCATATACGTTTAATGGTTCGTGAATCGTTGGAACTTGGTCGAGGTTGAATGAATGTATGAACATAGTTTAAAATTCTTGAAATTTAACTTAACAAATATTGCTTATCGTGTCGGAAACATATAAAGATTAAAGTTTAAATTTGGTTGGAAATTTCCGGGTTGTCACAGGTTGGTTAGAGTGTTGGGTTGAGGAACGAGAGGTCTCGGGTTCGATTCTCGTCTAGAGCATTCTTTTTAAACAAAGCTTTAAGGGTATACATAATTACTTTTATTATTATTATTATTATTATTATTATTATTATTATTATTATTATTATTATTATTATTATTATTATTATTATTATTATCATCATTATTATTATTATTATTAATATTATTATTATTATTATTATTATTATTATTATTATTATTATTATTATTATTATTATTAGAATAGAGTTGTATTCCTTTGAAACCAAAAATTTGCTTGAAATTCAATGGACCAATCAGAGCGTGACAATCACATGTGATTGGAAAAAAATTAAAAAAAAAATTTAAAATTTGTTTTTTAAAATTTTTTAAAAATTTTTTTTTTCGAAATTTTTTTTTCGAATTTTTTTTTTTTTTAATTTAGCATGTCAAATCCAATCACATTTGATTGTAAAACCCAATCACATGTGATTGTGGAACTCAATCACATGTGATTCTGCATATCAAATCCAATCAAATGTGATTAAAAAAAATTACAATTTTTTAAAAAAAATTTCAACTGGAAACATACTTTAATTCGGTGATTTGATCAAGTTTGTTAGCGTTTCGTGATCATATCTTCAAAATTTTAGACGTTAATTCGGTGATTTGATCAAGTTTTGATCCAAAACTTGGTGTTTGAAGGTTTTAGCACAAATTTAGTGAAATTCGTCATTATTCGTCATTTTACTGAATTTTATTTTTCAATCACATGTGATTGGATTTGGCATGCAATAATCACATGTGATTGGGTTTTACAATCACATGTGATTGGCATGCCCAATCACATGTGATTTACTGCATGTCAAATTTAATGACATGTAATTGAAAAAAAAAAATTTCGAAAAAAAGAATTTTTGAAATTTTTTTTTTTCGAAAAATAAAAAATTTTTGAATTTTTTTTTTCCAATCACATGTGATTATCGCGCCACGTGTCGCAATCTGATTGGTCCCTTGAATCTCAACTTAAAACTTGGTCTCATTTGAATATTCCTCTATTAGAATTATGTGTATTATTAATTATTGTTATGATTATGATTATTATTATTATGATTATTTTTATTATTATTACTATTAATTAACTTTATTAACAAATACTATAATTAAATATTATTAGTATTAAGAAATTTTATCAAAATTAGTATTTATATTGTAAAAATTATACAACCTTTTTATTTTAGTATTATTACTATCATTATTAAAAAAAATTATATATTTTATTATTATTATTATCATTCTTATTATCAATATTAACATTTTTATTAATATTATCATTATTATTATCACTAATATTGTTAATCTTACTTCATAAAAATTATTATTAGTATTACTTTGGTTATTATTTTGATTATTACAATTGTAGTTATTATCATTATAAAGACATTACAACTTTTTATTTATTATTATTATCATTATTAATTTCATATTAACACAATTATTATGACAAATAAATAATTTCTATATAAGAGCATATTTATTTCAACTATCATAATATTTCATATAATTATAAATATTAGGATTATTTATATAAATATTTACATATATATAAATATTAACTATTTTAAATATATATAAGATATATAATTTAAGACTATAATATATAAATCTATTTGATTATGACGATACATGTTAATAGATATACAATTGATATATGTTCGTGAATCCAAGGCCAACCTTGCACTTATTCAATGATGTTATATGTATTTTTACTACGAAATACAGTATGGTGAGTTTCATTACTCCCTTTTTAAATTCTTTTGCAATATATATTTTTGGGACTGAGAATACATGCGCTTTTATAAATGTTTTACGAAATAGACACAAGTAATCGAAACTATATTATATGGTTGAATGATCAAAGCCGAATATGCCCCTTTTTGCTTGGTAGCCTAAGAATTAGGGAACATCACTAATTTTGAGAATTAGTGCACCCCTAATTGACGCGAATCCTAAAGATAGATCTATTGGGCCTAACAAACCCCATCCAAAGTACCGGATGCTTTAGTACTTCGATGCTATTTTATCATGTCCGATGGATGTCCCGGAATGATAGGGGATATTCTTATATGCATCTTGTTAATGTTGGTTGTAGTGACCCGAACTTTTCCATGTTTATATATATTAATTGAGATTGATATTTACATGATTAAATGTTTCCAACATGTTAAGCAATCAAACTTGTTAAGACTTGATTAATTGAAATATGTTTCATATAGACAATTGACCACCCAAGTTGATCGGTGATTCACGAACGTTAAAACTTGTAAAAACTATATGATGACATATATATGGATATATATATATATATATATATAGTTAACATGATACTATGATAAGAAAACATATCATAAAGTATATTAACAATGAACTACATATGTAAAAACAAGACTACTAACTTAATGATTTTTAAACGAGACATATATGTAACGATTATCGTTGTAAAGACATTTAATGTATATATATCATATTAAGAGATATTCATACATGATAATATCATGATAATATAATAATTTAAAATCTCATTTGATATTATAAACATTGGGTTAACAACATTTAACAAGATCGTTAACCTAAAGGTTTCAAAACAACACTTACATGTAACGACTAACGATGACTTAACGACTCAGTTAAAATGTATATACATGTAGTGTTTTAATATGTATTTATACACTTTTGAAAGACTTCAATACACTTATCAAAATACTTCTACTTAACAAAAATGCTTACAATTACATCCTCGTTCAGTTTCATCAACAATTCTACTCGTATGCACCCGTATTCGTACTCGTACAATACACAGCTTTTAGATGTATGTACTATTGGTATATACACTCCAATGATCAGCTCTTAGCAGCCCTTGTGAGTCACCTAACACATGTGGGAACCATCATTTGGCAACTAGCATGAAATATCTCATAAAATTACAAAAATATGAGTAATCATTCATGACTTATTTACATGAAAACAAAATTACATATCCTTTATATCTAATCCATACACCAACGACCAAAAACACCTACAAACACTTTCATTCTTCAATTTTCTTCATCTAATTGATCTCTCTCAAGTTCTATCTTCAAGTTCTAAGTGTTCTTCATAAATTCCAAAAGTTCTAGTTTCATAAAATCAATAATACTTTCAAGTTTGCTAGCTCACTTCCAATCTTGTAAGGTGATCATCCAACCTCAAGAAATCTTTGTTTCTTACAGTAGGTTGCCATTCTAATACAAGGTAATAATCATATTCAAACTTTGGTTCAATTTCTATAACTATAACAATCTTATTTCAAGTGATGATCTTACTTGAACTTGTTTTCGTGTCATGATTCTGCTTCAAGAACTTCGAGCCATCCAAGGATCCATTGAAGCTAGATCCATTTTTCTCTTTTCCAGTAGGTTTATCCAAGGAAATTAAGGTAGTAATGATGTTCATAACATCATTCGATTCATACATATAAAGCTATCTTATTCGAAGGTTTAAACTTGTAATCACTAGAACATAGTTTAGTTAATTCTAAACTTGTTCGCAAACAAAAGTTAATCCTTCTAACTTGACTTTTAAAATCAACTAAACACATGTTCTATATCTATATGATATGCTAACTTAATGATTTAAAACCTGGAAACACGAAAAACACCGTAAAACCGGATTTACGCCGTCGTAGTAACACCGCGGGCTGTTTTGGGTTAGTTAATTAAAAACTATGATAAACTTTGATTTAAAAGTTGTTATTCTGAGAAAATGATTTTTATTATAAACATGAAACTATATCCAAAAATTATGGTTAAACTCAAAGTGGAAGTATGTTTTCTAAAATGGTCATCTAGACGTCGTTCTTTCGACTGAAATGACTACCTTTACAAAAACGACTTGTAACTTATTTTTCTGACTATAAACCTATACTTTTTCTGTTTAGATTCATAAAATAGAGTTCAATATGAAACCATAGCAATTTGATTCACTCAAAACGGATTTAAAATGAAGAAGTTATGGGTAAAACAAGATTGGATAATTTTTCTCATTTTAGCTACGTGAAAATTGGTAACAAATCTATTCCAACCATAACTTAATCAACTTGTATTGTATATTATGTAATCTTGAGATACCATAGACACGTATACAATGTTTCGACCTATCATGTCGACACATCTATATATATTTCGGAACAACCATAGACACTCTATATGTGAATGTTGGAGTTAGCTATACAGGGTTGAGGTTGATTCCAAAATATATATAGTTTGAGTTGTGATCAATACTGAGATACGTATACACTGGGTCGTGGATTGATTCAAGATAATATTTATCGATTTATTTCTGTACATCTAACTGTGGACAACTAGTTATAGGTTACTAACGAGGACAGCTGACTTAATAAACTTAAAACATCAAAATATATTAAAAGTGTTGTAAATATATTTTGAACATACTTTAATATATGTATATATTGTTATAGGTTCGTGAATCAACAGTGGCTAAGTCTTACTTCCCGACGAAGTAAAAATCTGTGAAAGTGAGTTATAGTGCCACTTTTAAAATCTAATATTTTTGGGATGAGAATACATGCAGGTTTTATAAATGATTTACAAAATAGACACAAGTACGTGAAACTACATTCTATGGTTGAATTATCGAAATCGAATATGCCCCTTTTTATTAAGTCTGGTAATCTATGAATTAGGGAACAGACACCCTAATTGACGCGAATCCTAAAGATAGATCTATTGGGCCTAACAAACCCCATCCAAAGTACTGGATGCTTTAGTACTTCGAAATTTATATCATATCCGAAGGGTGTCCCGGAATGATGGGGATATTCTTATATATGCATCTTGTTAATGTCGGTTACCAGGTGTTCACCATATGAATGATTTTTATCTCTATGTATGGGATGTGTATTGAAATATGAAATCTTGTGGTCTATTATTATGATTTGATATATATAGGTTAAACCTATAACTCACCAACATTTTTGTTGACGTTTTAAGCATGTTTATTCTCAGGTGATTATTAAGAGCTTCCGCTGTCGCATACTTAAATAAGGACGAGAATTGGAGTCCATGCTTGTATGATATTGTGTAAAAACTGCATTCAAGAAACTTATTTTATTGTAACATATTTGTATTGTAAACCATTATGTAATGGTCGTGTGTAAACAGGATATTTTAGATTATCATTATTTGATAATCTACGTAAAGCTTTTTAAACCTTTATTGATGAAATAAAGGTTATGGTTTGTTTTAAAATGAATGCAGTCTTTGAAAAACGTCTCATATAGAGGTCAAAACCTTGCAACGAAATCAATTAATATGGAACGTTTTTAATCAATAAGAACGGGACATTTCAGTTGGTATCAGAGCGTTGGTCTTAGAGAACCAGAAAATTTGCATTAGTGTGTCTTATCGAGTTTGTTAGGATGCATTAGTGAGTCTGGACTTCGACCGTGTTTTCTTTAAAAATGATTGCTTAACATTTTTGTTGGAAACTATATATTTTTAACATATGAATATTATGTGATATATTAATCTCTTATCGTGTTTGATATTATGTGATAGATGTCTACCTCTAGAACAAGTCCCATTGACTCACATAATAATAATGAAGAGTCAAATGTAAATTGGAATGATTCGTGGACTGATTCACAAGTTCCCGAAGAGGAACCGGAAGAAGAGTCGGAACCGGAAGAAGAGTCGGAACCGGAAGAAGAATCGGAACCGGACGAAGAATCGGAACCGGAAGAAGAATCCGAACCGGTGGGGGAAATAATAAAACGGTTAAGTAAAGGAGAATCCTCAACCAACCGACCAAGGTTAATTATGGTCAATGGTGTTTCCGCCAAGGAAGCAAAATATTGGGAGGATTACCAATTCTCCGATGAATCGGATTCCGACGAGAATTCCGATGATGTTATAGAAATTACCCCAACTGAATTTAAAAAGGCAAAAGAAAATAATAAGGGAAAGGGCATAAAAATAGAGAAATCTAATTCCAACCCCGATGAACTTTATATGTATCGTCAACCCCCGAAGTTCTTAAGTTGTAACAATGACCCGGGAACCTCTAAACCACCAGGTTTTTCTAAACCAATGTGGACAACGACGGCTCGTATTAGGGGAACATCATATATCCCTAAAAACTTGGCAAAACGAACCAAAACCGAAGAAGAAGAAACGAGCGAGTCGGAATAAGATAGTTGTATTCGTGTGGTGTAATATATGTAATATAGTGTTCTTATGCTTTATGATATATGTAAAAATTGCTTGTATTAATAAGTATTTTTTTATGAATCTAACTCTTGTCTATTTTACAGTTTAAAAACACAAAATGGATAGACAACCCAATATTTTAAGAGACCTACCCGGAGACATGATTGATGAAATCTTGTCTAGAGTCGGCCAGAATTCCTCGGCACAACTATTTAAGGCGAGATCAGTTTGTAAGACATTCGAAGAACGTTCCAAGAATGTCTTGGTTTATAAGAGACTTTCGTTTGAAATATGGGGGATATCACATTGGGAAACCCATAAGTTACGATGTGTTTACTTTGACGCATATATTGCGGGGAACCCAAATGCTATTTTACGCAACGGGTTAAGAAATTATTTTGACTCAATATATCCGAATATTGGACTTCGTGATTTAGAAAAAGCGGCTAACATGCAACATAAAGAAGCATGTTATGCTCACGGATTAGTAATGTTCGCTTCTCACCAAAGTGAGAACAAGAACATCGGGCTACAACTATTAAACAAAACGTTTCCACAAGTGACGGAGTCGGTAATTGGGGTAAGAAATGAGGTTTTTAGATTATTACGGGACTGTTGGACATTACGTAACCCTCGTCCCTTTGACGACGTTACAACACGCTGTCTTATCAACGGCCATAACGGTTATGTTGCACAAGACCAAGGATGGGAAGTAGTCCTAGTAAAACCAGAATGCATGACTTGTTTCTGGACGTATGAATTACGTGTCTTTATTGCCTTTGCTGAACGACTTGTGTACTAGCTAGAATTGTCTTCACAACTATCTTGTATCAAAGTTATTATGTGCTATATTTCATGCTTTATGTAAAATAAGCGGTATTGTAAGTTTGTAAAATATTGTATAAAAGTTTGAACGCGAAATATTATTATAATCAGTTTTTCATATAGAATTGTAGTAGTTGAATTGTATATTAGCTACTAAGTATGAACTTAACGGGTAGGTACTACCCGAATTTAAACTTATAAAACGCTAATATGAAGAAAAAGCTTTTATAAATGAGTTCATATTATGCTACGAAATACTATTAACTACTCTTAATATTCTGTATGATTAACTTGTTCCATTTAACTATTTTGAAGGAAATGGCACCGACTACTCGACACACCGTGAATATGAATGAAGAGGAATTCCGTACTTTTCTAGCTTCAAACATAGCCGCAGTACAGGCTGCGCTACATACCAACAATAACCTTGGATCTAGCAGTACAGGAAATCGTGTAGGATGCACCTACAAAGAATTCACTGCCTGCAAACCTTTGGAATTTGATGGAACCGAAGGACCGATCGGATTGAAACGGTGGACCGAGAAGTTTGAATCGGTGTTTGCCATAAGTAAGTGTACTGAAGAGGACAAAGTGAAGTACGCTACGCATACCTTCACGGGTTCTGCATTAACATGGTGGAATACCTATCTAGAGCAAGTGGGACAAGACGATGCGTACGCACTACCGTGGTCAGCATTCAAGCACTTGATGAACGAGAAGTACCGTCCCAGAACCGAGGTCAATAAGCTCAAGACAGAACTTAGAGGGTTACGAACCCAAGGATTTGATATTACCACGTACGAAAGACGATTCACAGAATTGTGCCTATTGTGTCCGGGAGCATTCGAAGATGAGGAAGAGAAGATCGACGCGTTTGTGAAAGGATTACCGGAAAGAATCCAAGAAGATATAAGTTCACACGAGCCCGCCTCCATACAACAGGCATGTAGAATGGCTCACAAACTAGTGAACCAGATTGAAGAAAGAATTAAAGAACAGACTGCTGAAGAGGCCAATGTGAAGCAAGTCAAAAGTAAGTGGGAGGAAAACGGTGATAAGAATCACCAATACAACAACAACAGCAATTACAACAATAATCGCAACAATTATCCCAACAATCGCAACATCAATCGCAACTACAACAAACGGCCCAACAG
Organism: Rutidosis leptorrhynchoides; assembly: GCF_046630445.1. NCBI lineage: Eukaryota > Viridiplantae > Streptophyta > Magnoliopsida > Asterales > Asteraceae > Rutidosis > Rutidosis leptorrhynchoides. The sequence continues at coordinate 169,211,778 of NC_092337.1, forward strand.
CAACAACAACAACAACAACAACAACTACAACAATCATCCCAACAACAATAATAACCGCAACAACAACAACAATCAGAAGCAGCTATGCCAAAGGTGTGAAAAGAATCACTCGGGGTTCTGCACCAAATTTTGCAACAAGTGTAAAAGAAATGGTCATAGCGCGGTGAAGTGTGAGGTCTACGGACCAGGGGTTAATAGAACGAAAGGAACAAATGGTGTCGGAACGAGTAATGGCGGAGCAAGTAGTGTCGGAGAAAGTTATGCCAATGTAGTTTGTTATAAATGTGGAAAACCGGGCCACATTATTAGAAATTGCCCGAACCAGGAGAACACGAATGGACAAGGCCGTGGAAGAGTTTTCAATATTAATGCGGTAGAGGCACAGGAAGACCCGGAGCTTGTTACGGGTACGTTTCTGATTGACAATAAATCAGTTTACGTTTTATTTGATTCGGGTGCGGATAGAAGCTATATGAGTAGAGATTTTTGTGCTAAATTAAGTTGTCCATTGACGCCTTTGGATAGTAAATTTTTACTCGAATTAGCAAATGGTAAATTAATTTCAGCAGATAATATCTGTCGGAATCGAGAAATTAAACTGGTTAGCGAAACATTTAAGATTGATTTGATACCAGTAGAGTTAGGGAGTTTTGATGTGATAATCGGTATGGACTGGTTGAAAGAAGTGAAAGCGGAGATCGTTTGTTACAAAAATGCAATTCGCATTATACGAGAAAAAGGAAAACCCTTAATGGTGTACGGAGAAAAGGGCAACACGAAGCTACATCTTATTAGTAATTTGAAGGCACAAAAACTAATAAGAAAAGGTTGCTATGCTGTTCTAGCACACGTCGAGAAAGTACAAACTGAAGAAAAGAGAATCAATGATGTTCCCGTCACAAAAGAATTTCCTGATGTATTTCCAAAAGAATTACCGGGATTACCCCCACATCGATCCGTTGAATTTCAAATAGATCTTGTACCAGGAGCTGCACCAATAGCTCGTGCTCCTTACAGACTCGCACCCAGCGAGATGAAAGAACTACAAAGCAAATTACAAGAACTTTTAGAGCGTGGTTTCATTCGACCAAGCACATCACCGTGGGGAGCTCCTGTTTTGTTTGTCAAGAAGAAAGATGGTACATTCAGGTTGTGTATCGACTACCGAGAGTTGAACAAACTTACCATCAAGAACCGCTACCCACTACCGAGAATCGATGACTTATTTGATCAACTACAAGGCTCGTCTATTTATTCAAAGATTGACTTACATTCCGGGTATCATCAAATGCGGGTGAAAGAAGATGATATTCCAAAGACTGCTTTCAGAACACGTTACGGTCATTACGAGTTTATGGTCATGCCGTTTGGTTTAACTAATGCACCAGCTGTGTTCATGGACCTTATGAACCGAGTGTGTGGACCATACCTTGACAAGTTTGTCATTGTTTTCATTGATGACATACTTATTTACTCAAAGAATGACCAAGAACACGGTGAACATTTGAGAAAGGTGTTAGAAGTATTGAGGAAGGAAGAATTGTACGCTAAGTTTTCAAAGTGTGCATTTTGGTTGGAAGAAGTTCAATTCCTCGGTCACATAGTGAACAAAGAAGGTATTAAGGTGGATCCGGCAAAGATAGAAACTGTTGAAAAGTGGGAAACCCCGAAAACTCCGAAACACATACGCCAGTTTTTAGGACTAGCTGGTTACTACAGAAGGTTCATCCAAGACTTTTCCAGAATAGCAAAACCCTTGACTGCATTAACGCATAAAGGGAAGAAATTTGAATGGAATGATGAACAAGAGAAAGCGTTTCAGTTATTGAAGAAAAAGCTAACTACGGCACCTATATTGTCATTGCCTGAAGGGAATGATGATTTTGTGATTTATTGTGATGCATCAAAGCAAGGTCTCGGTTGTGTATTAATGCAACGAACGAAGGTGATTGCTTATGCATCTAGACAATTGAAGATTCACGAGCAAAATTATACGACGCATGATTTGGAATTAGGCGCGGTTGTTTTTGCATTAAAGACTTGGAGGCACTACTTATATGGGGTCAAAAGTATTATATATACTGACCACAAAAGTCTTCAACACTTATTTAATCAGAAACAACTGAATATGAGGCAGCGTAGGTGGATTGAATTGTTGAATGATTACGACTTTGAGATTCGTTACCACCCGGGGAAGGCAAATGTGGTAGCCGATGCCTTGAGCAGGAAGGACAGAGAACCCATTCGAGTAAAAGCTATGAATATAATGATTCATAATAACCTTACTACTCAAATAAAGGAGGCGCAACAAGGAGTTTTAAAAGAGGGAAATTTAAAGGATGAAATACCCAAAGGATCTGAGAAGCATCTTAATATTCGGGAAGACGGAACCCGGTATAGGGCTGAAAGGATTTGGGTACCAAAATTTGGAGATATGAGAGAAATGGTACTTAGAGAAGCTCATAAAACCAGATACTCAATACATCCCGGAACGGGGAAGATGTACAAGGATCTCAAGAAACATTTTTGGTGGCCGGGTATGAAAGCCGATGTTGCTAAATACGTAGGAGAATGTTTGAAGTGTTCCAAGGTCAAAGCTGAGCATCAGAAACCATCGGGTCTACTTCAACAACCCGAAATCCCGGAATGGAAATGGGAAAACATTACCATGGATTTCATTACTAAATTGCCAAGGACTGCAAGTGGTTTTGATACTATTTGGGTAATAGTTGATCGTCTCACCAAATCAGCACACTTCCTGCCAATAAGAGAAGATGACAAGATGGAGAAGTTAGCACGACTGTATTTGAAGGAAGTCATCTCCAGACATGGAATACCAATCTCTATTATCTCTGATAGGGATGGCCGATTTATTTCAAGATTCTGGCAGACATTACAGCAAGCATTAGGAACTCGTCTAGACATGAGTACTGCCTATCATCCACAAATTGATGGGCAGAGCGAAAGGACGATACAAACGCTTGAAGACATGCTACGAGCATATGTTATTGATTTCGGAAACAGTTGGGATCGACATCTACCGTTAGCAGAATTTTCCTACAACAACAGCTACCATTCAAGCATTGAGATGGCGCCGTTTGAAGCACTTTATGGTAGAAAGTGCAGGTCTCTGATTTGTTGGAGTGAAGTGGGGGATAGACAGATTACGGGTCCGGAGATTATACAAGAAACTACCGAGAAGATCATCCAAATTCAACAACGGTTGAAAACCGCCCAAAGTCGACAAAAGAGCTACGCTGACATTAAAAGAAAAGATATAGAATTTGAAATTGGAGAGATGGTCATGCTTAAATTTGCACCTTGTAAAGGCGTTGTTCGATTTGGTAAACGAGGGAAATTAAATCCAAGGTATATTGGACCATTCAAGATTATTGATCGTGTCGGACCAGTAGCTTACCGACTAGAGTTACCTCAACAACTCGTGGCTGTACATAACACTTTCCACGTCTCGAATTTAAAGAAATGTTTTGCTAAAGAAGATCTCACTATTCCGTTAGATAAAATCCAAATCAACGAAAAACTTCAATTCATCGAAGAACCCGTCGAAATAATGGATCGTGAGGTTAAAAGACTTAAGCAAAACAAGATACCAATTGTTAAGGTTCGATGGAATGCTCGTAGAGGACCCGAGTTCACCTGGGAGCATGAAGATCAGATGAAGAAGAAATACCCGCGTCTATTTCCAGAAGATTCATCAACACCTTCAACAGCTTAAAATTTCGGGACGAAATTTATTTAACGGGTAGGTACTGTAGTGACCCGAACTTTTCCATGTTTATATATATTAATTGAGATTGATATTTACATGATTAAATGTTTCCAACATGTTAAGCAATCAAACTTGTTAAGACTTGATTAATCGAAATATGTTTCATATAGACAATTGACCACCCAAGTTGATCGGTGATTCACGAACGTTAAAACTTATCATATTAAGATATATTCATACATGATAATATCATGATAATATAATAATTTAAAATCTCATTTGATATTATAAACATTGGGTTAACAACATTTAACAAGATCGTTAACCTAAAGGTTTCAAAACAACACTTACATGTAACGACTAACGATGACTTAACGACTCAGTTAAAATGTATATACATGTAGTGTTTTAATATGTATTTATACACTTTTGAAAGACTTCAATACACTTATCAAAATACTTCTACTTAACAAAAATGCTTACAATTACATCCTCGTTCAGTTTCATCAACAATTCTACTCGTATGCACCCGTATTCGTACTCGTACAATACACAGCTTTTAGATGTATGTACTATTGGTATATAAACTCCAATGATCAGCTCTTAGCAGCCCTTGTGAGTCACCTAACACATGTGGGAACCATCATTTGGCAACTAGCATGAAATATCTCATAAAATTACAAAAATATGAGTAATCATTCATGACTTATTTACATGAAAACAAAATTACATATCCTTTATATCTAATCCATACACCAACGACCAAAAACACCTACAAACACTTTCATTCTTCAATTTTCTTCATCTAATTGATCTCTCTCAAGTTCTATCTTCAAGTTCTAAGTGTTCTTCATAAATTCCAAAAGTTCTAGTTTCATAAAATCAATAATACTTTCAAGTTTGCTAGCTCACTTCCAATCTTGTAAGGTGATCATCCAACCTCAAGAAATCTTTGTTTCTTACAGTAGGTTGCCATTCTAATACAAGGTAATAATCATATTCAAACTTTGGTTCAATTTCTATAACTATAACAATCTTATTTCAAGTGATGATCTTACTTGAACTTGTTTTCGTGTCATGATTCTGCTTCAAGAACTTCGAGCCATCCAAGGATCCATTGAAGCTAGATCCATTTTTCTCTTTTCCAGTAGGTTTATCCAAGGAAATTAAGGTAGTAATGATGTTCATAACATCATTCGATTCATACATATAAAGCTATCTTATTCGAAGGTTTAAACTTGTAATCGCTAGAACATAGTTTAGTTAATTCTAAACTTGTTCGCAAACAAAAGTTAATCCTTCTAACTTGACTTTTAAAATCAACTAAACACATGTTCTATATCTATATGATATGCTAACTTAATGATTTAAAACCTGGAAACACGAAAAACACCGTAAAACCGGATTTACGACGTCGTAGTAACACCGCGGGATGTTTTGGGTTAGTTAATTAAAAACTATGATAAACTTTGATTTAAAAGTTGTTATTCTGAGAAAATGATTTTTATTATGAACATGAAACTATATCCAAAAATTATGGTTAAACTCAAAGTGGAAGTATGTTTTCTAAAATGGTCATCTAGACGTCGTTCTTTCGACTGAAATGACTACCTTTACAAAAACGACTTGTAACTTATTTTTCCGACTATAAACCTATACTTTTTCTGTTTAGATTCATAAAATAGAGTTCAATATGAAACCATAGCAATTTGATTCACTCAAAACGGATTTAAAATGAAGAAGTTATGGGTAAAACAAGATTGGATAATTTTTCTCATTTTAGCTACGTGAAAATTGGTAACAAATCTATTCCAACCATAACTTAATCAACTTGTATTGTATATTATGTAATCTTGAGATACCATAGACACGTATACAATGTTTCGACCTATCATGTCGACACATCTATATATATTTCGGAACAACCATAGACACTCTATATGTGAATGTTGGAGTTAGCTATACAGGGTTGAGGTTGATTCCAAAATATATATAGTTTGAGTTGTGATCAATACTGAGATACGTATACACTGGGTCGTGGATTGATTCAAGATAATATTTATCGATTTATTTCTGTACATCTAACTGTGGACAACTAGTTATAGGTTACTAACGAGGACAGCTGACTTAATAAACTTAAAACATCAAAATATATTAAAAGTGTTGTAAATATATTTTGAACATACTTTAATATATATGTATATATTGTTATAGGTTCGTGAATCAACAGTGGCCAAGTCTTACTTCCCGACGAAGTAAAAATCTGTGAAAGTGAGTTATAGTCCCACTTTTAAAATCTAATATTTTTGGGATGAGAATACATGCAGGTTTTATAAATGATTTACAAAATAGACACAAGTACGTGAAACTACATTCTATGGTTGAATTATCGAAATCGAATATGCCCCTTTTTATTAAGTCTGGTAATCTATGAATTAGGGAACAGACACCCTAATTGACGCGAATCCTAAAGATAGATCTATTGGGCCTAACAAACCCCATCCAAAGTACTGGATGCTTTAGTACTTCGAAATTTATATCATATCCGAAGGGTGTCCCGAAATGATGGGGATATTCTTATATATGCATCTTGTTAATGTCGGTTACCAGGTGTTCACCATATGAATGATTTTTATCTCTATGTATGGGATGTGTATTGAAATATGAAATCTTGTGGTCTATTATTATGATTTGATATATATAGGTTAAACCTATAACTCACCAACATTTTTGTTGACGTTTTAAGTATGTTTATTCTCAGGTGATTATTAAGAGCTTCCGCTGTCGCATACTTAAATAAGGACGAGAATTAGAGTCCATGTTTGTATGATATTGTGTAAAAACTGCATTCAAGAAACTTATTTTATTGTAACATATTTGTATTGTAAACCATTATGTAATGGTCGTGTGTAAACAGGATATTTTAGATTATCATTATTTGATAATCTACGTAAAGCTTTTTAAACCTTTATTGATGAAATAAAGGTTATGGTTTGTTTTAAAATGAATGCAGTCTTTGAAAAACGTCTCATATAGAGGTCAAAACCTCGCAACGAAATCAATTAATATGGAACGTTTTTAATCAATAAGAACGGGACATTTCATTGGTTACCAGGTGTTCAATCTATATGAATGATTATTTTTGTCTCTATGCATGGGACGTATATTTATGAGAAATGAAAATCTTGTGGTCTATTAAAATGATGAAAATGAACGATTATGATAAACTAATGAACTCACCAACCTTTTGGTTGACACTTGAAAGCATGTTTATTCTCAGGTATAAAAGAAATCTTCCGCTGTGCATTTGCTCATATTAGAGATATTACTTGGAGTCATTCATGACATATTTCAAAAGACATTGCATTCGAGTCAATGAGTTCATAAAGATTATTATTAAGTCAATTATAGTTGGATATATTATGAAATGGTATGCATGTCGTCAACTTTCGATGTAATGAAAGATTGTCTTTTCAAAAACGAATGCAATGTTTGTAAAATGTATCATATAGAGGTCAAGTACCTCACGATGAAATCAACTATTGCGAATCATTTATAATCAATATGAACGGGTCCTTTCAATTTGAGTAGGTGATATACGTGAATTTGGTGGAAGAAGTTCAAGTTTGAGAGTTACGCTTCTTCAAGTAATGGAGGTGAGTCGAATATTTATACATGTATGCATGTAGTTTATTTACTCATGTGCGATGTGGGTCTTCGATGCCACATCGTGAGTATTATGTTGGTATGTGTCACAAGTTAGTGACTTATTTGTTGGTATGATGGGATGAGAACTACAAGTCGGTAGTGTCTCGATAGGTGATTCACAAGTCGGTGACACCTAATGGTGATTCACAAGTCGATGAGACCATATGTAGGGAAGTGATTCACAAGTCGGTGACACTTCATAGTGTTTCACAAGTCGGTGACACTTAGTGGTGCTTCACAAGTCGGTGACACCACATGGCATTCACTTTCATGACCCATCTTAATCCATCTGAACGAATACATTACATTTGGTTACATCGTGAGGTACTTGACCTCTATATGATGCATTTTACAAACATTGCATTCATTTTTAAAAGACAAACTCTCTTTACATTGAAAGTTAACGGCATGCATACCATTTCATTATATATCCAACTATAATTGACTTAATAATAATCTTGATGAACTCAACGACTCGAATGCAACGTCTTTTGAAATATGTCATGAATGACTCCAAGTAATATCTCTAAAATGAGCAAATGCACAGCGGAAGATTTCTTTCATACCTGAGAATAAACATGCTTTAAAGTGTCAACCAAAAGGTTAGTGAGTTCATTAGTTTATCATAAATAATCATTTCAGATAGCATAATAGACCACAAGATACTCATATTTCGAAAACAATCTGTGCAGGTCTGGTCGCTGCTGGAAAATCATTCATACGATATATAAACACCTGGTAATCGACCTTAACAAGATGCATATAGAATAACCCCCGCATACCGGCATTCTGCACGGTCATGCAAAAGTATACAAACAGGCCACTCTTTTAAAAATGATGGTTGTGTACACCTCACAAACAGATCATATCTTTTAAATCTGGAGGTTGTATACCTATTTCGAAGTACTAAAGCAGTTCAAATTCTCTGACTTGGGCTTGTGAGTGCCCATAGATCTATCTTTAGGATTCGCGTCAATTAGGAGCTCGGTTTCCTAATTCTTAGATTACCAGACTATAAAGGGGTGATATCCGGTGTACTCGTAACTCAATCGTAGAATGTTTTTAAGTACTTGTGTCTATTTCGTAAAACAGTTATAAAACAGCGCATGTATTCTCAGTCCCAAAAATATATATATTGCAAAAACATTTAAAAAGGGAGTAATGAAACTCACAATACTGTATTTTGTAGTAAAAATATATATGACGAAACTGAACAATGCAGGGTTGGCCTTGGATTCACGAACTTATATCATTTATATAATTATTAATATACATTGTTGTAATTGAATAAATATATATATTATTTTTGATAATATACTTGTTAAATTATTTGTTATATAGATATAGATCTATTTAATTTATATATTTTATTAACTTGTGTTTATCTTTCATTATAACATATTAATAATAATAATTTATATTAGGTTTTATATATGATAAAATATATATGTATATATTAATTGATATATTTTATATATAGCTTAGTTACTATCTTGTTAATAATAAAATTATAGTGATATGTGATATTAATATTCTTGTAATGTATTTTTATATAAAAATATCTATTTGTAGTAATACTAATAATAATAACTATTAATATAATAATTTTACTACTAATGATAATAATGATAATAAGTTTAATAATTACAATACTAATTATCATATTAATAATAATAATGATAATATTAATAATAATATTTATGATAATACTAATAATAATAATAATCATAATAATGATAATGATAATACTAGTAATAATAATATTATGGTTATTATAACAATAATAATGATACTAGTATTAGTAATAATGATACTTGGTATTGTTAATAATATTACGGATAGTTTTAATGAAAATAAAATGATAATTCTTGTAAGAATGATAATAATTATAATAATGATTCTGATAATAATAACTATACTTATGTTAAAAATAATAATAATAATAATAATAATAATAATAATAATAATAATAATAATAATAATAATAATAATAATAATAATAATAATAATAATAATAATAATAATAATAATAATAATAATAATAATAATAATAATGCTTATGATGTTACAGATTATATCATCATGATCACCATATCATACACCACAATCGATTTATCAATACATGTCTATTTCATGTAATATCATTATCATCGTATTATCATTCTTAAAACATTATTATTGCTATTCTAACATCATCATCTTAACATCATTACCATTCGTCATCTAAATCATAATCATAATTCTACTCATAAATCATAATCATAATTCATAACTCATAATCAGAGATCATATTCATACTTCATAATCATACATCATAATCATACATCATATTCATACTTCATAATCATACACGATTATCATTATTACTATATCAAATATCATCTCATATCATCTGATTTCATCATTATCATATATATCATTATCATCATCAAATAATCTAAGTATCATCTTCATACAACCATCAACATCATCCTAAGCTTAATAATGTGTTATTATCATAATTATATCATCATTATTTATTTACCATGTCATCATCATTGATCTATCACTCAAACTTATACATTATCAAGATCATAATGGTGATAATCATCATTTAACCTAATCATATCATTTTCATCTTATCATATCATCATATATCATTCATTATCATTATCATCAGTATTTCTACTGTAACCAAATTCTGCAGCACAACAATATTATTTTTCACAGAATTAAAGCTATTATCATCATATATCATTATTTAAATTGACAGGAAAATAATTATCAAGTAACGGTTTACATGGTTTATTCTAACAGAGATTACAGAGTTTCGTTATCATCATAAATCATCATTTAAGAAGTGTATTGATAAAAAAATAAAATAAAAACAATTACACATATATAAACGAATATGTAACAGAACAGAATTAAAAATAAAAATAAAAAATATACCTTCAAATTCAATTCATACTAATCAATCGTTTCAAGCCGTAACCTCAACATAAAAGTTGTTATAAATCACATATCAAACACTCGTTGATCACTTTTTGATTTTGAAATTTACATAATCTCTTCAATTGATTCGTTGACCGACGAAGAACAATTTTTGACTTTTCGAATATAGATTCAATTCATTGGATTAGGAGTTGTAAACGTGCAGACAGTTCCACGATATCAATTAGAATATATCTGCACTTTTTAAAATTTGATGGATTGTTCAGAATCGGGCTATTGATTCAAACAGATGGCGAGAAGAAGAACCGAACTTGTTCCTTTAAATCTTTTTCTGATTTTGTTTATAATAACAAGGATTAGTAATGTACAGGTGAGATTGATGTTGGCTTTCGAATGATTGTAAAAGAAAATCAGAGATGATTAATCTGATTTGTAGGGTGTTCTTGTGTCGACATCAGGGCACGGATGGGGGAAGAACAGAGAAATAGAAAAAAAAAATTAGATGACAGTGATATAAAGAAGTTCTCACGCGTACATATCTGTTTTTATATATATTCTGTTTAATATTAATGGTTAATAAATGTAATATTACTTTAATATTAATCATACTTTTAATATGATTATAAATAATTAAAATACTATTAATAATATTAATAAGAACAATAGTAATAATGTTAATAATACTAATCACAAAATAATACTACTAATAAGAAAATTGATAAAAGTAATAAAAATAATAATAATCTTAAATAAAAATGATAATTTTTAGTAATTATGTTAATAATGATAATAATATCTATAAAATTGATATTAATAATATTATTAATGATATTAATAATAATACTAATTATAATAATATTAATATTATTAATGATAATAATAATATGTGTAATAATAATACTATAACAATTTATATATATCAAAATTATATCTATAGATTATATATATTTAAAATAATAATATTAATAACACTAGTATTGATATTAGTATTGGAAGAAATAATAATATCATTATAGAAACTTATATTTATAATTAAAGTTAATATATTGGTATTACATTTTGTTGATTCTGTAATATGATTATATAATATCTATTATGTAATAACTTATATTGAGTATTAATTTCTTATACATTTTAATGCATATACATTGTACATATAATAATTATGTACAGAAATCATATATATTTATATATATATATATATATATATATATATATATATATATATATATATATATATATATATATATATATATATATATATATATATATATATATATATATATATTCATTATATTATTTTACTTATTTAATTTAGATGATTAAACTGCATTCTATAATTCCAAATCATTATATATACTTATTTTTATATTTATATATACATATATATACATATTTACTTACAATCAATTGTTCGTGAATCGTCGGGCTCCGTCAAAGATCAAATTATTTCATAAAATAGTTCAAAGATCTTGGAATTTAATTTAATAGACTTTTCTTATCTTATCGAAACCATATAAAGACTAAGTTTAAATTTGATCGGGATTTTCCGGGTCATCACAGTACCTACCTGTTAAAGAAATTTCATCCCGAAATTTGAGTGAGGTCGTCATGGCTAACAATAAAAATGTTTTCATGGCGAATATGAGTTGATAACTAGAGTTTGATCATTATTGATTAATATAGATAAAATGATTCTATTTTGTGAAGCTTACGAGTGAAGCTGTCACAAAAGGGTGAAATAGAGATTCGTCTTATCTTCTGGCGTACTCACGATTGATTTCCGGGATTCAAAGGATTTAAATAAAATCTTTGTAATCTATATAAGATTTGATTCTTCGGTGATTAAGGAAATTATGATCATCTTTGGTTAAATGCGATAATCTGTTTTGATTGTTCTGTCGGATATTTTACTATAAATCCATCCTCTTTGTTTCCTTATATTTCGGAGATCCATACTTTTGTTTTTCTCTTCCCGACTTAAGTCAAGCGAATAATGGTTCAGAATTCGTAAATATGAATTTCGGAATAAACAGAACTAACGTTCTAAGAGTGAAATTGTAATAGCACGATCTTGATTGATTAAATTACCAAAATTCAAGAGAAAAGATAGAACTATCAAGAAATTATGTTCTTGATATGTTTGTATATTAGATAGAATGTAAGAGTCATGTAACATGGCACCTGATGACGTTATGGTCTGTGAATCATCACGTTCCATTAGAAACTCAGCATAACTTACTGTAATATAATCACATTGATCAAGTGTCATTATATTATACTAACTCATGCATCAATTTCCAACACTACTTCAATAGCATTCATATTTTATACTCGAAGGTTTACAGAATATAGAAACTAAACAGTTTCCTTTATGATGTAATACAGATAACGCGAGGAGATAAATGATTTCAGATAAAATAGTTATGAAAATATCTTCAGAAATATCAAGGATATTTATAATGAAAGAAACGAAGATATATTGGAATTTCTAATATCGATGGATGATGAAGAAATTCATTCACAATGATTTAGAGCAATTAAGGAGTAAGGTATTCGGTAAAGATTTCATCAGAAACAGAATCATCCGGATTCTTTAAATACAAAGTTTGGTCCTTGTATTTGTCCTTGGTCTCCTTCATGGTTTGCTCAATCTGTTTTCCAGTTCCAACTTTTTTGAGTTTTGCCAACATACTATTCTTTATCACCAAACTTTCGACGGTTAGGTCCTTTACAGTTTTTGCTGCTTCATCAGCATTTTCAAAATTCAGAGTATTGATTCGTAGACTAGGTGCTTTTCAGAATTTCAGAATGAAAGTTCATAATTCTAAGAGATAAATGTTATATGTGTACATATAACTGTTGATGTAGAAATGCAACGAGATTCAAAATACTTATTGCTGATTTCCTGTAATTGGTATGGCAATTTTTGTTACAGGATGCGGATGAGTATATGATAAGACTTCAATAGATAAATATAGTGATTTATCGGAGAGATTTAATCCAAGGAGCAACGAGGTTGCTGGTAAGTCTACTGATAATATGGTGGGATATAAAAGGTTCCCCGGTAATAACAAAAGAATACACATATATATCAAGGTTATAATAAGGCTAATCCGAATGAAAGTCAAAGTTGACTTGCTGGAGCTGTGATAAAATTTGCTACTTTGAAAGGGATCGCAAAGTTATTTTCGGTAATAACAACGCCAAAGGAGCTAGCACTGATATGTGTTAAACATTTACTCGGGTTCCGAGTGTCTTTAGGTGCATAACTATATGCATCAATCTTTTCTTCCGTAGATGAAGTGCGGTTGGTTTATTCTCTCGATTGAGGTGTTTTCAAAAATTATAAAAGGTTTGAAGGCAGATTGTAATAGTCCAGATACAAATAAGGTTTAAGATGAAATTAAGTGGCAAACTTGAAGAATTGTTTAGTTTCATATGTTATAATCAATATTTTAATTCATTTTAATTGTCCAATATTGGTAGTTCACAGTTAGTAATTCAATAATTCATATATAGTTTAATATATAATATTCGAATTAATTAATACGTGTCGTGACCCGTTATATACATGTCTCAGACTCGATCACAACTCAAAGTATATATATTATTGTAGAATCAACCTCAACCTTGTATAGCTAACTCAAGCATTACTGCATATAGAGTGTCTATGGTTATTCCAAATAATATATATATTGATGCGTTAATATGATATGTCAAAACCTTGTATACGTTTCCCGATATTTAAAGTGCGTAAATTAAATAATAGAAATTAAATGATGATAAATAAAATTGTGAGAATATAAATTGCGATAATTAAATTGTGACAAATAAAATGTAATCAGTTAGCTAGGAATAGTTAGCGTTGATTCTTAACAAAATTTCTCATAATTAATTTGTTTGTTTCTAACAAATTTTATTTTTTCCAAAGTTTTCTTCATTATGCCACTTGTTGGATTATGCTAGATCAAAATCCAAATATGAAATTGAATGAAAATGGTTATTTTGCGATGAACGGATACATATATCGGTGGTTATAAATAGGATATTAAATGACTATTGAATTAGATTTGAAAGAATGTACAGTGTACTTATTAATGTGAAATCTAAATATTCCTCGGGTATTACCTACCCGTTAAAATTTTTTCACCATTAACAGTTTGTACAAAAGAATTTTTAATTACAATCTTTATGAAAACATATATACATATATATTTTATTCAGATGTAATCATGGATTTAATGAGTTAATATGATATTAATCTCTTTTGATGTATCGTTAGTATAAGAATATATAATCTCTAGAACATTAGAGATTACATAATCGTCATGTCGTACGAAGATAAATGATGTAGACAGCATGTAGAACACTGATTATGCTCGAGGTACAGATTGTGATGTTGAGGCGTGTGTTGTTGTGGTTTGTGTTGTTGCTGGTGGTACTGTTGATGCCGCTGAAGCTGGTACGTTTTGCACCATATTTTCCAAGGCTACAACTCGGGCGCGAAGCTCATTGACTTTATTACTCAGGGATGATTGTCTATAGGAACGAGCAAATGAATAAGGTTTAGAATCTGGCTTGTGATATAGTCGTGGTGAGATACTCCGGAAATGAGAGAGAAAATGGTATTACGAATAGGTTCGCCGGTAAGTGCCTCAAGTTCTTCGCCAAGAGGTGATTTCAGTTGATGGAAAGGATCACCTTCTTCTTGTCTCCATTGATTAAGTTGACTACGAACCCATCCCTAATTCATCCTGATGGAATTTAACAACTTAATAAACAACATGTAAATATCAAGTCTTGAAACATACGATATAAGTTAAATTCCATGTAAATATCAAGTCTTGAAACATATGCTTACAAATAAAGGAAGAAGATAAGAAATATACCTCCTCAAGTTAATTGAGGGTTAAGATTTCCAACTAGATGATGTTGAAGAAGATGATGAAAAGTGAGCCTCTAACTTGAAGCCTCAAGCAAGTAATACCCTAAACTTTTAACACCAACACCCTAGCTTTTGGTTAGGATTTATTAGACACTTGATTAAGCTTGCAAACTTCAAATTAAGCACCCCTTTTTGGCAAGAAAAGGCCACGGCCAGAACAGCAATGAAGGAGCTGTTTGTCCAGTTTTTTTAAGTGTATTTTATGTATTTTGCAAGTTGCTAGCTCTCTCTTGAGTCAAGGACTTAATACCCATGCTCCTTAATACTTGTGTAATGTTAAAAGTAACAAAACAAGCATGAGATACTTGTCTTGGAGTCCCAAAAACTGCATACTATATCACATGGGTTTTATATAAAAATAACCCTTTTATTTTTATAAAACTTGTATATAAAAAAAACATGACTTGTTAAGTTACATACATATTTATTTTATAAACTTTTTATAAAATATAACACAATATATTGTTTATTCTTATAAACAATTAAGTCCTTAATTTACAAATTATCCAAATAATTTTTTTCTCAAGTAATAACATTTTAGAAAACCGATTTTCTAAAATCCAAGTGTCGCGTATTGATTTAATGATCCATTCATTAAGATTAAATACGAATAGGGTGTCGGTAAGCTTGTTATTGGGTATGACCCGACGTGGATCATAACATATTAGCCACATTAATTAAATACGTCTCTCGGGCATACAAAAACCTTCAATCTCCTACTTGCACGAGAAATATAAGAAATTAATGCAAGTGATGGATACCACCTAACGACCGTCCATCACCCCCAATATGTTATGACTTTGTGCTATTTAATAACATCATCCCCTTCGAGTTCCCATCTCGAATATGAATAGGTGAATCTTTCATCACATCCTTTCGTCCTAGATGTCATGTTAAAACCAAGAGATACAGAGTGATCACTCTCTTTTAGATTTAACTTTATCAGGCCTTAGACATCTGACTCTCAACGAATAAGAGGGACAAATCCCATCTTGACTACATACGTCCTAGATATACACTTTGTATCACACCTGAGCTCTTCCTTATGGACTACCATATTTCAGAATAGCGAAGGAAAGAATCAAGGTAGAATACTTAGTGAATATCCGAATCCAATATGTATCTCAGGTCAGAGGATACAATGATATTCGCCTTTACTCAAGATTACATGTGATCAACCACAAAGGCTCCATTTAGTAAATCTTGAGGGCGGGTCTTCCAATATTTGTATCCCACAAATATCTATGAACCTTGGTAGCAACCTTGCCCCACATTCAGTCCGTGAATGTATACCAATCCAAATTCATAATAGTCTAAACCTCACACTTGCTCCCACAAATGTGATCGACTACGGAATTTAGAATAATAGCTTATTCATGGATAAAATATGCAAAATAGGAACCTGACTCAAGATTAATAAATTAACACCATAATTATATTAATGAGTTTGAACAAATTTCGTTCCGTTACAATACTTAAAACAGATCATGACCAATCACTAGAATATCGAAGCCCTAATGCACTAACATGCCCTTGATGTTTTGCACCATGTAAGAGCTTCGTGAGTGGATCCGCTATATTAAGATCTGTATGAACCTTGCGAATACATATCTTTCCCTTTTCAACTTCATCCCTTATGTA
Source organism: Rutidosis leptorrhynchoides (assembly GCF_046630445.1). Taxonomy (NCBI): domain Eukaryota; kingdom Viridiplantae; phylum Streptophyta; class Magnoliopsida; order Asterales; family Asteraceae; genus Rutidosis; species Rutidosis leptorrhynchoides. The sequence continues at coordinate 169,228,739 of NC_092337.1, forward strand.
GTTGAATCTCCGCTCAATGTAACGGGTCTTTTGATGAGCACGAGGTTCCTTGATTTGTGCAATCGCACCCTCGTTGTCATAAAAGATCTCAAGAGGGTCCTGAATGGAAGGGACTACTCCTAAGTCATCGATGAATTTCTTCATCCATGCAGCTTCCTGAGCTGCCAGTGAGGTGGCGATGTACTCTGACTCTGTAGTGGATAAAGCAACAACATCCTGTTTTGAACTCTTCCAAGAGACCGCACCTCCATTTAATGTGAAAACATAACTGGATTGTGATCGAGAATCATCTCGATCAGTTTGGAAACTCGCATCCACGTAACCTTTTACAGCGAGTTCCTCCTCACCAGACCCATATATTAGAAACATATCCTTAGTCCTCCTAAGGTATTTCAATATACTTTTAACCGCAATCCAATGATTGTTTCCTGGGTTATTCTGGTATCTACTTGTCAAGCTAAGAGCGCATGACACATCCGGTCTAGTGCATATCATTGCATACATGATTGACCCAATGGCAGACGCATATGGGACTTTCTTCATTCTCTCCTGTTCATCTTTCGTGGTGGGGCACTGAGATGAACTGAGAAGTGTTCCCTTTTGAATAGGTACCAAACCTTTCTTAGAGTTCTCCATCTTGAACCTTTTCAAGATCTTTTCAATATATGCACTTTGATTCAAACCTATCAGTTTCTTGGATCTATTCCTGTAGATCCCAATCCCCAAAACGTATTGTGCTTTTCCAAGATCCTTAATGGAGAAGCATTTACTTAGCCAAGTTTTAATACCTTCCATTGCCGGAATATCATTTCCAAATAACAATATATCATCCACATATAGTACAAGGAACATGATAGTGCTCCCACTAGCTTTCTTATATACACAAGCTTCATCACCATTTTTTAATGAAGCCAAATTTCTCGGCTTCCTCATTAAAACGATGATTCCACATTCTAGATGCTTGTTTCAATCCGTAGATTGACTTCTTTAACTTGCATACCTTTTTAGGATATTTCGGATCAACAAAACCTTCAGGCTGAACCATGTAGACATCTTCCACAAGATATCCATTTAGAAAAGCGGTCTTGACATCCATTTGCCATATTTCATAATCATAATGAGCAGCAATGGCAAGTAATATCCTAATAGACTTTAGCATTGCCACAGGCGAAAAAGTTTCATCATAGTCAACCCCTTGAGTTTGAGTGAAACCTTTTCCTACAAGTCTAGCTTTATATGTATCCAAGTTTCCATGTATGTCAGTTTTCATTTTGAAAAGCCATTTACAATCAACTAGCCTTGAGCCAGTCGATTGTGTAACAAGTTCCCAAACTTGGTTGTCATACATGGATTGCATCTCAGCGTTCATGGCTTCCTGCCATTTATCTTTATCAATCCTTGATAAAGCATCTTGGTAGTTTGTTGGTTCATCCAAATCAACCACATAGCAACCATCCATGAGAAACCCATATCTCTCAGGTGGATTACTAATCCTACCAGATCTGCGAACGTCTTGTATATTTTGATCATCCATTTGATCATTCTCAACATTTTCATGTTGAGTGCTAGTGTCAACCAATTGTGTATCATCTACTTGATCTTGAACGTCCTCAAGATCTATCTTCCTTTCACTATTACCTTCCATTAGGAACTTAGTTTCAAGGAATTCAGCCTTTCGAGCAACAAATACATTTTGCTCAGATGGATAATAGAAATAGTATCCCATATCATCCTTAGGATATCCTATGAAGATACACTTTGTGGATCGAGCATTCAACTTATTGGGGACGTAACGCTTAGGGTAAGCTTCACATCACCATAACTTTAAGTATGATAGAGATGGAGGTTTTCCAAACCACATCTCATGAGGTGTTCGTTCCACTTTCTTGGTTGGGGCCATATTTAAAATACGAGCCGCGGAGCATAGACAATAACCCTAAAATGATAGAGGTAACAAGCTTCTAGCCATCATAGATCGAACCATATCCATTAGGGTTCGGTTCCTCCTTTCGGACACACCATTAAGCTGTGGTGTCCCGGGTGGAGTAAGTTGCGAGATAATCCCACAACTTCTAAGATGATCTTGGAAGGCATCGCTTAGGTATTCACCTCCTCTATCGGTATGAAGTACCTTAATTGTCTTATTGAGTTGATTTTGTACTTCGTTTTGATACTCTTTGAATGCTTCAAAAGTTTCGTCCTTATGTCTTAACAAGTAGACATATCCGAAACGACTGAAGTCATCAATGAAAGTAATGAAGTAACTTTCACCATTAATATTTATGGGCTTAAAGGGTCCACATACATCCGAATGTATTAATCCCAATAAGTCCTTAGCCCTTTCGTAGGTCCCTTTGAAAGGTGCTTTAGTCATTTTGCCTTGTAAACAAGATTCACATACATCAAACGAGTCTAGTTCATTTGATTTCAAAAGGCCATTCTTTTGTAGTGTATGCATTCGATTCTTGTTTATGTGACCAAGGCGACAATGCCATAAGTAGGAATCACTCAAATCCCTTTTGAGTTTCTTGGTGCTAGTATGGTATATTGAGCTACTAGATGATGTGTCATCATGAACCAATTCATAAATTCCATTTGAAGGCGAAGCCTTAAAATAAAATACATTATCTAAATAAACGTGGATATCATCATTAACAAAATTAAGATAAAAACCACATTGTTTTAAACGGGAAACTAAAATAATGTTTCAACATAAATCCGGTGCATACAAAACATTGTTCAAAATAAGTTCCAAACCACTTGGAAGCTTTAATACAAAGTCTCCTTGAGCCTTCACTTGCACTTTAGCTCCATTACCCATAAAGAGACTTGATGTTCCCGTTTGCCTGCTACTTCTTTTGAACCCCTGCAAAGAATTGCAAATGTGAGTTCCACATCCAGTGTCTAATACCCATGTATTAGAAGAAGTAATACTAAGCTCTATATATACCATATATATATTACCTGAGGTTTGCCCCGCATCCGTCTTTTCCTTCAACTCCTTAAGGTAGACCGGGCAGTTGCGTTTCCAGTGACCCATTTCACCGCAACCGAAGCACGGGTCTTCCTTGGGGTTTGCTTGTCCGGCAACCTTTTGCTTCTTGTTCTTGTTTTTGGTTGGGGTAACCATCCTCCCCTTTCCCTTGCCTTGATGGGCAGGTCCTTTCCTCTTAGCCGCCTTTGGCTTAGAGGTTTTGTTACCTTTGGACCCACCATCATTGATCATTATCATGGGTGAAGCCCTCTTACCCATGCTAGTTTCCGCCGTCCTAAGCATGCCATGAAGTTCGCCAATGGTCTTATCCATCCCATTCATATTGTAATTAATTACAAATTGGTCAAACCTCTTTGACAAGGAGTTTAGGATAAGATCCGTGGCTAGCTCATTAGATATGTTGAGATTAAGACGGTTTGCGCGATCAATGAGACTTTTCATCTTAAGGACATAAGATGAAACGGATTGGGAGTCGTCCATATGACATGCATGAAGCGCTCGAACGGTCTCGAAGCGCTCGACACGTGCTTGTTGAAAGAACATCTCCTTCAATTGCGTGATCATGTCGTATGCAGTATGATGCTCGAAATCCTTTTGGAGTTCGGGTATCATAGTCCCAAGCATTAGGCAAGCGACTTGCACCGAATCGGCGCAATACTTATCCCAATAAGCCATGCCTTTCATATCATCTTCGTCGGGTTGATAGGGAATGGGGTCTTCCAACACATACGCCTTATCCTCAAGTTTGAGGACAATCCTAAGATTGCGGAACCAATCCATAAAGTTCGTATGGTTGAGTTTGTCTTTCTCGAGGAGAGATCTTAACGATAGGTTGTTCAAGTTAATAGGTGCGTTTTGCATGTTGTTGTTATTGGCGGCCATCTACAAAATTTAACAAAGTTTATTTAAGTATCGATTTTAAATTTAATAAACAATACCCTTTTAAATTTTAATTGACTTATTAAATATTAGAATCCAATGGTAAATCAAATTTCGGTTAGGTGACCTTTATCCCGTTATTTGATTTAGATAGGTAGTCATTTATATGACAATTGCAATCCTTTTGCAACTTCTAAATTATGGGATCATGCAATCCTTTTACATGGCATATTTATCCCATCAACGCCTATTTGTTCCTCATGCTTCGGTGACCCTAAGTTCATGATTCCCAAATCAAGTCGTCCTACTTGTGTAAACATGTAAAATTAACATACAAGTGGTTAGGTGACCTTTATCCCACAAGCATGCGAATTTTACCTTAACCATATTAGTTAGCTCATAATGGTTAGGTGACCTTTATCCCATTATGAGTTCCCTACTATGTTTAAGTGTCCCACAAAAGGATGGCGTTAAACTTGTTTACCTTGTCGATTAAGGGATTTTAAGTTTTCGTTAATTCTAGTTTAAGAAAACATTTATGCCATACACCAACATGCATTTAGTGTATGGTTCATTTGAAATCCATTTTCAAGTCTTGTAATTTTAGCCAATTACTTGATATAAACCATTTTATATATATGATCCTTATCATGTTCTTAATGAAATGTCCCGTTCTTATTGATTAAAAACGTTCCATATTAATTGATTTCGTTGCGAGGTTTTGACCTCTATATGAGACATTTTTCAAAGACTGCATTCATTTTTAAAACAAACCATAACCTTTATTTCATAAATAAAGGTTTAAAAAGCATTACGTAGATTATCAAATAATGATAATCTAAAATATCCTGTTTACACACGACCATTACATAATGGTTTACAATACAAATATGTTACATTGAAATCAGTTTCTTGAATGCAGTTTTTACACAATATCATACAAACATGGACTCCAAATCTTGTCCTTATTTTAGTATGCAACAGCGGAAGCTCTTAGTATTCACCTGAGAATAAACATGCTTTAAATGTCAACAAAAATGTTGGTGAGTTATAGGTTTAACCTATATATATCGAATTGTAACAATAGACCACAAGATTTCATATTTTAATACACATCCCATACATAGAGATAAAAATCATTCATATGGTGAACACCTGGTAACCGACATTAACTAGATGCATATAAGAATATCCCCTATCATTCCGGGATCCTCCTTCGGACATGATATAAATTTTGAAGTACTAAAGCATCCTGTACTTTGGATGGGGTTTGTTAGGCCCAATAGATCTATCTTTAGGATTCGCGTCAATTAGGGTGTCTGTTCCCTAATTCTTAGATTACCAGACTTAATAAAAAGGGGCATATTCGATTTCGATAATTCAACCATAGAATGTAGTTTCACATACTTGTGTCTATTTTGTAAATCATTTATAAAACCTGCATGTATTCTCATCCCAAAAATATTAGATTTTAAAAGTGGGACTATAACTCACTTTCACAGATTTTTACTTCGTCGGGAAGTAAGACTTGGCCACTGGTTGATTCACGAACCTATAACAATATATACATATATATCAAAGTATGTTCAAAATATATTTACAACACTTTTAATATATTTTGATGTTTTAAGTTTATTAAGTCAGCTGTCCTCGTTAGTAACCTACAACTAGTTGTCCACAGTTAGATGTACAGAAATAAATCGATAAATATTATCTTGAATCAATCCACGACCCAGTGTATACGTATCTCAGTATTGATCACAACTCAAACTATATATATTTTGGAATCAACCTCAACCCTGTATAGCTAACTCCAACATTCACATATAGAGTGTCTATGGTTGTTCCGAAATATATATAGATGTGTCGACATGATAGGTCGAAACATTGTATACGTGTCTATGGTATCTCAAGATTACATAATATACAATACAAGTTGATTAAGTTATGGTTGGAATAGATTTGTTACCAATTTTCACGTAGCTAAAATGAGAAAAATTATCCAATCTTGTTTTACCCATAACTTCTTCATTTTAAATCCGTTTTGAGTGAATCAAATTGCTATGGTTTCGTATTGAACTCTATTTTATGAATCTAAACAAAAAAAGTATAGGTTTATAGTCGGAAAAATAAGTTACAAGTCATTTTTGTAAAGGTAGTCATTTCAGTCGAAAGAACGACGTCTAGATGACCATTTTAGAAAACATACTTCCACTTTGAGTTTAACCATAATTTTTGGATATGGTTTCATGTTCATAATAAAAATCATTTTCTCAGAATAGCAACTTTTAAATCAAAGTTTATCATAGTTTTTAATTAACTAACCCAAAACAGCCCGCGGTGTTACTACGACGGCGTAAATCCAGTTTTACGGTGTTTTTCGTGTCTCCAGGTTTTAAATCATTAAGTTAGCATATAATATAGATATAGAACATGTGTTTATTTGATTTTAAAAGTCAAGTTAGAAGGATTAACTTTTGTTTGCGAACAAGTTTAGAATTAACTAAACTATGTTCTAGTGATTACAAGTTTAAACCTTCGAATAAGATAGCTTTATATGTATGAATCGAATGATGTTATGAACATCATTACTACCTTAAGTTCCTTGGATAAACCTACTGGAAAAGAGAAAAATGGATCTAGCTTCAACGGATCCTTGGATGGCTCGAAGTTCTTGAAGCAGAATCATGACACGAAAACAAGTTCAAGTAAGATCATCACTTGAAATAAGATTGTTATAGTTATAGAAATTGAACCAAAGTTTGAATATGATTATTACCTTGTATTAGAATAACCTACTGTAAGAAACAAAGATTTCTTGAGGTTGGATGATCACCTTACAAGATTGGAAGTGAGCTAGCAAACTTGAAAGTATTCTTGATTTTATGTAACTAGAACTTGTAGAATATATGAAGAACACTTAGAACTTGAAGATAGAACTTGAGAGAGCTCAATTAGATGAAGAAAATTGAAGAATTAAAGTGTTTGTAGGTGTTTTTGGTCGTTGGTGTATGGATTAGATATAAAGGATATGTAATTTTGTTTTCATGTAAATAAGTCATGAATGATTACTCATATTTTTGTAATTTTATGAGATATTTCATGCTAGTTGCCAAATGATGGTTCCCACATGTGTTAGGTAACTTACATGGGCTGCTAAGAGCTGATCATTGGAGTGTATATACCAATAGTACATACATCTAAAAGCTATGTATTGTACGAGTACGAATACGGGTGCATACGAGTAGAATTGTTGATGAAACTGAATGAGGATGTAATTGTAAGAATTTTTGTTAAGTAGAAGTATTTTCATAAGTGTATTGAAGTCTTTCAAAAGTGTATAAATACATATTAAAACACTACATGTATATACATTTTAACTGAGTTGTTAAGTCATCGTTAGTCGTTACATGTAAGTGTTGTTTTGAAACCTTTAAGTTAACGATCTCAATTAATGTTGTTAACCCATTGTTTATTATATCTAATGAGATGTTAAATTATTATATTATCATGATATTATGATATATTAATATATCTTAATATGATATATATACATTTAAATGTCGTTACAACGATAATCGTTACATATATGTCTCGCTTCGAAATCCTTAAGTTAGTAGTCTTGTTTATATGTATATAACTCATTGTTAATATACTTATGGAGATACTTACTTATCATAATATCATGTTAACCATATGTATATCCATATATATATATCTTCATGTCGTTTTTACAAGTTTTAATGTTCGTGAATCGCCGGTCAACTTGGGTGGTCAATTGTCTATATGAAACATATTTCAATTAATCAAGTCTTAACAAGTTTGATTGCTTAACATGTTGGAAACATTTAATCATGTAAATATCAATCTCAATTAATATATATAAACATGGAAAAGTTCGGGTCACTACAGTACCTACCCGTTAAATAAATTTCGTCCCGAAATTTTAAGCTATTGAAGGTGTTGACGAATCTTCTGGAAATAGATGCGGGTATTTCTTCTTCATCTGATCTTCACGCTCCCAGGTGAACTCGGGTCATCTACGAGCATTCAATCGAACCTTAACAATTGGTATCTTGTTTTGCTTAAGTCTTTTAACCTCACGATCCATTATTTCGACGGGTTTTTCGATGAATTGGAGTTTTTCGTTGATTTGGATTTCATCTAACGGAATAGTGAGATCTTCTTTAGCAAAACATTTCTTCAAATTCGAGACGTGGAAAGTGTTATGTACAGCCGCGAGTTGTTGAGGTAACTCAAGTCGGTAAGCTACTGGTCCGACACGATCAATAATCTTGAATGGTCCAATATACCTTGGATTTAATTTCCCTCGTTTACCAAATCGAACAACGCCTTTCCAAGGTGCAACTTTAAGCATGACCATCTCTCCAATTTCAAATTCTATATCTTTTCTTTTAATGTCAGCGTAGCTCTTTTGTCGACTTTGGGCGGTTTTCAACCGTTGTTGAATTTGGATGATCTTCTCGGTAGTTTCTTGTATAATCTCCGGACCCGTAATCTGTCTATCCCTCACTTCACTCCAACAAATTGGAGACCTGCACTTTCTACCATAAAGTGCTTCAAACGGTGCCATCTCAATGCTTGAATGGTAGCTGTTGTTGTAGGAAAATTCTGCTAACGGTAGATGTCGATCCCAACTGTTTCCGAAATCAATAACACATGCTCGTAGCATGTCTTCAAGCGTTTGTATCATCCTTTCGCTCTGCCCATCAGTTTGTGGATGATAGGCAGTACTCATGTCTAGACGAGTTCCTAATGCTTGCTGTAATGTCTGCCAGAATCTTGAAATAAATCTACCATCCCTATCAGAGATAATAGAGATTGGTATTCCATGTCTGGAGACGACTTCCTTCAAATACAGTCGTGCTAACTTCTCCATCTTGTCATCTTCTCTTATTGGCAAGAAGTGTGCTGATTTGGTGAGACGATCAACTATTACCCAAATAGTATCAAAACCACTTGCAGTCCTTGGCAATTTAGTGATGAAATCCATGGTAATGTTTTCCCATTTCCATTCCGGGATTTCGGGTTGTTGAAGTAGACCTGATGGTTTCTATTGCTCAGCTTTAACCTTAGAACACGTCAAACATTCTCCTACGTATTTAGCAACATCGGCTTTCATACCCGGCCACCAAAAATTTTCTTGAGATCCTTGTACATCTTCCCCGTTCCAGGATGTATTGAGTATCTGGTTTTATGAGCTTCTCTAAGTACCATTTCTCTCATATCTCCAAATTTTGGTACCCAAATCATTTCAGCCCTATACCGGGTTCCGTCTTCCCGAATATTAAGATGCTTCTCCGATCCTTTGGGTATTTCATCCTTTAAATTTCCCTCTTTTAAAACTCCTTGTTGCGCCTCCTTTATTTGAGTAGTAAGGTTATTATGAATCATTATATTCATAGATTTTACTCGAATGGATTCTCTGTCCTTCCTGCTCAAGGCATCGGCTACCACATTTGCCTTTCCCGGGTGGTAACGAATCTCAAAGTCGTAATTATTCAATAATTCAATCCACCTACGCTGCCTCATATTCAGTTGTTTCTGATTAAATATGTGTTGAAGACTTTTGTGGTCGGTATATATAATACTTTTGACCCCATATAAGTAGTGCCTCCAAGTCTTTAATGCAAAAACAACCGCGCCTAATTCTAAATCATGCGTCGTATAATTTTGTTCGTGAATCTTCAATTGTCTAGACGCATAAGCAATCACCTTCGTTCGTTGCATTAATACACAACCGAGACCTTGCTTTGATGCGTCACAATAAATCACAAAATCATCATTCCCTTCAGGCAATGACAATATAGGTGCCGTAGTTAGCTTTTTCTTCAATAACTAAAACGCTTTCTCTTGTTCATCATTCCATTCAAATTTCTTCCCTTTATGCGTTAATGCAGTCAAGGGTTTTGCTATTCTGGAAAAGTCTTGGATGAACCTTCTGTAGTAACCAGCTAGTCCTAAAAACTGGCGTATGTGTTTCGGAGTTTTTGGGGTTTCCCACTTTTCAACAGTTTCTATCTTTGCCGGATCCACCTTAATACCTTCTTTGTTCACTATGTGACCGAGTAATTGAACTTCTTCCAACCAAAATGCACACTTTGAAAACTTAGCGTACAATTCTTCCTTCCTCAATACTTCTAACACCTTTCTCAAATGTTCACCGTGTTCTTGGTCATTCTTTGAGTAAATAAGTATGTCATCAATGAAAACAATGACAAACTTGTCAAGGTATGGTCCACACACTCGGTTCATAAGGTCCATGAACACAGCTGGTGCATTAGTTAAACCAAACGGCATGACCATAAACTCGTAATGACCGTAACGTGTTCTAAAAGCAGTCTTTGGAATATCATCTTCTTTCACCCGCATTTGATGATACCCGGAACGTAAGTCAATCTTTGAATAAACAGACGAGCCTTGTAGTTGATCAAATAAGTCGTCGATTCTCGGTAGTGGGTAGCGGTTCTTGATGGTAAGTTTGTTTAACTCTCGGTAGTTGATACACAACCTGAATGTACCATCTTTCTTCTTAACAAACAAAACAGGAGCTCCCCACGGTGATGTGCTTGGTCGAATGAAACCACGCTCTAAAAGTTCTTGTAATTGGCTTTGCAGTTCTTTCATCTCACTGGGTGCGAGTCTGCAAGGAGCACGAGCTATTGGTGCAGCTCCTGGTACAAGATCTATTTGAAATTCAACGGATCGATGTGGGGGTAATCCCGGTAATTCTTTCGGAAATACATCGGGAAATTCTTTTGCAATGGGAACATCATTGATGCTCTTTTCTTCAGTTTGTACTTTCTCGACGTGTGCTAGAATAGCATAGCAACCTTTTCTTATTAGTTTTTGTGCCTTCAAATTACTAATAAGATGTAGCTTCGTGTTGCCCTTTTCTCCGTACACTATTAAGGGTTTTCCTTTTTCTTGTATAATGCAAATTGCATTTTTGTAACAAACGATCTCTGCTTTCACTTCTTTCAACCAGTCCATACCGATTATCACATCAAAACTCCCTAACTCTACTGGTATCAAATCAATCTTAAACGTTTCGCTAACCAGTTTAATTTCTCGATTCCGACATATATTATCTGCTGAAATTAATTTACCATTTGCTAATTCGAGTAAAAATTTACTATCCAAAGGCGTCAATGGACAACTTAATTTAGCACAAAAATCTCTACTCATATAGCTTCTATCCGCACCCGAATCAAATAAAACGTAAGCAGATTTATTGTCAATAAGAAACGTACCCGTAACAAGCTCCGGGTCTTCCTGTGCCTCTGCCGCATTAATATTCAAAACTCTTCCGCGGCCTTGTCCATTCGTGTTCTCCTGGTTCGGGCAATTTCTAATAATGTGGCCCGGTTTTCCACATTTATAACAAACTACATTGGCATAACTTGCTCCGACACTACTTGCTCCGCCATTACTTGTTCCGACACCATTTGTTCCTTTCGTTCTATTAACCCCTGGTCCGTAGACCTCACACTTCGCCGCGCTATGACCATTTCTTTTACAATTATTGCAAAATTTGGTGCAGAACCCCGAGTGATACTTTTCACACCTTTGGCATAGCTGCTTCTGATTGTTGTTGTTGTTGCGGTTATTATTGTTGTTGGGATGATTGTTGTAGTTGCTATTGTTGTTGTTGTTGATGTTGGGCCGTTTGTTGTAGTTGCGATTGATGTTGCGATTGTTGGGATAATTGTTGCGATTATTGTTGTAATTGCTGTTGTTGTTGTATTGGTGATTCTTATCACCGTTTTCCTCCCACTTTCTTTTGACTTGCTTCACATTGGCCTCTTCAGCAGTCTGTTCTTTAATTCTTTCTTCAATCTGGTTCACTAGTTTGTGAGCCATTCTACATGCCTGTTGTATGGAGGCGGGCTCGTGTGAACTTATATCTTCTTGGATTCTTTCCGGTAATCCTTTCACAAATGCGTCGATCTTCTCTTCCTCATCTTCGAATGCTCCCGGACACAATAGGCACAATTCTGTGAATCATCTTTCGTACGTGGTAATATCAAATCCTTGGGTTTGTAACCCTCTAAGTTCTGTCTTGAGCTTATTGACCTCGGTTCTGAGACGATACTTCTGGTTCATCAAGTGCTTGAATGCTGACCATGGTAGTGCGTACGCATCGTCTTGTCCCACTTGCTCTAGATAGGTATTCCACCATGTTAACACAGAACCTGTGAAGGTATGCGTAGCGTACTTCACTTTGTCTTCTTCAGTACACTTACTTATGGCAAACACCGATTCGACCTTCTCGGTCCACCGTTTCAATCCGATCGGTCCTTCGGTTCCATCAAATTCCAAAGGTTTGCAGGCAGTGAATTCTTTGTAGGTACATCCTACACGATTTCCTGTACTGCCAGATCCAAGGTTATTGTTGGTATGTAGCGCAGCCTGTACTGCGGCTATGTTTGAAGCTAGAAAAGTACGGAATTCCTCTTCATTCATATTCACGGTGTGTCGAGTAGTCGGTGCCATTTCCTTCAAAATAGTCAAATGGAACAAATTAATCATACAGAATATTAAGAGTAGTTAATAGTATTTCGTAGCATAATATGAACTCATTTATAAAAGCTTTTTCTTCATATTAGCGTTTTATAAGTTTAAATTCGGGTAGTACCTACCCGTTAAGTTCATACTTAGTAGTTAATATACAATTCAACTACTACAATTCTATATGAAAAACTGATTGTAATAATATTTCGCGTTCAAACTTTTATACAATATTTTACAAACTTACAATACCGCTTATTTTACATAAAGCATGAAATATAGCACACAATAACTTTGATACAAGATAGTTGTGAAGATAATTCTAGCTAGTACACAAGTCGTTCAGCAAAGGCAATAAAGACACGTAATTCATACGTTCAGAAACAAGGCATGCATTCTGGTTTTACTAGGACTACTTCCCATCCTTGGTCTTGTGGAACATAACCGTTATGGCCGTTGATAAGACAGCGTGTTGTAACTTCGTCAAAGGGACGAGGCTTACGTAATGACCAACAGTCTCGTAATAACCTAAAAACCTCATTTCTTACCCCAATTACCGACTCCGTCACTTGTGGGAACGTTTTGTTTAATAGTTGTAGCCCGATGTTCTTGTTCTCACTTTGGTGAGAAGCGAACATTACTAATCCGTAAGCATAACATGTTTCTTTATGTTGCATGTTAGCCGCTTTTTCTAAATCACGAAGTCCTATATTCGGATATACTGAGTCAAAATAATTTCTTAACCCGTTGCGTAAAATAGCATTTGGGTTCCCCGCAATATATGCGTCAAAGTAAACACATCGTAACTTATGGATTTCCCAATGTGATATCCCCCATCTTTCGAACGAAAGCCTTTTATAAACCAAGGCATTCTTGGAACGTTCTTCAAATGTCTTACAAAATGATCTCGCCTTAAATAGTTGTGCCGAGGAATTCTGACCGACTCTAGACAAGATTTCATCAATCATGTCTTCGGGTAGGTCTCTTAAAATATTGGGTTGTCTATCCATTTTGTGTTTTTATACTGTAAAATAGACAAGAGTTAGATTCATAAAAAAAATACTTATTAATACAAGCAATTTTTACATATATCATAAAGCATAAGCACACTATATTACATATATTACACCACACGAATACAACTATCTTATTCCGACTCGCTCGTTTCTTCTTGTTCGGTTTTGGTTCGTTTTGCCAAGTTTCTAGGGATATATGATATTCCCCTAATACGAGCCGTCGTTGTCCACATTGGTTTAGAAAAACCTGGTGGTTTAGAGGTTCCCGGGTCATTGTTACAACTTAAGGACTTCGGGGGTTGACGATACATATAAAGTTCATCGGGGTTGGAATTAGATTTCTCTATTTTTATGCCCTTTCCCTTATTATTTTCTTTTGCCTTTTTAAATTCAGTTGGGGTAATTTCTATAACATCATCGGAATTCTCGTCGGAATCCGATTCATCGGAGAATTGGTAATCCTCCCAATATTTTGCTTTCTTGGCAGAAACACCATTAACCATAATTAACCTTGGTCGGTTGGTTGAGGATTCTCTTTTACTTAACCATTTTATTATTTCTCCCACCGGTTCTATTTCTTCTTCCGGTTCCGATTCTTCTTCCGGTTCCGATTCTTCTTCCGGTTCCGACTCTTCTTCCGGTTCCTCTTCGGGAACTTGTGAATCAGTCTACGAATCATTCCAATTTACATTTGACTCTTCATTATTATTAGGTGAGTCAATGGGACTTGTTCTAGAGGTAGACATCTATCACATAATATCAAACACGTTAAGAGATTAATATATTACATAATATTCATATGTTAAAAATATATAGTTTCCAACAAAAATGTTAAGCAATTATTTTTAAAGAAAACACGGTCGAAGTCCAGACTCACTAATGCATCCTAACAAACTCGATAAGACACACTAATGCAAATTTTCTGGTTCTCTAAGACCAACGCTCGGATACCAACTGAAATGTCCCGTTCTTATTGATTAAAAACGTTCAATATTAATTGATTTCGTTGCGAGGTTTTGACCTCTATATGAGACGTTTTTCAAAGACTGCATTCATTTTTAAAACAAACCATAACCTTTATTTCATAAATAAAGGTTTAAAAAGCTTTACGTAGATTATCAAATAATGATAATCTAAAATATCCTGTTTACACACGACCATTACATAATGGTTTACAATACAAATATGTTACATCGAAATCAGTTTCTTGAATGCAGTTTTTACACAATATCATACAAACATGGACTCCAAATCTTGTCCTTATTTTAGTATGCAACAGCGGAAGCTCTTAGTATTCACCTGAGAATAAACATGCTTTAAATGTCAACAAAAATGTTGGTGAGTTATAGGTTTAACCTATATATATCGAATCGTAACAATAGACCACAAGATTTCATACTTCAATACACATCCCATACATAGAGATAAAAATCATTCATATGGTGAACACCTGGTAACCGACATTAACTAGATGCATATAAGAATATCCCCTATCATTCCGGGATCCTCCTTCGGACATGATATAAATTTCGAAGTACTAAAGCATCCTGTACTTTGGATGGGGTTTGTTAGGCCCAATAGATCTATCTTTACGATTCGCATCAATTAGGGTGTCTGTTCCCTAATTCTTAGATTACCAGACTTAATAAAAAGGGGCATATTCGATTTCGATAATTCAACCATAGAATGTAGTTTCACGTACTTGTGTCTATTTTGTAAATCATTTATAAAACCTGCATGTATTCTCATCCCAAAAATATTAGATTTTAAAAGTGGGACTATAACTCACTTTCACAGATTTTTACTTCGTCGGGAAGTAAGACTTGGCCACTGGTTGATTCACGAACCTATAACAATATATACATATATATCTAAGTATGTTCAAAATATATTTACAACACTTTTAATATATTTTGATGTTTTAAGTTTATTAAGTCAGCTGTCCTCGTTAGTAACCTACAACTAGTTGTCCACAGTTAGATGTACAGAAATAAATCGATAAATATTATCTTGAATCAATCCACGACCCAGTGTATACGTATCTCAGTATTGATCACAACTCAAACTATATATATTTTGGAATCAACCTCAACCCTGTATAGCTAACTCCAACATTCACATATAGAGTGTCTATGGTTGTTCCGAAATATATATAGATGTGTCGACATAATAGGTCGAAACATTGTATACGTGTCTATGGTATCTCAAGATTACATAATATACAATACAAGTTGATTAAGTTATGGTTGGAATAGATTTGTTACCAATTTTCACGTAGCTAAAATGAGAAAAATTATCCAATCTTGTTTTACCCATAACTTCTTCATTTTAAATCCGTTTTGAGTGAATCAAATTGCTATGGTTTCGTATTGAACTCTATTTTATGAATCTAAACAGAAAAAGTATAGGTTTATAGTCGGAAAAATAAGTTACAAGTCGTTTTTGTAAAGGTAGTCATTTCAGTCGAAAGAACGACGTCTAGATGACCATTTTAGAAAACATACTTCCACTTTGAGTTTAACCATAATTTTTGGATATGGTTTCATGTTCATAATAAAAATCATTTTCTCAGAATAACAACTTTTAAATCAAATTTTATCATAGTTTTTAATTAACTAACCCAAAACAGCCCGCGGTGTAACTACGACGGCGTAAATCCGATTTTACGGTGTTTTTCGTGTCTCCAGGTTTTAAATCATTAAGTTAGCATATCATATAGATATAGAACATGTGTTTATTTGATTTTAAAAGTCAAGTTAGAAGGATTAACTTTTGTTTGCGAACAAGTTTAGAATTAACTAAACTATGTTCTAGTGATTACAAGTTTAAACCTTCGAATAAGATAGCTTTATATGTATGAATTGAATGATGTTATGAACATCATTAATACCTTAAGTTCCTTGGATAAACCTACTAGAAAAGAGAAAAATGGATCTAGCTTCAACGGATCCTTGGATGGCTCGAAGTTCTTGAAGCAGAATCATGACACGAAAACAAGTTCAAGTAAGATCATCACTTGAAATAAGATTGTTATAGTTATAGAAATTGAACCAAAGTTTGAATATGATTATTACCTTGTATTAGAATGATAACCTACTGTAAGAAACAAAGATTTCTTGAGGTTGGATGATCACCTTACAAGATTGGAAGTGAGCTAGCAAACTTGAAAGTATTCTTGATTTTATGTAACTAGAACTTGTAGAATATATGAAGAACATTTAGAACTTGAAGATAGAACTTGAGAGAGATCAATTAGATGAAGAAAATTTAAGAATGAAAGTGTTTGTAGGTGTTTTTGGTCGTTGGTGTATGGATTAGATATAAAGGATGTGTAATTTTGTTTTCATGTAAATAAGTCATGAATGATTACTCATATTTTTGTAATTTTATGAGATATTTCATGCTAGTTGCCAAATGATGGTTCCCACATGTGTTAGGTGACTTACATGGGCTGCTAAGAGCTAATCATTGGAGTGTATATACCAATAGTACATACATCTAAAAGCTGTGTATTGTACGAGTACGAATACGGGTGCATACGAGTAGAATTGTTGATGAAACTGAATGAGGATGTAATTGTAAGCATTTTTGTTAAGTAGAAGTATTTTGATAAGTTTATTGAAGTCTTTAAAAATTGTATAAATACATATTAAAACACTACATGTATATACATTTTAACTGAGTCGTTAAGTCATCGTAAGTCGTTACATGTAAGTGTTGTTTTGAAACCTTTAAGTTAACGATCTCAATTAATGTTGTTAACCCATTGTTTATTATATCTAATGAGATGTTAAATTATTATATTATCATGATATTATGATATATTAATATATCTTAATATGATATATATACATTTAAATGTCGTTACAACGATAATCGTTACATATATGTCTCGTTTCGAAATCCTTAAGTTAGTAGTCTTGTTTATATGTATATAACTCATTGTTAATATACTTATGGAGATACTTACTTATCATAATCTCATGTTAACCATATGTATATCCATATATATATATCGTCATGTCGTTTTTACAAGTTTTAACGTTCGTGAATCGCCGGTCAACTTGGGTGGTCAATTGTCTATATGAAACATATTTCAATTAATCAAGTCTTAACAAGTTTGATTGCTTAACATGTTGGAAACATTTAATCATGTAAATATCAATCTCAGTTAATATATATAAACATGGAAAAGTTCGGGTCACTACACTTAATAACCATTTATTAATGTCCGTTTAGCCGTTTTTAATTTAGCCATTTAAATTGACGTTTTGCATGTCGTTAATAATTTAACCAATTAAATTGTAGTTATGCTTGTTTGTTAACTTGAGTGATAACTTGTCGTAGTAACATACACAATCCTCAATCATACAAGAAATATAACAACCACGCATGCAAACAAATGTGTTCACAATCAAGCCACTTTGGTAGACATTTGTTTAGCAGAAAACAAATGTCACCGGTTAAGGGTTATAACACTAAGTAGGAGATTTCAAAATCTCCCACTTAATCTTGCATCCAAATGCATCTTCCAAGTCTTCATCTTGTATCTTCATTTTTACAAAAAACATATCCTAATACATTTTTCTAGAAAATGAAAATACAACCTAATCTATTTTACATACCAAATATAAAATAAATTACATAACCAAAATAACAATATTACAAACCAACTTGAATGAATATTACAACCACATGAATGAATTAATATTACATACCAAATGAATTATTAATAATCATCCAAAAATGCAACCATTCAAACAAAAGGTCAAGGCTTGATTGTGAACTTCAACATACAACAAATTTGACCAATTTGCAAGTTCCAAACCCACTTTTGGAACCCTTAATATTCGGCCAAAATCATGAACCCACCCAAACCCGAATATTTTTACATTCTACATTCATGCATGTACATAGAATGCAAAGTTGGTGGGTTTTAAAGACCAAATATAAGAAGCATATTTCATAGACTTCGGCTCTAGATACCATTGATGGAATTTAACAACTTAATAAACAACATGTTCTTAATATTTACATGTTCATAAAACCTTTTTTATGATAATAAAGAAAGCGGAAGCATGCATAAGTTCATGTTTATAAGTTTAACCATTAAGTTAAATTCCGTGTAAATATCAAGTCTTGAAACATATGCTTACAAATAAAGGAAGAAGATAAGAAATATACATCCTCAAGTTAATTGAGGGTTAAGATTTCCAACTAGATGATGTTGAAGAAGATGATGAAAAGTGAGCCTCTAACTTGAAGCCTCAAGCAAGTAATACCCCAAAATTTTAACCCCAACACCCTAGCTTTTGGTTAGGATTTATTAGACACTTGATTAAGCTTGCAAACTTCAAATTAAGCACCCCATTTTGTCAAGAAAAGGCCACTGCCAGAACAGCAATGAAGGAGCTGTTTGTGCAGTTTTTTTTTTTGAAGTGTATTTTATATATTTTGCAAGTTGCTAGCTCTCTCTTGAGTCAAGGAGTTAATACCCATGCTCCTTAATACTTGTGTAATGTTAAAAGTAACAAAACAAGCATGAGATGCTTGTCTTGGAGTCCCAAAAACTGCATACTATATCGCATGGTTTTATATAAAAATAACCCTTTTATTTTTATAAAACTTGTATATAAAAAAATGACTTGTTAAGTTACATACATATTTATTTTATAAACTTTTTATAAAATATAACACAATATATTGTTTATCCTTATAAACAATTAAGTCCTTAATTTACAAATTATCCAAATAATTTATCTCAAGTAATAACATTTTAGAAAACCGATTTTCTAAAATCCAAGTGTCGCGTATTGATTTAATGATCCATTCATTAAGATTAAATACGAATAGGGTGTCGGTAAGCTTGTTATTGGGTATGACCCGACTTGGATCATAACATATTAGCCACATTAATTAAATATGTCTCTCGGGCATACGAAAGCCTTCACATCCAAAATTGATGATGGCTAAATGGTTGATCCATTCCGGTCTCACTGCTTTCGGAGTTTGAGTGGAAATTCATATCGGAATAGCTGTCGGAATTCGAGGAATTCGAACTGGTTGAGGGATCCATCTCGTACGATCAGATGAAAGATTTTCGATATGAAATAGATTATAGGATGTAGATTAGTACCCTGCAATACATGATTTATATATGCATATATAATACTAAAATCCCATAAGTTACGGAGGAATCTATGGAAGCTGTCAGGAAAAGTCTACAGTAACAGATACGCTAAGATATGAATTTTTTCTATACACTATCGATGCATTAAATGTAGTAAGACGTGTCTAGACATTAAGGATGATAAGTAAATAATTTTCGACACGAAATGATAAGCAAAACTTTTGACATGCAGACACAGTCGAATTCCAGACTCACTAATGCATCTAAGCAACTATCAGTTAGACACACTAATGCAAGACCTGGTTCGCTAAGACCACCAATCTGATACCAACTTTCATGATCCATCCTAATCCATCTGGACGAATACATTACATTTGGTTACATCGCGAGGTACTTGACCTCTATATGATACATTTTACAAACATTGCATTCGTTTTTAAAAGACAAACTTTCTTTACATTGAAAGTTGACGGCATGCATACCATTTCATTATATATCCAACTATAATTGACTTAATAATAATCTTGATGAACTCAACGACTCGAATGCAACATCTTTTGAAATATGTCATGAATGACTCCAAGTAATATCTCTAAAATGAGCAAATGCATAGTGGAAGATTTCTTTCATACTTGAAAATAAACATGCTTTAAAGTGTCAACCAAAAGGTTGGTGAGTTCATTATTTTATCATAAATAATCATTTCAAATAGTATAATAGACCACAAGATACTCATATTTCGAAAACAATCTGTGCAGGTCTGCTCACTGCAGGAAAATAATTCATACGATATATAAACACCTGGTAATCGACCTTAACAAGATGCATATAGAATATCCCCCGCATACCAGCATTCCGCACGGTGATGCAAAAGCATACAAACAAGCCACTCTTTTAAATATGATGGTTGTGTACACCTCACAAACAGATCATATCTTTTAACGCTGGCAGTTGTATATACCTATTTTGAAGTACTAAAGCAGTTCAAATTCTCTGACTGGGGTTTGTGAGTGCCCATAGATCTATCTTTAGGATTCGCGTCAATTCGGAGCTTGGTTTCCTAATTCTTAGATTACCAGACTATAAAGGGGTGATATCCGGTGTACTCGTAACTCAATCTTAGAATGTTTTTAAGTACTTGTGTCTATTTCGTAAAACAGTTATAAAACAGCGCATGTATTCTCAGTCCCAAAAATATATATATTGCAAAAATATTTAAAAAGGGAGTAATGAAACTCACAATACTGTATTTTGTAGTAAAAATACATATGACAAAACTGAACAATGCAGGGTTGGCCTCGGATTCACGAACATATATCATTTGTATAATTATTAATATACATAGTTGTAATTGAATAAATATATATATATATATATTATTTTTGATAATATACTTATTAAATTATTTGTTATATAGATATAGATATATTTAATTTATATATTTTATTAACTAATGTTTATCTTTCATTATAACATATTAATAATAATAATTTATATTAGGTTTTATATATGATAAAATATATATGTATATATTAATTGATATATTTTATATATAGCTTAGTTACTATCTTGTTAATAATAAAATTATAGTGATATGTGATATTAATATTCTTGTAATGTTTTTATATAAAAATATCTATTTGTAGTAATACAAATAATAATAACTATGAATATAACAATTTTACTACTAATGATAAAAATGATAATAAGTTTAATAATTACAATACTAATTATTATATTAATAATAATAATGATAATATTAATAATAATATTTATGATAATACTAATAATAATGATCATAATAATGATAATGATAATACTAGTAATAATAATAATATGGTTATTATAACAATAATAATGATACTAGTGTTAGTAATAATGATACTTGGTATTTTTAATAATATTACGGATAGTTTTAATGAAAATAAAATGATAAATCTTGTAAGAATGATAATAATTATAATAATGATTCTGATAATAATAACTATACTTATGTTAAAAATAATAAAAATAATAATAATAATAATTATAATGCTTATGATGTTACAAATTATATCATCATGATCACCATATCATACAACACAATCGATTTATCAATACATGTCTATTTCATGTAATATCATTATCATCATATTATCATTCTTAAATCATTATTATTGCTATTATAACATCATCTTAACATCATAACCATTCGTCATCTAAATCATAATCATAATTCTACTCATAAATCATAATCATAATTCATAACTCATAATCAGAAATCATATTCATACTTCATAATCATACATCATATTCATACTTCATAATCATACCCGGTTATCATTATTACTATATCAAATATCATCTCATATCATCTGGTTTCATCATTATCATATATATCATTATCATCATCAAATAATCTAAGTATCATCTTCATACAATCATCAACATCATCCTAAGCTTAACAATGTGTTATTATCATAATTATTTCATCATTATTTATTTATCATGCCATCATCATTGATCTATCACTCAAACTTATACATTATAATGATCATAATGGTGATAATCATCATTTAACCTAATCATATAATTTTCATCTTATCATATCATCATATATCATTCATTCTCATTATCATCCAGTATTGCTACTGTAACCAAATTCTGCAGCACAACAATATTATTTTTCACAGAATTAAAGCTATTATCATCATATATCATTATTTAAATTGACAGGAAAATAATTATCAAGTAACGATTAACATAGTTTATTCGAACAGAGATTACAGAGTTTCGTTATCATGATTAATCATCATTTAAGAAGTGTATTGATAAAAAAAAATTTAAAAACAATTATACATATATATACGAATCTGTAACAGAACAGAATTAAAAATATAAAAAAAAATATACCTTCAAATTCAATTCATACTAATCAATCATTTCAAACCGTAACCTCAACATAAAAGTTGTTATAAATCACATATCAAACACTCGTTGATCACTTTTTGATTTTGAAATTTACATAATCTCTTCAATTGATTCGTTGACCGACGAAGAACAATTTTTGACTTTTCGAATATAGATTCAATTCATTAGATTAGGAGTTGTAAACATGCAGACAGTTTGATAATGTTAAAAACGAACATATATTTCATAGCATTATCCCTCAAGAAAGACAAGCTTTTAGTTGCGATTGTTTTATTTACAAGTGATATTCGTTTAAATAATAAAAGGTGAAGACAAAAGACAGATTCGACGAATTGAAGACGCAAACGACCAAAAAGCTCAAAAGTACAAAATACAATCAAAGAGGTTCCAATTATTGATAAGAAGCGTCTCAGAATTACAAGAGTACAAGATTCAAAACGCAAAGTACAAGATATTAAATTGTACACAAGTACGTTTGAAAATCCGGAACCGGGACCAGAGTCAACTCTCAACGCTCGACGCAACGGACTAAAAATTGCAAGTCAACTATGCACATGAATATAATATAATATATAATTAATTCTTAAAATTAATATATATATTATATTATATTATAAAACCGTCGGCATAAAAAAACAAAGACTTTTGAGCCTCCCCAGCTGGCCATGCGATCGCATGGCCTTGAAGGGCAAAGCCCATGCGATCGCATGAGCCCTTTTTCCAGGCCTGTCCAATAAAGTTCGCGAGTTTTGGACGCAAAAACACACATCTTTTTCTTCTCCTCATTCGACGTATAATATTTATATTTATATTATAATTTTAATTTTAATTTTAATTTATAATAATAAGGGTGTGTTAGCGAATGTTGTAAGGGTGTAAGTAGAAATTCTGTCCGTGTAACGCTACGCTATTTTTAATCATTGTAAGTTATGTTCAACTTTTTTGATTTAATGTCTCGTAGCTAAGTTATTATTATGCTTATTTAATCCGAAGTAATCATGATGTTGGGCTAAAAATATTAAAATTGGGTAATTGGGCTTTGTACCATAATTGGGGTTTGGACAAAAGAACGACACTTGTGAAAATTAGACTATGGGCTATTAATGGGCTTTATATTTGTTTAACTAAATGATAGTTTGTTAATGTTAATATAAATATTTACAATTGGGCGTCCCTATAAATAACCATTTACACTCGATCGGACACGATGGGCGGGGTATTTATATGTACGAATAATCGTTCATTTAACCGGACACGAGAATGGATTAATAGCTACTAGAATTATTAAAACAGGGGTGAAATTATGTACAAGGACACTTGGCATAATTGATAACAAAGTATTAAAACCTTGGGTTACAGTCAGTCGACATCCTGGTGTAATTATTAAACAAAGTATTAAAATCTTGTTACAGTTTAAGTCCCCAATTAGTTGGAATATTTAACTTCGGGTATAAGGATAATTTGACGAGGACACTCGCACTTTATATTTATGACTGATGGACTGTTATGGACAAAAACCAGACGGACATATTAAATAATCCAGGACAAAGGACAATTAACCCATGGGCATAAAACTAAAATCAACACGTCAAACATCATGATTACGGAAGTTTAAATAAGCATAATTCTTTTATTTCATATTTAATTCTCTTTATTTTATATTTAATTGCACTTCTAATTATCGCACTTTTATTTTTTGTTATTGTATTTAATTGCACTTTTAATTATCGTACTTTTTAATTATCGCAAGTTTATTTTATCGCACTTTTATTTATCGCAATTTCATTATCGTTATTTACTTTACGCTTTAAATTAAGTCTTTTATTTATTTAATATTTTACATTTGGTTTTAACTGCGACTAAAGTTTTAAAATCGACAAACCGGTCATTAAACAGTAAAAACCCCCTTTAAAATAATAATATTACTTATATATATATTCGTATTTTTATAAATTAAACTAATATAGCGTTAAACTTTGATTAAAAGATTCCCTGTGGAACGAACCGGACTTACTAAAAACTACACTACTGTACGATTAGGTACACTGCCTATAAGTGTTGTAGCAAGGTTTAAGTATATCCATTCAATAAATAAATAAATATCTTGTGTAAAATTGTATCGTATTTAATAGTATTTCCTGCTAAAATTTAATAGTATTTTTGGCGCCGCTGCCGGGGAACGCCGAAGCGAAACGCCACACATATAAAAAAAATACGCTTTTGTAAAAATACGTTTTAAATATTTGAAAATATAAAAAGAAAACAAAAATATAAATATTTTTAAGAGTTTGTTAAATATTTAAGTTCTATAAAAGTTTCTTTATCTTTATTTTATAAAAATATAAGTTTTATTTAATTTATATAAATATATTACATAAATATATAAAACAGAAAATTCAAAACAGAAAAAAAAAATATAAAAACGCTCGGGCCTGCTACTGTAGCAGCCCGTAACCTGGCCCAAAACCTCAGCTCATGCGATCGCATGAGCCCGAAGGCATAAACTCATGCGATTGCATGAAAGTGTCTGACACGCCAACTGCAACCCTAAAACTGCATTTATTACGGTGTACTATTATTATTATTTAATAAACCCTAATTAGGTTTTAATATTTTATTATTTAGTTTAATTTTAGTTTTTAATTTATTTTATATTTAGTTAAATTAGTTTAATTAAGTTGTAAAATTAATAGTTTTATAAAATAAATAATATAAAAATAATATTTTTTTAAAAATTGTAATTTTTACAACTTTTAGTATATTTTTATATTTTGTCCCTTTTTAATTGTTTTAGCGTAACTTTTGTATTTTTCGCTCGTATTTAGTTTTAAGACATAGTTTTTGCCATAGTTATTTTTATTTCTAGATTTTTAGGCTCTGCTGTAAAATCCCTTAAGTGCTTTTTCTTTAGACTAAGATATAGGTGCTTTAGAATTTTGCGACGTCTTTTTAAGTTTTAGTTCCTTTTTAAGATATTGCCATTTGGGATATAGTTTTACTTGTAAGCTTTAATATTTTTAGACACCTTTTACCTATGTATCAATTATCATTCCAATTAGTAATCTCAATTTGCGATTATAATTTTAAGTTAGTGATAGTAATAAGGTTGGGTTAGTCGAGTTTTTTTTTAAGTTTTATAGTCATTTTTTTTTTCTTTCTTATTTTTCGACGCCTTTTATTTTTTGATCTTTTCTTTTTCGACCTTTTTTGACGCGCTCTTTTTCTTTCTTATTTCTCGCCATTCTAGTTTAGGACATAGATTTTTATTCTACTTCTTATCTAAATTTCTTAAAATTACGAAAATTTATTTTAAGTGGTTAAATTGATAGACATCAATAATTTCTGGTTCGTAGTAATAGTTGGATTTGTACGTGGACCGGGTTATTGGAGCCAAACAGTCCTCAATTATATTGAGACCAAACAAATCCTGCCCCTCTGCTGCATCTTTTGGCTATTCGAAACGTGGGCAAAATTAGAAAAGTCTATTGATTGGATAACTTATATAATTTTTCTTTCCTTTTAAAAACTAATAGGATATTCAGTGAATGCACCGAGCAAGACGTTCACCACCTTTTGTACGTTCACCACCTTTTGTACGTTCACCACCTGTAACTAGATCAAGACATCTAGCAAATATTACCGCCGTTGATTTTTCTTTAGAATCGTCATCCAGTCGACCAAGTACTCCAATTCAAATTTCCGATAATCCATTTTTTGAACCCGACCTCACAATTGAGAATCCGGGGAATATTCAGGGACAATTCATAGATCCTGAACCATTAAATTTTCCTCCGGAACCACCAATCATTCAAACAGAGATTGTTGAGGAACGAACCATTAAATCAGAATCCTCTAGTGATTCCGATTCAACAAATTCAATTATGGAGAATCTGGAACCTTTAAGTATGGAAGACCGAATGAGAGCTAAACGCACTGGCCAAGGTCATGCAATTACTCATCCAGACATTAATGCACCAGATTATGAAATCAAAGGACAAATTCTACACATGGTAACTAATCAATGCCAATTCAGTGGTGCGCTGAAGGAAGATCCAAATGAACATCTTCGTACCTTTAATAGGATCTGCACTCTATTTAAAATCCGAGAAGTGGAGGATGAACAGATATATCTCATGTTATTTCCTTGGACTTTAAAGGGAGAAGCCAAAGATTGGTTGGAATCGTTACCTGAAGGGGCGATTGATACATGGGACGTTTTAGTTGAAAATTTTCTTAAACAATTCTTTCCGGCATCTAAAGCCGTAAGACTTCAAGGAGAAATTGTTACGTTCACACAGAAACCGAATGAAACTCTATATGAGGGGTGGACAAGATTTGGAAAGTTATTAAGAGGATGTCCGAAACATGGTTTAGACACCTGTCAAATAGTACAAATATTCTACCAAGGATGCGACATCACTACAAGAAAAGACATAGATATAGCAGCTGGTGGTTCCATTATGAAGAAAACCGAAACTGATGCTTATAAAATTATTGATAACACTACTTCCCACTCACATGAGTGGCACTAAGAAAAAGTTATTGTTAGATCATCTAAAGCAGCTAGAGCCGATTCTAGCCATGACTTAGATTCCATTTCCGCAAAGATAGATGTTGTGGAGAGACGAATGAAAAAGATGACTAAAGATATCTACTCAATACGAATTAGTTGTGAGCAGTGTGGAGGACCACATTTGACAAAAGATTGTCTCAGTATTGAATTAACAATGGAACAAAGAGAGAATGTTTCATATCTAAACCAAAGGCCTGGAAATAATTATCAGAATAATTATCAAATGCCAAGACCGATTTACAATCAAAATCAGAATTATAACCGAAATATTCCATACAACAACCAACAAGGTCCTAGCAATCAACAAGTATCTAACAATACTTACAACCAGCAAAGACCTAATTTTCAAAACAAACCACCACAACCCGATGATAAAAAGCCGAATTTAGAAGATATGATGACGAAGCTAGTTGAAACTCAAACGCAGTTTTTCACATCTCAAAAACAAACTAATGAACAAAATGCTCAAGCATTTAGAAATCAACAAGCTTCTATTCAAAACTTGGAACAAGAAGTAAGTAACCTAGCAAGGTTAATAGGTGAAAGAAAACCGGGAGGTTTACCTAGTGATACAAATGCAAACCCCCGGAATGAAACAGCTAAAGCCATTACCACAAGAAGTGATACAACACTTAAACCACCTGAAATACCTGTAACTTCTGATGAAGCTATTCCTACTCCACAAGAACCACAACCTGATCAAGATAAGGAAAAAGAACCGGTAGTTGAAAAGGTTAATGAAGATAACACAGTTAAGGCTAAACCTTATGTTAAACCATACCAACCACCACTTCCTTACCCGAGTAAAATGAAGAAAGAGAAACTTGAAGCTGAGCAATCTAAATTCTTGGATATGTTTAAACAGATAAATGTAAATCTTCCTTTTATTGATGTGATTTCAGGAATGCCTAGATATGCTAAATTCTTGAAAGATCTGATCACGAATAGAAAGAAAATGTAAGAACTCTCGGCTGTTACTATGAATGCTAATTGTTCAGCAGTGCTGTTGAATAAGATACCAGAAAAATTATCTGATCCAGGAAGTTTCACAATTCCATGTTTTCTGGGTAGTCTTAGTTCAATAGAAGCATTAGCAGACTTAGGTGCTAGTATAAATTTAATGCCGTATTCACTATACACTAAACTAGACCTTGGAGAATTGAAACCAACAAGAATAAGTATACAACTAGCCGATCGATCAATAAAATATCCTAGAGGTATAATGGAGAACATGCTAGTTAAAGTTGGTACTTTAGTATTTCCAGTAGATTTTGTTGTTCTGGACATGGAAGAAGATTCTCAAGTTCCTCTCATATTAGGAAGACCATTCTTAAACACGGCTAAAGCAATGATAGACGTGTTTGGTAAGAAACTGACCCTAAGTATAGAGGGTGAGAGTGTTACCTTTTCAGTTGATAGAGCAATGCAACAACCGCAATCTGCAGATGATACATGTTATTATATTCAAACTATAGATTCACATACAGAATTGTTAGAAGAATTTCCAGAATTACAAGGAACAGGAGAATGTTCTTTAGGAGAAGGTAATGAACCAATTGATGAAGCTGAAATGTTAGCTACACTTATAGCTAATGGATATGAACCAACAATAGAAGAAATTCAAATGCTAAAAGAAGAAGACAGATATCGATACAAATCATCGATAGAAGAACCTCCGAAATTAGAGTTAAAGCCACTTCCAAACCATTTGGAATACGCTTATTTACATGGTGAATCTAAATTACCTGTAATAATATCGTCTTCTCTTACTGAAAATGAGAAATCACAACTCATTTCTGTGTTGAAAGCTCATAAACCAGCCATTGCATGGAAGATTCATGATATTAAAGGAATAAGTCCTTCGTATTGTACACATAAAATTCTTATGGAAGAAGGTCATAAAACGTATGTGCAACGCCAACGAAGACTAAATCCGAATATGCAAGATGTAGTTAAAAAATAAATTATTAAACTGCTAGACGCAGGTCTAATTTATCCAATTTTTGATAGTCCATGGGTAAGCCCAGTTCAATGCGTGCCTAAGAAGGGTGGCATGACTGTCATTACAAATGAAAAAATGAGCTTATTCCTACTAGGACTGTAACAGGATGGCGTGTATGTATTGATTATAGAAAATTAAATGACGCCACCAGAAAAGATCACTTTCCCTTACCTTTTATTGATCAAATGTTGGAAAGATTAGCTGGAAATAGTTACTATTGTTTTCTTGATGGTTTTTCCGGATATTTTCAAATTCCAATAGCACCCGAAAATCAAGAGAAAACCACATTCACGTGCCCTTTTGGTACTTTTGCTTACAAACGCATGCCATTTGGACTTTGCAACGCCCCTGCAACCTTTCAAAGGTGTATGATGGCGATTTTTCACGACATGAAAGAAGAATGCATGGAAGTTTTCATGGATGACTTTTCAGTCTTCGGTGATACATTTGAATTATGTCTAGCTAATCTTGAACGAATGCTGATTAGATGCGAACAATCAAATCTAGTACTTAATTGGGAGAAATGCCATTTCATGGTTAAAGAAGGCATCGTTCTTGGACATAAAATTTCAAAAGAAGGAATTGAAGTGGATAGAGCTAAAGTAGATGTAATTGCTAAACTTCCACATCCCACCAATGTTAGAGGAGTTAGGAGTTTTCTAGGGCATGCCGGTTTTTACCGACGTTTCATAAAAGATTTTTCTAAAATTGCCACTCCTATGAATAAACTCCTAGAAAAGGATGCTTCATTCATCTTTTCAGATGAATGTATCAAATCTTTTAATATTCTTAAAGAGAAACTCACTAATGCGCCGATCATGATAACACCAAATTGGAATCTATCATTTGAACTAATGTGCGATGCAAGTGATTTTGCAATGGGAGCCGTTTTAGGACAAAGGATTGAAAAACGATTTCAACCTATATATTATGCTAGTAAGACGTTACAAGGAGCACAAACAAACTATACAACTACTGAAAAAGAACTCCTTGCTATTGTCTTTGCTTTTGACAAATTTCGTTCATATCTCGTTCTAGCAAAAACGGTGGTCTATACCGACCATTCTGCTCTTAGATATCTATTTTCGAAACAAGATGCCAAACCAAGATTAATCCGTTGGATCTTACTCTTACAAGAGTTCGATATTGAAATCCGAGATAAAAGAGGAGCAGAAAATCTCGCCGCTGATCATCTTTCTCGTCTTGAGAATCCCGAATTAGAAGTTCTAAATGAATCGGCCATACAAGACAACTTTCCTGATGAATATCTATTGAAGATAGATTATACTGAAATTCCATGATTTGCAGACTATGCAAACTACTTAGTATGTGGATTCCTTGAAAAAGGATTATCGTACCAAAAACGAAAGAAATTCTTTAGTGATATAAAACACTATTTCTGGGAAGATCCACATTTGTTTAAAAGTTGTCCCGATGGAATAATACGCCGATGTGTATTCGGAGATGAAGCTAGTAAAATTTTAAAACATTGTCACACAGGACCAACAGGAGGGCATTATGGGCCTCAACTAACAGCAAGAAAAATTTTTGATGCTGGATTCTATTGGCCTACAATTTACAAAGACGCTCACCTTCTTTGAAAATCCTGTGATGCTTGTCAAAGGGCCGGAAAAATAAGTCAACGTGATGAAATGCCACAAAATGTCATTCAAGTATGTGAAGTATTTGACATTTGGGGTATTGACTTTATGGGTCCATTTCCAAAATCTCATAATAATCTCTATATTCTCGTCGCCATTGATTATGTATCTAAATGGGCGGAAGCACAAGCTCTCCCAACTAACGATGCACGAGTTGTAGTCAACTTTTTAAAACGTCTTTTTGCAAGGTTTGGAACACCGAAAGCTTTAATAAGTGATCGGGGAACTCATTTCTGTAATAATCAACTTGAGAAAGTTCTTAAAAGATATGGAGTAACTCATAAAATCTCCACCGCATATCATCTACAAACAAGTGGACAAGTTGAAAATACCAACCGAGCTTTAAAACGTATTCTAGAGAAAACCTTAGGATCAAATCCGAAGGAATGGTCCATTAAATTGGAGGATGCACTCTGGGCTTTTAGAACAGCCTACAAAACTCCAATTGGAACCACACCTTTTAGACTCGTTTATGGAAAAGCATGTCATCTTCCAGTAGAAATTGAACACAAAGCATTTTGGGCTTTGAAGACATGTAATCTTGATTTACATGAAGCTGGATGTCTAAGATTAAGTCAACTAAATGAATTAGAAGAATTAAGACATGAAGCATACGAAAATTCGTTAATCTATAAAGAAAGAATGAAGAAATGGCATGATAAAAGAATCAGAAGTTCAAAAGAATTTAAAGAAGGAGACAGAGTTCTTCTTTTCAATTCACGATTCAAGCTATTTCCTTGAAAATAGAAATCAAGATGGTCTGGACCATTCATAGTCAAAAGAGTTTTCCCATACGGAACGATAGAATTAATAAATTCAAATGGAATTGAATTTAAAGTTAATGGTCACAGAGTTAAACATTACATAGATAATCCGATGGAAGTCGACAACGAAGTTAATCACAATTTCGATACCACAGCTAACTAAGTGTGGGGAGAATCAAGTCTTTAAAGGATAATATGTATTTCTGTTAGAGTTAGATTTTCTGTTTTCGTGTAGTTCTCGAAAATGGAACCCGAATGGTCTTTCCCTAGCAGACCCTAAAGAACTAGTCTTCTCCCCCCATTCTGAATTTTTATTTTTTTTTAGGTTTTTATGAAATGAAGACTTCCTGTGAAGTAAACCATGGTCTAATGCTACACGCTTTGATCACTAAACGTAATAATGACACACTTCCGAGTGAAATAGTTTCAGTAATCAGAGAAAGATTGGACGGAGTAAGAAAAGAATCCAGATGAGAAGATAATAAGTTACAATTTGGTAAAGGAAAATCAAAATCTGCAGCGAAAAGAAGAGCACGACACCTCGAAAGATGTCACAAATGTGGAAAATGGTCACATGGAGGTAAATGTTCAAATAATCAAACCTATTCAAATACCGAATTTGTTACTTTATGCAGAGATAGACGGTTCATATGTTTAGAAGAAAAAACACTGAATGCTCGAGGTTACGCCTATGTAGCTATGGAAAACCAATTAAACCGACTATCTTATGAATGGGATAGATCATATAACTAAGAATACTATCTCACAGGTAAGTCTGTACAGTTTTTTATTTTTTTATTTTTATTTTTAACCTTTTGATAATAAATGCTAATTTGTTCGCTATAAAGTATTAAATTGGTATTGAATGAAATTAGGTTTGGCGACCGAAATTATTGATATTATACAAAAATTTATTACATCACTGCAAAATTTAACGTTTATTCTTAAGGTATAAAATTCTTTAATCAATCAACCCAAAATATTTCAAAAATTCGTCATGAGTTTAATTAGGTCATGAAACCGAAATTACTTTACCGAAAAGACGGGCGTATATTTTTGATAATATTTGATTGATTAAAGTGGGATAAAAGCCAAAAAGATTTTTAATTTTATTTTTTACCATGTTTTTAAAATTAATATATAAATATTAAATTAATATTTTGAACTTTGTAAAATCAATATATTTAAGTTTGTAAATATTTGAAAAATTAATCTTTTTAATATAAGTTTGTATGTATAAAAACAAAAATATAATATAAGTTTGGTGTGAATTAATAATATGAATTTTTAATTAAGTTTGGTGTGAATTTTTAATTTTATCCATTTTAAATTTAAGTTTGGTGTGAATTTAAAAACAAAAATTTACTTTATTTCGCTAAGTTAAAAATATGATTTTTAAAATTCGTCGTGAGTTGAAGACTAGGTCGTTGAACCGAAATTGCTTTACCCGAGGGAGGGACGAGAACTTTTATTATCATTATTTTTAATCTTATTGAATTAAAGTATGCCAAAAACATTAAAAAAAAAAAACCCAAAAATCTTTACTTTTAAAACCGCGCTTTGATTTGACAAATTTTAAAAATTTTGTCAAGGGAGAGACTAGGACAACGATCCGAAATGCCCTCGCTCCTAAAGGAAAACAAAATTTTTAGAATTTTATTAATTATATGTTTTAGAAGTTATAAGGTTTTGTAAAAAAAAAAAAAAAAAAAAAAAAAAAAGGGCAAAGTACTGTACCCGGGACTCCATGCGATCGCATGGAGTTTGGCATTTGCAGCCATGCGATCGCATGGCCCTGGAAATCAAGCCAGACACAAAAGTCCCAGTCGACCTGCTTCTGCCTCACACCAACACACACACAACACATACGAAAATACTCTCAAATCTTCATCAAAATTCACCAAAATCCACCGTAATTCGTCATTTTTCTTGCTCTAATCATGCCTAGATTCTCATTCTTCAGCAAAATGGTAAAAATTACACCCCTAGACTCTATAAATTCCTAGTTTTTGTGATAATTACCAATTTTTTACCTAATGCAATTTTGTTAATTTCTAGTGTAATTAGTGTTAAATTGTTAGTATTTTATGCATGTATAACCTAGATTGATGCTATTTAACATGATTTGAAGCCAAAAACTTCAAAAATTTTAGAAATCTAGGGTTAGTGTTCTTGAGCAATTTGGGGCTTTGATATAAACAGGTTATGGTCGATTTTTGTCATGAATTATTGCTAAATTGAGTAGTGTAACATGTTTAGATAGTTAAATGATCCAAACATTGATCCTAAACATGATTTTTGGAGATTAAAGTGGACTTTTTAAGTCCAAAATTCATGAACTTGATTAATTTGATGTAATTGCCATTTGAGACTTGTTTAATTATTAGTAATGACTATTTTAACATGTTATTTGAGTTAAATGCTTATGAACTTTGTATACATTTTCATATGTGCTTATTTGAAAAGTGTAGAATTGTGAAAAATTGTGAAAATGTGTATAAGTTTAATTTTAATTTAACATGTTATAGTGATTGTTTTAAGTTGTTATTTTGCTAACACTAATGCATATTTGGATGCACAAATTTTGTGTTTAATGTGTTTTGCAGAAAGCCGATACTGGAGGTTTAGGAGCATCATCATCTAGACGACCAGCACCAGCACCAGAACCAGAACCAGAAATGCAACACGAACAAGAACCACAACAAGAACCACAACAACAGCCTGATCAGCACATACCTTATTATAATCCGGTACAGTTTGTTGATGAATTCATAGTATTCCCAATGAGGCCGCCAGTAGAATTCCCAACGATTCCTGAGCACACTCTGCATCCTAATCTGAGATTTGATAGGAGATGGAGAGATTACGAGACATATCAAAGGAACAAATTCAAATTGGTAACAAAAAATGTAGAGGTGCCAAGGGTAATCGATTGGGCCCCTTTGGAAACTGTCCATCTAGCTGACCGTGTTAGACAGCTTTTAGTTCAAAGGTATGGCAGTTCTTCTTTTACAGATTGGGAACGTCTTTTCACCATTCGTAGACCTGTATATAAGGAATGGTGTGTTGAGTTGATGAGTAATGTATCACTTGATACAAATATAGTTAGAATAGATGATAGAAGATTTCTTAGGTTTATCCTTGGTGGTAGGATGTACAGAATGTCCATGCTGGACATGGCCAGGGCTTTACAGATATATACTCCTGGTGAGTTGCTACTACCCGATTGTACAAACTTGATTCATTATGGTGAAAGGGTAGATAGCAACTTTGACGCTGACCCCATTTGGAGGCGTATGTCACATTTTGATGTTTTTACACGAGTAGGAGGACACTCCTATACACATATTGACAGAGCTGAGCTTCGTATTATTCATAGATTTTTGACTAACTCGATTACACAGAGAGGTCACAATAAAGAAAAAATTACCTTACATGATTTATTCTACCTAAAGTGTATTCGGGATCCTAGAAGCTTTGTCAATATCCCTTACTGTGTTGATTTTTATTTATCTAAAATGGTAGAGGGAATGCAGGAAGGGAGTATAATAGGAGGAGGTATTTTTGTTACTCTCATTGGAGAGTATTTAGGTGTTGATAGGAACCAAGGGGGTCCATTACAGCTTTGTAGAGAACAGGTTGAGCCCTTAGGATTGAAAGTTTATGTGGGTGCTAAGGTATTGAAAAGTAGACGTAACCAATCAGTACCCTATGAGGGATCTCATCCTCAGGTAGAGAGAGGCTCAGACGAGGAAATGGAGGAGGCGGAAGACATTAGGGATGTCTTTCGAGATGCTATTCTTGACGTCCACGTTCATATAGATGAGGAAGCAATGACGAACGCGGCCAGACATAGTATGTATGAGCAGTGGAACTCCGAGCGAGTATACGAGGATTATAGGCGACGCCAACACGATAGGTGGTTAGTTCATCAGCACCAAATCATGAGCCAGCTATCATATCAGGTACCAAATAACTATGTACCTACTCGACCTGCTCATTTTCCGCCACACAGCCCCGATATCCGACCACCCTTTAACCGG
The DNA here is from genome assembly GCF_046630445.1 of Rutidosis leptorrhynchoides. Classification (NCBI taxonomy): domain Eukaryota; kingdom Viridiplantae; phylum Streptophyta; class Magnoliopsida; order Asterales; family Asteraceae; genus Rutidosis; species Rutidosis leptorrhynchoides. The sequence goes on from NC_092337.1 coordinate 169,264,244, forward strand.
TATGACTATAACCAAGCCTATCAAAACACCTATAACCAACAATTGAACCCACCTGACGAGATGAACTGGAACCCATATCCAGACTGATTTAGTTCCATTTGGTTATTTATATGATTTTTATGTTTTTATCTTTTTACTTATTCATGTTTAAACTTATGTTATTGAATATACTTATGTAATCTTTATCATTTTTATTATTATTGTGTACTAATATTTCACATTTAGGATTTGAAAGTGGGATATTAAGTCCCATTTCAAATTGCCATGCATGTTTATATTTGTATGTATGTATATTGTAAATTGTACAAAACAGGGTAAAACAGCGCATTTTCAAAGACTGGCATTAAGTTCAGCAAAAGCTACTAATTTTGACGACAAGATGACAAATAAATGTGATGTAACAACAGAAGGAATGAACAAATGATATGCACCATTTATCATTCAGCAAACAAACACCAATATGTTTGAAAACTTTGGTAAAATTTAATCATTTCTACGCTAATCACCCTCAATAATTTAAATTGTTACTGATTTCTTGCAAATGAGGGCATTGCAAGATCTTAAGTGTGGGAAGGGGTTAAATTCTTTCGGATTTTTAAAATTTTTATCTTAAACACTTGGTTACCATTAAAAATACTAGTAACGTAGTAGTTGTATTAGAATCTAGTGCTCTCTGATAATAAAGAACAGCCCTAGTCTTATATACTGACTACCCAATTCTAGTAAAATTTTTCAAAATTTTCAATTAAATGAACTCAAAATCATGTTTATACATATTTATGAACGATAAAACTAGGTGTTAACACCGAAATTATTGTTACCTCGGAAAGGACATAAATTGAGAAACAAACCAAAATGTTAAAATTCATTTAAAATGGAATAGACGACAATAAAAAGGAAAATAAAAGCCAAGTGTGGGAAAAATTACCAAGTTATCTTAAACATATGTCACATATTTCTGTAACAAATAATTGAAGATACTTTTGCTTTGGACTAAACTAAACTGGTTTACCCGATGAAAGAAAAGAAGAGATGGATCTACACGATAAATCAATTCCATCGTTAAAAGGAAGTAAAGTCTTTCAAAAAAGAAACGCGCTTCTTGATTTAGGTCATGAAGTTGTCGTCCAGACCAGCTGTAGGTTGATGAAAAATCTAGAAAAGTCATCTCTAAAATCAGCAGGAAATCCACGGACCTCAGCATAAAACAGGGTCGCCAAGTGGTCAGATTTATCCTAACCATGAGAAGGATTTATCTCGTACAATGGGGGGCACCGTGTAAATTAGCTTGATAAGACTAATGAATCAGATCCCCAGAAAGGATAATCTCCTTAAAAGATCAAAAATCAGCTTTTAAGACTGATATTACTCAATCCTAGAGATTGACCTTAAAGATTGAGAATTACAAACTCATGAAATTCAATGATATCTAAACTCGAGCTTGAACGAGAAAATATTTTGATCAAATTATAAACCGATTTGTTTTCTGAAAACCCATTTTCAATGCGTTCATTACCATTGAACGTAAAATTCTAGGAATTCACCTGGAATTCATTAGGTCACCTGAACCAAATCGGGTGTCAACCGTAAGAACGGTGGTTGCATAGCATGGTCAAAGACAGGACCTTGTGCCAGACCGGAAAATTATAAGGGTGAGCTTTACTATTGCTCCTACAAAGGATAGTAATTGCGTCCGACACGTTAAAGACCATAATCAAAAGCATGTCACGGGACATTGCCTTAACAGTTGCTTGTTCAACGCTTTCCTTTACAAACAGACGGTAGTTTACCGAAAGGTAATATTCGGAACAAGTAAACTGGACGTGTTGCTTTCCCAATACAAGGTTAGCAAGTGGGTGACACAAAACCGCAAGTTTTGAGCTAAAATTTTCAAATCTGAAACCCACCAAACCCACAAAAATATTTTGCAAACACCGGTGAAGGGTTATTCCGGAAAACTTATCTAGGGTAAAAGCTAGATTTAATTTTCAAAAAAAAAAAAAAAAATCAAATGTTTTCATAAAGATACAATTTCCTTAATGGATCTAAATTTTATAGTCATGTAGGACTGTAAACCACATCGTTACTACCATTGTTTATACCGCCGTATTGAAATCACTGATATACAAAGTGTGAAGAATAAAGAAGTGATTATAGTATTTCAAGACTATATTGCTTGAGGATAAGCAACGCTCAAGTGTGGGAATATTTGATAATGTTAAAAACGAACATATATTTCATAGCATTATCCCTCAAGAAAGACAAGCTTTTAGTTGCGATTGTTTTATTTACAAGTGATATTCGTTTAAATAATAAAAGGTGAAGACAAAAGACAGATTCGACGAATTGAAGACGCAAACGACCAAAAAGCTCAAAAGTACAAAATACAATCAAAGAGGTTCCAATTATTGATAAGAAACGTCTCAGAATTACAAGAGTACAAGATTCAAAACGCAAAGTACAAGATATTAAATTGTACGCAAGGACGTTTGAAAATCCGGAACCGGGACCAGAGTCAACTCTCAACGCTCGACACAACGGACTAAAAATTACAAGTCAACTATGCACATGAATATAATATAATATATAATTAATTCTTAAAATTAATATATATATATTATATTATATTATAAAACAGTCGGCATAAAAAAAAAAGACTTTTGAGCCTCCCCAGCTGGCCATGCGATCGCATGGCCTTGAAGGGCAAAGCCCATGCGATCGCATGAGCCCTTTTTCCAGGCCTGTCCTATAAAGTTCGCGAGTTTTGGACGCAAAAACACACATCTTTTTCTTCTCCTCATTAAACGTATAATATTTATATTTATATTATAATTTTAATTTTAATTTTAATTTATAATAATAAGGGTGTGTTAGCGAATGTTGTAAGGGTGTAAGTCAAAATTCTGTCCGTGTAACGCTACGCTATTTTTAATCATTGTAAGTTATGTTCAACCTTTTTAATTTAATGTCTCGTAGCTAAGTTATTATTATGCTTATTTAATCCGAAGTAATCATGATATTGGGCTAAAAATATTAAAATTGGGTAATTGGGCTTTGTACCATAATTGGGGTTTGGACAAAAGAACGACACTTGTGAAAATTAGACTATGGGCTATTAATGGGCTTTATATTTGTTTAACTAAATGATAGTTTGTTAATGTTAATATGAAGATTTACAATTGGGCGTCCCTATAAATAACCATTTACACTCGATCGGACACGGTGGGCGGGGTATTTATATGTACGAATAATCGTTCATTTAACTGGACACGGGAATGGATTAATAGCTACTAGAATTATTAAAACAGGGGTGAAATTATGTACAAGGACACTTGGCATAATTGATAACAAAGTATTAAAACCTTGGGTTACACTCAGTCGACATCCTGGTGTAATTATTAAACAAAGTATGAAAATCTTGTTACAGTTTAAGTCCCCAATTAGTTGGAATATTTAACTTCGGGTATAAGGATAATTTGACGAGGACACTCGCACTTTATATTTATGACTGATGGACTGTTATGGAGAAAACCAGACGGACATATTAAATAATTCAGGACAAAGGACAATTAACCCATGGGCATAAAACTAAAATCAACACGTCAAACATCATGATTACGGAAGTTTAAATAAGCATAATTCTTTTATTTCATATTTAATTTCCTTTATTTTATATTTAATTGCACTTCTAATTATCGCACTTTTATTTTTTGTTATTGTATTTAATTGCACTTTTAATTATCGTACTTTTTAATTATCGCAAGTTTATTTTATCGCACTTTTATTTATCACAATTCCATTATCGTTATTTACTTTACGCTTTAAATTAAGTCTTTTATTTATTTAATATTTTACATTTGGTTTTAACTGCGACTAAAGTTTTAAAATCGACAAACCGGTCATTAAACGGTAAAAAACCCCCCTTTAAAATAATAATATTACTTATATATATATTCGTATTTTTATAAATTAAACTAATATAGCGTTAAGCTTTGATTAAAAGATTCCCTGTGGAACGAACCGGACTTACTAAAAACTACACTACTGTACGATTAGGTACACTGCCTATAAGTGTTGTAGCAAGGTTTAAGTATATCCATTCAATAAATAAATAAATATCTTGTGTAAAATTGTATTGTATTTAATAGTATTTCCTGCTAAAATTTAATAGTATTTTATACCCCTTAGCTTTAACTATCACAGTTCCACGATATCAATTAGAATATATCTGCACTTTTTAAAATTTGATGGATTGTTCTGAATCGGGCTATTTATTCAAACAGATGGCGAGAAGAAGAACCGAACTTGTTCCTTTAAATCTTTTTCTGATTTTGTTTATAATAACAAGGATTAGTAATGTGCAGGTGAGATTGATGTTGGCTTTCGAATGATTGTAAAAGAAAATTAGAGATGATTAATCGGATTTGTAGGGTGTTCTTGTGTCGATATCAGGTCATGGATGGGGAAAGAACAGAGAAATAAAAAAAATCAGATGACAGTGATATAAAGAAGTTCTCACGCGTACATATCCGTTTCTATATATATTCTGTTTAATATTAATGGTTAATAAATGTAATATTACTTTAATATTAATCATACTTTTAATATGATTATAAATAATTAAAATACTATTAATAATAATAATAATAGGAACAATAATAATAATGTTATTAATACTAATCACAAAATAATACTACTAATAAGAAAATTGATAAAAGTAATAAAAATAATAATAATCTTAAATAAAAATGATAATTTTTAGTAATTATGTTAATAATGATAATAATATCTATAAAATTGATATTAATACTATTATTAATGATATTAATAATAATACTAATTATAATAATATTAATATTATTAATTTATTAATGATAATAATAATATGAGTAATAATAATACTATAACAATTTATATATATCAAAATTATATCTATAGATTATATATATTTAAAATAATAATATTAATAACACTCGTATTGATATTAGTATTGGAAGAAATAATAATATCATTATAACAACTTATATTTATAATTAAAGTTAATATATTGGTATTACATTTTGTTGATTCTGTAATATGATTATATAATACCTATTATGTAATAACTTATATTGAGTATTAATTTCTTATACATTTTAATGCATATACATTGTACATATAATAATTATGTACAGAAATCATATATATATATATATATATATATATATATATATATATATATATATATATATATATATATATATATATATATATATATAGATTCATTATATTATTTTACTTATTTAATTCAGATGATTAAACTGCATTCTATAATTCCAAATCATTATATATACTTATTTTTATATTTATATATACATATATATACATATTTACTTACAATCAATTGTTCGTGAATCGTCGGGCTCCGTCAAAGGTCAAATGATTTCATAAAATAGTTCAAAGATCTTGGAATTTAATTTAATAGACTCTGCTTATCATATCGAAACCATATAAAGACTAAGTTTAAATTTGATCGGGATTTTCCGGGTCGTCACATTCACAAGTCGGTGACCCATATGTATTGGTGGGGGATTTACAAGTCGGTGACACCCTTTGGTGATTCACAAGTCAGTGACACCTTATGATGATTCACAAGTCGATGACATCATACGAGTGAGACTCGGCGTTATTGGTCGTCTACAAGTCGGTAGTGCCATAACAGGGAATGGGTTGGTATGTTTATGCATCGTTATGCTTTAGTATATTATTATGGCGGTTTATATACTAATGTTGTTGATTGTTGTATGTCGTAATGCTAGATTGCTTATACATGAATACGGGTTATGTGTTGGGTATGCGTGTAGGTAAACTATATATTTATGTGTATAAATGTTTTACTCACTAAGCAATTAGCTTACCCTCTCATTGTTTATATTTTTATAGGTTGCAATTGGTGGATCGGGTTTGCTTGGGGATTAGTGCTTTACAGACTACTTTATACTTTTGATTAGGATTGGGTAGCGTTCCCAATCACCATGCTCGGTTTTTGGATTAAAGCAAACTAGTCGGGTCTTGATTATTATATTGGGATGAGACAATCGAGTCATGTTTTGTAAACTCGTTTAATAACTCATTAATGTTTTGTATGTGTAAAAAGGATGTTTAAATATAATATTGTATTGTTAATGATTTCCGGAAATCAAATGGGACAATGTTGTATACTTTATTTTAATAAAAAGGAAAAAAATTTATGGGCCGAAAATACGACGGGTTGGGTCGTTACATCTTAAAATTCGCTCGCTAACCTTATCGGATATTCTAATTAATAGGGTTCCTTAGAGATTAATTCGTACCTAAGTGGCCATATCGACTACGGAGAGGCAGGATCCTTTTGGTTCCAATAAAATTGGAGACTGTTCGAAAAATCCAACAACCAAGTCCGTGTATAATTGTTTTTCTTAGACGCCACCAAATAGCACTTTTTCTGTTTAAAGCCTTTCTTAATCAAAATATTCGATTCCTCGACATCGGCGCCAAAAACTCTGTTACTCCTTATGATATGTCTAAAGCGGACGGTTTTAATTATGCAGTGTCATTGGGTCGCAAACGTCGGAATTAGTTATCAGAAGAGAGACAATGGCTTTTCTTTTATATTTAGCGGGGCCTAAATCCACTTTTAACTTTCTAGGGTAGAAAGTGTAAGTTAACCTAGGGTCGTGTTTTTGAATGGTTTAATGAATTGAAAATTAAGTGGATAACTGTCTTTGATTAAATTATCTAAGTGAAAGATAGTAGTTGGTTTTAAGCTAATAATCCTAATTACGAAAAGGTAAAAGTAATGGAGGGATATTTGGAGTATGCAGATCAGGGAAATGTTGACCAAGATATCAGTTTGGGCTAGGGAAAGGTAATTATGTTGATATTAAGCTATGAATAGAATAGTGTAGATCTAGTTGGATGAGCCAATTACACAGACTTACTTATCTCCAGACTCTCGGAGTTCTCGTTGACCAGCGAGAAGTATGTCACTTGGTTGTGCAATTGAAGGGTATCTAAACCTCGTAGGTTATCCTTAGTAAAGCACTAGGTTTATTAGTGAGTTGAGTTCTAATCATGACCCTCATTATCAGTTTTGGGAACTGAATAACAACGTGTCGTGTTGAGTGAACACTGATCACAAATGGAAAGAGTCCTTCGGGTCAAGTTGACAAAACATTTGTGTAAACTAACAACAATTTCATCATACTAATGAGATCATACTAATCTAAACATTATACAGAATTATAGTAAATATACTAAAAGTAAAGCAGATAGGAATCTAATAGATATCTAAAATAGTTGATATGACTTAACCCTAAGGAAACAATGGAACAAGAACATGCAATAGGAATGGGTCACAGAGTTAAGGCACTAACTAGATTGTAATGATTCCTAGGATGTCTCCTTGGAAAAACTAATAGGCATACTAGGTCATTCATATCTCAATTCCTAAGTTCCGTGTCCTAAAAGCGCATTAAATGCCTCTCGGGAACACTGGCCATACTGAGTTCATAGAATCTTCAGGTACAGTATAACCAGGGGTCTTAGTCCTATGAAGTAGCTAAGTTCAATTCCTGATCACAACCTAGGTTGGTCAATCCTTATGATGCTAGCATACAAACATATCGGGGTCACTGATTCAGTATAATAACAGTAATCGTACAAATTTAACATAACTACGCTAACCCAAACTTCTATCATGTCAACATACAGATTGATTAAGCCAACATGGTAATATCAAAATGCATCCTTAAACATAAATGATAACAATACATGTTTTATTAATAAGACAAGCATTTCGGATAAAAACCTAAAAAGGCCGAAGATATCTGCCCGAGATCGCAGTGACTCGTCGGAATATCCTTCGGAAAATAAAAGCTAAGCTAGCTACTACTAAAAACTGACTATTAATATTTAAATCTAAATTGAAGTGGAAAATTGAGTGTGTGTTGAAAATGAGCCCAAAAATCCCAATTTATAGAGAATCATTGACTGGAAACGGCTGGCAGGCCGGTGTGGCAAGCCGGCGCTAGGGCTATTTTGTTGTTTTGCTTGGTTCGTGTTGTTCGTTCCCGGGATTGTAACTTGGTTTTCGGGGTCGTAACTTGTCTTTCACCGTTTTTGCTCTAGAATCATTGTTTTAGCTCCGTTTTTTACTTGATTCTTTTTGCATCGCCTTTGTAATTACGTAATCTACAAAATTAACTGACAAAGCGATTATTTTGGAAATAATTTTTGTAACTTTATTGATTTAGGGCTTAATATCGAGGGTAAAAACGTGACTTTTTGGCCGATATCAGAAAGACCTCTAACATCACTTTGTCTGTCACTTGAAATTATACCGGTCTTCTTTATTTTGTCATCACAAGACTTTTTTCAGTCTTGTGTTGTTTTCAATCTATCTCGAATTTGATCGAACTTTTCAATAGTTTGTAACACAATTTCTGTGCTACCCATTCCCTTTGAACTACTTCTCTTTAATAAACTGGGTATCTACATTTTCTCCCGTAAAGAATCTTATTAGGCAGCATACCTATGGAAGAATGATAACTATTATTATAGAAGAACTAACATAATGATATATTTGTGTCCCAACTCCCTCCAAAATCAAGGACACACGCTCGCAATATATCTTCCAAAATTCAAATCTTTCTCTCACTCTGACCATCAGTCTGAGGGTGGAAGGCAGTACTAATATGCAATCTAGTCCCTGATTCCTCCTGAAATTTTCTCCAATATCGTGAAGTAAAATGCGGATCTTAAACAATAGAAACAGGAACACCGTGCCTAGCTAGAACTTCTTTCATAAAGATTTCTGCCAAATCTATCCATGATAACCTAAATCCCATCATCATGATGCGGCGTTCTTAGAAACTTCATAATTAAATCCATCGTAATGTTCTCCCATTTTCACATAGTATCTCCAAAGGTTGGAGTTTACTGCATACCATTTGGTACTCTGTTTTTACCTGTAAACAAGCTAGGCACTTCTGAACATACTTAACAATATCGCGCTTCATGCCCAGTCACCAATAATCCCTTTTTAAGTCATTGTACATATTGGTAGTGCCAGGATGTACCGAATAGTTTAACTTATTAGCTTCCTCTAACAAATTTTCCAATACCTCACAAGACTTAGGAATCTAAATTTTACCGTGGCGGGTACGAAAACCTCGACTATCTTCTTCTAAAAATGCCACTTGACCTGCCATTCTAACTTTATTTACACTTACAGACTCTAATGGATAAATCTGGGCAGTCCAGATTTTCCCATGTAACGCAAGAGTCACTACCAAGGTAAGACATTTAACCTTATGTGGGGAAAGAACTCTTCCTACTAAGTGCATCTGTGAAATGTCCCGTTCATATGGATTATAAATGTTTCATATTAATTGGTTTCGTTGCGAGGTTTTGACCTCTATATGAGACGTTTTTCAAAGACTGCATTCGCTTTTTAAAACAAACCATAACCTTTACTTTATCGATAAAGGTTTAAAAGACATAGCGTAGATTACCAAATAATGGTAATCTAAAGTACAACGTTTACACACGACCATTACATAATGGGTTACAATAATATATTACAACAATTTATTTTCCGAATGCAGTTTTTCTTTAAACATTAACATACAAGCACGCTGACTCCAAATCTTGTCCTTAATTTAGCATGCAACAGCAGAAGCTCTTAATAATCATCTGAGAATAAACATGCTTTAAACATCAACAAAAATGTTGGTGAGTTATAGAATTAACCTATATATTTATCAAATCGTAATAATAGACCACAAGATTTCATATTTCCATTTCTCATAAACATCATGCATGCATATAGCAATCTGCATAAAAATCATTCATATGATGAACACCTGGTAACTGACCTTAGCAGGATGCATATAGAATATCCCCATCATTCCGGGACTCTCATCGGATATGATAAATCGAAGTACTAAAGCATCCGTAACTCGGATCAGGCTTGTTGGGCCAAATAGATCTATCTTTAGGATTCGCGTCAATTAGGGGCCATTTCCCTAATTCTTAGGCTACCAAGCTAAAAAGGGGCATATTTAGTTCGATAATCCAACATAGAATGTAGTTTCGATTACTTGTGTCTATTTGGTAAAACATTTATAAAACTGCATGTATTCTCATCCCAAAAATATTAGATATTAAAAGTGGGACTATAACTCACTTTTGAGACGACCCGTCCTAATCCATCTGGACGAATACATTACATTTGGTTACATAGCGAGGTATTTGACCTCTAAATGATACGTTTTACAAACATTGCATTCATTTTTAAAAGACAAACTTTCATTTTATCGAAAGTTGACAGGCATGCATACCATTTCATAATATATCCAAACTATAAATGTCTTAATAGTAATCTTGTTGAACTCAACGACTCGAATGCAACATCTTTTGAAATATGCCATGAACGACTCTGAAATGTCCCGTTCTTATTGATTAAAAACGTTCCATATTAATTGATTTCGTTACGAGGTTTTGACCTCTATATGAGACGTTTTTCAAAGACTGCATTCATTTTTAAAACAAACCATAACCTTTATTTCATAAATAAAGGTTTAAAAAGCTTTACGTAGATTATCAAATAATGATAATCTAAAATATCCTGTTTACACACGACCATTACATAATGGTTTACAATACAAATATGTTACATCAAAATCAGTTTCTTGAATGCAGTTTTTACACAATATCATACAAACATGGACTCCAAATCTTGTCCTTATTTTAGTATGCAACAGCGAAAGCTCTTAGTATTCACCTGAGAATAAACATGCTTTAAACGTCAACAAAAATGTTGGTGAGTTATAGGTTTAACCTATATATATCAAATCGTAACAATAGACCACAAGATTTCATATTTCAATACACATCCCATACATAGAGATAAAAATCATTCATATGGTGAACACCTGGTAACCGACATTAACAAGATGCATATATAAGAATATCCCCATCATTCCGGGACACCCTTCGGATATGATATAAATTTCGAAGTACTAAAGCATCCAGTACTTTGGATGAGGTTTGTTAGGCCCAATAGATCTATCTTTAGGATTCGCGTCAATTAGGGTGTCTGTTCCCTAATTCTTAGATTACCAGACTTAATAAAAAGGGGCATATCCGATTTCGATAATTCAACCATAGAACGTAGTTTCACGTACTTGTTTCTATTTTGTAAATCATTTATAAAGCCTGCATGTATTCTCATCCCAAAAATATTAGATTTTAAAAGTGGGACTATAACTCACTTTCACAGATTTTTACTTCGTCGGGAAGTAAGACTTGGCCACTGGTTGATTCACGAACCTATAACAATATATACATATATATCAAAGTATGTTCCAAATATATTTACAATACTTTTAATATATTTTGATGTTTTAAGTTTATTAAGTCAGCTGTCCTCGTTAGTAACTGTGACGACCCGGAAATTTCCGACCAAATTTAAACTTAACCTTTATATGTTTCCGACACGATAAGCAGAATTTGTAATGTTGAATCTCAAAAAAGTTTGGAACTACATTCATGTAATCAATTACCCTTTGACCGTGTTCGACGATTCACGAACAATTATGTGTATATAGATATGTATATATAATATATAATATTAACTGAAAACATTAACAAAGTATTAGATATATGATACTTTACATGAACATATTTGTTTCGATATATTTATCGACAGAATTAAGAGATAATATCAAATAATTGAATTATCAGATACATTATGATATGATTACGAGCCTATGTTATGAGGTCCACTGTGATTTAAGAAATCTATTCTTTTTGACAACTCAATACTTAACCAGTATGATAAAGATAACGATATTTATATTTTATTTTATTAAATATATAAAACGATTTAAATTAATATTATATATTTTTTTTATACGCGTATTATACGTACATAGTTTTATACTTTTACTATACTTTAACTTTACCTTTACTTTACTTTTACTTTACTTTAACTTTAATAATTCATACTTTAATAATTCACTTTAATAATTCATACTTTAATAATTCACTTTAATAATTCATACTTTAATAATTCACTTTAATAATTCATACTTTAATAATTCACTTTAATAATTCATACTTTAATAATTCATACTTTAATAATTCATACTTTAATAATTCACTTTAATAATTCATACTTTAATAATTCACTTTAATAATTCATACTTTAATAATTCACTTTAATAATTCAAAAATCTATTATAAATAGAATTCAATAGGTTTCATTATTTCATAGAAACTTGAAAATATATTTCTCTAAACTCTCTCAATCGAATTACATATATATTTTCTTAGTATTATTTCAAGATATTATTAGTATACATAAAATACTACGACGGAGTTATATTCAGACAATTTCAAAATAAGTTTTCAAATGGGATAGAGCTAAGGAAATTATGGGTTATAGCTATGAAGGTTATGGGTAATGATCGAGGGTATTGCTCGTGACATCAACCTAACGTTTATCATTTTCGTTGCGTCTACGTACTTTCCTGCAATATTGAATCACAATATTGATACGTGAGCATTCATATCTTATCTTTTATATATTAATAGTGTATCCCTGACTAGTGCTCGAGTATATATGATTATGCATGTTTGTATGCTTAGTTTTGTCATTAAATAGTTTATGATAAATCACGAATTTGATACATATGCTACTGAGATAAGTTATATGATATGCATGTCGTTGAAAATCTGAAGTAAAAAATTAATAACTTTTCATTTAGAAATCGTGTGGTTTCGATGAACGGATTAAAAGATATGGTCAACTGAATTATCATTAATTTTAATATTATTATTAAAACGATTATTATAACTGTTATCAGTTGATGTTATTACTAAAATTATCTTTATTACTAAAAATTAATATTTTTATTGAAACTATCATTTTATTATTTTTATCATTATTATTATTATCAATATTATTTTATCAAATAAATATGCGTACAAAGATATTTTTACCACACGTAATGTAATTACAATTATAATACATACCACTATATTTTTATGATATTAAGTGAATTTTATAAATTTTATTACTTGAGATATATAAAAGTATATTTTTATCATATATGAATTTTAATATAAATTTTTATTTATTAATAAATGACTTGTATTATTTAGTATAATAAGATCTGATAAATATATTTAAATATATAAAACTACTATATATAAGTTATATAATAAACATGTATAGATTTTGAAAGTCATTTTGGGTCAAGTTGACTTTTGTTGACTTTTGCATGTCGATCTCGAGCATTAGGATTGTGATACACTACGACTTGACCTAAATTGTTAGACAGATATTGACCAACATATAAATATATATACTTAATATAGGTTCGTGAATCCGAGACAAACCCTGCACTTGTTCAGTGCTGTCATATACATAATTGCTACAAAATACAGTATTGTGAGTTTCATTTGCTCCCTTTTTATATATATTTTTGGGCTGAGAATACATGCGCTGATTTATAAATGTTTTACGAAATAGGCACAAGTACTAAAACTAATTCTATGTGGGTTTAAACCAGAAATATACCCTTAACTTGGTAACATTAAACTACTTGTCTATGTACGGTAGGCGCGAATCCTAAAGATAGATCTATTGGGTCTGACAAACCCCATCCTGACTATGGGATGCTTTAGTACTTCGAGGTTATTTTAAACACACCTGATCTGGTGTACTTCAGAGGGTAAAACATGAATGTTAAGGCTTGTTACCGGGTGCCTACAACTTATAGAATACTTTTATACACTTGCGAGTGTACGGATATTTATAGAAACTGAAATCTTGTGGTCTATTACTATTACGGAAATGATGGATTATGATAAACTAATGAACTCACCAACCTTTTGGTTGACACTTTAAAGCATGTTTATTCTTAGGTATTAAAGAAATCTTCCGCTGTGCATTAGCTCATTTTAAGGATATTACTTGGAGTCATTCAAGACATACTTTGAAAGACGTTGCATTCGAGTCGTTGAGTTCATCAAGATTAATATTAAGTCAATTATAGTTGGATGTAATATGAAATGGTATGCATGCCGTCAATTTTTGATGTAAAGAAAGTTTGTCTTTTAAAAACGAATGCAATATTTGTAAAACGTATCATATAGAGGTCAAATACCTCGCGATGTAATCAACTATTGTGAATCGTTTATAATGTATATGAACGGGTCCTTTCAGTTGGTATCAGAGCGGTGGTCTTAGCGAACCAGGTTTTGCATTAGTGTGTCTAACTGATAGTTGTTAAGATGCATTAGTGAGTCTGGACTTCGACCGTGTCTGCATATCAAAAGTTTTGCTTATCATTTTTAGTCGGAAATCATCTACTTACCATCCTTAGGAAATTACCTGCTTATCATTCTTAAGTCTAGACGCGTTTTTCTACATTTATTGCATAATAGTGTATAGACGAATTCTTATCTTAGAATATCTGTTACTGTGAACTTTGACTGACATCTTTCAAAGATTCCTCCGTAATTTATGGGATTTTGGTATTATATATACATATGTAAATTATGTATTGAAGAATACCAAATCTAAATTCTACAATCTATTTCATACCAAAAAAAAAATTCTTTCCCTGATCATACAAGATGGATCCCTCAACCAGTTCGAGTTCCTCGGATTCCGACAGCTATGCCGATATGGATTTCCACATGAGCTCCGAAAGCAGTGTGACCGGAATGGATCAACCAATTAGCCATCATCTATTCTGGATGAATTGGGGATGGGTTCATAATCTACTTAACCATTGGAGACAAGAAGAAGGCGATCCCTTTCATCCACCACATTGCCCTCTTGGCAATGAACCTGAAGCACTTACCGGCGAACCTGTCCGAAACACCATTTTCTCTCTCATTTCCAGAGTATCTCGTCATAATTGTATACTACACCAAATTCTAGATCTTATTTATCCGCTCGTCCGAACCGACAATCACCCCGGTGTAATAGAAGAAGTCAACGAGCTTCGCGCTCGGGTAGTGGCTTTGGAGAATATGGTGCAAAGGTTACAAACACCAGCAGCAGCACCAGCAGCATAACCAGTACCACCATCAACAACATCAACAGTACCATTACCACCACCAACAACAACCGCATCGTAAACCTCAACTTCACAATCTGTCCTACGAGCATCGACGTCATACGCCATGTAGATACCAAGGAATACCACAACGATGAAGTATTGATTCATAACTTCATTGGAGAAACATTCTACGGCGATTATGTAATTTCTAAAGTTTAGAAATTATCTATCCTAGCCTTAACCATAAATCAAATGAGTTTAATTTAATATTAACTCATTAAATCAATATTACATCTGAAGAAATATACACATATATATTTCCATAAAGACTGTAATAAAATTCTTTTGTACAAAATATTAATTGTGAAATTTTTTTAACGGGTAGGTAATACCCGAGAGATATATAAATTCACAATTAATATGTTACATTCTTCGAATCTGATTCAGCAAATCATCCATTATACTCCCTACTTTCACAACAATATACATTCTTTTATAGAAATCAAAACAACCATACTCATTCAAAATCTAATTACATATTCTGATTTTGAAATCTCAGAATTTGATTCAAGATATAACCGAAATCATCACTCTTAGATTCCTACATCTTTCAAAACTATACTTTGACTTCAAAACTGTCCTAGAACTTCATTTCTATTCATGGAACTCACAAAAAATATTTGTATCATTCAAAATCTTAGAACATCATATGTATATTAACAATTACAATATGTGTTCAAACACTTCAAAATTCCTAAAGACATGCAAGATGATGATCCAACCACATATTACCCACTGTCATGCATCTGAAAAGCTCTCAAAACCAAAGTTATAGTTTAACACGTATCCGTGTCAGATCCTTTGATATTTATTACCGAATATAATTTTTCAATCTCTTTCCAAAATTGACAGTTTTATCACAACTCCAGCAAATCACCTTCATTTGTTTATACGAATAAACCTTATTATAACAATTACCTCTTCATCATTGTTACCGGGGAACCTTTCATATCTCACCACATTAGCAGTAAACTTATCAACAACTTCATTAACCTTCGACTTAAGCCTCTCCGAAAAGCCACTATACTTTTTCATTAAAACCCCATCATGTACTCACCAACATCCTGTAACAATAATTGTCACACCAACTACTGGGAATTAGCAATCAGTATTTTGAATTTCGCGATAATTTTACGTCAAAAGTTATACATATAACGTCTATCTCCTAGACTTACATACTTCGAATGTGAATTTTCTGAAAAACATCCCAAACCATGAACTAGTTCTACGAAATTGGAAAAATGTTGATGAAGCAGCAAAAACTGTAAACGACTTTAACAGTCAAAAGTTTGATGATAAAGAATAGTATGGTGATAAAGCTGAGAAAAAGAGAAGGTTTGAAACTGGAAAACGGATTGAGCAGACCATGAAGGAGGCTGTGGACAAATCAGAAAGACTAAACCTGCCTTCAAAGGATCCAAATGATTCAGTGTCTACTGAAATCGTTAGCAAACAACTTACTTCTTATTCTAAACCTTCACAGACAAATCTTCTTCATCATCCATATTATTGTATCTTTTATTATAATATCTTCGATATTCCTGAAGATATTTTCACAACTATTCTTATCCGAAATCTTTTATCTCTTCACAATATCTGCGTTAAACATAAAAAGAAACTTTGTTAGTTTCTAAATTCTAAAAAAAAAAAATTTAAATTTAAAATAGGAATGTTTTTGAAGTAGTGTTGGGAATTGAAGCATGAGTTAGTATAATATAATGACACTTGATCAACGTGATTATATTACAGTAAGTCATGCTGAGTTTCTAATGGAACGTGATGATTCACAGAACATACCATCATCATGTACTATTTACACGACTCTTACATTCTACCCAATTTTCAAACATATTAAGAACATATCATCTTGATAGCTCTGTATTTTCGGATATTCTGGTAATTTGCCAAATCAAGATCGTGCCATTAAGATTTTCTTATTGGAACATTAACTATGTTCATCCAAAAATTCATATCTATGAATTCTGGACCATTATCCGCTTGACTTAAGGTCGGGAAGAGAAAACGAAAGCATGAAGCTCCGAAATATAATGGAGAATATAAAGCCCGATAACAATCCCGAAATTACAAACCGTGTATATCAATGCGTATAGCAATATAAAGACATGGGAGAATAAAAAACACAATAACCCCAAGGTAATGGTAGAAGAAAATAACTTCCTCCGGTGGTAGATGAAAAAGAAGAATGACAGATATGAAAGTTAAGAGTATATCAAGAATCAATACTGGATGAAGCATATTAACGAATGCTTTAAAGTATGAATTGGGGAGAAAGACTAGAAGGTGTGAGCTGTGGAAATAAAGAAACGAAGGGGGGGTGGAATTATAGTAAAATATCAGACAGAGAAATCGAGACAGATTATCGCATTTAATCAAATAAGATCCTGATTTCCTTAATCGCCGAAGAACCAAATCTTATTGCAAAGATTTTCTTTAAATCCCATGAATTCTGAAAATCAATCATAACTACGTCATCGGTTAAAACGAATATACGTTTACTCATTTCACTCTCTTGCGATAGCTTCACTTATACTCTTCGCGTAATCAAATTGTTTTATCTATATTACTCAATGATGATAAAACTCAATTTATCAACTCATATTCGTCATGAAAACATTTTTATAGTTAGCCATGACGACCTCGATCAAATTTCGGGACGAAATTTCTTTAACGGGTAGGTACTGTGACGACCCGGAAATTTCCGACCAAATTTAAACTTAACCTTTATATGTTTCCGACACGATAAGCAGAATTTGTAATGTTGAATCTCAAAAAAGTTTGGAACTACATTCATGTAATCAATTACCCTTTGACCGTGTTCGACGATTCACGAACAATTATGTGTATATAGATATGTATATATAATATATAATATTAACTGAAAACATTAACAAAGTATTAGATATATGATACTTTACATGAACATATTTGTTTCGATATATTTATCGACAGAATTAAGAGATAATATCAAATAATTGAATTATCAGATACATTATGATATGATTACGGGCCTATGTTATGAGGTCCACTGTGATTTAAGAAATCTATTCTTTTTGACAACTCAATACTTAACCAGTATGATAAAGATAACGATATTTATATTTTATTTTATTAAATATATAAAACGATTTAAATTAATATTATATATTTTTTTTATACACGTATTATACGTACATAGTTTTATACTTTTACTATACTTTAACTTTACCTTTACTTTACTTTTACTTTACTTTAACTTTAATAATTCATACTTTAATAATTCACTTTAATAATTCATACTTTAATAATTCACTTTAATAATTCATATTTTAATAATTCAGTTTAATAATTCATACTTTAATAATTCACTTTAATAATTCATACTTTAATAATTCACTTTAATAATTCATACTTTAATAATTCACTTTAATAATTCATACTTTAATCATTCATACTTTAATAATTCACTTTAATAATTCATACTTTAATAATTCACTTTAATAATTCATACTTTAATAATTCACTTTAATAATTCAAAAATCTATTATAAATAGAATTCAATAGGTTTCATTATTTCATAGAAACTTGAAAATATATTTCTCTAAACTCTCTCAATCGAATTACATATATATTTACTTAGTATTATTTCAAGATATTATTAGTATACATAAAATACTACGACGGAGTTATATTCAGACGATTTCAAAATAAGTTTTCAAATGGGATAGAGCTAAGGAAATTATGGGTTATAGCTATAAAGGTTATGGGTAATGATCGAGGGTATTGCTCGTGAGATCAACCTAACGTTTATCATTTTCGTTGCGTCTACGTACTTTCCTGCAATATTGAATCACAATATTGATACGTGAGCATTCATATCTTATCTTTTATATATTAATAGTGTATCCCTGACTAGTGCTCGAGTATATATGATTATGCATGTTTGTATGCTTAGTTTCGTCGTTAAATAGTTTATGATAAATCACGAATTTGATACATATGCTACTGAGATAAGTTATATGATATGCATGTCGTTGAAAATCTGAAGAAAAAAATTAATAACTTTTCATTTAGAAATCGTGTGGTTTCGATGAACGGATTAAAAGATATGGTCAACTGAATTATCATTAATTTTAATATTATTATTAAAACGATTATTATAACTGTTATCAGTTGATGTTATTACTAAAATTATCTTTATTACTAAAAATTAATATTTTTATTGAAACTATCATTTTATTATTTTTATCATTATTATTATTATCAATATTATTTTATCAAATAAATATGCGTACAAAGATATTTTTACCACACGTAATGTAATTACAATTATAATACATACTACTATATTTTTATGATATTAAGTGAATTTTATAAATTTTATTACTTGAGATATATAAAAGTATATTTTTATCATATATGAATTTTAATATAAATTTTTATTTATTAATAAATGACTTGTATTATTTAGTATAATAAGATTTGATAAATATATTTAAATATATAAAACTACTATATATAAGTTATATAATAAACATGTATAGATTTTGATAGTCATTTTGGGTCAAGTTGACTTTTGTTGACTTTTGCATGTCGGTCTCGAGCATTAGGATTGTGATACACTACGACTTGACCTAAATTGTTAGACAGATATTGACCAACATATAAATATATATACTTAATATAGGTTCGTGAATCCGAGACAAACCCTGCACTTGTTCAGTGCCGTCATATACATAATTGCTACAAAATACAGTATTGTGAGTTTCATTTGCTCCCTTTTTATATATATTTTTGGGCTGAGAATACATGCACTGATTTATAAATGTTTTACGAAATAGGCACAAGTACTAAAACTAATTCTATGTGGGTTTAAACCAGAAATATACCCTTAACTTGGTAACATTAAACTACTTGTCTATGTACGGTAGGCGCGAATCCTAAAGATAGATCTATTGGGTCTGACAAACCCCATCCTGACTATGGGATGCTTTAGTACTTCGAGGTTATTTTAAACACACCTGATCTGGTGTACTTCAGAGGGTAAAACATGAACGTTAAGGCTTGTTACCGGGTGCCTACAACTTATAGAATACTTTTATACACTTGCGAGTGTACGGATATTTATAGAAACTAAAATCTTGTGGTCTATTACTATTACGGAAATGATGGATTATGATAAACTAATGAACTCACCAACCTTTTGGTTGACACTTTAAAGCATGTTTATTCTCAGGTATTAAAGAAATCTTCCGCTGTGCATTAGCTCATTTTAAGGATATTACTTGGAGTCATTCAAGACATACTTTGAAAGACGTTGCATTCGAGTCGTTGAGTTCATCAAGATTAATATTAAGTCAATTATAGTTGGATGTAATATGAAATGGTATGCATGCCGTCAATTTTTGATGTAAAGAAAGTTTGTCTTTTAAAAACGAATGCAATGTTTGTAAAACGTATCATATAGAGGTCAAATACCTCGCGATGTAATCAACTATTGTGAATCGTTTATAATGTATATGAACGGGTCCTTTCAGTAACCTACAACTAGTTGTCCACAGTTAGATGTACAGAAATAAATCGATAAATATTATCTTGAATCAATCCACGACCCAGTGTATACGTATCTCAGTATTGATCACAACTCAAACTATATATATTTTGGAATCAACCTCAATCCTGTATAGCTAACTCCAACATTCACATATAGAGTGTCTATGGTTGTTCCGAAATATATATAGATGTGTCGACATGATAGGTTGAAATATTGTATACGTGTCTATGGTATCTCAAGATTACATAATATACAATACAACTTGATTAAGTTATGGTTGGAATAGATTTGTTACCAATTTTCACAAAGCTAAAATGAGAAAAATAATCCAATCTTGTTTTACCCATAACTTCTTTATTTTAAATCCATTTTGAGTGAATCAAATTGCTATGGTTTCATATTGAACTCTATTTTATGAATCTAAACAGAAAAAGTATAGGTTTATTGTCGAAAAAATAAGTTACAAGTCGTTTTTTTAAAGGTAGTCATTTCAGTCGAAAGAACGACGTCTAGATGACCATTTTAGAAAACATACTTCCACTTTGAGTTTAACCATAATTTTTGGATATAGTTTCATGTTAATAATAAAAATCATTTTCCCAGAATAACAACTTTTAAATCAAAGTTTATCATAGTTTTTAATTAACTAACCCAAAACAGCCCGCTGTGTTACTACGACGGCGTAAATCCGGTTTTACGGTGTTTTTCGTGTTTCCATGTTTTAAATCATTAAGTTAGCATATCATATAGATATAGAACATGTGTTTAGTTGATTTTAAAAGTCAAGTTAGAAGGATTAACTTTTATTTGCGAACAAGTTTAGAATTAACTAAACTATGTTCTAGTGATTACAAGTTTAAACCTTCGAATAAGATAGCTTTATATGTATGAATCGAATGATGTTATGAACATCATTACTACCTCAAGTTCCTTGGATAAACCTACTGGAAATGAGAAAAATAGATCTAGCTTCAAAGGATCCTTGGATGGCTTGAAAGTTCTTGAAGCAGAATCATGACACGAAAACAATTTCAAGTAAGATTTCCACTCGAAATAAGATTGTTATAGTTATAGAAATTGAATTAAAGTTTGAATATGATTATTACCTTGTATTAGAAAGATAACCTACTATAAGTAACAAAGTTTTCTTGATCTTGGATGATTACTTGGAATGGATTTAGAAAACTTAGAAGTAAACTTGCAATCTTGGAAGTATTCTTGATTTTATGAAACTAGAACTTTTGGAATTTATGAAGAACACTTAGAACTTGAAGATAGAACTTGAGAGAGATCAATTAGATGAAGAAAATTTAAGAATGAAAGTGTTTGTAGGTGTTTTTGGTCGTTGGTGTATGGATTAGATATAAAGGATATGTAATTTTGTTTTCATGTAAATAAGTCATGAATGATTACTCATATTTATATAATTTTATGAGATATTTCATGCTAGTTGCCAAATGATGGTTCCCACATGTGTTAGGTGACTCACATGGGCTGATAAGAGCTGATCATTGGAGTGTATATACCAATAGTACATACATCTAAAAGTTATGTATTGTACGAGTACGAATACGGGTGCATACGAGTAGAATTGTTGATGAAACTGAACGAGGATGTAATTGTAAGCATTTTTGTTAAGTAGAAGTATTTTGATAAGTGTCTTGAAGTCTTTCAAAAGTGTATGAATACATATTAAAACACTACATGTATATACATTTTAACTGAGTCGTTAAGTCATCGTTAGTCGTTACATGTAAATGTTGTTTTGAAACCTTTAGGTTAACGATCTTGTTGAATGTTGTTAACCCATTGTTTATTATAACAAATGAGATGTTAAATTGTTATATTATCATGATATGATGATATAAAATATATCTTAGTATGATATATATATATAGTTAAATGTCGTTACAACGATAATCGTTACATATATGTCTCGTTTCGAAATCATTAAGTTAGTAGTCTTATTTTTACATATGTATTTCATTGTTAATACACTTAATAATATATTTACTTATCATTTAACATAATTAACCAAGTGTATCAATATCTTAATATGATTCATATGTACTTAGTAAGACGTTGTTATAACGATAATCGTTATATATATCGTTTTCGAGTTTCTTAAATTAATAGTCTCATTTTTATGTATATAACTCATTGTTAAAATACCTAATGAGATACATAATTATAATAAAATCATGTTAACTATATATATAACCATATATATGTCATCGTATAGTTTTTACAAGTTTTAACGTTCGTGAATCACCGGTCAACTTGGGTGGTTAATTGTCTATATGAAACCTATTTCAATTAATCAAGTCTTAACAAGTTTTATTGCTTAACATGTTGGAAACACTTAATCATGTAAATAACAATTTCATTTATTATATATATAAACATGGAAAAGTTCGGGTCACTACAGTACCTACCCGTTAAATAAATTTCGTCCCGAAATTTTAAGCAGTTGGAGGTGTTGACGTATCTTCTGAAAATAAATGCGGGTATTTCTTCTTCATCTGATCTTCATGCTCCCAGGTGAAATCGGGTCTTCTACGAGCATTCCATCAAACCTTAACAATCGATATCTTCTTTTGTTTAAGTCTCTTAACCTCACGATCCATTATTTCGACGGGTTCTTCAATGAATTGAAGTTTTTCATTGATTTGGATTTCGTCCAACGGAATAGTGAGATCTTCTTTAGCAAAACATTTCTTCAAATTGGAGACGTGAAAAGTGTTATGTACAGCCGCGAGTTGTTGAGGTAGCTCCAGTTGGTAAGCTACTGGTCCGACACGATCTATAATCTTGAATGGTCCAATGTCCCTTGGATTTAGTTTCCCCCATTTACCAAATCGAACAACGCCTTTCCAAGGTGAAACCTTAAGCATGACCATTTCTCCAATTTCAAACTCTATATCTTTTCTTTTACTGTCCGCGTAGCTCTTTTGTCGACTCTGGGCGGTTTTCAATCTTTGTTGAATTTGGATGATTTTTTCGGTAGTTTCTTGTATTATCTCCGGACCAGTAATCTGTCTATCCCCCACTTCACTCCAAAAAATCGGAGACTTGCACTTTCTACCATAAAGTGCTTCAAACGGCGCCATCTCAATGCTTGAATGGTAGCTGTTGTTGTAGGAAAATTCTGCCAACGGTAGATGTCGATCCCAACTGTTTCCGAAATCAATAACTCAAGCTCGTAGCATGTCTTCAAGCATTTGTATCATCCTTTTGCTCTGCCCATCAGTTTGTGGATGATATGCAGTACTCATGTCTAGACGAGTTCCCAATGCTTGCTGTAATATCTGCCAGAATCTTGAAATAAATCTGCCATCCCTATCAGAGATAATAGAGATTGGTATTCCATGTCTGGAGACGACTTCCTTCAAATACAGTCGTGCTAACTTCTCCATCTTGTCATCTTCTCTTATTGGCAGGAAGTGTGCTGACTTGGTGAGACGATCAACTATTACCCAAATAGTATCATAACCACTTGCAGTCCTTGGCAATTTAGTAATGAAATCCATGGTAATGTTTTCCCATTTCCAATCCGGGATTTCAGGTTGTTGTAGTAGACCTGATGGTTTCTGATGTTCAGCTTTGACCTTAGAACACGTCAAATATTCTCCTACATATTTAGCAATATCGGCTTTCATACCTGGCCACTAAAAATATTTCTTAAGATCCTTGTACATCTTCCCCGTTCCAGGATGTATTGAGTATCTGGTTTTATGAGCTTCTCTAAGTACCATTTCTCTCATATCTCCAAATTTTGGTACCCAAATCCTTTCAGCCCTATACCGGGTTCCGTCTTCCCGAATATTAGGATGCTTCTCCGATCCTTTAGGTATTTCATCCTTTAAATTTCCCTCTTTTAAAACTCCTTGTTGCGCCTCCTTTATTTGAGTAGTAAGATTAGTGTGAATCATTATATTCATAGATTTTACTCGAATGGGTTCTCTGTCCTTTCTGCTCAAGGCGTCGGCTACCACATTTGCCTTCTCCGGGTGGTAACGAATCTCAAAGTCATAATCATTCAACAATTCAATCCACCTACGCTGCCTCATATTCAGTTGTTTCTGATTAAATATGTGTTGAAGACTTTTGTGGTCGGTATATATAATACTTTTGACCCCATATAAGTAGTGCCTCCAAGTCTTTAATGCAAAAACAACCGCGCCTAATTCCAAATCATGCGTCGTATAATTTTGCTCGTGAATCTTCAATTGTCGAGACGCATAAGCAATCACCTTCGTCCGTTGCATTAATACACAACCGAGACCTTGCTTTGATGCGTCACAATAAATCACAAAATCATCATTCCCTTCAGGCAATGACAATATAGGTGCCGTAGTTAGCTTTTTCTTCAATAATTGAAATGCCTTATCTTGTTCATCCTTCCATTCAAATTTCTTCCCTTTATGCGTTAATGCAGTCAAGGTTTTTGCTATTTTGGAGAAATCTTGGATGAATCTTCTGTAGTAACCAGCCAATCCTAAAAATTGACGTATATGCTTCGGAGTTTTTGGGGTTTCCCACTTTTCAACGGTTTCGATCTTTGCTGGGTCCACCTAGATACCTTCTTTGTTCACTATGTGACCGAGGAATTGAACTTCTTCCAACCAAAATGCACACTTTGAAAACATAGCGTTCAGTTTTTCTTTCCTCAATACTTCTAGCACTTTTCTCAAATGTTCTTCGTGCTCTTGATCATTCTTTGAGTAAATAAGTATGTCATCGATGAAAACAATGAAAAACTTGTCAAGATATGGCCCACACACTCGGTTCATAAGTTCCATGAATACAGCTGGTGCGTTAGTCAATCCAAACGGCATAACCATAAACTCGTAATGACCATAACGCGTCCTAAAAGCAGTTTTTGGAATATCATCCTCCTTTACTCGCATTTGATGATATCCAGAACGTAAATCGATCTTCGAATAAATCGACGAGCCTTGTAGTTGATCAAATAAGTCGTCAATTCTCGGCAGTGGATAACGGTTTTTGATGGTAAGTTTGTTCAACTCTCTGTAGTCAATACACAACCTAAATGTACCATCCTTCTTCTTGACAAACAAAACAGGAGCTCCCCATGGTGATGTGCTTGGTCGAATGAAACCACGTTCTAATAGTTCTTGCAGTTGGCTTTGCAGTTCTTTCATCTCACTGGGTGCGAGTCTATAAGGAGCACAAGCTATTGGTGCAGCTCCTGGTACAAGATCTATTTGAAATTCAACGGATCGATGTGGGGGTAATCCCGGTAATTCTTTCGGAAATACATCGGGAAATTCTTTTGCGACGGGAACATCATTGATGCTCTTTTCTTCAGTTTGTACTTTCTCGACGTGTGCTAGAACAGCATAGCAACCTTTTCTTATTAGTTTTTGTGCCTTCAAATTACTAATAAGATGTAGCTTCGTGTTGCCCTTTTCTCCGTACACCATTAAGGGTTTTCCTTTTTCTCGTATAATGCGAATTGCATTTTTGTAACAAACGATCTCTGCTTTCACTTCTTTCAACCAGTCCATACCGATTATCACATCAAAAGTCCCTAACTCTACTGGTATCAAGTCAATCTTAAATGTTTCGCTAACCAGTTTAATTTCTCGATTCCGACATATATTATCTGCTGAAATTAATTTACCATCTGCTAATTCGAGTAAAAATTTACTATCCAAAGGCGTCAATGGGCAACTTAATTTAGCACAAAAATCTCTACTCATATAGCTTCTATCCGCACCCGAATCAAATAAAACGTAAGCAGATTTATTGTCAATAAGAAACATACCCGTAACAAGCTCCGGGTCTTCCTGTGCCTCTGCCGCATTAATATTGAAAACTCTTCCGCGGCCTTGTCCATTCGTGTTCTCCTGGTTCGGGCAATTTCTAATAATGTGGCCCGATTTTCCACATTTATAACAAATTACATTGGCATAACTTGCTCCGACACTACTTGCTTCACCATTACTCGTTCCGACACCATTTGTTCCTTTCGTTCTGTTAACCCCTGGTCCGTAGACCTCACACTTTGCGGCGCTATGACCATTTCTTTTACACTTGTTGCAAAATTTGGTGCAGAACCCAGAGTGATACTGAAATGTCCCGTTCTTATTGATTAAAAACGTTCCATATAAATTGATTTCGTTACGAGGTTTTGACCTCTATATGAGACATTTTTCAAAGACTGCATTCATTTTAAAACAAACCATAACCTTTATTTCATAGATAAAGGTTTTAAAAAGCTTTACGTAGATTATCAAATAATGATAATCTAAAATATCCTGTTTACACACGACCATTACATAATGCTTTACAATACAAATATGTTACAACAAAATAAGTTTCTTGAATGTAGTTTTTACACAATATCATACAAGCATGGGCTCCAAATCTCGTCCTTATTTAAGTATGCGACAGCGGAAGCTCTTAATAATCACCTGAGAATAAACATGCTTAAAACGTCAACAAAAATGTTGGTGAGTTATAGGTTTAACCTATATATATCAAATCATAATAATAGACCACAAGATTTCATATTTCAATACACATCCCATACATAGAGATAAAAATCATTTTCTTAGAATTACAACTTTTAAATCAAAGTTTATCATAGTTTTTAATTAACTAACCCAAAACAGCCCGCGGTGTAATTCCGGTTTTACGGTGTTTTTCGTGTTTCCAGGTTTTAAATCATTAAGTTAGCATATCATATAGATATAGAACATGTGTTTAGTTAATTTTAAAAGTCAAGTTAGAAGGATTAACTTTTGTTTGCGAACAAGTTTAGAATTAACTAAACTATGTTCTAGTGATTACGAGTTTAAACCTTCGAATAAGATAGTTTTATATATATGAATCGAATGATGTTATGAACATCATTACTACCTCAAGTTTAGTAGGTAAACCTATTGGAAGTGACAAGAAATGATCTAGCTTCAAAGGATCTTGGATGGCTTGAAAGTTCTTGAAGTAGGATCATGCCACAAAAACAAGTTCAAGTAAGATTTTTACTCGAATTAAGATAGTTTATAGTTATAGAAATTGAATCAAAGTTTGAATATGAATATTACCTTGAATAAGAAAGATAACCTACTATATATAACAAAGGTTTCTTGATCTTAGATGATTACTTGGAATGGATTAGAAAGCTTGGAAGTAAATTAGTAAACTTGAAGGGATTTTTGAAGTGTTCTTCCTATGATGATTATAGCTTGATTCTTGAAGTGATTTTTGATGAAGATGATGATTAACTACTGGAAAAATACGTTCATAATAGTGTGTGTGTGTGTGTTGAGAGAGAATTAGAAAGAGAATTGGAAGTGAAATGGAGTGAATGATGAGTGGTAATTGGTGAGTGGTGAGTGGGGTTAAAAGGAGTTCTAGTTAGTTGACTAGCTCATGGTAGAAGTTAAAATTGATTAGTCATACATGACATAATCAAGAGTGGAATCCCATGCTAGTTCCTATTGGTATATACCCATAGTAAGTACATTTTGAAGCTGTGTATAATACGGGTAAGAATACGACTAGAATTCTTGATGAAAGAAAAGAATGGGAAAGTAACTGTAACCATTTTCGTTAAGTATGAGTGTTTTGATATATGTATTGAAGTCTTTCAAAATTATTTTAATACATCTAAATACACTACATGTATATACATTTTAACTGAGTCGTTAAGTCATCGTTAGTCGTTACATGTAAGTGTTGTTTTGAAACCTTTAAGTTAACGATCTCAATTAATGTTGTTAACCCATTGTTTATTATATCTAATGAGATGTTAAATTATTAAATTATTATGATATTATGATATATTAATATATCTTAATATGATATATATACATTTAAATGTCGTTACAACTATAATCGTTACATATATGTCTCGTATCGAAATCCTTAAGTTAGTAGTCTTGTTTATATGTATATAACTCATTGTTAATATACTTATAGAGATACTTACTTATCATAATCTCATGTTAACCATATGTATATCCATATGTATATCGTCATGTTGTTTTTACAAGTTTTAACGTTCGTGAATCGCCGGTCAACTTGGGTGGTCAATTGTCTATATGAAACATATTTCAATTAATCAAGTCTTAACAAGTTTGATTGCTTAACATGTTGGAAACATTTAATCATGTAAATATCAATCTCAATTAATATATATAAACATGGAAAAGTTCGGGTCACTACAGTACCTACCCGTTAAATAAATTTCGTCCCGAAATTTTAAGCTGTTGAAGGTGTTGACGAATCTTCTGGAAATAGATGCGGGTATTTCTTCTTCATCTGATCTTCATGCTCCTAGGTGAACTCGGGTCCTCTACGAGCATTCCATCGAACCTTAACAATTGGTATCTTGTTTTGCTGAAGTCTTTTAACCTCACGATCCATTATTTCGACGGGTTCTTCGATGAATTGAAGTTTTTCGTTGATTTGGATTTCATCTAACGGAATAGTGAGATCTTCTTTAGCAAAACATTTCTTCAAATTCGATACGTGGAAAGTGTTATGTACAGCCGCGAGTTGTTGAGGTAACTCAAGTCGGTAAGCTACTGGTCCGACACGATAAATAATCTTGAATGGTCCAATATACCTTGGATTTAATTTCCCTCGTTTACCAAATCGAACAACGCCTTTCCAAGGTGCAACTTTAAGCATGACCATCTCTCCAATTTCAAATTCTATATCTTTTCTTTTAATGTCAGCATAGCTCTTTTGTCGACTTTGGGCGGTTTTCAACCGTTGTTGAATTTGGATGATCTTCTCGGTAGTTTCTTGTATAATCTCCGGACCCGTAATCTGTCTATCCCCCACTTCACTCCAACACATCGGAGACCTACAGTTTCTACCATAAAGTGCTTCAAATGGCGCCATCTCAATGCTTGAATGGTAGCTGTTGTTGTAGGAAAATTCTGCTAACGGTAGATGTCGATCCCAACTGTTTCCAAAATCAATAACACATGCTCGTAGCATGTCTTCAAGCGTTTGTATCGTCCTTTCGCTCTGCCCATCAGTTTGTGGATGATAGGCAGTACTCATGTCTAGACGAGTCCCCAATGCTTGTTGCAAAGTCTGCCAGAACCTTGAAACAAATCTACCATCCCTATCAGAGATAATAGAGATTGGTATTCCATGTCTGGAGACGACTTCCTTCAAATACAGTCGTGCTAACTTCTCCATCTTGTCATCTTCTCTTATTGGCAGGAAGTGTACTGATTTGGTGAGACGATCAACTATTACCCAAATAGTATCAAAACCACTTGCAGTCCTTGGCAATTTAGTGATGAAATCCATGGTAATATTTTCCCATTTCCATTCCGGGATTTCGGGTTGTTGAAGTAGACCTGATGGTTTCTGATGCTCAGCTTTGACCTTAGAACACGTCAAACATTCTCCTACGTATTTAGCAATATCGGCTTTCATACCTGGCCACCAAAAATGTTTCTTAAGATCCTTGTACATCTTTCCCGTTCTAGAATGTATTGAGTATCTGGTTTTATGAGCTTCTCTAAGTACCATTTCTCTCATATCTCCAAATTTTGGTACCCAAATTCTTTCATCCCTATACCGGGTTCCGTCTTCCCGAATATTAAGATGCTTCTCCGATCCTTTGGGTATTTCATCCTTTAAATTTCCCTCTTTTAAAACTCCTTGTTGCGCCTCCTTTATTTGAGTAGTAAGGTTAGTGTGAATCATTATATTCATAGATTTTACTCGAATGGGTTCTCTGTCCTTTCTGCTCAAGGCGTCGGCTACCACATTTGCCTTCCCCGGGTGGTAACGAATCTCAAAGTCGTAATCATTCAACAATTCAATCCACCTACGCTGCCTCATATTCAGTTGTTTCTGATTAAATATGTGTTGGAGACTTTTATGGTCGGTATATATAATACTTTTGACCCCATATAAGTAGTGCCTACAAGTCTTTAATGCAAAAACAACCGCGCCTAATTCCAAATCATGCGTTGTATAATTTTGTTCGTGAATCTTCAATTGTCTAGACGCATAAGCAATCACCTTCGTTCATTGCATTAATACACAACCGAGACCTTGCTTTGATGCGTCACAATAAATCACAAAATCATCATTCCCTTCAGGCAATGACAATATAGGTGCCGTAGTTAGCTTTTTCTTCAATAACTGAAACGCTTTCTCTTGTTCATCATTCCATTCAAATTTCTTCCCTTTATGCGTTAATGCAGTCAAGGGTTTTGCTATTCTGGAAAAGTCTTGGATGAACCTTCTGTAGTAACCAGCTAGTCCTAAAAACTGGCGTATGTGTTTCGGAGTTTTCGGGGTTTCCCACTTTTCAACAGTTTCTATCTTTGCCGGATCCACCTTAATACCTTCTTTGTTCACTATGTGACCGAGGAATTGAACTTCTTTCAACCAAAATGCACACTTTGAAAACTTAGCGTACAATTCTTCCTTCCTCAATACTTCTAACACCTTTCTCAAATGTTCACCGTGTTCTTGGTCATTCTTTGAGTAAATAAGTATGTCATCAATGAAAACAATGACAAACTTGTCAAGGTATGGTCCACACACTCGGTTCATAAGGTCCATGAACACAGCTGGTGCATTAGTTAAACCAAACGGCATGACCATAAACTCATAATGACCGTAACGTGTTCTGAAAGCAGTCTTTGGAATATCATCTTCTTTCACCCGTATTTGATGATACCCGGAACGTAAGTCAATCTTTGAATAAACAGACGAGCCTTGTAGTTGATCAAATAAGTCGTCGATTCTCGGTAGTGGGTAGCGGTTCTTGATGGTAAGTTTGTTCAACTCTCGGTAGTCGATACACAACCTGAATGTACCATCTTTCTTCTTGACAAACAAAACAGGAGCTCCCCACGGTGATGTACTTGGTCGAATGAAACCACGCTCTAAAAGTTCTTGTAATTGGCTTTGCAGTTTTTTCATCTCGCTGGGTGCGAGTCTGTAAGGAGCACGAGCTATTGGTGCAGCTCCTGGTACAAGATCTATTTGAAATTCAACGGATCGATGTGGGGGTAATCCCGGTAATTCTTTCGGAAATACATCGGGAAATTCTTTTGCAATGGGAACATCATTGATACTCTTTTCTTCAGTTTGTACTTTCTCGACGTGTGCTAGAACAGCATAGCAACCTTTTCTTATTAGTTTTTGTGCCTTCAAATTGCTAATAAGATGTAGCTTCGTGTTGCCCTTTTCTCCGTACACCATTAAGGGTTTTCCTTTTTCTCGTATAATGCGAATTGCATTTTTGTAACAAACGATCTCTGCTTTCACTTCTTTCAACCAGTCCATACCGATTATCACATCAAAACTCCCTAACTCTACTGGTATCAAATTAATCTTAAATGTTTCGCTAACCAGTTTAATTTCTCGATTCCGACATATATTATCTGCTGAAATTAATTTACCATTTGCTAATTCGAGTAAAAATTTACTATCCAAAGGCGTCAATGGACAACTTAATTTGGCACAAAAATCTCTACTCATATAGCTTCTATCCGCACCCGAATCAAATAAAATGTAAGCAGATTTATTGTCAATAAGAAACGTACCTGTAACAAGCTCCGGGTCTTCCTGTGCCTCTGCCGCATTAATATTAAAAACTCTTCCGCGGCCTTGTCCATTCGTGTTCTCCTGGTTCGGGCAATTTCTAATAATGTGGCCCGGTTTTCCACATTTATAACAAACTACATTGGCATAACTTGCTCCGACACTGCTTGCTCCGCCATTACTCGTTCCGACACCATTTGTTCCTTTTGTTCTATTAACCCCTGGTCCGTAGACCTCACACTTAGCCGCGCT
Organism: Rutidosis leptorrhynchoides; assembly: GCF_046630445.1. Lineage (NCBI taxonomy): Eukaryota > Viridiplantae > Streptophyta > Magnoliopsida > Asterales > Asteraceae > Rutidosis > Rutidosis leptorrhynchoides. The sequence goes on from NC_092337.1 coordinate 169,296,764, forward strand.
ATGACCATTTCTTTTACACTTGTTGCAAAATTTGGTGCAGAACCCCGAGTGATACTTTTCATACCTTTGGCATAGCTGCTTTTGATTGTTGTTGTTGTTGCGGTTATTATTGTTGTTGGGATGATTGTTGTAGTTGCTGTTGTTGTTGTTGTTGTTGTTGTTGTTGTTGTTGTTGTTGTTGTTGTTGTTGTTGTTGTTGTTGTTGTTGTTGTTGTTGTTGGGCCGTTTGTTGTAGTTGCGATTGATGTTGCGATTGTTGGGATAATTGTTGCGATTATTGTTGTAATTGCTGTTGTTGTTGTATTGGTGATTCTTATCACCATTTTCCTCTCACTTTCTTTTGACTTGCTTCATATTGGCCTCTTCAGTAGTCTGTTCTTTAATTCTTTCTTCAATTTGGTTCACTAGTTTGTGAGCTATTCTACATGCCTGTTGTATAGAGGCGGGCTCGTGTGAACTTATATCTTCTTGGATTCTTTCTGGTAATCCTTTCACAAACGCGTCGATCTTCTCTTCCTCATCTTCGAACGCTCCCGGATACAATAGGCACAATTCTGTGAATCGTCTTTCGTACGTGGTAATATCAAATCCTTGGGTTCGTAACCCTCTAAGTTCTGTCTTGAGCTTATTGACCCCGGTTCTGGGACGGTACTTCTCGTTCATCAAGTGCTTGAATGCTGACCACGGTAGTGCGTACGCATCGTCTTGTCCCACTTGCTCTAGATAGGTATTCCACCATGTTAAAGCAGAACCTGTGAAGGTATGCGTAGCGTACTTCACTTTGTCCTCTTCAGTACACTTACTTATGGCAAACACAGATTCGACCTTCTCGGTCCACCGTTTCAATCCGATCGGTCCTTCGGTTCCATCAAATTCCAAAGGTTTGCAGGCAGTGAATTCTTTGTAGGTGCATCCTACACGATTTCCTGTACTGCTAGATCCAAGGTTAATGTTGGTATGTAGCGCAGCCTGTACTGCGGCTATGTTTGAAGCAAGAAAAGTACGGAATTCCTCTTCATTCATATTCACGGTGTGTCGAGTAGTCGGTGCCATTTCCTTCAAAATAGTCAAATGGAACAAGTTAATCATACAGAATATTAAGAGTAGTTAATAGTATTTCGTAGCATAATATGAACTCATTTATAAAAGCTTTTTCTTCATATTAGCGTTTTATAAGTTTAAATTCGGGTAGTACCTACTCGTTAAGTTCATACTTAGTAGCTAATATACAATTCAACTACTACAATTCTATATGAAAAACTGATTATAATAATATTTCGCATTCAAACTTTTATACAATATTTTACAAACTTACAATACCGCTTATTTTACATAAAGCATGAAATATAGCACACAATAACTTTGATACAAGATAGTTGTGAAGATAATTCTAGCTAGTACACAAGTCGTTCAGCAAAGGCAATAAAGACACATAATTCATACATCCAGAAACAAGTCATGCATTCTGGTTTTACTAGGACTACTTCCCATCCTTGGTCTTGTGGAACATAACCGTTATGGCCGTTGATAAGACAGCGTGTTGTAACGTCGTCAAAGGGATGAGGGTTACGTAATGACCAACAGTCTCGTAATAACCTAAAAACCTCATTTCTTACCCCAATTACCGACTCCGTCACTTGTGGGAACGTTTTGTTTAATAGTTGTAGCCCGATGTTCTTGTTCTCACTTTGGTGAGAAGCGAACATTACTAACCCGTAAGCATAACATGCTTCTTTATGTTGCATGTTAGCCACTTTTTCTAAATCACGAAGTCCTATATTCGGATATACTGAGTCAAAATAATTTCTTAACCCGTTGCGTAAAATAGCATTTGGGTTCCCCACAATATATGCGTCAAAGTAAACACATCGTAACTTATGGATTTCCCAATGTGATATCCCCCATCTTTCGAACGAAAGCCTTTTATAAACCAAGGCATTCTTGGAACGTTCTTCGAATGTCTTACAAACTGATCTCGCCTTAAATAGTTGTGCCGAGGAATTCTGACCGACTCTAGACAAGATTTCATCAATCATGTCTCCGGGTAGGTCTCTTAAAATATTGGGTTGTCTATCCATTTTTTGTTTTTATACTGTAAAATAGACAAGAGTTAGATTCATAAAAAAATACTTATTAATACAAGCAATTTTTACATATATCATAAAGCATAAGCACACTATATTACATATATTACACCACACGAATACAACTATCTTATTCCGACTCGCTCGTTTCTTCTTGTTCGGTTTTGGTTCGTTTTGCCAAGTTTCTAGGGATATATGATGTTCCCCTAATACGAGCCGTCGTTGTCCACATTGGTTTAGAAAAACCTGGTGGTTTAGAGGTTCCCGGGTCATTGTTACTGAAATGTCCCGTTCTTATTGATTAAAAACGTTCCATATTAATTGATTTCGTTGTGAGGTTTTGACCTCTATATGAGACGTTTTTCAAAGACTGCATTCATTTTAAAACAAACCATAACCTTTATTTCATCAATAAAGGTTTAAAAAGCTTTACGTAGATTATCAAATAATGATAATCTAAAATATCATGTTTACACACGACCATTACATAATGGTTTACAATACAAATATGTTACAACAAAATAAGTTTCTTGAATGTAGTTTTTACACAATATCATACAAGCATGGACTCCAAATCTCGTCCTTATTTAAGTATGCGACAGCGGAAGCTCTTAATAATCACCTGAGAATAAACATGCTTAAAACGTCAACAAAAATGTTGGTGAGTTATAGGTTTAACCTATATATATCAAATCATAATAATAGACCACAAGATTTCATATTTCAATACACATCCCATACATAGAGATAAAAATCATTCATATGGTGAACACCTGGTAACCAACATTAACAAGATGCATATATAAGAATATCCCCATCATTCCGGGACACCCTTCGGATATGATATAAATTTCGAAGTACTAAAGCATCCGGTACTTTGGATGGGGTTTGTTAGGCCCAATAGATCTATCTTTAGGATTCGCGTCAATTAGGGTGTCTGTTCCCTAATTCTTAGATTACCAGACTTAATAAAAAGGGGCATATTCGATTTCGATAATTCAACCATAGAATATAGTTTCACGTACTTGTGTCTATTTTGTAAATCATTTATAAAACCTGCATGTATTCTTATCCCAAAAATATTAGATTTTAAAAGTGGGACTATAACTCACTTTCACAGATTTTTACTTCATCGGGAAGTAAGACTTGGCCACTGGTTGATTCACGAACCTATAACAATATATACATATATATCAAAGTATGTTCAAAATATATTTACAACACTTTTAATATATTTTGATGTTTTAAGTTTATTAAGTCAGCTGTCCTCGTTAGTAACCTACAACTAGTTGTCCACAGTTAGATGTACAGAAATAAATCGATAAATATTATCTTGAATCAATCCACGACCCAGTGTATATGTATCTCAGTATTGATCACAACTCAAACTATATATATTTTGGAATCAACCTCAACCTTGTATAGCTAACTCCAACATTCACATATAGAGTGTCTATGGTTGTTCCGAAATATATATAGATGTGTCGAAATGATAGGTCGAAACATTGTATACGTGTCTATGGTATCTCAAGATTACATAATATACAATACAAGTTGATTAAGTTATGGTTGGAATAGATTTGTTACCAATTTTCACGTAGCTAAAATGAGAAAAATTATCCAATCTTGTTTTACCCATAACTTCTTCATTTTAAATCCGTTTTGAGTGAATCAAATTGCTATGGTTTCATATTGAACTCTATTTTATGAATCTAAACAGAAAAAGTATAGGTTTATACTCAGAAAAATAAGTTATAAGTCGTTTTTGTAAAGGTAGTCATTTCAGTCGAAAGAACGACATCTAGATGACCATTTTAGAAAACATACTTCCACTTTGAGTTTAACCATAATTTTTGGATATAGTTTCATGTTCATAATAAAAATAATTTTCTCAGAATAAAAACTTTTAAATCAAAGTTTATCATAGTTTTTAATTAACTAACCCAAAACAGCCCGCGGTGTTACTATGACGGCGTAAATCCGGTTTTACGGTGTTTTTCGTGTTTCCAGGTTTTAAATCATTAAGTTAGCATATCATATAGATATAGAACATGTGTTTAGTTGATTTTAAAAGTCAAGTTAGAAGGATTAACTTTTGTTTGCGAACAAGTTTAGAATTAACTAAACTATGTTCTAGTGATTACAAGTTTAAACCTTCGAATAAGATAGCTTTATATGTATGAATCGAATGATGTTATGAACATCATTACTACCTTAAGTTCCTTGGATAAACCTACTGGAAAAGAGAAAAATGGATCTAGCTTCAACGGATCCTTGGATGGTTCGAAGTTCTTGAAGCAGAATCATGACACGAAAACAAGTTCAAGTAAGATCATCACTTGAAATAAGATTGTTATAGTTATAGAAATTGAACCAAAGTTTGAATATGATTATTACCTTGTATTAGAATGATAACCTACTGTAAGAAACAAAGATTTCTTGAGGTTGGATGATCACCTTACATGATTGGAAGTGAGCTAGCAAACTTGAAAGTATTCTTGATTTTATGTAACTAGAACTTGTAGAATATATGAAGAACACTTAGAACTTGAAGATAGAACTTGAGAGAGATCAATTAGATGAAGAAAATTGAATAATGAAAGTGTTTGTAGGTGTTTTTGGTCGTTGGTGTATGGATTAGATATAAAAGATATGTAATTTTGTTTTCATGTAAATAAGTCATGAATGATTACTCATATTTTTGTAATTTTATGAGATATTTCATGCTAGTTGCCAAATGATGGTTCCCATATGTGTTAGGTGACTCACATGGGCTGCTAAGAGCTGATCATTGGAGTGTATATACCAATAGTACATACATCTAAAAGCTGTGTATTGTACGAGTACGAATACGGGTGCATACGAGTAGAATTGTTGATGAAACTGAACGAGGATGTAATTGTAAGCATTTTTGTTAAGTAGAAGTATTTTGATAAGTGTATTGAAGTCTTTCAAAAGTGTATAAATACAAATTAAAACACTACATGTATATACATTTTAACTGAGTCGTTAAGTCATCATTAGTCGTTACATGTAAGTGTTGTTTTGAAACCTTTAGGTTAACGATCTTGTTAAATGTTGTTAACCCAATGTTTATAATATCAAATGATATTTTAAATTATTATATTATCATGATATTATCATGTATGAATATCTCTTAATATGATATATATATATATACATTAAATGTCTTTACAACGATAATCATTACATATGTGTCTCGTTTAAAAATCATTAAGTTAGTAGTCTTGTTTTTACATATGTAGTTCATTGTTAATATACTTAATGATATGTCTACTTATCATAGTATCATGTTAACTATATATATATATATATATCCATATATATGTCATCATATAGTTTTTACAAGTTTTAACGTTCGTGAATCACCGGTCAACTTGGGTGGTCAATTGTCTATATGAAACATATTTCAATTAATCAAGTCTTAACAAGTTTGATTGCTTAACATGTTGGAAAAATTTAATCATGTAAATATCAATCTCAATTAATATATATAAACATGGAAAAGTTCGGGTCACTACAGTTACAACTTAAGGACTTCGGGGGTTGATGATACATATAAAGTTCATCGGGGTTGGAATTAAATTTCTCTATTTTTATGCCCTTTCCCTTATTATTTTCTTTTGCCTTTTTAAATTCAGTTGGGGTAATTTCTATAACATCATCGGAATTCTCGTCGGAATCGGATTCATCGGAGAATTGGTAATCCTCCCAATATTTTGCTTCCTTGGCGAAAACACCATTGACCATAATTAACCTTGGTCGGTTGGTTGAGGATTTTCTTTTACTTAAATGTTTTATTATTTCCCCCACCGGTTCTATTTCTTCTTCCTGTTCCGATTCTTCTTCCGGTTCCGACTCTTCTTCCGGTTCCTCTTCGGGAACTTGTGAATCAGTCCACGAATCATTCCAATTTACATTTGACTCTTCATTATTATTAGGTGAGTCAATGGGTCTTGTTCTAGAGGTAGACATCTATCACATAATATCAAACGCGTTAAGAGATTAATATATCACATAATATTCACATGTTAAAAATATATAGTTTCCAACAAAATTTGTTAAGCAATCATTTTTCAAGTAAACACGGTCGAAGTCCAGACTCACTAATGCATCCTAACAAACTAGATAAGACACACTAATGCAAAATTCTGGTTCTCTAAGACCAACGCTCGGATACCAACTGAAATGTCCCGTTCTTATTGATTAAAAACGTTCCATATAAATTGATTTCGTTGCGAGGTTTTGACCTCTATATGAGACGTTTTTCAAAGACTGCATTCATTTTAAAACAAACCATAACCTTTATTTCATAGATAAAGGTTTTAAAAAGCTTTACGTAGATTATCAAATAATGATAATCTAAAATATCCTGTTTACACACGACCATTACATAATGGTTTACAATACAAATATGTTACAACAAAATAAGTTTCTTGAATGCAGTTTTTACACAATATCATACAAGCATAGACTCCAAATCTCGTCCTTATTTAAGTATGCGACAGCGGAAGCTCTTAATAATCACCTGAGAATAAACATGCTTAAAACGTCAACAAAAATGTTGGTGAGTTATAGGTTTAACCTATATATATCAAATCATAATAATAGACCACAAGATTTCATATTTCAATACACATCCCATACATAGAGATAAAAATCATTTTCTCAGAATAACAACTTTTAAATCAAAGTTTATCATAGTTTTTAATTAACTAACCCAAAACAGCCCGCGGTGTTACTACGACGGCGTAATTCCGGTTTTACGGTGTTTTTCGTGTTTCCAGGTTTTAAATCATTAAGTTAGCATATCATATAGATATAGAACATGTGTTTAGTTAATTTTAAAAGTCAAGTTAGAAGGATTAACTTTTGTTTGCGAACAAGTTTAGAATTAACTAAACTATGTTCTAGTGATTACGAGTTTAAACCTTCGAATAAGATAGTTTTATATATATGAATCGAATGATGTTATGAACATCATTACTACCTCAAGTTTAGTAGGTAAACCTATTGGAAGTGACAAGAAATGATCTAGCTTCAAAGGATCTTGGATGGCTTGAAAGTTCTTGAAGTAGGATCATGACACAAAAACAAGTTCAAGTAAGATTTTTACTCGAATTAAAATAGTTTATAGTTATAGAAATTGAATCAAAGTTTGAATATGAATATTACCTTGAATAAGAAAGATAACCTACTGTATATAACAAAGGTTTCTTGATCTTAGATGATTACTTGGAATGGATTAGAAAGCTTGGAAGTAAATTAGTAAACTTGAAGGGATTTTTGAAGTGTTCTTGAGGTGTTCTTCCTATGATGATTATAGCTTGATTCTTGAAGTGATTTTTGATGAAGATAATGATTAACTACTGGAAAAATACGTTCATAATAGTGTGTGTGTGTGTTGACAGAGAATTAGAAAGAGAATTGGAAGTGAAATGGAGTGAATGATGAGTGGTAATTGGTGAGTGGTGAGTGGGGTTAAAAGGAGTTCTAGTTAGTTGACTAGCTCATGGTAGAAGTTAAAATTGATTAGTCATACATGATATAATCAAGAGTGGAATCCCATGCTAGTTCCTATTGGTATATACCCATAGTAAGTACGTTTTGAAGCTGTGTATAATACGGGTAAGAATACGACTAGAATTCTTGATGAAAGAAAAGAATGGGAAAGTAACTGTAACCATTTTCGTTAAGTATGAGTGTTTTGATATATGTCTTGAAGTCTTCCAAAAGTATTTTAATACATCTAAATACACTACATGTATATACATTTTAACTGAGTCGTTAAGTCATCGTTAGTCGTTACATGTAAGTGTTGTTTTGAAACCTTTAAGTTAACGATCTCAATTAATGTTGTTAACCCATTGTTTATTATATCTAATGAGATGTTAAATTATTATATTATTATGATATTATGATATATTAATATATTTTAATATGATATATATACATTTAAATGTCGTTACAACTATAATCGTTACATATATGTCTCGTATCGAAATCCTTAAGTTAGTAGTCTTGTTTATATGTATATAACTCATTGTTAATATACTTATGGAGATACTTACTTATCATAATCTCATGTTAACCATATGTATATCCATATATATATCGTCATGTCGTTTTTACAAGTTTTAACGTTCGTGAATCGCCGGTCAACTTGGGTGGTCAATTGTCTATATGAAACATATTTCAATTAATCAAGTCTTAACAAGTTTGATTGCTTAACATGTTGGAAACATTTAATCATGTAAATATCAATTTCAATTAATATATATAAACATGGAAAAGTTCGGGTCACTACAGATACTTTTCACACCTTTGGCATAGCTGCTTCTGATTGTTGTTGTTGTTGCGGTTATTATTGTTGTTGGGATGATTGTTATAGTTGCTGTTGTTGTTGTTGTTGTTGTTGTTGTTGTTGTTGTTGTTGTTGTTGTTGTTGTTGTTGTTGGGCCGTTTGTTGTAGTTGCGATTGATGTTGCGATTGTTGGGATAGTTGTTGCGATTATTGTTGTAATTGCTGTTGTTGTTGTATTGGTGATTCTTATCACTGTTTTCCTCCCACTTCCTTTTGACTTGCTTCACATTGGCCTCTTCAGCAGTCTGTTCTTTAATTCTTTCTTCAATCTGGTTCACTAGTTTGTGAGCCATTCTACATGCCTGTTGTATGGAGGCGGGCTCGTGTGAACTTATATCTTCTTGGATTCTTTCCGGTAATCCTTTCACAAACGCGTCGATCTTCTCTTCCTCATCTTCGAACACTCCCGAACACAAATAAGCATAATTCTGTGAATCGTCTTTCGTACGTGGTAATATTAAATCCTTGGGTTCGTAACCCTCTAAGTTCTGTCTTGAGCTTATTGACCTCGGTTCTGGGACGGTACTTCTCATTCATCAAGTGCTTGAATGCTGACCACGGTAGTGCGTAAGCATCATCTTGTCCCACTTGCTCTAGATAGGTATTCCACCATGTTAACGTAGAACCTGTGAAGGTATGCGTAGCGTACTTCACTTTGTCCTCTTCAGTACACTTACTTATGGCAAACACCGATTCCACCTTCTCGGTCCACCGTTTCAATCCGATCGGTCCTTCGGTTCCATCAAATTCCAAAGGTTTGCAGGCAGTGAATTCTTTGTAGGTGTATCCTACACGATTTCCTGTACTGCTAGATCCAAGGTTATTGTTGGTATGTAGCGCAGCCTATACTGCGGCTATGTTTGAAGCAAGAAAGCCACGAAATTTCTCTTCACTCATATTCAAGGTGTGTCGAGTAGTCGGTGCCATTTCCTTCAAAATAGTCAAATGAAACGAGTTAATCATATAGAATATCAAGAGTAGTTAATAGTATTTCGTAGCATAATATGAACTCATTTATAAAAGTTTTTTCTTCATATTAGCGTTTTATAAGTTTAAATTCGGGTAGTACCTACCCATTAAGTTCATACTTAGTAGCTAATATACAATTCAACTACTACAATTCTATATGAAAAACTGATTATAATAATATTTCGCGTTCAAACTTTTATACAATATTTTACAAACTTACAATACCGCTTATTTTACATAGAGCATGAAATATAGCACACAATAACTTTGATACAAGATAGTTGTGAAGATAATTCTAGCTAGTACACAAGTCGTTCAGCAAAGGCAATAAAGACACGTAATTCATACGTCCAGAAACAAGTCATGCATTCTGGTTTTACTAGGACTACTTCCCATCCTTGGTCTTGTGGAACATAACCGTTATGGCCGTTGATAAGACAGCGTGTTGTAACGTCGTCAAAGGGACGAGGGTTACGTAATGACCAACAGTCTCGTAATAACCTGAAAACCTCATTTCTTACCCCAATTACCGACTCCGTCACTTGTGGGAACGTTTTGTTTAATAGTTGTAGCCCGATGTCCTTTTTCTCACTTTGGTGAGAAGCGAACATTACTAACCCGTAAGCATAGCATGCTTCTTTATGTTGCATGTTAGCCGCTTTTTCTAAATCATGAAGTCCTATATTCGGATACATTGAGTCAAAATAATTTCTTAACCCGTTGCGTAAAATAGCATTTGGGTTCCCCGCAATATATGCGTCAAAGTAAACACATCGTAACTTATGGGTTTCCCAATGTGATATCCCCCATCTTTCAAACGAAAGTCTCTTATAAACCAAGACATTCTTGGAACGTTCTTCGAATGTCTTACAAACTGATTTCGCCGTAAATAGTTGTGCCGAAGAATTCTGACCGACTCTAGACAAGATTTCATCAATCATGTCTCCGGGTAGGTCTCTTAAAATATTGGGTTGTCTATCCATTTTGTGTTTTTATACTGTAAAATAGACAAGAGTTAGATTCATAAAAAAAATACTTATTAATACAAGCAATTTTTACATATATCATAAAGCATAAGCACACTATATTACATATATTACACCACACGAATACAACTATCTTATTCCGACTCGCTCGTTTCTTCTTCTCCGGTTTTGGTTCATTTTTCCAAGTTTCTAGGGATATATGATGTTCCCCTAATACGAGCTGTCGTTTTCCACAACGGTTTAGAAAAACCTGGTGGTTTAGAGGTTCCCGGGTCATTGTTACAACTTAAGGGCTTCGGGGGTTGACGATACATATAAAGTTCATCGGGGTTGGAATTAGATTTCTCTATTTTTATGCCCTTTCCCTTATTATTTTCTTTTGCCTTTTTAAATTCAGTTGGGGTAATTTCTATAACATCATCTGAATTCTCGTCGGAATCTGATTCATCGGAGAATTGGTAATCCTCCCAATATTTTGCTTCCTTGGCGGAAACACCATTGACCATAATTAACCTTGGTCGGTTGGTTGAGGATTTTCTTTTACTTAACCGTTTTATTATTTCCCCCACCGGTTCTATTTCCTCCTCCGGTTCCTCCTCTTCCGGTTCTGATTCTTCTTCCGGTTCTGATTCGGGAACTTGTGAATCAGTCCAATATATATTCGACTCTTCGTTATTATTAGGTGAGTCAATGGGATTTGTGCTAGAGGTAGACATCTATCACACAATATCAAACATGTTAAGAGATTAATATATTACATAATATATACATGTTAATAATATATAGTTTCCAACAAAAATGTTAAGCAATCATTTTTAAAGAAAACACGGTTGAAGTCCAGACTCACTAATGCATCCTAACAAACTCGATAAGACACACTAATGCAAATTTTCTGGTTCTCTAAGACCAACGCTCGGATACCAACTGAAATGTCCCGTTCTTATTGATTAAAAACGTTCCATATTAATTGATTTCGTTGCGAGGTTTTGACCTCTATATGAGACGCTTTTCAAAGACTGCATTCATTTTTAAAACAAACCATAACCTTTATTTCATAAATAAAGGTTTAAAAAGCTTTACGTAGATTATCAAATAATGATAATCTAAAATATCCTGTTTACACACGACCATTACATAATGGTTTACAATACAAATATGTTACATCAAAATCAGTTTCTTGAATACAGTTTTTACACAATATCATACAAACATGGACTCCAAATCTTGTCCTTATTTTAGTATGCAACAGCGGAAGCTCTTAGTATTCACCTTAGAATAAACATGCTTTAAACGTCAACAAAAATGTTGGTGAGTTATAGGTTTAACCTATATATATCAAATCGTAACAATAGACCACAAGATTTCATATTTCAATACACATCCCATACATAGAGATAAAAATCATTCATATGGTGAACACCTGGTAACCGACATTAACAACATGCATATATAAGAATATCCCCATCATTCCGGGACACCCTTCGGATATGATATAAATTTCGAAGTACTAAACCATCCGGTACTTTGGATGGGGTTTGTTAGGCCCAATAGATCTATCTTTAGGATTCGCATCAATTAGGGTGTCTGTTCCCTAATTCTTAGATTACCAGACTTAATAAAAAGGGGCATATTCGATTTCGATAATTCAACCATAGAACGTAGTTTCACGTACTTGTGTCTATTTTGTAAATCATTTATAAAGCCTGCATGTATTCTCATCCCAAAAATATTAGATTTTAAAAGTGGGACTATAACTCACTTTCACATATTTTTACTTCGTCGGGAAGTAAGACTTGGCCACTGGTTGATTCACGAACCTATAACAATATATACATATATATCAAAGTATGTTCCAAATATATTTACAACACTTTTAATATATTTTGATGTTTTAAGTTTATTAAGTCAGCTGTCCTCGTTAGTAACCTACAACTAGTTGTCCACAGTTAGATGTACAGAAATAAATCTATAAATATTATCTTGAATCAATCCACGACCCAGTGTATACGTATCTCGGTATTGATCACAACTCAAACTATATATATTTTGGAATCAACCTCAACCCTGTATAGCTAACTCCAACATTTACATATAGAGTGTCTATGGTTGTTCCAAAATATATATAGATGTGTCGACATTGTGATGCCCCGTACAAAACCATCGTGTACGAATCATCAATAACAGAATCATTACAAGGTTAAGTACTATATGCTGTAATTAAAGAAGTTGCATTCACGATAAAAAGGTGATGTCATAACCGACATCAAATGTTTTACATTTCAAAAGCATGCTTCACTAAGTAGAAGCAAATAATAAGTGTATGTGACCACAATGGTCCTTACAAGTCATAGTTCAAAAGTACGAATGTTTGAATGCAAAATAAAGTAGTTCATGCGATGACAACTCTAAGCAGCGGGTGTCTACAGCACTACTAGTACACAGCGGAAGCTAACCTCAAGCACCTGAGAAAAACATGCTTAAAACCGTCAACACAAAGGTTGGTGAGCTATAGTTTAAGTATAACAGTATGTAAGGTAGGCCACGAGATTTCAGTGCTACAAAGAGCGTTTCAAAACAGTATGATAAAGTATATGTTAACCGTGGGCACTTGGTAACTAACCTAACATTTATACCCCCTGAAAGTACACTTGGCAAGTGCGTATGTATACGAAGTATTAAACACTCATTAAATGCTAGCGCTACTAGCCCGAGTGGGGATGTCAAACCCTATGGATCCATATCTAAGATTCGCGTTCACGGTTCAAAAACCAATGACTAAACGTTACCGAGCTAAAGGGAATATTTCTGCCGTTATAAAACCCACACATATATAAAGTTTAAGTACTCATGCCTAGTATGTAAAACATAAAATCCGCATGTATTCTCAGTTCCCAAAATAAGTTAAAGTAAAAAGGGAATGCTATAACTCACAATGATATGTAGCGGTAAAGTAGTAGTCGGGAAAGGTGTGCAAGTAAACGGTCCGAAGGTCCTCAACCTAAGGCAAATAGTACTAAGTCAGTAAATCGTCTTAATAGGTTTAAAAGTATGTAATTAAGGTCTTAAGGGTCATCATCATTCATCATTAAACAAAAGGCGTAAGGTAGGTTTCGTTTATGAAAGTAGTTTAAAACAAAGTCTGACTTTAGTCAGTCACCACGGCCTCTACCCTTACTGAATTAAGGTGAGACCAGTGGTCATGGCTCCATCTATGAGTCCCTTAAGTGTGGTAAAATTTACAGAAGCAAACTCGTCTTGGTTTGACCGTGGCGACGGTCTAAGTGCGAGTAGGTCATAAATTTCTGCACAACGTTAAAGGACATAGTGACGATCGGAGGGCCATAAATCCTAAACCGTAACTCGGATTAAGACGAGTCCTATATGAAAAGTTATATACTCGAAAATTTCTATCTAAAAATCATGGTTAGAACAGCCCAGGTCTGCTGGTCTGTTACAGAAACAGCAGGTCAGTAGGTTTGTACAGAAACAGTAAGTTTAAAAGGGTTCCGGTGGTCTTGGTGCTTGATGTTCATCATGGTTCTTATCCTCGATGCGTATAGCTTCAAGTGTACAACTCATTGATGTATCTAAATCATCTTAACCAAGTCTTGACCATCATAACCCATGTGCAAGTCTAAGACATGAAGCACAACTCACTTAAGAGTTGTATGAAGTTTGATGAACCAAAGTTGCATCAAAGTCTTAGATCTAACACATACATGGACTTTAAAGCTAATAACAAGTTACAAACTTGAAAGTAAACTAACTAATCAAGATCATAAGTAGTAGAACATAGTTCTTAGTTTTATCTTGAAGATCCAAGACTCAAAAGTCTAGATCCAAAGTTATATTTAAAGAAAACTTATTTGTGTGTTCTTGAACTTTCAAGGTTAACTTAATTTGTTCAAGAGATATGAGATCAAGACTAACTTGTAGTACTTGACAATATAAACTAACTACATGAAATTAAAGTGCATAAAATGAAGAAGTAACTAAGTAAACATGTAATTTGTTCATGGTTGTTCATACTTTAAAGATTCAAACCAAAGTTTGATCTTTAGAAAGTAAACTTTAAAGTTTACTTCATGAACTTCAAGTATGAGTTTAATCAACACATGAACTTGCAATCTTTTAAGAAAGTATATGTAGAACCATAACTAGTAAGTTATGTTCTTGAGTGTTCTTGATAAATACAAGATATTATGAAGAATCAAACTAGTAAGTTTGATCTTGTAGCTAGTGAAGAATAACTAACAACAAGATTCAAGTAACTACTAATCAAAGACAAGTAACATTTAAACAAAAGAATGATGATGATGAAGATGAATGGAGTCGGTTTTACAAAGAGAAAAAGAAGGAAGAAAAGCTTCAAGTTTACTTACAAGAACTAGAGAAAATGAGAGGAAAGTTGAGAGGATTTTTGCAAGTAAGTGTGTGTGTGTGTGTGTGTGTGTGAATGAGGGAATACTACAAGAAAATAAATGATGTAAAAAAAGATTTTGAATCCCTTCCCACCTAGGGAAACCGTAAGTCAGCTGTACCATGGGAGGGGAGGTTTAGTTCAATGGTTCCTTGAATGTTAAAGCTTAAAAGTGTGGATAAATGAGGTGCATGCATGGGGATTGTGTGAAACTAGATTCCATAAGTCTCTAAACTAACTAGTTACAACCTAAATGATACTTACAAGTGTTAGTGGGCTAACTAAGTCCATTAATAATGTAGGGTGGGCTTCTAAAGTCCAATAACACTAGTAAAAGCCCAAGTTCAAGTAAAAGCCCAAGTATGAATGTAATTAACAAGTTAATCCAATTAAAAGCCCAAGTAACTAACTAACAACTTTAGTTAATTAAAATGATTAATAAACTAATCATGAATGTAAATAATATCTAAAAATATTATTCGTGAAAGTTCCGGGTGTCACAAAGACGTTTCGGGCAATTAAAGTCAAGTTCGGGCAATCATGGCAACATGTAAATGTAATGACATACATTCTTTTTATCACACGTATTAATAATAATAATTATTAATAAATAAACGTTGGAAATTCCAGGGTCGTTACATTACCCACCTGTTAAAGAAAATTTCGTCCCGAAATTTTAAGCTGAGGTAGATGGAGGAGTCGGGAAAAGGTGAGGATACTTTCACATCATTTGATCCTCTCGTTCCCAAGTAAACTCAGGTCCTCGTTTGGCATTCCATCGTACTCGGACGATCGGAATCTTATTGCGTTTCAAAGTTTTGATCTCACGATCCATAATTTCAACAGGTTCTTCCACAAAGTGGAGTTTGTCGTCAATAGTAAGTTCTTCCAATGGTATGATAAGTTCAGGTGGAGCAAGACACTTCTTCAAGTTTGACACATGGAAGGTAGGATGAACTGAGCTCAATTGTGCTGGTAGATCCAAACGGTAAGCAACGGGTCCAACACATTCCAAGATCTCAAAAGGACCAATGTATCGTGGGTTCAACTTTCCACGTTTTCCAAAACGGATCACACCTTTCCAAGGTGCAACCTTCAACATTACACGATCACCAACATTAAATTCAAAGTCCTTACATTTAAGATCAGCATAACTCTTTTGGCGATCATGGGCAGTCTTAAGTCTAGCTTGAATCTGAGAAATCTTCTCCGTCGTTTCGTGGACTACCTCGGGTCCGGTGATTTGCTTTTCACCTACTTCGGCCCAACAAATAGGAGATCGGCACTTACGACCATACAATGCTTCAAAAGGTGCAGCATTAATGCTCGAGTGATAACTGTTGTTGTACGAGAATTCAGCGAGTGGCAAATGTCTTTCCCAGGCCTTTCCAAAATCAATGACACATGCACACAGCATGTCCTCCAAGGTCTGAATCGTTCGTTCACTTTGCTCGTCAGTCTGAGGATGATAAGCAGTACTCATGTCGAGACGAGTTCCCATGGCTTCTTGCAAAGAACGCCAAAATCTAGAAGCAAAACGGGGATCGCGATCGGAGATGATCGATAAAGGTACACCATGTCGTGATACAACCTCTTTGATGTATAACTGAGCAAGTCTCTCCATTGTATCAGTTTCCTTCATCGTTAGAAAGTGTGCAGATTTGGTAAGGCGGTCAACAATAACCCAAATAGTATCGTATCCGCCCACCGTCTTTGGTTGCTTAGTAATGAAATCCATTGTTATCCTTTCCCACTTCCATTGTGGGATCTCCAGTTGTTGAAGTAAACTAGAAGGTCTCTGATGCTCGGCTTTAACCTTCGAACAAGTCAAACACTTACCAACATAAGTCGCAACGTCCTTCTTAAGATTCGGCCACCAATACTGTTCTTTAAGGTCGTAGTACATCTTGCCCGCACCGGGGTGAATCGAATATCTCGATTTGTGTGCTTCATCAAGTATCAGGTTTCGTAGATCTCCATAATAAGGTACCCAAATTCTTCCGGCATAACATCGGAGTCCAGACTCCCTAACCTCGAATCGAGAGACAAGTATGTTCAAATGTTCGTGAGATATGTTCTCCTCCTTGAGAGCCTCAACTTAGGCTACTCTAATCTGGCTGTTGAGGTTCAAATGGATGGTGATGTTCAGAGCCCTAACACGAAGAGGTGCCGTCCTCTCCTTTCGGCTTAAAGCGTCAGCTACAACATTGGCCTTGCCAGGGTGATAACGGAGTTCACAATCGTAATCGTTGAGCGTCTCGATCCATCGATGCTGTCTCATATTCAGTTGCTTCTGATCAAAGATGTGCTGGAGACTCTTGTGATCGGTGAAGATAGTGCTCTTAGTTCCATACAAATAGTGTCTCCACAATTTGAGTACAAAGACAACGGCTCCAAGTTCAAGATCATGTGTAGTGTAGTTCCGCTCGTGAATCTTCAATTTTCGGGAGGCATAGGCAATAACTTTTGATCGTTGCATCAGTACACAACCAAAACCACTCTTCGATGCATCACAATAAACAACAAAGTCGTCACTGCCTTCAGGAAGTGATAGGATAGGTGCGGTGGTCAACTTCTTCTTCAAAGTTTGGAATGCTGATTCGTGTGCTGGTTCCCAAATGAACTTCTTGCCCTTGTGAGTCAGTGCGGTCAAAGGACGCGCAATCAGAGAAAATCCTTCGATGAATCTTCGGTAATAACCGGCGAGACCTAGGAATTGGCGAATATGAGTTGGAGTAGTGGGGGTCTCCCACTTGATGATGGCTTCAATCTTGGTGGGATCAACTTTGATACCCTGGTCGTTCACAACATGACCCAAAAACTGTACTTCCTTCAACCAAAATTCGCACTTGGAGAATTTGGCGTAAAGTTGCTCTTGTCTTAAGAGTTCAAGTACTAATCGGAGGTGTTGCTCATGTTCTTCTTCGCTCTTAGAGTAGATGAGGATATCATCTATGAAGACGATAACAAACTTGTCCAAGTAAGGCTTGCAGACACGATTCATGAGGTCCATGACCACGGCAGGTGCATTTGTTAAACCGAACGGCATCACGAGAAATTCATAATGACCATAACGAGTCCTGAATGCAGTTTTCATCACGTCACTTTCCTTCACCCTCAACTGGTGATAACCGGATCGCAAATCGATCTTTGAGTAGACACTCGATCCTTGTAGTTGGTCAAAAAGATCGTCAATTCGTGGAAGAGGATACCAATTCTTGATAGTCAATTTGTTGAGTTCATGGTAGTCGATACACATACGGAAGGATCCATCCTTCTTCTTCACAAACAACACAGGTGCGTCCCAAGGCGAGAAGCTTGGTTGAATAAATCCTTGGTCTAACAGCTCTTGTAGTTGACTCTGTAATTCTTGCATCTCGGAAGGTGCGAGTCTATAAGGTGCGCGAGCTACAGGTGGTGCTCCTGGCACTAAATCAATCTTAAACTCTACGGCTCTCTGCGGTGGCAATCCAGGCAATTCTTCTGGGAAGACATCAGAAAATTCGTTCACAATTCGAACGTCGTTCACGCTCTTCACCTCAGTTTCTACCGCTTTCACATGTGCTAGGACAGCAAAACGTCCCTTCTTCATAATCTTTTGCGCTTTCACGCAACTAATGAGGTTCAACTTCGAGGTACATCTCTCTCCATAGATAACCAGTGGTTCGCCATCTCCTTGTGGTATGCGAAGTGCTTTATCTCCGCAGATTATATCGACCTTTATCTTGCTCAACCAATCCATACCGACGATCACTTCAAAACTTCCCAGTTTAATAGGTATCAAATCAATTTCGAAATCTGCACCAGCTATGTTGATAATAGCTCCACGACTAATATGGTTAACCTTTTCAAGTTTTCCATTTGCGACCTCGACAAGCATACTTTCTTTTAACGGGACTAATGACCAATTAATCTTATCACAAAAATGTCTACATACATAACTTCTATCCGCACCAGTATCAAACAAGACAGAAGCTAAAAGATTGTTGATTGTGAATATACCTATCACCAAGTCGGGGTTATCGCGTGCATCCCTTGCATTAACATTAAAAGCTCTACCACGGGGTGGTCCTCTGTCTTTTCGCTTGTTTGGGCACGCATTCCTGAAATGGCCCGTCTGCCTACATTCGTAGCACTTCTTCGGTCCATTGGTGTTCGGTTTCCCATTCAAAGTGGTGACCTTGCAGTCCTTTCCGATATGCCCAGCCCGTTGGCACTTCTCACAGACAACATTGCAATATCCAGTATGGTGCTTGTAGCACTACTTGCATTGTGGTAAGGTTCCTTTGTAGTTCGGGTTGGTGTTGGTGTTGTTGTTGGGATTAGGGTTTCCACCGTTGTTGTGCCTCTTGGCGGGGGTTTGATTGTAGTTTCTCCCCCTGTTGTTGTTGTTGTTGTTGTTGTGGTTGTTGTGGTTGTTGTCCCATTTCCTCTTTTCACTACTACCGGCTTCAAACTTAGCCTTCTCTGGCTCGTCAAGGATGATTTGATTCAGGAGAGTATGCGCCATGCTTCGGGGACATTCGGTGGTTTAGATGAGGTGACATTACCCTTGATGGACTTAGGAAATCCCGAGAAGTATTTCGCCATGCGCTTGAATTCGGGGGTGACCATGGTCGGACACATTAATGCTAACTCCAAAAACCTACGATTGTAACTGTTAAGGTCATTCCCTACGGCCTTCAACTGCATGAATTCAATTTCCATCTTCTGAATTTCGGTTCTCGGACAATACTCATCAATCATAGCCGTCTTGAATTCCTCCCATGGCGTAGCATACGCCTCATCGATACCTTTCTCTTGAGCTAACGTGTTCCACCACGTTAGCGCGCCGTCAGATAGCATGCAAGATGCAAACTTGGTCTTATTGTCCTCCGAACAGTTGCTAACTCGGAATACTGATTCAAGTTTCTCGAACCATCTGATGAGACCAACTGGTCCCTCGGTGCCGCTGAAGTTATGCGGTTTGCAGCTCTGGAATTCCTTATATGTACACCCATTTCGAACGGGTGGAATAACCGGTGGTGGTGGCGGTGGAGCTTCGAGATTTCTTTCTGCTAGGGCTGCAGCAACCCGTTCGTTGATCATGTCCTCAATCTGGGCGGCGGTAGGTGTGGATCTTCCGTTAGCCATGGTATTCTAAACAAAAATTTTGACCCAAGTCAAAATCCAGCATGCAAGTAGTAATAATACAGTATATAGTGACCAACATGGAATCAAAACATCACATGTTATTAAATAATGCATCTAGGTACAAATACCACAGAATCATCGTACAACAATGTAAATAGAACATCGTGCAAGAATTAAATAACGCAAAGTTCCATTCATTAATAATAATAAGTTTCATACATCTGAATAAGTTCGTACAATACATATGAAATACATGAAACTATAACTAGATTACATCATGAAATCTAAATACAAAGTCCTACGGTGAAGGCGGGTGAACTGCTCCTCGAGCCAACTGCTCCTCGAGCTCAGTGACTCGAGCTCAGAGAGTCTCAATCTCCCTCATCAGTTCCTCGTTAGAGGGAGCTGGTGGGGCAGGCGGTGCAGGTGGGGCGGGTGGTGCGGGTGGTGCGGGTGGTGCTGATGTAGATGGTCCGGCTCCGGATGTAGACGGTACGTCCCTAGATGTAAGTGGTCCGTATCTAAATCTAGGTGGTACGGTTCCAGGAATAGTCAATACGTAACGGGGAACCTTACGTATCTATGGGTCGGCAGGGTATGGCACAACTCGTTTACGAGCAGTAACCCTACGACGATGGCCAAATGCGTCAGTAAAAGCACGACCTCCATTCACCCCTGGAATAACGGTGCCGTCGAAACGGTACCGCTTCTTCGGCGGGGTGGAGGGTGCCTGAATAGGTCTATCAGCAGGATCCTCATCATCGCTGGAGTCGTCTGATGATGAAGAATCGGCGGATGATGGGTCATCCGAATCGTGTGGTGGTGACACTGGTGGCTGAGCTGGTAATTCGAAGCGTCCGAATGCGACCAACATCTGTCTGTGTCTGCTTGGCGGAATCACGACTAAACGTCCGTCGAGAGTGCGTCGGCAAGGCGTGCACATGTGGTTACGAAACGGCCCTTCCCCGAACTCCGCGGGGATCTCGATACCCCCAATGCGGGGCTGTGACCTCGAGGGTCCGGGAGCAGACACTGGGGCAGGTGCACTAGTACTGTGACGCCCCGTACTAAATCATCATGTACGGACCATCAACAACAGGATCATTACAAGGTTAAGTACTATATGCGTTTTCAAAACAGAGTTTACATTCATAAATAAAAGTGACGTCATAACATACGTCAATTGTTTTACAAATCAAAAGTATGCTTCGCTAAGTAGAAGCATTAAATAAGTGTACGTAACCATAATGGTCGTTACATAACATAAGTTCATAAGTAAAAAGTTTGAATTTAACATAAGTAGTCATGCGATAACAACACTAGGCAGCGGGTTCTACAGCACGACTAGTAAGATAGCGGAAGCGACTTCAAGCACCTGAGAAAATACATGCTTAAAAAGGTCAACACAAAGGTTGGTGAGCTATAGTTTAAGTATAACAGTAATGTAAGTAGGCCACGAGATTTCAGTGCTACAACGAGCGTTTCAAATGTATGTAAAAGTATATGCTTAACCGTGGGCACCCGGTAACTAACTTAACGTTTAATGTACCCCCTTAAAGTGCACTTGGCAAGTGCGTATAACCTCGAAGTATTAAACACTCGTTAAATGCTAGCGCTACTAGCCCGAGTGGGGATGTCAAACCCTATGGATCCATATCTAAGATTCGCGTTCATGGTTCAAAAACCGATGATTAAACGTTACCGAGCTAAAGGGAATGTTTCTGCCATTATATAACCCACACATATATAAAGTTTAAGTACTCGTGCCTAGTATGTAAAACATAAAATCCGCATGTATTCTCAGTTCCCAAAATAAGTTAAAGTAAAAAGGGAATGCTATAACTCACAATGATTAGTAGTAACGGTAAGGTAGTAGTCGGAAAGTGGTGTGCAAGTAACGGTCCAAACGTCCTCAACCTAAGTCAAATAGCACTAAGTCAATAAGTCGTCTCAAAAGGTTTACAAGTACGTAATTAAGGTCATAAGGGTCATCATCAATCATCATTAAACAAAAGGTAACAAGTAAGACTCGTTTATGAAAGTCGTTTAAAACAAAGTCTGACTTCGGTCAGTCACCACGGCCTCTACCCTTACTGAATTAAGGTGAGACCAGTGGTCATGGCTCCGTCTATGAGTCCCTTAAGTGTGGTAAAATTTACAGAAGCAAACTCATCTTGGTTTGACCGTGGCGACGGTCTAAGTGCGAGTAGGTCAGAAATTTCTGCACAACGTTAAAGGACATGGTAACGATCGGAGGGCCATAAATCCTAAACCGTAACTCGGATTAAGACGAGTCCTATATGAAAAGTTATCTACTCGAAAAGTTCTATCTAAAAATCAAGGTTAGAACAGCCCAGGTCTACTGGCCTGTTCCAGAAGCATCAGGTTAGTAGGTTTTGGACAGAACAGTGGGTTTTGGAGAGTTCCGGTTGTCTCGGTGCTTGATGTTCATCACGGTTCTCATTCTTGATGCGTATAGCTTCAAGTGTACAACTCATGGATGTGTATACATCATTTTAACCAAGATTTGTCCATCATAACCTTAGTGCAAGTCTAAGACATGAATTTGATGAACCAAAGTTACATCAAGTCCTAGATCTACACACACATGAACAATGAAAGTAATTCTAACTAAGTTTTGACACTAGCAACACAAGTGTGAGTCTAAGACATGTAGATCAACTCACTTAAGAGTTGTATAATGTTTGATGAACCAAGGTTTCGTCAAAGTCTTAGATCTAGCACACACATGAACTTTTAAAACAATAATAAGTTACAAACTTGAATTGAACTTAAGTAAGCAAGATCTTAGCTTGTAGAACATAGTTCTTAGTTAGGTCTTGAAGATTCAAGACTCAAAGTCTAGATCTATAGTTCTTAAGTCAAATCAACACAAGTTAGAGAGTTTAAAGTGTTGTTCTTGAACTATCAAGTTAGATCCAAGAAATATAAGATCAAGATTAACTAGTAATCATGACCAAGGTTACATGTAAGTTTATGAACAAGTTCATGAACACTAAGAAAGATCACAACCAAGTGTTGAATCCATGATACTTGCACCAAAGTGTAAGCTCTTGTTGGTTTCATGTCCTTGTTCAAATGTGTAGTAAGCAACTAACAATAAGAAATAAAGAAGAAGAATGATAAGCCTAAACCAACCATGAAGGTGGTATTCTAGTAACATACAACAAACAAGAACACAAGTAACAATTATAAAGATTATAAACTTTAAATCTTGAAAACAAGTAGAGTAGAACCATAAGTTATGAAAGAACTTAGATCCTTTGTTCATGACTTCCTTAAACATAATGGAAGTAGCAAGATTACATGAGATACAAACTACTAAGTTTGATCTTTAACAATGACAAGTAACAATTACAACAAACAATCAAGTAATAACAAAAGATGATGATGATCTATGTATCATTTGGGTTCGGTTTTCACAAGGAAAAAGAAGAAGAAAAACTTCAAGTTAACTTACAAGAACAAGAGAGAATTTGAGAGAGAATGAAGCAAGTTTTGTGTGTGTGTTTGAGTGAGGGATAACAAGTGAACTAGTAATGCAAAATATGAAGTGTGGACTCCTTTGAAGCCCCCCCAAACCGACGGCCTGCAGGTGGGTCAAGGGGAGGTCTTGGTTTGTTGGATAATTGCATGTAAAGAGGCTTAAAGTTGGTTAAAGAATGGGGTTACATGGGGATTATGGCAACTAGATTCCATTTGCAAGTTAACTACCTAGTTTGAGTTCAAGTATTACTTACACTTAAAAGAATGGGCTAAAGGTCCACTAATATAAGTAGGGTGGGCTTGGAAGCCCAAGTCAAGAGTCCACTTCATTAATTAAAGCCCAAGTTCAATAAATCCCAAGTTAAACCAAATAAAGCCCAAGTAATTAACCTATCACCTTAGTTAATTAAAATGATTAATAAAATTAATCATGGATGTAAATAATATCTTAAAATATTATTCGTGCAAGTTCCGGGTGTCACAAAGACGTTTCGGGCATTTAAAGTTCAAGTACGGGCAATTAAAGCAACATGTAAATGTAATAACATACATTCGTTTAATCAAGCGTATTAATAATAATAATTATTAATAAATAACGTAGGAAAAACCAGGGTCGTTACATTACCCACCTGTTAAAGAAAATTTCGTCCCGAAATTTAAGCTGAAGTAGATGGAGGAGTCGGGAAAAGATGAGGATATTTCCGCATCATTTGATCCTCTCGTTCCCAAGTAAACTCAGGTCCTCGTTTGGCATTCCATCGTACTCGTACAATCGGAATCTTGTTGCGTTTCAAAGTTTTGATCTCACGATCCATAATCTCAACAGGTTCCTCCACAAAGTGGAGTTTGTCATCAATAGTAAGTTCTTCCAATGGTATGATGAGTTCGGGTGCAGCAAGACACTTCTTCAAGTTTGACACATGGAAGGTAGGATGAACTGAGCTCAATTGTGCTGGTAGATCCAAACGGTATGCAACTGGTCCAACACGTTCCAAGATCTCGAATGGACCAATGTACCGTGGGTTCAACTTTCCACGTTTTCCAAAACGGATCACACCTTTCCAAGGTGCAACCTTCAACATTACACGATCACCAACATTAAATTCAAAGTCTTTCCGTTTAAGATCGGCATAGCTCTTTTGGCGATCACGGGCAGTCTTAAGTCTAGCTTGGATCTGAGCAATCTTCTCCGTGGTTTCGTGAACTACCTCGGGTCCGGTGATTTGCTTTTCGCCTACTTCGGCCCAACAAATAGGAGATCGGCACTTACGACCATACAATACTTCAAAAGGTGCATCATTAATGCTTGAGTGGTAACTGTTGTTGTACGAGAATTCGGCGAGTGGAAAATGCCTTTCCCAGGCCTTTCCAAAATCAATGACACATGCACGCAGCATGTCCTCCAAGGTCTGAATCGTTCGTTCACTTTGCCCGTCAGTCTGAGGATGATAAGCAGTACTCATGTCAAGACGAGTTCCCATGGCTTCTTGCAAAGAACGCCAAAATCTGGAAGCAAAACGGGGATCGCGATCGGAGATGATTGATAAAGGTACACCATGACGAGATACAACCTCTTTGATGTACAGCTGAGCAAGTCTTTCCATTGTATCAGTTTCCTTCATCGCTAGGAAGTGTGCAGATTTGGTGAGGCGGTCAACAATAACCCAAATAGTATCGCATCCGCCCACCGTCTTCGGCAGCTTAGTAATGAAATCCATTGTGATCCTTTCCCACTTCCATTATGGGATTTCCGGCTGTTGAAGTAACCCAGAAGGTTTTTGATGCTCGGCTTTAACTTTTGAGCAAGTCAAACACTTACTAACATAAGATGCAACATCTTTCTTGAGATTGGGCCACCAATACTGTTCTTTAAGGTCGTGGTACATCTTACCTGCACCGGGGTGAATCGAATATCTCGATTTGTGTGCTTCATCAAGTATCAGGCTTCGTAGATCTCCATAGTAAGGTACCCAAATTCTTCCGGCATAACATCGGAGTCCAGACTCTCTAACCTCGAATCGAGAGACAAGTATGTTCAAATGCTCGTGAGATATGTTCTCCTCCTTGAGAGCCTCAACTTGGGCTACTCTGATCTGGTTGTTGAGGTTCGAATGGATGGTGATGTTCAGAGCCCTAACACGGAGAGGTGCCGTCCTCTCCTTTCGGCTTAAAGCGTCAGCTACAACATTGGCCTTGCCAGGGTGATAACGGAGTTCACAATCGTAGTCGTTGAGCGTCTCGATCCATCGACGCTGTCTCATATTCAATTGCTTCTGATCGAAGATGTGCTGGAGACTCTTGTGATCGGTGAAGATAGTGCTCTTAGTTCCATACAAATAATGTCTCCACAATTTGAGTGCAAAGACAACGGCTCCAAGTTCAAGATCATGTGTAGTGTAGTTCCGTTCGTGAATCTTCAATTGGCGGGAGGCATAGGCAATAACCTTTGATCGTTGCATCAATACACAACCAAAACCACTCTTCGATGCATCGCAATAAACAACAAAGTCGTCACTGCCTTCAGGAAGTGATAGGATAGGTGCGGAGGTTAACTTCTTCTTCAAAGTTTGGAATGCTGATTCGTGTGTGGGTTCCCAAATGAACTTCTTGCCCTTGTGAGTCAGTGCGGTCAAAGGACGCGCAATCAGAGAAAATCCTTCGATAAACCTTCGATAATAACCGGCGAGACCTAGAAATTGGCGAATATACGTTGGAGTAGTGGGGGTCTCCCACTTGCTGATGGCTTCAATCTTGGCGGGATCCACTTTGATACCCTGGTCGCTCACAACATGACCCAAAAACTGTACTTCCTTCAACCAAAATTCGCACTTGGAGAATTTGGCGTAAAGTTGCTCTTGTCTTAAGAGTTCAAGCACTAGCCGAAGGTGTTGCTCATGTTCTTCTTCGCTCTTAGAGTAGATGAGGATATCATCTATGAAGACGATAACAAACTTATCCAAGTAAGGCTTGCAGACACGATTCATGAGATCCATGAACACGGCAGGTGCATTTGTCAAACCGAATGGCATCACAAGGAACTCATAATGATCATAACGGGTCCTGAATGCAGTTTTCATCACGTCACTTTCCTTCACCCTCAGCTGGTGATATCCGGATCACAAATAGATCTTTGAATAAACGCTCGATCCTTGTAGTTGATCAAAAAGATCATCAATTCGTGGAAGAGGATATCGATTCTTGATAGTCAATTTGTTGAGTTCACGGTAGTCGATACACATACGGAAGGATCCATCCTTCTTCTTTACAAACAACACAGGTGCGCCCCAAGGCGAGAAGCTTGGTTGGATAAACCCTCGATCTAATAGCTCTTGTAGTTGACTCTGTAATTCTTGCATCTCGGAAGGTGCGAGTCTATAAGGTGCGCGAGCTACAGGTGCAGCTCCCGGCACTAAGTCAATCTGAAACTCTACTGCTCCCTGCGGCGGTAATCCAGGCAATTCCTCTGGGAAGACATCAGAAAATTCGTTCACAATTCGAACGTCGTTCACGTTCATCACCTCAGTTTCTACCGCTTTCACATGTGCTAGGACAGCAAAGCGTCCCTTCTTCATAATCTTTTGTGCTTTCACGCAACTAATGAGGTTCAACTTCGAGGTACATCTCTCTCCATAGATAACCAGTGGTTCCGCATCTCCTTGTGGTATGCGAAGTGCTTTATCTCCGCAGATAACATCGGCCTTTATCTTGCTCAACCAATCCATACCGACGATCACGTCAAAACTTCCCAGTTTGATAGGTATCAAATCAATTTCGAAATCTGCCCCAGCTATGTTGATAATAGCTCCACGACTAATATGGTCGACCTTTTCAAGTTTTCCATTGGCGACCTCGACAAGCACACTTTCCTTCAAAGGAACTAACGACCAATCTAACTTATCACAAAAATGTCTACACACATAGCTCCTATCGGCACCAGTATCAAATAGGACAGAAGCTAAAAGATTGTTGATTTTAAATATACCTGTTACCAAGTCGGGGTTGTCGCGTGCATCTCTTGCATTAACATTGAAGGCTCTAGCACGTGGTGGTCCGCCATCCTTACGCTTGTTAGGACACTCGTTTCTGAAATGGCCCGTCTTTCCACATTCATAACACTTCTTAGGCCCATTGTTGTTGTGGTTTGGCTTCACATTTAAAGTGGTAACCTTGCAATCCTTGCCAACATGTCCAGATCGTTGGCACTTCTCACAGATAACATTGCAATACCCAGTGTGGTGCTTGTAGCACCTATTGCATTGTGGTAAGGTTCCTTTGTAGTTCGGATTGGTGCGGTTGTTGTTGTTGGGGTTGGTGTTGTTGTTGTGCATGTTGTTGTTTTGCCTAAACCCTTCATGTCGCTTTGCCGGGTTTTGATCATAGTTCCTACCCCTGTTGTTGTTGTGGTTGTTGTCCCATTTCCTCTTTTCACCGCTAACAGTTTCAAACTTAGCCTTCTCCGGCTCGTCAAGGATGATTTGATTCAAGAGAGTATGCGCCATGCGCATTGCTTCGGGAACACTTGGTGGCTTGGATGAGGTAACATTACCCTTGATGGACTTAGGAAGTCCCGAGAAGTATTTCTCCAAACGCTTAAATTCGGGGGTGACCATGGTTGGACACATAAGAGCCAATTCCAAAAACCTACGGTTGTAGCTGTTAAGGTCGTTCCCTACGGTTTTCAATTGCATAAATTCGATTTCCATCTTTTGAATCTCGGTTCTCGGACAGTATTCCTCGATCATAGCACATTTAAATTCTTCCCAAGGCGTAGCATACGCCTCATCAATTCCTTGCGCTTGGGCCATGGTATTCCACCATGTAAGCGCGCCATCAGAAAGTGTGCAAGATGCAAATTTCGTTTTGTTAGCCTCAGAACAATTGCTAACCCTGAATACCGATTCCAACTTTTCGAACCATCTGGTGAGACCGACGGGTCCCTCAGTGCCATTGAAGTAGTGTGGCTTGCAGCTTTGAAATTCCTTGTAAGTACACCCATCTCGAACGACAGGTGGATTGACAGGCGGTGGTGGTGGAGCTTGGGGTTGTCTTTCAGCTAGTGCAGCAGCGACTCGCTCGTTAATCATTTCCTCAATTTGTGCCGCGGTGGGGATAGATCTCCCGTTGGCCATGATGTTCTATACAAACATTTTGACTCAAGTCAAAATCCATTATGCAAATAATAATAGTACATTATATAACAACCAACATGAGAACAGCACAACACGTGTTGATTAAATAACGCAAGCAGATATAAGTACCACAAAACCATGAGATGATAACGTAAATAGAACACTTGCGCAAGAAGTAAGCAACACAAATTTCATTCATTAACGATAATAAGTTCATACATTACAATAAGTTCGTACATTACATAAGTGAAATATGAAATTACAAAAGAGATTACAATACAGAATCTAGTACAAAGTCCTACGGCGATGGTGGGTACAAAATGTCCAAAACATGAGTCAACTGCTCCTCGAGCTCAGTAACTCGAGTCTGGAGAATCTCAATCTCCCGCCTCATTTCCTCATTAGAGGAAGATGGTGGGGCAGGTGGTGCTGGCGGTGCAGGTGGAGCCGGTGGTGCTGAAGTGGATGGTCCGGCTCTGGGTGGAGACGGTAATATCTGTGGGTCGGCGGGGTACGGCACCAGCCGTTTACGATCAGTGATCCTACGACGCCGACCATAAGCGTCAGTGATAGTACGACCAGGAATTATGCCAGCGAAGCGATACCGCTTCTTCGGCGGGGTAGAAGGTGCTTGAATCGGTCGGTCAGCGGGATCCTCCTCATCACTGGAGTCGTCAGATGAGGTGTCGTCTGAAGAAGCATCGGTGGAAGAACCGTCGTCTGAATCATGCGGTGGTGGCGCGGGTGGCTCAACATATCCGAAAGCGGCCAACATCTGTCGGTGTCGGCCTGGCGTAATCACGGCTAAGCGGCCGTCGGCAGTGCGTCGGCAAGGTGTGCGCCAGTGATTACGGAAGGGTCCTTCCCCGAACTCCGCGGGGATCTCCATGCCACCAATGCGAGCCAGTTGCCTCAGGGGTCTGGAAGAAGACGCCGGGATAGGCACACTAGAGCTAGCTCCAGAACTAGAGGCGCCGGGGTCGCCAGTGGGTGTCGGGGCCGGAATGTCGGCAGCAGCAGCAGCAGCAATAGGTGCAGCAGTGGGTGGAACAACGGGGCCTGAGCCGCTCTGGATGTCAGCAGGTGGAACGTCCGACATCTGAACAAGGAAAAATAAATTTTTCCATGTCAGTATGTCATAAAGCAAGCAAATAATAGGCCAACAGTTTAAATCATGTATAACAATAAGTAGCATGGCAATATCAGTAATCGTATGAAACTAGCATGCAATCGAAAGCAAGTAATAGCATGCAGTAGTGAAATCACGTAGTAGCATACGGCATATAGCAGTAACAGTAAGCACCAGCATGCAGTAAGTTCAGCGGAAACAAGTAAACCAACAAGTTGTAGATTAGCCCTATTAGTGAATCCTACTCGGGTCGGTCTTAGACTCACTAATGCCTCCTAATTCCCTACAACCAATGCTCTGATACCAAATGTGACGCCCCGTACTAAATCATCATGTACGGATCATCAACAACAGGATCATTACAAGGTTAAGTACTATATGCGTTTTCAAAACAGAGTTTACATTCATAAATAAAAGTGACGTCATAACATACGTCAATTGTTTTACAAATCAAAAGTATGCTTCGCTAAGTAGAAGCATTAAATAAGTGTACGTGACCATAATGGTCGTTACATAACATAAGTTCATAAGTAAAAAGTTTGAATGCAACATAAGTAGTCATGCGATAACAACACTAGGCAGCGGGTTCTACAGCACGACTAGTAAGATAGCGGAAGCGACTTCAAGCACCTGAGAAAATACATGCTTAAAAAGGTCAACACAAAGGTTGGTGAGCTATAGTTTAAGTATAACAGTAATGTAAGTAGGCCACGAGATAGTCAATTCGTGGAAGAGGATATCGATTCTTGATAGTCAATTTGTTGAGTTCACGGTAGTCGATACACATACGAAAGGATCCATCCTTCTTCTTTACAAACAACACAGGTGCGCCCCAAGACGAGAAGCTTGGTTGGATAAACCCTCGATCTAATAGCTCTTGTAGTTGACTCTGTAATTCTTGCATCTCGGAAGGTGCGAGTCTATAAGGTGCGCGAGCTACAGGTGCAGCTCCCGGCACTAAGTCAATCTGAAACTCTACTGCTCCCTGCGGCGGTAATCCAGGCAATTCCTCTGGGAAGACATCAGAAAATTCGTTCACAATTCGAACGTCGTTCACGTTCATCACCTCAGTTTCTACCGCTTTCACATGTGCTAGGACAGCAAAGCGTCCCTTCTTCATAATCTTTTGTGCTTTCACGCAACTAATGAGGTTCAACTTCGAGGTACATCTCTCTCCATAGATAACCAGTGGTTCGCCATCTCCTTGTGGTATGCGAAGTGCTTTATCTCCACAGATAACATCGGCCTTTATCTTGCTCAACCAATCTATACCGACGATCACGTCAAAACTTCCCAGTTTGATAGGTATCAAATCAATTTCGAAATCTGCCCCAGCTATGTTGATAATAGCTCCACGACTAATATGGTCGACCTTTTCAAGTTTTCCATTGGCGACCTCGACAAGCACACTTTCCTTCAAAGGAACTAACGACCAATCTAACTTATCACAAAAATGTCTACACACATAGCTCCTATCGGCACCAGTATCGAATAGGACAGAAGCTAAAAGATTGTTGATTTTAAATATACCTGTTACCAAGTCGGGGTTGTCGCGTGCATCTCTTGCATTAACATTGAAGGCTCTAGCACGTGGTGGTCCGCCATCCTTACGCTTGTTAGGACACTCGTTTCTGAAATGGCCCGTCTTTCCACATTCATAACACTTCTTAGGCCCATTGTTGTTGTGGTTTGGCTTCACATTTAAAGTGGTAACCTTGCAATCCTTGCCAACATGTCCAGATCGTTGGCACTTCTCACAGATAACATTGCAATACCCAGTGTGGTGCTTGTAGCACCTATTGCATTGTGGTAAGGTTCCTTTGTAGTTCGGATTGGTGCGGTTGTTGTTGTTGGGGTTGGTGTTGTTGTTGTGCATGTTGTTGTTTTGCCTAAACCCTTCATGTCGCTTTGCCGGGTTTTGATCATAGTTCCTACCCCTGTTGTTGTTGTGGTTGTTGTCCCATTTCCTCTTTTCACCGCTAACAGTTTCAAACTTAGCCTTCTCCGGCTCGTCAAGGATGATTTGATTCAAGAGAGTATGCGCCATGCGCATTGCTTCGGGAACACTTGGTGGCTTGGATGAGGTAACATTACCCTTGATTGACTTAGGAAGTCCCGAGAAGTATTTCTCCAAACGCTTAAATTCGGGGGTGACCATGGTTGGACACATAAGAGCCAATTCCAAAAACCTACGGTTGTAGCTGTTAAGGTCGTTCCCTACGGTTTTCAATTGCATAAATTCGATTTCCATCTTTTGAATCTCGGTTCTCGGACAGTATTCCTCGATCATAGCACATTTAAATTCTTCCCACATACGCCTCATCAATTCCTTGCGCTTGGGCCATGGTATTCCACCATGTAAGCGCGCCATCAGAAAGTGTGCAAGATGCAAATTTCGTTTTGTTAGCCTCAGAACAATTGCTAACCCTGAATACCGATTCCAACTTTTCGAACCATCTGGTGAGACCGACGGGTCCCTCAGTGCCATTGAAGTAGTGTGGCTTGCAGCTTTGAAATTCCTTGTAAGTACACCCATCTCGAACGACAGGTGGATTGACAGGCGGTGGTGGTGGAGCTTGGGGTTGTCTTTCAGCTAGTGCAGCAGCGACTCGCTCGTTAATCATTTCCTCAATTTGTGCCGCGGTGGGGATAGATCTCCCGTTGGCCATGATGTTCTATACAAACATTTTGACTCAAGTCAAAATCCATTATGCAAATAATAATAGTACATTATATAACAACCAACATGAGAACAGCACAACACGTGTTGATTAAATAACGCAAGCAGATATAAGTACCACAAAACCATGAGATGATAACGTAAATAGAACACTTGCGCAAGAAGTAAGCAACACAAATTTCATTCATTAATGATAATAAGTTCATACATTACAATAAGTTCGTACATTACATAAGTGAAATATGAAATTACAAAAGAGATTACAATACAGAATCTAGTACAAAGTCCTACGGCGATGGTGGGTACAAAATGTCCAAAACATGAGTCAACTGCTCCTCGAGCTCAGTAACTCGAGTCTGGAGAATCTCAATCTCCCGCCTCATTTCCTCATTAGAGGAAGATGGTGGGGCAGGTGGTGCTGGCGGTGCAGGTGGAGCCGGTGGTGCTGAAGTGGATGGTCCGGCTCTGGGTGGAGACGGTAATATCTGTGGGTCGGCGGGGTACGGCACCAGCCGTTTACGAGCAGTGATCCTACGACGCCGACCATAAGCGTCAGTGATAGTACGACCAGGAATTATGCCAGCGAAGCGATACCGCTTCTTCGGCGGGGTAGAAGGTGCTTGAATCGGTCGGTCAGCGGGATCCTCCTCATCACTGGAGTCATCAGATGAGGTGTCGTCTGAAGAAGCATCGGTGGAAGAACCGTCGTCTGAATCATGCGGTGGTGGCGCGGGTGGCTCAACATATCCGAAAGCGGCCAACATCTGTCAGTGTCGGCCTGGCGTAATCACGGCTAAGCGGCCGTCGGCAGTGCGTCGGCAAGGTGTGCGCCAGTGATTACGGAAGGGTCCTTCCCCGAACTCCGCGGGGATCTCCATGCCACCAATGCGAGCCAGTTGCCTCAGGGTTCTGGAAGAAGACGCCGGGATAGGCACACTAGAGCTAGCTCCAGAACTAGAGGCGCCAGGGTCGCCAGTGGGTGTCGGGGCCGGAATGTCGACAGCAGCAGCAGCAGCAATAGGTGCAGCAGTGGGTGGAACAACGGGGCCTGAGCCGCTCTGGATGTCAGCAGGTGGAACGTCCGACATCTGAACAAGGAAAAATAAATTTTTCCATGTCAGTATGTCATAAAGCAAGCAAATAATAGGCCAACAGTTTAAATCATGTATAACAATAAGTAGCATGGCAATATCAGTAATCGTACGAAACTAGCATGCAATCGAAAGCAAGTAATAGCATGCAGTAGTGAAATTACGTAGTAGCATACGGCATATAGCAGTAACAGTAAGCAGCAGCATGCAGTAAGTTCAGCGGAAACAAGTAAACCAACAAGTTGTAGATTAGCCCTATTAGTGAATCCTACTCGGGTCGGTCTTAGACTCACTAATGCCTCCTAATTCCCTACAACCAATGCTCTGATACCAAATGTGACGCCCCGTACTAAATCATCATGTACGGACCATCAACAACAGGATCATTACAAGGTTAAGTACTATATGCGTTTTCAAAACAGAGTTTACATTCATAAATAAAAGTGACGTCATAACATACGTCAATTGTTTTACAAATCAAAAGTATGCTTCGCTAAGTAGAAGCATTAAATAAGTGTACGTGACCATAATGGTCGTTACATAACATAAGTTCATAAGTAAAAAGTTTGAATGCAACATAAGTAGTCATGCGATAACAACACTAGGCAGCGGGTTCTACAGCACGACTAGTAAGATAGCGGAAGCGACTTCAAGCACCTGAGAAAATACATGCTTAAAAAGGTCAACACAAAGGTTGGTGAGCTATAGTTTAAGTATAACAGTAATGTAAGTAGGCCACGAGATTTCAGTGCTACAACGAGCGTTTCAAAAGTATGTAAACGTATATGCTTAACCGTGGGCACCCGGTAACTAACTTAACGTTTAATGTACCCCCTTAAAGTGCACTTGGCAAGTGCGTATAACCTCGAAGTATTAAACACTCGTTAAATGCTAGCGCTACTAGCCCGAGTGGGGATGTCAAACCCTATGGATCCATATCTAAGATTCGCGTTCATGGTTCAAAAACCGATGATTAAACGTTACCGAGCTAAAGGGAATGTTTCTGCCATTATATAACCCACACATATATAAAGTTTAAGTACTCGTGCCTAGTATGTAAAACATAAAATCCGCATGTATTCTCAGTTCCCAAAATAAGTTAAAGTAAAAAGGGAATGCTATAACTCACAATGATTAGTAGTAACGGTAAGGTAGTAGTCGGAAAGTGGTGTGCAAGTAACGGTCCAAACGTCCTCAACCTAAGTCAAATAGCACTAAGTCAATAAGTCGTCTCAAAAGGTTTACAAGTACGTAATTAAGGTCATAAGGGTCATCATCAATCATCATTAAACAAAAGGTAACAAGTAAGACTCGTTTATGAAAGTCGTTTAAAACAAAGGCTGACTTCGGTCAGTCACCACGGCCTCTACCCTTACTGAATTAAGGTGAGACCAGTGGTCATGGCTCCGTCTATGAGTCCCTTAAGTGTGGTAAAATTTACAGAAGCAAACTCGTCTTGGTTTGACCGTGGCGACGGTCTAAGTGCGAGTAGGTCAGAAATTTCTGCACAACGTTAAAGGACATGGTAACGATCGGAGGGCCATAAATCCTAAACCGTAACTCGGATTAAGACGAGTCCTATATGAAAAGTTATCTACTCGAAAAGTTCTATCTAAAAATCAAGGTTAGAACAGCCCAGGTCTACTGGCCTGTTCCAGAAGCATCAGGTCAGTAGGTTTTGGACAGAACAGTGGGTTTTGGAGAGTTCCGGTTGTCTCGGTGCTTGATGTTCATCACGGTTCTCATTCTTGATGCGTATAGCTTCAAGTGTACAACTCATGGATGTGTATACATCATTTTAACCAAGATTTGTCCATCATAACCTTAGTGCAAGTCTAAGACATGAATTTGATGAACCAAAGTTACATCAAGTCCTAGATCTACACACACATGAACAATGAAAGTAATTCTAACTAAGTTTTGACACTAGCAACACAAGTGTGAGTCTAAGACATGTAGATCAACTCACTTAAGAGTTGTATAATGTTTGATGAACCAAGGTTTCGTCAAAGTCTTAGATCTAGCACACACATGAACTTTTAAAACAATAATAAGTTACAAACTTGAATTGAACTTAAGTAAGCAAGATCTTAGCTTGTAGAACATAGTTCTTAGTTAGGTCTTGAAGATTCAAGACTCAAAGTCTAGATCTATAGTTCTTAAGTCAAATCAACACAAGTTAGAGAGTTTAAAGTGTTGTTCTTGAACTAACAAGTTAGATCCAAGAAATATAAGATCAAGATTAACTAGTAATCATGACCAAGGTTACATGTAAGTTTATGAACAAGTTCATGAACACTAAGAAAGATCACAACCAAGTGTTGGATCCATGATACTTGCACCAAAGTGTAAGCTCTTGTTGGTTTCATGTCCTTGTTCAAATGTGTAGTAAGCAACTAACAATAAGAAAAGAAGAAGAATGATAAGCCTAAACCAACCATGAAGGTGGTATTCTAGTAACATACAACAAACAAGAACACAAGTAACAATTATAAAGATTATAAACTTTAAATCTTGAAAACAAGTAGAGTAGAACCATAAGTTATGAAAGAACTTAGATCCTTTGTTCATGACTTCCTTAAACATAATGGAAGTAGCAAGATTACATGAGATACAAACTACTAAGTTTGATCTTTAACAATGACAAGTAACAATTACAACAAACAATCAAGTAATAACAAAAGATGATGATGATCTATGTATCATTTGGGTTCGGTTTTCACAAGGAAAAAGAAGAAGAAAAACTTCAAGTTAACTTACAAGAACAAGAGAGAATTTGAGAGAGAATGAAGCAAGTTTTGTGTGTGTGTTTGAGTGAGGGATAACAAGTGAACTAGTAATGCAAAATATGAAGTGTGGACTCCTTTAAAGCCCCCCCAAACCGACGGCCTGCAGGTGGGTCAAGGGGAGGTCTTGGTTTGTTGGATAATTGCATGTAAAGAGGCTTAAAGTTGGTTAAAGGATGGGGTTACATGGGGATTATGGCAACTAGATTCCATTTGCAAGTTAACTACCTAGTTTGAGTTCAAGTATTACTTACACTTAAAAGAATGGGCTAAAGGTCCACTAATATAAGTAGGGTGGGCTTGGAAGCCCAAGTCAAGAGTCCACTTCATTAATTAAAGCCCAAGTTCAATAAATCCCAAGTTAAACCAAATAAAGCCCAAGTAATTAACCTATCACCTTAGTTAATTAAAATGATTAATAAAATTAATCATGGATGTAAATAATATCTTAAAATATTATTCGTGCAAGTTCCGGGTGTCACAAAGACGTTTCGGGCATTTAAAGTTCAAGTACGGGCAATTAAAGCAACATGTAAATGTAATAACATACATTCGTTTAATCAAGCGTATTAATAATAATAATTATTAATAAATAACGTAGGAAAAACCAGGGTCATTACAAGTACCATCTCCGGAAGTGGAAGCGCCGGGATCACTAGTGGGTGTCGGGGCCGGTGTATCGGCAGTAGAAGCAGCAGGTGTAGCAGTAGGTAGGGCGACGGGGTCTGAGTCTGTACTTCCCGAAATGCCAGCAGGTGGAACATCCGACATCTGAACAAGGAAAAATAAATTTTCCATGTCAGTATGTCATAAAGCAAGCAAATAATAGGCCAACAGTTTAAATCATGTATAACGGTAACTAGCATGGCAATAACAGTAATTCGTATGAAAGTAGCATGCAATCGGAAGCAAGTAGCATCATGCAGTAGTGAAATCATGTAATAGCATATGGTATATAGCAGTAACAGTAAGCAGCAGCATGCAGTAAGTTCAGCAGAAACACGTAAACTAGCAAGTTGTAGACTAGTCCTATTAGTGAATCCTACTCGGGTCGGTCTTAGACTCACTAATGCAACCTAATTCCCTACAACCAATGCCCTGATACCAAATGTGATGCCCCGTACAAAACCATCGTGTACGAATCATCAACAACAGGATCATTACAAGGTTTAGTACTATATGCTGTAATTAAAGAAGTTGCATTCACGATAAAAAGGTGATGTCATAACCGACATCAAATGTTTTACATTTCAAAAGCATGCTTCACTAAGTAGAAGCAAATAATAAGTGTATGTGATCACAATGGTCGTTACAAGTCATAGTTCAAAAGTACGAATGTTTGAATGCAAAATAAAGTAGTTCATGCGATGACAACTCTAAGCAGCGGGTGTCTACAGCACTACTAGTACACAGCGGAAGCTAACCTCAAGCACCTGAGAAAAACATGCTTAAAAACGTCAACACAAAGGTTGGTGAGCTATAGTTTAAGTATAACAGTATGTAAGGTAGGCCACGAGATTTCAGTGCTACAAAGAGCGTTTCAAAACAGTATGATAAAGTATATGTTAACCGTGGGCACTTGGTAACTAACTTAACATTTATACCCCCTGAAAGTACACTTGGAAAGTGCGTATGTATACGAAGTATTAAACACTCGTTAAATGCTAGCGCTACTAGCCCGAGTGGGGATGTCAAACCCTATGGATCCATATCTAAGATTCGCGTTCACGGTTCAAAAACCAATGACTAAACGTTACCGAGCTAAAGGGAATATTTCTTCCGTTATAAAACCCACACATATATAAAGTTTAAGTACTCGTGCCTAGTATGTAAAACATAAAATCCGCATGTATTCTCAGTTCCCAAAATAAGTTAAAGTAAAAAGGGAATGCTATAACTCACAATGATATGTAGCGGTAAAGTAGTAGTCGGGAAAGGTGTGCAAGTAAACGGTCCGAAGGTCCTCAACCTAAGGCAAATAGTACTAAGTCAGTAAATCATCTTAATAGGTTTAAAAGTATGTAATTAAGGTCTTAAGGGTCATCATTAAACAAAAGGCGTAAGGTAGGTTTCGTTTATGAAAGTAGTTTAAAACAAAGTCTGACTTTAGTCAGTCACCACGGCCTCTACCCTTACTGAATTAAGGTGAGACTAGTGGCCATGGCTCCGTCTATGAGTGCCTTAAGTGTGGTAAAATTTACAGAAGAAAACTCATCTTGGTTTGACCGTGGCGACGGTCTAAGTGCGAGTAGGTCAGAAATTTCTGCACAACGTTAAAGGACATAGTGACGATCGGAGGGCCATAAATCCTAAACCGTAACTCGGATTAAGATGAGTCCTATATGAAAAGTTATCTACTCGAAAATTTCTATCTAAAAATCATGGTTAGAACATCCCAGGTCTGCTGGTCTGTTACAGAAACAGCAGGTCAGTAGGTTTGTACAGAAACAGTAAGTTTAAAAGGGTTCCGGTGGTCTTGGTGCTTGATGTTCATCATGGTTCTTATCCTCGATGCGTATAGCTTCAAGTGTACAACTCATTGATGTATCTACATCATCTTAACCAAGTCTTGACCATCATAACCCATGTGCAAGTCTAAGACATGAAGCACAACTCACTTAAGAGTTGTACGAAGTTTGATGAACCAAAGTTGCATCAAAGTCTTATATCTAACACATACATGGAATTTAAAGCTAATAACAAGTTACAAACTTGAAAGTAAACTAACTAATCAAGATCATAAGTAGTAGAACATAGTTCTTAGTTTGATCTTGAAGATCCAAGACTCAAAAGTCTAGATCCAAAGTTATATTTAAAGAAAACTTATTTGTGTGTTCTTGAACTTTCAAGGTTAACTTAATTTGTTCAAGAGATATGAGATCAAGACTAACTTGTAGTACTTGACCATATAAACTAACTACATGAAATTAAAGTGCATAAAATGAAGAAGTAACTAAGTAAACATGTAATTTGTTCATGGTTGTTCATACTTTAAAGATTCAAACCAAAGTTTGATCTTTAGAAAGTAAACTTTAAAGTTTACTTCATGAACTTCAAGTATGAGTTTAATCAACACATGAACTTGCAATCTTTTAAGAAAGTATATGTAGAACCATAACTAGTAAGTTATGTTCTTGAGTGTTCTTGATAAATAAAAGATATTATGAAGAATCAAACTAGTAAGTTTGATCTTGTAGCTAGTGAAGAATAACTAACAACAAGATTCAAGTAACTACTAATCAAAGACAAGTAACATTTAAACAAAAGAATGATGATGATGAAGATGAATGGAGTCGGTTTTACAAAGAGAAAAATAAGGAAGAAAAGCTTCAAGTTTACTTACAAGAACTAGAGAAAATGAGAGGAAAGTTGAGAGGATTTTTGCAAGTAAGTGTGTGTGTGTGTGTGAATGAGGGAATACTACAAGTAAATAAATGATGTAAAAAAAAGATTTTGAATCCCTTCCCACCTAGGGAAACCGTAAGTCAGCTGTACCATGGGAGGGGAGGTTTAGTTCAATGGTTCCTTGAATGTTAAAGCTTAAAAGTGTGGATAAATGAGGTGCATGCATGGGGATTGTGTGAAACTAGATTCCATAAGTCTCTAAACTAACTATTTACAACCTAAATGATACTTACAAGTGTTAGTGGGCTAACTAAGTCCATTAATAATGTAGGGTGGGCTTCTAAAGTCCAATAACACTAGTAAAAGCCCAAGTTCAAGTAAAAGCCCAAGTATGAATGTAATTAACAAGTTAATCCAATTAAAAGCCCAACTAACTAACTAACAACTTTAGTTAATTAAAATGATTAATAAACTAATCATGAATGTAAATAATATCTAAAAATATTATTCGTGAAAGTTCCGGGTGTCACAAAGACATTTCGGGCAATTAAAGTCAAGTTCGGGCAATCATGGCAACATATAAATGTAATGACATACATTCGTTTTATCACACGTATTAATAATAATAATTATTAATAAATAAACGTTGGAAATTCCAGGGTCGTTACAGACATGATAGGTCGAAACATTGTATACGTGTCTATGGTATCTCAAGATTACATAATATACAATACAAGTTGATTAAGTTATGGTTGGAATAGATTTGTTACCAATTTTCACGTAGCTAAAATGAGAAAAATAATCCAATCTTGTTTTACCCATAACTTCTTCATTTTAAATCCGTTTTGAGTGAATCAAATTGCTTTGATTTCATATTGAACTCTATTTTATGAATCTAAACAGAAAAAGTATAGGTTTATAGTCGGAAAAATAATTTACAAGTCATTTTTGTAAAGGTAGTCATTTCAGTCGAAAGAACGACGTCTAGATGACCATTTTAGAAAACATACTTCCACTTTGAGTTTAACCATAATTTTTGGATATAGTTTCATGTTCATAATAAAAATCATTTTCCCAGAATAACAACTTTTAAATCAAAGTTTATCATAGTTTTTAATTAACTAACCCAAAACAGCCCGCTGTGTTACTACGACGGCGTAAATCCGGTTTTACGGTGTTTTTCGTGTTTCCAGGTTTTAAATCATTAAGTTAGCATATCATATAGATATAGAACATGTGTTTAGTTGATTTTAAAAGTCAAGTTAGAAGGATTAACTTTTATTTGCGAACAAGTTTAGAATTAACTAAACTATGTTCTTGTGATTACAAGTTTAAACCTTCGAATAAGATAGCTTTATATGTATGAATCGAATGATGTTATGAACATCATTACTACCTCAAGTTCCTTGGATAAACCTACTGGAAATGAGAAAAATAGATCTAGCTTCAAAGGATCCTTGGATGGCTTGAAAGTTCTTGAAGCAGAATCATGACACGAAAACAATTTCAAGTAAGATTTCCACTCGAAATAAGATTGTTATAGTTATAGAAATTGAAGTAAAGTTTGAATATGATTATTACCTTGTATTAGAAAGATAACCTACTGTAAGTAACAAAGTTTTCTTGATCTTGGATGATTACTTGGAATGGATTTAGAAAACTTAGAAGTAAACTTGCAATCTTGGAAGTATTCTTGATTTTATGAAACTAGAACTTTTGGAATTTATGAAGAACACTTAGAACTTGAAGATAGAACTTGAGAGAGATCAATTAGATGAAGAAAATTTAAGAATGAAAGTGTTTGTAGGTGTTTTTGGTCGTTGGTGTATGGATTGGATATAAAGGATATGTAATTTTGTTTTCATGTAAATAAGTCATGAATGATTACTCATATTTTTGTAATTTTATGAGATATTTCATACTAGTTGACAAATGATGGTTCCCACATGTGTTAGGTGACTCACATGGGCTGCTAAGAGCTAATCATTGGAGTGTATATACCAATAGTACATACATCTAAAAGTTGTGTATTGTACAAGTATGAATACTGGTGCATACGAGTAGAATTGTTGATGAAACAGAACGAGGATGTAATTGTAAGCATTTTTGTTAAGTATAAGTATTTTGATAAGTGTCTTGAATTCTTTCAAAAGTGTATGAATATATATTAAAACACTACATGTATATACATTTTAACTGAGTCGTTAAGTCATCGTTAGTCGTTACATGTAAATGTTGTTTTGAAACCTTTAGGTTAACGATCTTGTTGAATGTTGTTAACCCATTGTTTATTATAACACATGAGATGTTAAATTGTTATATTATCATGATATTATGATATAAAATATATCTTAGTATGATATATATACAGTTAAATGTCGTTACAACGATAATCGTTACATATATGTCTCGTTTCGAAATTATTAAGTTAGTAGTCTTATTTTTACATATGTATTTCATTGTTAATACACTTAATAATATATTTACTTATCATTTAACATAATTAACCAAGTGTATCAATATCTTAATATGATTCATATGTACCTAGTAAGACGTTGTTATAACGATAATCGTTATATATATATCGTTTTCGAGTTTCTTAAATTAATAGTCTCATTTTTATGTATATAACTCATTGTTAAAATACCTAATGAGATACATACTTATAATAAAATCATGTTAAATATATATATAACCATATATATGTCATCGTATAGTTTTTACAAGTTTTAACGTTCGTGAATCACCGGTCAACTTGGGTGGTCAATTGTCTATATGAAACCTATTTCAATTAATCAAGTCTTAACAAGTTTAATTGCTTAACATGTTGGAAACACTTAATCATGTAAATAACAATTTCATTTAATATATATATAAACATGGAAAAGTTCGGGTCACTACAGACTCCAAGTAATATCTCTAAATGAGCAAATGTACAGCGGAAGATTTCTTTCAAACCTGAGAATAAACATGCTTTCAAGTGTCAACCAAAAGGTTGGTGAGTTCATTAGTTTATCATAAATATTTATTTCCATTATTTTAATAGACCACAAGATTTTCATTTCCATCTTTCATAAACATCATCTCATATCAGGCATTTTGCAAAAACTGCATAGTGATAAAAATCATTCATATGGATTGAACACCTGGTAACCGACATTAACAGAATGCATCTAGAAAATCCCCATCATTCCGGGACTCTCATCGGACATGATAAAATTGAAGTACTAAAGCATCCGTAACCCGGATGCAGTTTGTTAGGCCCAATAGATCTATCTTTAGGATTCGCGTCAATTAAAGTGTCTGTTCCCTAATTCTTAGATTACCAGACTAAAAAGGGTGATATTCAATTCGATAATCCAACCATAGAATGTAGTTTCGATTACTTGTGTCTATTTCGTAAAACATTTATAAAAGCAGCGCATGTATTCTCAGTCCCAAAAATATATATTGCAAAAGCATTTAAAAAGGGAATAATGAAACTCACAATACTGTATTTCGTAGCATTAATGCAAATGACGGCACTGAACAAGTGCAGGGTTGGACTTGGATTCACGAACCTATATTAAGTATGTATATTTATATGTCGGTCGATATCTGTCTAACAATTTAGTTTAAATCGTAGTGTATCACAATCCTAATGCTCGAGACTAATATGCAAAACTCAACAAAAGTCAACTTGACACAAAATGACTTTCAAAATCTATACATGATTATTATATAACTTAACATAGTCGTTTTATATATTTAATATATTTAACAGCTTTTAGTAGAGTAAATAATATAATTCATTTATTAACAATTCAAATTTTATATTAAAATTTATGAGAATATACTTTTATATATATATCTTAAATAATAAAATTTATAAAGTTCATTTAATATCATAAAAATATAATGATATGTATTATTAATATAATTATATTACATGTAGTAAGATATCTTTGTATCACATTTTTATTTGATAAAATAATGTCGATAATAACAATAATAAGTAAAAGTTGTATTATTTTGTAATAATAATTATTATTATTCTACTAATAACAATATTTATATTTACTAACAATGATATTAATTATGATAAAATAATAACTTTTATTAATAATACTAAAATAATAATAATAATGATATTTTATAATAATAATGATATTTCTATTAAAAATAATAATTTTAGTAAAAATGATCGTTTTAATATTAATAATACTTTTAATAATAATAA
The DNA here is from genome assembly GCF_046630445.1 of Rutidosis leptorrhynchoides. Taxonomy (NCBI): domain Eukaryota; kingdom Viridiplantae; phylum Streptophyta; class Magnoliopsida; order Asterales; family Asteraceae; genus Rutidosis; species Rutidosis leptorrhynchoides. Next base: position 169,340,627 of record NC_092337.1, read on the forward strand.
TAATAATAATGATAAAAATAATATTTATGATATTTTTATCTAAATCAGTAACTTACAATATTTTTATTTCGTCATGATACTTGTACTCATTATTTCCTAATCGATTCATTTAGTAGATTTTAGTACTCTTTTATATCGTATTCATAATAATGATAATAATAATAGCAATCATAATAATTAGATGATACTAATATTAGTTTTAATGATAATGATACTAATAAGTATTATAATAATATTAATGATAATACTAATAATTATAATAATAATGATAATATTAATAATAACTTTTAATGATAATAACAATAATAATAATAATAATGACAATAACAATTTTTAACAATAATACTTATATTAATAATGATAATAATAATAATAATAATAATAATAATAATAATAATAATAATAATAATAATAATAACGATAATAACGACGATTGTTAGTACGATTTTCCGTATAGCGGCTGTAAGGTACTAGTACAGAAAACTAGCTGCTCAGTGTGTGGTGTATACTGTTGATTGTTGTTTGCCCTCGAGAAATAATCTCTGCAGACCCGGAACACAGATATAAGATCTGTGGGGTGGCCTCAATCAATCTGTGGATCAGTTTGTAATGATCCATCTAGCGCACTGCTGCTAAGCGGCTAATGTTGTTTTAGAGTGAGAAAGAACTGTGTGTGAGAGAAAGTGTACTTCTCTTTGACTGAAGTTCAAATCAGAATGATGTGAAATGTGGTGACCCAGGGGGTCTATTTATAGGCATAGAATGTCCGAAATACACGGGATACACGTGTCAATCACTGAATGGTTCTGTTACGTGAAGTATCTGGAATGTCGGTGGCGTGTGCAGATGTGGCTGCGTGCCATTCACGCGCTGAGTTAAAGGGCATATGCATAGAAGCTGCCTGCAAGGCTTACGCTTGATGCTGGGCAGCCTGCTAAATGCTGGGCGGCAACCCTGAAAACTGCCAAATTTCATTATGTCTTGTGCTCTTTGATCGAGTTTTCTGTATAAAAATGATGTTTTTATGCGTGTATCTCCTAGGATACACCATTAAGTCCCCCCAGTTTAATTTCTTTATGTTTGTAAAAATAAAGTCGTTAAAATAAAAACTAAAAATAAAAGATGCCTTTTTCCTCGAAGACACAAAACTGCTGTAGCCGTCTGATTTCTGCTCTGACGTCATTTTATCAATCATGAATTTGCCCCCAAAATCCTTTTAATTTATTTTCAAAGTTTAAATTGTTTGTTCTATTGATCTGTCCCATACAAGTGTCTCAATCTCATCCTTTTATTATTCATTTGCTTGACTATAAATAGTCCGACCCTTTACTTTTTTCTTTTTCCGAAAACTGTTTATTTGCTGTGAAGATATCTTGCAATTTATTCAATTTAACAATCTGTCAAGTATAAGGTCAGTGATTGTTTATCTTTTCTTCTGTTTGAATTTTCATTTTTCATACTACCATGGCCGAATCCAGCAGCACGTCTTCTCAAAGAGACAATCGTGACGTCGGCACCATCCCTTCTAGTATCACGGAAGCCGATATTGAGCAATTATGTATGAAACACAGATATCTTGTATTGTTGAATCCTATTGTTCCTTCACCTAACGATAGGGCCAATAAACCGCCAAAAAAGATGATTACCCTCTATAAATTGCAATTAACTGTAGGAAATCTCCGTATTCCTCTTTCTTCATTTCTTCAACAAATTCTTGCCCACTATGGGATAGGTATTAGTCAAGTTCATCCATTAGGTTTACAAAAAATTATTCTTTTTGAAATGTACTGTAATTCTGTAGGAGAAGCTCCCAATGTGAATATTTTCCATGAATTATTTAGAACTAGATTAGTTAGCAAATGCTTGTATACATTTGATTGTAAGCCGAACAAGGCGTTTACTAGGGTGAAAGAAAGTTCTTTAAAGAACTGGAAAGATCCCTATTTCTTTGTTAATGAAAGGGTTGTTCAAGATGCTTGGGCATGTGTTCGTGGTTGGAGAAAAACTACCATAGGAGTTAGCAAAACCACCACATTATCTGATGATCAAAGGTTTATTCTTAGTACTTTGAAGACATTCAAATTTCCACAAAGGTCATATGATGATTATGAAGCCATATTGGTTCTCTGTAAAATGAGTAACAACTGGCGTTCTGGATATACACCGGTGCTGCGCTGGGAAGGCTGTGGTAGGCACCTTTATTGATATATTCTGTTATTTGTTATGCTGTTCTGAGTTGTACATGTTCTTATATATGTTTCTGTTTTTTGTATATTATCTGATTGCAGAAGAAGTCATGCAGGTTTACAGAACCTTCAAGAAGACCAATCTTGATCCTTTGATTGTGTCTGAACGGTCCAAAAACTGCTACTGAACTTGAGGCTGACAAGGCCAGAGATACTGTGTTAGAAGAACAATTGAATAGCCCTGAACGGCCTACGGAAGGTGATAATGATGATACTGTGCAACATTCCTCATCAGATGTGGAAATTATTTGAGTCTGATCTAAAACCGTCTATTACTAAGAAAACTGGAAAACGCACAAAGCGTTTGTGGAATCGTGCATCTAGCAAAGCTTCTCAACAAACAAAGAAAAGAAGTATGTCTTCATCCTTTTCTTCTGTACTATACAATGTTTGTTAATGTTTATCTGTAAAATTGATTATCTATGATGCAGAACTGAATTTATCAATAGATGGTGACAAGGCCACTGCTAGTGGTGATAAGAGTGATAAAATTGTTGATGCTGAGAATGATAATGATGAAGAAGAGAGTGAAGAAGCGGATGAAGATAATACTGTTAAAACTCCTCCTTATACTAATCCATTAACTTCATCAAGGGTTGATACAACACAGTCTTCTTCCGCATCGCAACCGCCTTCCGTTGTTCCACTGGCCGGCTTAAGAGGGTTTTTAGAAAATCCATTCAATAAATCAGACAGCTTTCCCAATTTTCTGAAGGTGCAAATTATCAGCTAATTCGTGGAAATCTATCTGTATTGTTCATTTTGACTGTAATTTATTGATCTTATGGTTATGTTACAGGGAAATACGATTGCTGATCTTTCATCTTCTCTATCTGCAATGACCCTTAAAAAAGTTGCCAATCAACAGCTGCATCACTACTGCTTCTGAATCACCATGTTCTTCATGGTCTGAAAATGCAAGAGGCCCAGGAAACTCTTGTGGATAATGCTATCCATACTACCAGCAAGATGAAAAGGATGGAGATTGACTTAAAAGATGCTGATCTTAAATGGAAAATGACAGTTAACATGGCAAAAAAGAAGGATGAGGCATTGCAGCTTATTGAGAAAAAATGTGTTGCAGAGAGGACTGAGAAAGAGAAGGTTAAAGAAGAGAAAGAAAAACTGTTGAAAGAATTAGAAGAATTGAAAAGAATGGTTGAACGAGAAAAATGTCATGCTGATGAAAAAACCATTACTGATGCTGTTTCAGAGAAAAAATTTGTGGATTTGAAGAATGGGATTCCTGCACTAGTGCAGAGGGTATTGAGTTCTCCCCTTATTGGCCAAACTTTTCATAAATATCTGGAGGCATCCACAGAAAGTGATCTTTCAGATGCCACTTTGGAAATTTTGGATGCCCTTCCTGCGAAGCTGGACCCCTTACCAGCTGTTATTGCAAAGTTTATTAAACCAGGTGCTAATGCCAGACTGAAAGTGGCCATGGATGAAGTTACCTCTCTGAAGATTAACTCTTTAGAATTAGTATGTGCTAGGGAAGATGCGTCTGTTAAGGACATCTTGGATGTGCCTATTTGAAAAGATAACTAATCTGTAATAACAATGTGCATCATCTTTACGCTGATATTATGTATATATCCAGCTTTTTTGGTTAATGTAGGTATTTTTGCTGCTTTCCATGATTGACGCATCACCGCTATATGGTTTAACCATTAAAAGCTTGTTAAAAAGCTTAACTTTTCATATATCATATGAAATGATTTTTGTCTTTAAACTGATTTTTGATTATGCATTGAACTGTAATCCGTCGTCCGTTGTTCGTAATACCGCATCACAGCATTCTCCTTTATGAATCTAAAGTATACTGCTACATAAATGTCATTGTGTTATTCAATTTAAAAATTGTATATCTGGCCTGTAGCTGATCAAAACATGTATAATTTTTATGATTACTGTGCAAACAACTTATCCATTCTCCGTTCTGCATTAGCTGAATTATGTTATGAAGAAATATCGAGAAGTCTTTTGATAACTTCTGAAATAGGATGTGAATGAATCATAATGATGGTATTCTGTCTATATGTTATAATATTTAGTAAATGTGTTGGAGAAAATTATGTTTATGGAACTAGCGATGTTCCGTTTAGCGTGTTGCGCTTAGGTTTTGTGCGGCTTATAAAATACATTTGTATTTAATGTTTTCTGTTTACAAGTTATAAATGGATTTATGCCGTTGTGATAAACCATTCTGAATGTCATGACATTATGAGATCTTTAGTTTTGCCTCGGTGCCCTCTAGCGAAGCAAACACTTTACGCTAGCCGATCCCTTGTGTCTATAATGTTGACACAAGAGATTCTACCATCGGGGGCATAAAAATGCCTTGCCTTATGTGTGTAGGAATGAATGCCATGCTTTACATTCGTAACGCGTAATGCTGTGCGTAAGAAAAATTTAAAATTTTATTGATAATACTGTCACACATACAACATTTTTGTGTAATATCTTCGCATGGGGTGATCAAGTCCCAATTAGAAAATTACAAAAAGTGTATTGTGTTGTTGAATGAACTGATGAAAATTAAAAATGTGATAAAAACTGTTCTGCGAGATTCATGATGTTATACTGTTGTTCGTGTACCGTATTGCGTCCTGCTTTCAATGTTACCACATTTTAGGTGGTTTGAAGTACCCGTTCACATCATCTCTACTGAACAACTGCCTTGATGATTCCCCCCTGAAAAAATTTCCTGGAGCCTCATGAACCACTGATCTCTCCCTTGATGGTCCAACATATTCAGAGTGTATCACTGTTACACCGTTTGGTGTTGGGAACCGCAATTCTGCATGCGGTGTATAAGTAATTGCTCCGAATTTTCGAAGGGTCCGCCTACTGAACAACGCACTAAACCGTGATCTGCCATCAATAACTGTAAAGTCCACAATTTCTGTACGGACCAAAGGGTGTGTTCCTAGTGTGATATCCAGTTTTACTTTACCAACTGCTCTTATTGATTCACCCGTAATACCAGCAATCTTTAAGTTCGTATAGCGTAACCGATTCTTCACGCTGAACGGATATTCCTTAAAACAATGCAAATACAAAATATCTGCTTCACTACCTGTGTCAGTATAAATGTGAGAGATGTTTCTGTTTGCTATTATAGCTGAAATGACCACGGGCTCTTCTGACAAGTGCCAATTTGGAATGGTATGAAATATGATTGGAGCATACATCCAGCTCTCCGTTCTACGTTCTCCGTCTGCTTCATTTTCCTGCTCCTCATTCCATATGACCTTGATGTGCATTTCTGGAGTTGGATCCCTTTCATCATTCCATTCTTCCCTTCTGTTCCAGTCACATCGTCCACCGTGACGTACTTTTCCCTGCCAAGCAAAACGTTTGTTTGGATCATTTCGCCGATATTTTTTCCCTGGAAACAGATGATTCAACTCGCCAACCTTGATCTTTGCAATGATCTCTCTCATTAATGATTTGCAATTATCTGTTTCATGTCCATATGCCTCATGGAAGTCACACCACTTGTCACTCTGTGGTCCCTGACGTTCTTCCATCGACGGTGGAGGGTGAAATGATTCCTTAATTGGCTCTGTGAACAAGATTTCCTTTGGAGTTTTTGTTAATGCCATAATAAGTGGATGCCTGTCTAATAGCTTTTGATGGTGATAATTGTCATTTGGATGATTATTTTCTCTCCAACCACTCTGCTGTTGCTGCTAATTATTGTCATAACCCCATTGCCTCTGATAATTGTCATTCCTGTTCCGCTCTCCGCCTTGCTGCCTGAAGTTTCTCTGGTAATTATCCACTCTTGGATATCCCATTTCACCTGCTCGTAAATGCTTCTGAGCAATACCCAACGCTTGATGTAATGTCTTTGGAATATCATAACGCAAAGCATGAATTAGTCTCCCAAAACGTCGCTGATCAAGACAAAATATAAATCCTGAAACAAGCTGAGACTCTGGTATGTCTGGTATTTTCTGACATTCAATGGTATAACGCTTCATGAAATCACTCAATGATTCATTCTGATGCCTCATTATCTCATGTGCATCAAGATGTGACAACGTGCAGCTTCTCAAACTCTGATACTGCATCACAAATTTTGCCCTCAAATCAAGAAAACTGGTAATACTCCTTGGTGGCAAACTAGCGAACCACTCGCTTGCCATTTTTTGCAGTACCATTGGAAACATATGGCACGCAGTTTCATCTTCCCAATGCTGCAACCTCATAACTCCTTCAAATATAGTCAGAAAATCCTCCGGATCTGTTGTACCATCATAAACACCGATTGATGGAATTCCTAAATTTCTTGGTAATGGATTATCTGCAATTCGAGGAATAAAACACTGTGTTGATTCTGCCATTGCTGGTGGTTTAATATCTTCATCACCAGTAATCAAAGCAAACAAATTATCCACAGCTGTTGCACGGATGGTTGGTTGTGCTAACTTTTGTTTAAATCGTGATGGCGTTGTTTTAGTTAAAATTTCATCCAGTAACTTGCTTGCCATTTCTTCAGTCATAAAGAATTGTTCACCTTCGTCTTCAAAATTCCAATCATCATCCAAAAACCCTTCATCATTGTGTTGTTTGTCTTCATCATCAACTAAAGCATTCAACTGATTGAATAGCTTTGACAATTGTAATTTAGAAATTGACTTTCCTTTGCTGTTATGCCTAGCGTTCACATCAGAAGTCTTCTTGAAAGAGACATTATGTGGTCCTCGTCTAGCCTTCCATATTCCTGTGCTGGAACCTCCCATCAATGGTTTTTTCAACCGTGGTATGGTTTCATGAACTTGATCATCTGCTGTGTCAGTGCTCAAATGATCTTCTTCTTCAACAGAAGTCTTTTCAAGAGTTAATTGATCAACTGGTATGTTTTCAATGAGATTTTCATCGATTGGTTCAAGTGTTATTTTTGATGAGGTTATTTCAGTTGCCTTCGTGCTCTTGGTGGTTTTGGTGGTCTTTAAGATGGGTGGCGCCATCTGTTAGTATGATTTTCCGTATAGCGGCTGTAAGGTACTAGTACAGAAAACTAGCTGCTCAGCGTGTGGCGTATACTGTTGATTGTTGTTTGCCCTCGAGAAATAATCTCTGCAGACCCAGAACACAGATATAAGATCTGTGGGGTGGCCTTAATCAATCTGTGGATCAGTCTGTAATGATCCGTCTAGCACACTACTGCTAAGTGGCTAATGTTGTTTTAGAGTGAGAAAGAACTATGTGAGAGAGAAAGTGTACTTCTCTCTGACTGAAGTACAGATCAGAATGATGTGAAATGTGGTGACCAGGGGGTCTATTTATAGGCACAGAATGTCCGAAATTAACGGGATACACGTGTCAATCACAGAATGGTTCTGTTACGTGAAGTATCCGGAATGTCGGTGGCATGTGCTGATGTGGCTTCGTGCCGTTCACGAGCTGAGTTAAAGGGCTTATGCATAGAAGCTACCTGCAGGACTTACGCGTGACGCTGGGCGGACTGCTAAATGCTGGGTGGCAACCCTGAAAACTGCCAAATTTCATTATGTCTTGTGCTCTTTGATCGAGTTTTCTATATAAAAATGATGTTTTTATGCGTGTATCTCCTAGGATACACCATTAACGATAGTAATAATAATCATTTTAACAATAATACTAAAATTCAGTTGACTATAACTTCTAATCTGTTCATCGAAACCATTCGATATCTAAATCAAAAGTTATTAATTTTTTGCCAGCTTTCCAACGACATGCATATCATGTACCTTATCTCAGTAGCATATGTATCTAACTCAGGATTCATCATAACCTATCTAATGACAATATCAAACATAAAAGCATGTATAATCCTATGTACTCGAGCACTAGTCAGGGATACACTAATAATATATAAAAGTTAAGTTATGAGTGCTCACGTATCAAAATTGTGATTCAATATTGCAGGAAAGGTACGTAGACGCAACGGAGATGATAAACACTAGATTGACCTCACGAGCATACCCCAGAATCATACCCATAACCTCCAAAGCTATAACCCATAATTTCCTTAGCTTTATCCCGCTCGAAAAATCGGCTTTAAAAATAATGCGCTCATGACCTCGTCATAGTATTTTATGTATAATACTAATAATATCACTCCTAATAATACTAGTACTAATAATAAGATTTGATATTAAAAATCTTAATATTAATAATAATAATAATAATAATAATAATAATAATAATAATAATAATAATAATAATAATAATAATAATAATAATAATAATATTAATAATAATAATAATAAATAATAATAATAAATAATAATAATAATAATAATAATAATAATAATAATAATAATAATAATAATAATAATAATAATAATAATAATATATTTATATATGTTTATGCGAAAGAAGAAGAAGTAGTGAATGATTTTAGAAACCAGCTCGAATTCAATTTATAAGCGATTGTTGCCCACCTACCCCCCCTCCATGCGATCGCATGAGGGTATAGAGAGGATACCATGCATTCTAATTTCCTTAATATTGCCGACATTTTATTTAGTTAATATTATATATAAATATATTATTTAATCTTAATAATTAATTAAATATTATATTATATTTACGTGCATAGTTAATATGTGATTTTAGTTTCGATGACTTGTACGTTGACGCTCGACTTATGTGCCGGTTCCGGTTTCTCAAACGTAGTTTCTTACGCTTAGAAAAATGGCGTTTTACGTTTCGTGATGTGTACCTTTAACAAAAATATAGACTTAACTTATTAATAACTAAATCATTCGAGGTGTTTTGGACATTAGCTTTTATAAATCAACGTCTCGTTATATATACATATACACGTATATATATAATAGTATTATTTTAATTCAAAATGTTTTATAACTAACTTAATATTAAATTTTATTACATTGAAAAATATATATATATATATATATATTCATTTCAAAATATAAATTTGAAATATTTATTTAACAATATAATATATAGTTTTTCATAACTAATAATATTTCCAAGTCCGTTTTATATAATTTAAACTCGATTTAATACTAGAAATTATTATATCAAATAATATTTAAATATATGAAAACTAAATAATTAATTTACTAAGGGACACAAGTCAATCATTGTAAAGCACGCTTTTGAAAATTAAACGGGAATCTTTACTAACTTTTGACTAACACTTGTTAATGACATTTTTATAAATCATTTTACCAATATTCCGAATACTGAATAAAAGGAAAGGTTTCCGAGATCAAAGTGGACCTCTCAATAGAGACTCGCAATCATACAATGTATCTGATAAATCAATCATTTGATATTATCTTTCTAATTCCACTGATAAACATTTTGAAACCAATACATTCATGTAAAGTATTATTCGTTTAATACTTTGTTAATATTCTCAAGTTATAATATATACATGTACATATTCATATTCAATTAAATAATGGTTCGTAAATCGTCGGAATCCAGTCAAGGTTAAATGAATGTATGAACACAGTTTAAAATTATTGAGATTTAATTTAACAAACTCTGCTTATCGTGTCGGAAACATATAAAGATTAAAGTTTAAATTTGGTTGGAAATTTCTGAGTTGTCACAGTACTCACCCGTTAAAGAAATTTTGTCCCCAAAATTTGATCGAGGTCATCATGGCTAACAGTAAGAATGTTATTATGATGAATATAAGTTGATAGCTAGGGTTTTATCATGATTAAGAAATATGGATAAAATAATTCGATTACTTGAAGCGTATGAGTGAAGCTATCGTAAAATAGTGAAATGACAAAATAGAGATTCGTCTTATCTTTTGACGTCATCAAGGTTGATTTTCAGATTAAAGAAAATCTTTGTAATTTATATAAGATTCGATTCTTCGGAGAGTAAAGAAATTATGATCCTCTTTGATTTAATGCGATAATCTGCCTCGATTTCTCTGTCGGATATTTCACTATAAATCCACCCCCTTCGTTTCCTTACAACTCACACCTTCTATTCTTTCTCCCCCAGTTCATACTTTAAGATATTTGTTAATATGCTCCATCCCGATCTGATCCTTGATATATTCCTCACTTTCATATCTGTCATTCTTCTTTTTCATCTACCGCCGGAAGAATCTATTTACTTCTACTATACTCTTGGTTTTATAGTGTTTTTAGTCCTCCCCTGTCTTTATGTTGCTATATGCATCGATATATACGGTTTTTAATTTTTGGGTTGTTGTTGGGTTTTATATCTTCCCTTATATTTCAGAGTCCCTGTTTCTGTCTTCTATAATCATTGTCATCCACAGTTAATGCACTCTTCTATTTGTTGCGATTTATACTCCCATTTCTATTTCGGAGCTTCATTCTTTCGTTCCCTCTTCTTGCGATTAAGCACCGCCTGTAATGGTCCAGAATTCGTAGATATGAATTTTGGAATGAACATAGTTAATGTTCTAAGAAGAAAATTGTAATGACACGATCTTGATTTGTCAAATTACCAGAATACCTCGGAAAAGACCGAATCATCAAGTAAATAGTTTCTTGATATTTTTAGAGATTAAGTAGAATACAAGAGTCGTGTAACATCGCACATGATGACATTATGATCTGTGATTCATCACGTTCCATTTAGAAACTCAACATGAATTACTGTAATATAATCACGTTGATCAAGTGTCATTATATTATACTAACTCATGCTTCAGTTCCCAACACTACTTCAAAACATTCAAATTTTAAACTCGAAGGTTTCAGGATTTAGAAACTAAAATAGTTTCTTTTATGATGTTACATAGATGGCACGAAGAGGTAATGATTACAGATAAGAATTGTGACGACCCGAAAATTTCTGACCAAATTTAAACTTAATCTTAATTTGAAATCGACACGATAAGCAAAGTCTGTAATGTTGAGTCTCGAAAACTTTGGAACAGTTACATGAATGCATTTACCTTTTTGACCATACCCGACGATTCACGAAAAATTGTTTGTAAATAAATATGTATATATAAATGTAAGTATATGTATATTAACTTGAAATTATAAATTATAATTTAACCATTAGAAATAACTATGTAAAGTAAGATACGTGATATTATATTTCTATTAATATTTATTATATATATATATATATATATATATATATATATATATATATATATATATATATCCAATATAAGTTATTACATAATATAAAATATAAACAATAACATGTAATATTAATATATTAAAAATTTATACAACAACAATATTACTCTCATTACTATAAGAAGTATTAGTGGTAATATATATAGATATGAAGTGTGATAAATTTAAATTATTATAATATTATCACCATTATTAATAATAATATTGTTATAAAACTTATAGATATTATTATTATCAATAATACAATTATTACAGTATTATAAAATGTTATTATTATTATTTATAATATTAAGAAGTATTATTATTATAGTTATATTTAATAACTAATGAGACTAAATATAATAAATATATGTATATATATATATATATATATATATAAACAGATATATTTAAATACAGTGTATATATAATATATATATATATATATATATATATATATATATATATATATATATATATATATATAGAATTACAAGTTATAATATAATTGACATGTTATTATTACATTCATTATTATTACTATGTATATTAATATTAGCATTAAAATCAGTATTATTATTAATTGTTATTAGATATTATTATTAATTATTGTCATTATCAATATTTTAGTTATTAGAAAATAATACAATTATTATTAAAATCAATATTTTTTAAAGATAATATTAATATTATTATTGATTTTATTAATAATATTATTATAAACTTAATTATTATTAATATAATTATAATAATTAATTATTAATATATATATCATACGTACGAAAAGGTATGGATTCAGTTGAATATCTTGATCAATAATGTGTTTAGTTTTTGTTTCCTTCCTGATTCTTGCTGTACATCTAAATTCCATTTACATCAAACCCGTAGACATCACTGTCCTTATGAATTTTTTTTATTTTTATTTCTTTTATTTGATTCTCCCTGTCTGGATATTGTTACGCGTCCAAATCAGATTTCAATACAAACAAAACCAGTCAATTCTTGATCCTACGTCTAGTGTATACATACGTTCTATATAAGCTACTGCAAATCAAAATTTAAAAAGGAGAAAGAAAGAAAAAAAAAAGCTTGAAAGCTTTGTCGCCATAGCTTTTGAACATTAACCCAAATTTGAATCAAATCTCAAAATATAAAAATGCAGTTACGTTAGTATTCAGTTAGTTAAACTTTCTTCAAAATCTCAAGTTTCAATTCATTATATCGAGTGAGAATTTTGGAGTCAAAGTTTTGGTTTCAAAAGTCAACCCAGTGTTCATAAATAAAATTCGAGTTTATCGTTATGTTTCAGATTCAATTAAAGGTTCAAAACGTTTCCTGGAATGATTTACAATTTTTTTCATATAGATATCATAACCTAAAACGATCCAAGTTTAAAATTGACTATGGAGTTCAAGGTTTGAGTTTCAATATTTATTTTTTTTTTTTACGAAAATAGAGGCAGCAACATTTTTTTCTGATAATTTAATGTTATGGTCACAGGTCATTATAGTTAGAATCCAAGTCCTAATTCGATTTATATTTCACTGATATGATATTTGGCATTACATCGGGTCGACTGAATGATATGGGGAAGAAGAAGTAGGGGAAACAGAAGGGATGGGTTAAATAATATCGAATGGGATCTTATTCAGGAAATTAGAAACAGACGAGTGGTTTAGTGGTGTGTCGGGTGAGCGAGAGGTCTCGGGTTCGAGCCCGGGCGTGGTCTTTTTTTGAGGAAAGCATTTAAAGGTAGCTTCTTATTGTTATTATTATTATTATTATCATTTTATTACTATTATTATTATTATTATTATTATAGTTATTGTTATTATTATTATTAATTATGATTGTTGTTATTATTACTATTATTATTAGTTATTGTTATTTTACAAGTATTTATAATTGTTATTATTATTATTATTATTATTATTATTATTATTATTATCATAATTATAAGTATTATCTTTATTATTATTATTATTATCAATTCCAAGTTTATTATTAATAGTTGAATAATTAACCATGTTTAATATAACTATTATTATTAATATTATCATTATTATTGTTAATATAAGTATTATTATTACTATCATTATTATTATTGTTATTTTTAGAGTGCTTATTAGTATTAACACATGTATTATTATAAAGATTTTCGTTTGGTATTATGATTATAATTACCATTAGGATTATTATTATTATCATTAGTATTATTAATATTAATATTACTATCATATATATATATATATATTATAAGTATTATTATTAGTAGTATCAATTAGATTATTAATAGTAGTATCATTATGATTAAAACCATTACCATTAATATTAAAATTATTATAGTTATTATTATTATTAGTATTATTATCAAAACTATTAATATCAGTATCATTACTAAATCTAATTATTTTTAGTATTATCACTATCATAAAAAGATATAAATTTTTATATATTATTATAGATATTATGTTATCAAATAAATAGCTATATAAGAATGTATTTAATACATTCACATAACACCACTAATATTTGCATAATAAATACTAACTAATTATCTAAAGTATATAAAATAAATATAGTTAATTTAATTATTAATGAAACATACAAGTTACTAGAATAACCATTAATATTAATACATAAACTTGTTCGATTTCGATTATGTGTTTTAATATATATAATTGAATATAGGTTCGTGAATCCGAGGCCAACCCTGCATTGTTCAGTATCGTCGTATGCATATTTTTACTACAAAATATCGTATTGTGAGTTTCATTTGCTTCCTTTTAAATGCTTTTGCAATATATACTTTTAGGACTGAGAATACATGCGCTGCTTTTATAAATGCTTTACGAAATAGACACAAGTGATCGAAACTACATTCTATGGTTGGATTATCAAACTGAATATGCCCCTTTTTAGCTTGGTAGCCTAAGAATTGGTGTTTATTATAATTGCCACCAATTGACGCGAATCCTAAAGATAGATCTATGGGCACTAACAATCCCCAGTCAGAGAATTTGAACTGCTTTAGTACTTCGATTTATCATGTTCGATGTGAGTCCCGGAATGATGGGGATATTATATATGCTTCCTGTTAAGGTCGGTTACCAGGTGTTCACCATATGAATGAATTTTAATTCGCGAGTTACGCGTGACAATATATGAAATCTTGTGGTCTATTAAAATGATGGAAATGAATGATTATAATAAACTAATGAACTCACCAACCTTTTAGTTGACACTTGAAAGCATGTTTATTCTCAGGTATGAAAGAAATCTTCCGCTGTGCATTTGCTCATTTTAGAGATATTACTTGGAGTCATTCATGACATATTTCAAAAGACGTTGCATTCAAGTCGTTGAATTCATCAAGAATATTATTAAGTCAATTATAGTTAGATATATTATGAAATGGTATGCATGCCGTTAATTTTCAATGTAATGAAAGTTTGTCTTTTAAAGAGGTCAAGTACCTCGCGATGTAACCAATTGTAATGTATTCGTCCAGATGGATTAGGACGGGTTGTTAGAGTTGGTATCAGAGCGGTGGTCTTAGCGAACCAGGTCTTGCATTAGTGTGTCTAACTGATAGTTGTTTAGATGCATTAGTGGGTCTAGACTTCGACCGTGTCTGCATGTCAAAAGTTTTGCTTATCATTTCATGTCGAAAATTATTTGCTTATCATCCTTAAAGTCTAGACACATCTTACTTCCTCTATTGCATAGACAGTGTATAGATAAATTCATATCTTAGCGTATCTGTTATTGTTACCTTTTTCTGACAGCTTCCGTAGATTCCTCCGTAATTTATGGGATTTTAGTATTATATATGCATATGTAAATTATGTATTGCAGGGTACTAATATACATCCTATAATCTATTTCTTATCGAAAATCCTTCATCTGATCATACGAGATGAATCCCTCAACCAGTTCGAGTCCCTCAAATTCTGATAGCTATCCTGATAGTTATTCCGACAGTTATTCCGATATGGAAACACACTTGAGCTCCGAAAGCAGTATAACCAGAATGGATCAACCAATCGGCCATCATCAATTCTGGATGAATTAGGGATGGGTTCGTGATCGACCTAATCAATGGAGACGAGAAGAAGGCGACCCCTTCCACCAACCGAATTCACCTCTTGGCGAAGAACCTGATGCACTTACTGGCGAACCTATCCGAAACACCAATTTCAGCCTCATTTCCAGGGTAGCTCATCACGATTATATTCTACCCACAATTCTAAACCTTATTCATCCACTCGTTCCGACCGACAATCATCCCGGAATAATGGAAGAAGTCAACGAGCTTCGTGCCCTAGTTGTAGTCTTGGAAAATATGGTGCAAAACATACCAGCTTCAGCAACATCACCAGCACCAACAGTACCACCAAAATTAATACCAGTACCACTAACAACCCAAGTTTCAACATCACACGCCTAATCATCGTTCTACGAATCAATCTACATCATTTATCTTCGTTCTACATGGTGATTATGTAATCTCTAATATTTTAGAGATTATGTATCATAGTTCTAATCATAAATCAGATGAATTCAATATCACATTGACTCATTAAATCCATGATTACATCTGAAGAAAATATATATGTATATATGTTTTCATAAAGATTGTAATTAAAAATTCTTTTGTACAAAATGTTAATGATGAAAATATTTTAACGGGTAGGTAATACCCGAGGAATATTTAGATTTCACATTAATAAGTTACACTGTGCATTATTCGAATCTGATTCAACGGTCATTTACTATCCTACTTACATCCACAGATATACGTATCCGTTCACCGCAGAATAACCATTTTCATTCAATTTCATATTTGGATTTTGACCAATCAGAATCCAACAAGTGGCATAATGAAGAAAACATTGGACGAAATAAAATTTGTTAGAAACAAACAAATTAACTATGAGAAATTTTATTAAGAAACCACGCTAACAAAATCCTAGCTAACTGTTCATAGCTAACTGTTAATTCCTTATTACATTTTATTTATCGCAATTTAATTATCGCAATTTTAATTCTCGCAATTTTATTTATCGTCATTTAATTTCTGTTATTTATTTTACGCACTTTAAATATCGGGACACGTATACAAAGTTTTGACATATCATATCGACGCATCTATATATATTATTTGGAATAACCATAGAAACTCTATATGCAGTAATGTTCGAGTTAGCTATATAGGGTTGAGGCTGATTCTAAAATAATATATATACTTTGAGTTGTGATCGAGTCTGAGACTTGTATACAATGGATCACGACATGTATTAATTAATTCGAATATTATATATTAAACTACATATGAATTGTTGAACTACTAATTGTAGACTTCTAACTGTGGACTAATAATATTGGACAATTAAAACGAATTAAAATATTTATTATAACATATGAAATTAAACATTTCTTCAAGTTTGCCACTTGATTTCATCTTAAACCTCATTTGTATCTTGAAGATTACAATCTGCGTTCAAACCTTTCATGATTCTTGAAAACACCTCAATCGAGAGGATGAACCAACTGCACTTCATCTACGGAAGGAAAGATTTATACATATAGTATTGCACCTGAAAAACTCTAGGAAACTGAGTAAACGTTTAACGCGTAGCTATGCTAATTCCTTTAGCGTTACTATTACCGAAAATAACTTTGCAATTTCTTTCCAAATTAGCCAATTTTGTCATAGCTCCAGCAAGTCAACTTCGACTTTTCGTTCGAAACAACCTTATTATAACCTTGATATATATATGGGTGCTCTTTTATTGTTATCGGGGAACCTTTTATATTCCACCATATTACCATCAGTGTTTAATCATCTAAAAACACAATTCTCTTGAAACCACCTCGGATTGATAACCGATGATTCAGATATGGTAGCATTAAATGCAGATAAAACAGCAAAATCGTAGATGGTCTAAACGGCCAAAAGTTTGATGATAAAGAATGGAATGTTGGGAACGTTCGATAGAAAATTTGGTACTAAAAAACAGATTGAGCTAACCATGAAGGAGACCAAGGATAAATATAAGGACCAAACCCTATATTCAAAGAATCCAGGTAAATCTAGACCCGTTGAAATCTTTAGAGAATATCCTACTCCGAAGTCATGTTAAAATCTTGCGGAAAATTTTTCCTTATCAACTTTCGAACTTAGAAATTCCAAAATATCATCATAATAATCTTCGATACTTCTGAAGATATTTTCATAAATAATCTCATCCGAAATTATATACCTCTTCGTGCTATCTGTAATACATTATATTGGAAATTTCTGTAAAATCTAAGTATAAACTATGAATGAATTATAGTGTTGGGAACTGAAGAATGAGTTAGTATAATATAATGACACTTGATCAACGTGATTATGTTACAGTAAGTTACGCTGAGTTTCTAATGGGACGTGATGATTCACAGATCATAACATCATCATGTGCCATGTTACACGACTCTTGTATTCTACTTTATAGCGACCCAACCAAATCATGTTTGACGGCGCCGACTACTTCGGTCCCGTTGCGTGGTCATAAGTCTTTATTATGACGTTTGACCAAAATATGTTGCATTCATTTCATAAGTAAAAGGATGTTTCAAGTTTACAAATGTAGTTCAAAAGACTAGTTACATTACAAGTTTAACGTACGAATGAAACCTATGCGACACAATTTAAAGTAGTCAAAAGACGCTCCAACTATGCATGTATATTCGACATCCAAGCAAGTATCAAAAAGAGTGCGGAAGCATGTATCAAGTAGCTTTCAAGGACCTGAGAAAACATATAGAAAACTGTCAACGAAAATGTTGGTGAAATCATAGGTGTTATAGTAAACGTTGCATTTGAACCACAAGATTTAATATAATATGATTTTCAAAATCATTTGCATTCCAAAGTTGTTATTTGTTTCGCGGGCACCCAATTATCAAACTTAACTGTTTTGCACCCTTTGCGTAGTGTTAGAACATACACTAGACCCGAAAATATATTTCATCCGCTAACGGTAGCGAACCGTCCGAATGAGGCTCGTCAAGCCCATGTGATCACATAATATAAGTTCACGTTTACACCCTGCAAGTGTAACTAATGATAATTGAATTGAGGATTTTCGTTCAAACCCGTACGTGGAATGTTCATTTTCGTACTTGTGTTCAATGTATAAAAGTATGATACGTATATATTTCTCATCCCATAGTTTAAAGCATAAAAGTTGTTTGAAAGATAGGACTATGATCTCACCTTGAGTGCACGTAAGAAAAATACTTCACAAAGTAACGTGTGCGAAGGATAGTGCTAGTCTTGACCTAAACCAATAGGTCGTATCAATAACGGTAAACACGATAGGTCAAAGATGTTCAATTAGTCCTATGGCTCGTTACGACTCGATTATGTAGCATGTGAAATCAAATTTTCAAATTTCATGCAAGATACAAGTGTAGAAACAAGTTAGGAAGGTTGCATAATCATTTGGTTAAGTTTGACAAAAAGTCAAACTTTGGTCGGTCAAAGTCAATGAAAAAGTCAACACGTTCGGGTCGGGTCCCGAACTATTTTTCTGAGGTTTTTATTCATATATAAACATGTTAGAACAAGTCTCATGTGAATCGGAGGTCCATAGGTGCCAAACATTTTTCATAATTTGACCAAGGAAGTCAGAACCTGACCACGGCTTAGCCCGCTCCGCGACCCAAGATTGTCGCGCCGCGACAATACACGGGAGCTGGTACCTGGTCAGTCTCAAATTTCCAAGTCTCAATTCCAAACACTTTCAAGCATAACTCGCAAACCGCTAATACTTAGAACTCGTATCTTATATCGTTAGAAAGGTAATTTGACAAAGAACACAACTAAACACATTTCACCAACCAAAAATGTTATTTGTAACAATCGACCTTCCAAAGTAAATGATCAGTTAATGGTCACATTTAATACTCAAATTTGATAAGTGCACATTTATGATTTGGGCATTTAATACATACTTACAACATGCTGTTTTGTAGGTAATCGAGCATACAATACAACTAACTACTTACTAACAATAATTCATGGCATTCAATGCAGCAAATATTCATTTCAAGCTTATCAAACCCTAACCCAATTTCACCAAAATCACTAATCAAGTTTATGGAGTTTTCTCAAGCAACCTATACATCAAATTGAAGCTAATGATACTAGAAATACATTTAATGCATGTATTTATAATATTTAACAACATTAAAACAACCAAATCACCAAATCAAACACACCAAAGTTCATACTCAAGCTAGTTACTTCAAATAACGAAATCGAGCATATAAATCATATATTCATGTTAGACTTGAGCCATAGACACTAATTAACAACTTTATAAGTTCAAAATATCAAGAACACAAAAATCTAGTGATTTTAGAAAGTTACCCAAACTTGATGAAGTCGGAATGGAATCGAAGGGGAAGTTGCAAGAATTCCAAATATGTAATTTGTTTTGCAAGACACCCGCTAGCTTGGATTTAGATGATGATTCTTTGATATGGAGTTTGAGAGAAAATTGGAAAGTAGTAAAGAAAAAGAGAAATGAAATGAAAAAGGTGGGAGGAAGGGGTTGACTAGTCAAATGCTAGTCACGTCTTTGGCACTATGGCGAAACTAGTCCCTCAAGTTCGGTTGCGGGTGCGTGAATTACCTAAACGAGATATTTTTAAAACGCGTATTAACAGGAGATGTTATAAACATATAACGGGATTTAAATAGTTAAACGGAAAAGTAAACGGAAAGAGGCGGGATGTTACATTACCTACTCCTTAAAAGAAATTTCGTCCCGAAATTTAAGTAGGCGTAGTAGTCGTTGTTTCTTTCTCGAAATTTCGCGTTTCCGGAATCCGGAATAAATGAGGGTATTTCTTTTGCATTTGATCTTGCCTTTCCCAAGTAAACTCAGGTCCCCTTTTGGCATTCCAACGGACTTTAACAATCAGAATTCGGCTTTGTTTCAATGTCTTGACGGAGGTGTCCACAATTTCAACCGGTTCCTCCACAAAATGAAGTTTGTCATCAATAGTAAGTTCCTCGAGAGGGATGACGATATCGGGCTCGGCAAGACACTTTTTCAAGTTAGATACATGGAAGGTAGGATGAACGGAGCTCAATTGAGGCGGAAGATCTAAACGATAAGCAACGGTTCTAATACGCTCCAAGATTTCGAAAGGACCAATAAACTACGGATTTAGCTTCCCGCGTTTCCCAAAACGGATTACACCCTTCCAAGGTGCGACTTTTAACATGACGCGGTCACCGACTTGAAATTCAAGGTCGTTGTGTCTTTTGTCGGTATAGCACTTTTGACGACTCCGAGCCGTCCGAAGCCTATCTCGGATTTGAACGATCTTCTCTATGGTTTCGTGAATGAGTTCAGGTCCGGTGATTTGCACGTCGCCTACCTCGGCCCAACAAAGAGGTGAATGACATTTTCGGCCATATAGCGCTTCAAAAGGTGCGGCTTTAATACTCGCGTGATAACTATTGTTGTAAGAGAACTCGACGAGAGGTAAGTGCTTGTCCCAAGCTTTTCCAAAATCAACCACGCAAACTCGTAACATGTCCTTCAAGGTTTGAATTGTGCGTTCGCTTTGCCCATCGATTTGGGGATGATATGCGGTGCTCATGTCTAAACGCGTTCCCAACGCTTCTTGCAAGGTACGCCAAAATCTAGAAACAAAACGGCCATCTCGGTTGGAGATAATCAAATAAAGGTACACCGTGTCGGGCTACGATCTCCTTGATATAAAGTTGTGCAAGTTTCTCCATTTTTTCGATTTCTTTCATAGCGAGAATGTGTTGATTTGGTGAGACGGTCAACAATAACCCAAATGGTATCATAACCGCCCGTCGTTTTTGGTAGTTTAGTGATAAAATCCATCGTTATCCTTTCCCACTTCCATTGCGGGATCTCGGGTTGTTGAAGTAGTCCGGACGGTCTTTGGTGTTCAGCTTTGACTTTGGAACATGTCAAACACTTGGAAACATAAGTAGCTACGTCCCTTTTGATGTTCGGCCACCAATATTGTTGTTTAAGGTCGTGGTACATCTTATTGGCACCGGGGTGAATCGAGTATCGTGACTTATGGGCTTCATCTAAAATAAGACTTCGTAGGTCCCATAACTAGGCACCCAAATCCTTTCGGTGAAATATCGGAGTCCAGTTTCCTTAGTTTTGAATCGAGAGACGAGAATGTTCAAGAGCTCGTGTGAAACGTTTTCATCCTTGAGAGCCTCATCTTGGGCTACCCGAATTTGGCTATTAAGGTTGGTGTGGATGGTGATGTTTAAAGCTCGGACACGAAGAGGCACCGCTCTTTCTTTTCGACTTAAGGCATCGGCTACTACATTTTCCTTCCTAGGATGGTAACGAAGCTCGCAATCGTAATCATTTAAGGTTTCAATCCACCTTCGTTGTCTCATGTTTAGTTGCTTTTGATCGAAGATGTGTTGGAGACTTTTGTGATCGGTAAAGATAGTACTCTTGGTTCCATAAAGATAGTGTCTCCACATTTTAAGTGCAATGACAACGTCTCCGAGTTTGAAATCATGTGTCGTATAGTTTCGTTCATGAATTTTGAGTTGTCGAGAAGCATAAGAAATGACTTTCGTTCGTTGCATCAACACACACCCAAAACCATGTTTCGATGCGTCACAATACACAACAAAATCGTCATTGCCTTCGGGAAGTGATAAGATAGGAGCAGTGGTTAGCTTTGTTTTCAAGATTTAAAATGCGGATTCTTGTTCGGTCGCCCAATTGAATTTCTTTCTCTTGTGAGTTAAATCGGTTAGAGGACGAGCAACCAAAGAGAAATCCTTGATGAATCTACGGTAGTATTCGGCGAGACTCAAGAATTGACGAACGTGAGTAGGAGTAGTAGGAGTCTCCCATTTACTAATGGCTTCGATTTTTGTTGGATCGTCTTTAATACCTTGGTTAATTACAACATGACCAAGAAATTGAACTTCCTTTAACCAAAATTCACACTTGGAGAATTTGGCATAGAGTCGTTCTTGTCTTAAAAGTTCAAGCACAAGTCGGAGGTGTTCCTCGTGTTCTTCTTCGCTTTTAGAATAAACCAAAATATCATCGACGAACACGATAACGAATTTGTCAAGATACGGTTTGCACACGCGGTTCATAAGATCCATGAACACCGCCGGTGCGTTAGTGAGATCAAATGGCATGATAAGGAATTCATAACTACCATAACGAGTTCGGAAAGCGGTTTTGGAGATATCTTCCCCTTTAACCCTTAGTTGATGATAACCCGAGCGGAGATCGATTTTTGAATATACACAAGACCCTTGTAGTTGATCAAAGAGGTCATCGATGCGAGGAAGAGGATATCGGTTCTTAACCGTCAATTTGTTTAGTTCACGATAATCAATGCACATTCGTAGGGATCCGTCTTTCTTTTTAACAAACAAAATCGGAGCGCCCCAAGGTGAATGGCTAGGTTGGATAAAACCACTATCAAGTAGTTCTTGGATTTGACTTTGCAATTCTTGCATTTCGGATGGAACGAGTCTATATGGTGCACGTGCTACGGGCGCGGCTCCCGGAATAAGATCGATTTGGAATTCAACCGGTCGATGAGGTGGAAGACCCGGCAATTCGTCGGGAAATACATCGGAATAGTCACTAACAATTGGCACATCATCGATGTGCTTCTCATCGGACTCGACTTTCTTAACGTGAGCAAGGATCGCAAAACAACACTTACGTAGTAGTTTTCTAACTTTAATGCATGAAACGAGGTTGAGTCCGGTGCAACTCTTATCGCCATAGACGATCAAAGGTTCACCATTCTCGATAGGAATTTGGATTGCGTTAAGATCACAAAGGATGTGACATTTCGTTTTGGCTAGCCAATTCATACCGATTATTACATCGAAGCTTCCTAGTTCCATGGGTATCAAGTCAATTTCAAACTCATTACCCAAAATGTTTAACGTACACCCCCGGTAATATATGTCGGCACTCAATAGTTTTCCGTTGGCCACTTCAATGGTATAAGTGGTATCTAGTGGAAATGGTGGAGTGTTAAAAGAATGAGTCAAAGTCTTGGATACAAAACTCTTATCGGCACCCGAATCGAATAAACAAGTAACATAAGTGTTGTTGAGGAGAAACGTACCCGTGACTAATTCATTGTCATCTCGGGCTTCCTCGATGTTGATGTTGAAAGCTCGTCCGTGCGTGTTGGTGTTGGCTTTCTTCTTCGGACACGCATTTCTAAAATGACCCGTTTGGCCACATTCATAACAAGTACTCGGTTTTGGTGCATTGGGCACCTTTTGAGCGACGGGGGCGACACTTCTACAATCGTTGGCCACATGACCACCCCTTTGGCACCGATGGCAAAATAGATTGCTACATTCACCATAGTGGTGTTTGTGGCATTTGTCGCAAAAGGGTTTATTTCCGCCATAACTTTTCTTGGCGTCGGAGGTGAAAGGCTTTTTGGTGAAGTTGTTGTTGTAGTTGTTGCTTGATTGGGGGGCTTCCCATTTTCTTTTGTTGCCGCCCGATTTATCCTCGGCCTTAGGTACCAGAACTACGATTTCGTCAACCGTTTAATCAATTGGCGGGCCATGTTCAAAGCTTGTTGTAGGTTAGCGGGTTTGGATGACATCACTCCTTGTTTGATGCTCTTTGGAAGACCATCCATATAGAGTTCAACCCTTTGAGATTCGGGGTTCACGAGGTTGGGACACATCAAGGATAGCTCGGCGTATCATTGATTGTAGGCCTTGAGATCGTTTTTGACCGCCTTTAAAGTTCTTAGCTCTTGTTCGAGCTTTCGGGTTTCTTCACGAGGGAAAAATTCGACGATCATCCTCTCTCTCAAATCGGCCCAAGAGAGGGCGTGAGCTTCATCGGTACCCTCCGATTGTACATACGTGTTCCACCACGTTAGGGCGATACCGGCAAAGGTGTGGGTGGAATATTTGACTTTATCTTGGTCCCGACAACCGCTTATGCTAAAAACGGCTTCCGTTTGTTCGAACCATCGAGTGAGCACAACCGATCCCACGGTTCCATCAAAAGTGTGAGGTTTGCACCCCATGAAGGCTTTGTAGGAGCACCCTTCGCTTGAGTTACCGACACCTTGATTGTTTTTGTGGTTGTTGTTATTGTTGGAGGAGTGATCAGCCATGGCCGCTTCCACGGCGGTGGCTATCATTCGTTGTAGTGCTTGTTCGGGAGTCTCATGGCGTGGCACACGACGAGGAGGCATTATTCCTTCAAAACACATGAATACCGTTGATTAGTATTCTTAATAATACTAACCATGATATGGAATAAGGATAGAGAGAAATTTTCCTTGACTCGCCTTAAATTCTTTATGTCATAATTTCGGAATGTTCATATGAGTCACCGTAATATAATCCCGGAAATTATATTACCCTAATTCATATGTGCATTCGACACTAATTCATATAGTCAAGGTGGCGCGTCAATTGAATCAAGTAACGTGAGATTAAGATTGAATAAGAATTAGATATGATAGACGAGTTCGAGTATAATGCACAAGTAGTCAAGTAATTCCTACTTCAAGTCTATATGCCGGTTGTAGTCTAGACTCACTAATGTACCCTATGACTCGGGGTTGACACCAATGAACTCTAAATCCCTACAACCAACGCTCTGATACCATCTGTAGCGACCTGACCAAATCATGTTTGACGGCGCTGACTACTTCGGTCCTGTTGCATGGTCATAAGTCTTTATTATGACGTTTGACCAAAATATGTCGCATTCACTTCATAAGTAAAAGGATGTTTCAAGTTTACAAATGTAGTTCAAAAGACTAGTTACATTACAAGTTTAACGTACGAATGAAACCTATGCGACACAATTTAAAGTAGTCAAAAGACGCTCCAACTATGCATGTATACTCGACATCCAAGCAAGTATCAAAAAGAGTGCGGAAGCATGTATCAAGTAACTTTCAAGGACCTGAGAAAACATATAGAAAACTGTCAACGAAAACGTTGGTGAAATCATAGGTGTTATAGTAAACGTTGCATTTGAACCACAAGATTTAATATAATATGATTTTCAAAATCATTTTCATTCCAAAGTTGTTATTTGTTTCGCGGGCACCCAATTATCAAACTTAACTATTTTGCACCCTTTGCGTAGTGTTAGAACATACACTAGACCCGAAAATATATTTCATCCGCTAACGGTAGCGAACCGTCCGAATGAGGCTCGTCAAGCCCATGTGATCACATAATATAAGTTCACGTTTACACCCTGCAAGTGAAACTAATGATAATTGAATTGAGGATTTTTGTTCAAACCCGTACGTGGAATGTTCGTTTTAGTACTTGTGTTCAATGTATAAAAGTATGATACGTATATATTTCTCATCCCATAGTTTAAAGCATAAAAGTTGTTTGAAAGATGGGACTATGATCACACCTTGAGTGCACGTAAGAAAAGTACTTTACAAAGTAACGTGTGCGAAGTATAGTGCTAGTCTTGACCTAAACCAATAGGTCGTATCAATAACGGTAAACACGATAGGTCAAAGATGTTCAATTAGTCTTATGGCTCGTTACGACTCGATTATGTAGCATGTGAAATCAAATTGTCAAATTTCATGCAAGATACAAGTGTAGAAACAAGTTAGGAAGGTTGCATAATCATTTGTTAAGTTTGACAAAAAGTCAAACTTTGGTCGATCAAAGTCAATGAAAAAGTCAACACGTTCGGGTCGGGTCTCGAACTATTTTTCTGAGGTTTTTATTCATATATAAACATGTTAGAACAAGTCTCATGTGAATCGGAGGTCCATAGGGTGCCAAACATTTTTCATAATTTGACCAAGGAGGTCAGAACCTGACTACGGCTTAGGCAGCGCCGCGACCCAGGATTGTCGCGCCGCGACAATACATGGGAGCTGATACCTGGTCAGTCTCAAATTTCCAAGTCTCAATTCCAAACACTTTCAAGCATAACTCGCAAACTGCTAATACTTAGAACTCGTATCTTATATCGTTAGAAAGGTAATTTGACAAAGAACACAACTAAACACATTTCACCAACCAAAAACGTTATTTGTAATAATCGACCTTCCAAAGTAAATGATCAATTAATGCATACATTTAATACTCAAATTTGATAAGTGCACATTTATGATTTGGGCATTTAATACATACTTACAACATGCCGTTTTGTAGGTAATCGAGCATACAATACAACTAACTACTTACTAACAATAATTCATGGCATTCAATGCATCAAATATTCATTTCAAGCTTATCAAACCCTAACCCAATTTCACAAAAATCACTAATCAAGTTTATGGAGTTTTCTCAAGCAACCTATACATCAAATTGAAGCTAGTGATACTAGGAATACATTTAATGCATGCATTTATAACATTTAACAACATTAAAACAACCAAATCACCAAATCAAACACACCAAAGTTCATACTCAAGCTAGTTACTTCAAATAACGAAATCGAGCATATAAATCATATATTCATGTTTGATGGTTAAAGCTAAGGGGTATAAAATACTATTAAATTTTAGCAGGAAATACTATTAAATACGATACAATTTTACACAAGATATTTATTTATTTATAGAATGGATATACTTAAACCTTGCTACAACACTTATAGGCAGTGTACCTAATCGTACAGTAGTGTAGTTTTTAGTAAGTCCGGTTCGTTCCACAGGGAAAATCTTTTAATCAAAGCTTAACGCTATATTAGTTTAATTTATAAAAATACGAATATATATATAAGTAATATTATTATTTTAAAGGGGGTTTTTACCGTTTAATGACCGGTTTGTCGATTTTAAAACTTTAGTCGCAGTTAAAACCAAATGTAAAATATTAAATAAATAAAAGACTTAATTTAAAGCGTAAAGTAAATAACGATAATGAAATTGCGATAAATAAAAGTGCGATAAAATAAACTTGCGATAATTAAAAAGTACGATAATTAAAAGTGCAATTAAATACAATAACAAAAAAATAAAAGTGCGATAATTAGAAGTGCAATTAAATATAAAATAAAGGAAATTAAATATGAAATAAAAGAATTATGCTTATTTAAACTTCCGTAATCATGATGTTTGACGTGTTGATTTTAGTTTTATGCCCATGGGTTAATTGTCCTTTGTCCTGGATTATTTAATATGTCCGTCTGGTTTTTATCCATAACAGTCCATCAGTCATAAATATAAAGTGCGAGTGTCCTCGTCAAATTATCCTTATACCCGAAGTTTAAATATTCCAACTAATTGGGGACTTAAACTGTAACAAGATTTTAATACTTTGTTTAATAATTACACCAGGATGTCGACTGAGTGTAACCCAAGGTTTTAATACTTTGTTATCAATTATGCCAAGTGTTCTTGTACATAATTTCACCCCTGTATTAATAATTCTAGTGGCTATTAATCTATTCCCGTGTCCGGTTAAATGAACGTTTATTCATACATATAAATACCCCGCCCATCGTGTCCGATCGAGTGTATTTGGTTATTTATAGGGACGTCCAATTGTAAATCTTTATATTAACATTAACAAACTATCATTTAGTTAAACAAATATAAAGCCCATTAAGAGCCCATAGTCTAATTTCCACAAGTGTCGTTCTTTTGTCCAAACCCCAATTATGGTACAAAGCCCAATTACCCAATTTTAATATTTTTAGCCCAACATCATGAGTACTTCGGATTAAATAAGCATAATAATAACTTAGCTACGAGACATTAAATTAAAAAGGTTGAACATAACTTACAAT
This sequence comes from Rutidosis leptorrhynchoides, assembly GCF_046630445.1. NCBI lineage: Eukaryota > Viridiplantae > Streptophyta > Magnoliopsida > Asterales > Asteraceae > Rutidosis > Rutidosis leptorrhynchoides. The sequence goes on from NC_092337.1 coordinate 169,368,791, forward strand.
GATTAAAAATAGCGTAGCGTTACACGGGCAGAATTTCGACTTACACCCTTACAACATTCGCTAACATACCCTTATTATTAGAATTAAAATTAAAATTAAAATTAAAATATAAATATAAATATATACTACGTATATAGATAGAGAGATTGATATTATGGATGGAAAAATGGTGCACCAAAGCTCGATTTTTATAGGCCTGTGATCTGGAAAAGGGGCTCATGCGATCGCATGGATTTATGCCTTACAGGCCATGCGATCGCATGGCCAGCTGGGGAGAGCCACTTTTGGTTGTTTTCTTCTGCCGACGTTTATTTAAATATAATATAATATATATATTAATTTTAAGAATTAATTATATATTATATTATATTCATATGCATAGTTGACTTGTAATTTTTAGTCCGTTGCGTCGAGCGTTGAGAGTTGACTCTGGTCCCGGTTCCAGATTTTCGAACGTCCTTGCGTACAATTTAATATCTTGTACTTTTCATTTTGAATCTTGTACTCTTGTAATTTTGAGACGTTTCTTATCAATAATTGGAACCTCATTGATTGTATTTTGTACTTTTGAGCTTTTTGGTCGTTTGCGTCTTCAATTCGTCGAATCTGTCTTTTGTCGTCACCTTTTATTATTTAAACGAATATCACTTGTAAATAGGACAATTGCAACTAAAAGCTTGTCTTTCTTGAGGAATAATGCTATGAAATATATGTTCGTTTTTAGCATTATCAAATATTCCCACACTTGAGCGTTGCTTGTCCTCAAGCAATATAGTCTTGAAATACTAGAATCACTTCTTTATTCTTCACACTTTGTACATCAGTGATTTCTTTATGGCGGTATAAACAATGGTAGTAACGATGTGGTTTACAGTCCCACATGACTATAAAATTTAGATCCATTAAGGAAATTGGATCTTTATGAAAACATTTGATCTTTTGAAAATTAAATCGAGTTTTTACCCTAGATAAGTTTTCCGGAATAACCCTTCACCGGTGTTTGCAAAATATTTTTATGGGCTTGGTGGGTTTCAGATTTGAAAATTTTAGCTTAAAACTTGTGGTTTGGTGTCACCCACTTGCTAACCTTGTATTAGGAAAGCAACACATCCAGTATACTTGCTCCGTATATTACCTTTCGGTAAACTACCGTCCGGTTATAAAGGAGAGCGTTGAACAAGCAACTGTTAAGGCAATGTCCCCTGACATGCTTTTAATTATGGTCTATAACGTGTCGGACGCAATTACTATCCTTTGTAGGAGCAATAGTAAAGCTCACCCTTATGATTTTATGGTCTGGCACAAGGTCCTATCTTCGACCATGCTATGCAACCACCGTTCTTACGGTTGATACCCGATTTGGTTCAGATGACCTAATGAATTCCAGGTGAATTCCTAGGATTTTACGTTCAATGGTAATGAACGCATTGAAAATGGGTTTTTAGAAAACAAATCGGTTTATAATTTGATCAAAATATTTTCTCGTTCAAGCTCGAGTTTAGATATCATTGAATTCCATGAGTTTGAATTCTCAATCTTTAAGGTCAATCTCTAGGATTGAGTAATATCAGGCTTAAAAGCTGAATTTTTGATCTTTTAAGGAGATTATCCTTTCTGGGGATATGATTTATTAATCTTATCAAGCTAATTTGCACGGTGCCCCCCATTGTACGAGATAAATCCTTCTCATGGTTAGGATAAATCTGACCACTTGGCGACCCTGTTTTATACTGAGGTCCGTGGATTTCCTGCTGATTTTAGATATGACTTTTCTAGATTTTTCATCAACCTACAGCTGGTCTGGATGACAACTTCATGACCTAAATCAAGAAGCGCGTGTCTTTTTCGAAAGACTTTACTTCCTTTTAACGATGGAATTGATTCATCGTGTAGATCCATCTCTTCTTTTCTTTCATCGGGTAAAACAGTTAATTATCGTCCAAAACAAAAGTATTTTCAATTATTTGTACAAAAATATGTGATATGTATTTTGAATAACTCGGTGAAAATTTCCCACACTTGGCTTTTATTTTCCTTTTTATTGTCCTCTATTCCATTTTAAATGAATTTTAATATTTTGGTTTGTTTCTCAATTTATGTCCTTTCCGAGGTAACAATAATTTCGGTGTTAACACCTAGTTTTATCGTTCATAAATATGTATAAACATGATTTTGAGTTCATTTAATTGAAAATTTTGAAAAATTTTACTAGAATTGGGTAGTCAGTATATAAGACTAGGGCTGTTCTTTATTACCAGAGAGCACTAGATTCTAATACAACTACTACTTTACTAGTATTTCTAATGGTAACCAAGTGTTTAAAGTAAAAAAAATTTAAAAAATCCGAAAGAATTTAACCCCTTCCCACACTTAAGATCTTGCAATGCCCTCATTTGCAAGAAATCAGTAACAATTTAAATTATTGATGGTGATTAGCGTAGAAATGATTAAATTCTATCAAAGTTTCCAAACATATTGGCGTTTGTTTGCTGAATGATAAATGGTACATATCATTTGTCCATTCCGTCTGTTGTTACATCACATTTATCTTGTCGTCAAAATTAGTAGCTTTTACTGAACTTAATGCCAGTCTTTGAAAATGCGCTGTTTTACCCTGTTTTGTACAATTTACCATATACATACATACAAATATAAACATGCATGGCAATTTGAAATGGGAATTAATATCCCACTTTCAAATCCTAAATGTGAAATATTAGTACACAATAATAATAAAAATGATAAAGATTACATAAGTATATTCAATAACATAAGTTTAAACATGAATAAGTAAAAAGATAAAAACATAAAAATCATATAAATAACCAAATGGAACTAAATCAGTCTGGATATGGGTTCCAGTTCATCTCGTCAGGTGGGTTCCATTGTTGGTTATAGGTGTTCTGATAGGCTTGATTATAGTCATACCGGTTAAAGGGTGGTCGGATATCGGGGCTGTGTGGCGGAAAATGAGCAGGTCGAGTAGGTACGTAATTATTTGGTACCTAATATGATAGCTGGCTCATGATTTGGTGCTGATGAACTAACCAGCTATCGTGTTGGCGTCGCCTATAATCCTTGTATACTCGCTCGGAGTTCCACTGCTCATACATACTATGTCTGGCCGCGTTCGTCATTGCTTCCTCATCTATACGAACGTGGACGTCAAGAATAGCATCTCAAAAGACATCCCTAATGTCTTCCGCCTCCTCCATTTCCTCGTCTGAGCCTCTCTCTACCTGAGGATGAGATCCCCCATAGGGTACTGCCTAGTTACGTCTACTTTTCAATACCTTAGCACCCACATAAACTTTCAATCCTAAGGGCTCAACCTGTTCTCTACAAAGCTATAATGGACCCCCTTGGTTCCTATCAACACCTAAATACTCTCCAATGAGAGTAACAAAAATACCTCCTCCTATTATACTCCTGTTCTGCATTCCCTCTACCATTTTAGATAAATAAAAAGCAGCACAGTAAGGGATATTGACAAAGCTTCTAGGATCCCGAATACACTTTAGGTAGAATAAATCATGTAAGGTAATTTTTTCTTTATTATGACCTCTCTGTGTAATCGAGTTAGCCAAAAATCTATGAATAATACGAAGCTCGGCACTGTCAATATGTGTATAGGAGTGTCCTCCTGCTCGTGTAAAAACATCAAAATGTGACATACGCCTCCAAATGGCGTCAGCGTCAAAGTTACTATCTACCCTTTCACCATAATGAATCAAATTTGTACAATCGGGTAATAGCAACTCACCAGGAGTATATATCTGTAAGGCCCTGGCCATGTCCAGCATGGACATTCTGTACATCCTACCTCCAAGGATAAACCTAAGAAATCTTCTATCATCTATTCTAACTATATTTGTATCAAGTGATACAGTACTCATCAACTCAACACACCATTCCTTATATACAGGTCTACGAATGGTGAAAAGACGTTCCCAATCTGTAAAAGAAGAACTGCCATACCTTTGAACTAAAAGCTGTCTAACACGGTCAGCTAGATGGACCGTTTTCAAAGGGGCCCAATCGATTACCCTTGGCACCTCTACATTTTTTTTACCAATTTGAATTTATTCCTTTGATATGTCTCGTAATCTCTCCATCTCCTATCTAATCTCAGATTAGGATGCAGAGTGTGCTCAGGAATCATTGGGAATTCTACTGGCGGCCTCATTGGGAATACTATGAATTCATCAACAAACTGTACCGGATCATAATAAGGTATGTACTGATCAGGCTGTTGTTGTGGTTCTTGTTGTGGTTCTTGTTCGTGTTCCATTTCTGGTTCTGGTTCTGGTGCTGGTGCTGGTCGTCTAGATGATGATGCTCCTGAACCTCCAGTATCGGCTTTCTGCAAAACACATTAAACACAAAATTTTTGCATCCAAATATGCATTAGTGTTAGCAAAATAACAACTTAAAACAATCACTATAACATGTTAAATCAAAATTAAACTTATACACATTTTCACAATTTTTCACAATTCTACACTTTTCAAATAAGCACATATGAAAATATATACAAAGTTCATAAGCATTTAACTCAAATATCATGTCAAAATAGTCATTACTAATAATTAAACAAGTCTCAAATGGCAAATATATCAAATTAATCAAGTTCATGAATTTTGGACTTAAAAAGTCCACTTTAATCTCCAAAAATCATGTTTAGGATCAATGTTTGGATCATTTAACTATCTAAACATGTTACACTACTCAATTTAGCAATAATTCATGATAAAAATCGGCCATAACCTGTTTATATCAAAAAGCCCCAAATTGCTCAAGAACACAAACCCTAGATTTCTAAAATTTTTGAAGTTTTTGACTTCAAATCATGTTAAATAGCATCAATATAGGTTATACATGCATAAAATACTAACAATTTAACACTAATTACACTAGAAATTAATAAAATTGCATTAGATAAAAAATTGATAATTATCACAAAAACTAGGAATTTATAGAGTTTAGGGGTGTAATTTTTACCATTTTGTTGAAGAATGAGAATCTAGGCCTGATTAGAGCAACAAAAATGACGAATTACGGTGGAAAATTGCGAATTTTAGAGGTGATTTTGGGGTTGGTTCGTGTTTGTGTGTGTTGTGTGGAGAAGACAGACCCGCTGGGAGTTTTGAGTCTGACCTGCATTTGGTCCCCATGCGATCGCATGGGTTCCAAGTGCAAACCCCATGCGATCGCATGGGGTGCCGGCTACACTGTTTTGCCTTTTTTTTTTTTAATAAATAAAACCTTATACTTTATAAAACATAAAATTAATAAAATTTTAGAAATTTGTTTCTTTTTAGGATGAGGGCGTTTCGGATCGATGTCCTAGTCTGTCCCTCGACAAAATTTTTAAAATTTGTCAAATCAAAGCGCGGTTTCAAAAGTAAAGATTTTTAGATTTTTTAATGTTTTTGGCATACTTTAATTCAATAAAATTAAAAATAATGATAATAAAAGTTCTCGTCCCTCCCTCGGGTAAAGCAATTTCGGTTCAACGATCTAGTCTTCAACTCACGACGAATTTTAAAAATCATATTTTTAACTTAGCGAAATAAAGTAAATTTTTGTTTTTAAATTCACACCAAACTTAAATTTAAAATATGCATAAAATTAAAAATTCACACCAAACTTAAATAAAAATTCATATTATAAATTCACACCAAACTTATATTATATTTTTGTTTTTATACATACAAAATTTTATTAAAAAGATTAATTTTTCAAATATTTACAATTTTAAATATATTGATTTTACAAAGTTCAAAATATTAAATTAATATTTATATATTAATTTTAAAAACATGGTAAAAAATAAAATTAAAAATCTTTTTGGCTTTTATCCCACTTTAATCAATCAAATATTATCAAAAATATGCGCCCCTCTTTTCGGTAAAGTAATTTCAGTTCCATGACCTAATTTAACTCATGACGAATTTTTGAAATATTTTGGGTTGATTGATTAAAGATATTTATACCTTAAGAATAAACGTTAAATTCCGCGGTGATGTAATAAATTTTTGTATGATATCAATAATTTCGGTCGCCAAACCTAATTTTATTCAATACCAATTTAATACTTTATAGCGAACAAATTAGCGTTTATTATCAAAATGTTAAAAATAAAAATAAAAAAATAAAAACTGTACAGACTTACCTGTGAGATAGTATTCTTAGTTATATGATCTATCCCATTCATAAGATAGTCGGTTTAATTGGTTTTCCATAGCTACATAGGCGTAACCTCGAGCATTCAGTGTTTTTTCTTCTAAACATATGAACGGTCCGTCTTTGCATAAAGTAACAAATTCGGTATTTAAATAGGTTTGATTATTTGAACATTTACCTCCATGTGACCATTTTCCGCATTTGTGACATCTTTCAAGGCGTCGTGCTCTTCTTTTCGCTGCGGATTTTGATTTTCCTTTATCAAATTGTAACTTATTATCTTCGCATCTGGATTCTTTTCTTACTACATCCAATCTTTCTCTGATTACTGATACTATTTCACTCGGAAGTGTGTCATTATTACGTTTAGTGATCAAAGCGTGTAGCATTAGACCATGGTTTAGTTCACAGGCAGTCTTCATTTCCAAAAAAAAAATAAAAATTCAGAATGGGGGGAGAAGACTAGTTCTTTAGGGTCTGCTAGGGAAAGACCATTCGGCTTCCATTTTCGAGAACTACACGAAAACAGACAATCTAACTCTAACAGAAATACATAAAATCCTTAAAATACTTGATTCTCCTCACACTTAGTTAGCTGTGGTATCGAAATTGTGATTAACTTCGTTGTCGACTTCCATCGAACTATCTATGTAATGTTTAACTCTCTGACCATTAACTTTAAATTCAATTCCATTCGAATTTATTAATTCTATCTTTTCGTATGGGAAAACTCTTTTGACTATGAATGGTCCAGACCATCTTGATTTCAATTTTCTAGGAAATAGCTTGAATCGTGAATTGAAAAGAAGAACTCTGTCTCCTTCTTTAAATTCTTTTGAACTTCTGATTCTTTTATCATGCCATTTCTTCGTTCTTTCTTTATAGATTAATGAATTTTCGTATGCTTCATGTCTTAATTCTTCTAATTCGTTTAGTTGACTTAATCGTAGACGTCCAGCTTCACGTAAATCAAGATTACATGTCTTCAAAGCCCAAAATGCTTTGTGTTCAATTTCTACTGGAAGATGACACGCTTTTCCGTAGACGAGTTTAAAAGGCGTGGTTCCAATTGGAGTTTTGTAGGCTGTTCTAAAAGCCCAGAGTGCATCCTCCAATTTAATGGACCATTCCTTCGGATTTGATCCTACGGTTTTCTCTAGAATACGTTTTAAAGCTCGGTTGGTATTTTCAACTTGTCCACTTGTTTGTGGATGATATGCGGTGGAGATTTTATGAGTTACTCCATATCTTTTGAGAACTTTCTCAAGTTGATTATTACAGAAATGAGTACCCCGATCACTTTCGGTGTTCCAAACCTTGCAAAAAGACGTTTTAAAAAGTTGACTACAACTCGTGCATCGTTAGTTGGGAGAGCTTGTGCTTCCGCCCATTTAGATACATAATCAATGGCGACGAGAATATAGAGATTATTATGAGATTTTAGAAATGGACCCATAAAGTCAATACCCCAAATGTCAAATACTTCACATACTTGAATGACATTTTGTGGCATTTCATCACGTTGACTTATTTTTCCGGCCCTTTGACAAGCATCACAGGATTTAAAAAGAAGGTGTGCGTCTTTGTAAATTGTAGGCCAATAGAATCCAGCATCATAAACTTTTCTTGCTGTTAGTTGAGGCCCATAGTACCCTCCTGTTGGTCCTGTGTGACAATGGTTTAAAATTTTACTAGCTTCATCTCCGAATACACATCGACGTATTATTCCATCGGGACAACTTTTAAACAGATGTGGATCTTCCCAAAAATAGTGTTTTATATCACTGAAGAATTTCTTTCGTTTTTGGTACGATAATCCTTTTTCAAGGAATCCACATACTAAGTAGTTTGCATAGTCTGTAAACCATGGTATTTCATTATAATCTATCTTCAATAGATATTCATCAGGAAAGTTGTCTTGTATGGCCGATTCATTTAGAACTTCTAATTCAAGATTTTCAAGACGAGAAAGATGATCAGCGGCGAGATTTTCTGCTCCTTTTTTATCTCAGATTTCAATATCGAATTCTTGTAAGAGTAAGATCCAATGGATTAATCTTGGTTTGGCATCTTGTTTCGAAAATAGGTATCTAAGAGCAGAATGCTCGGTATAGACCACCGTTTTTGCTAGAACGAGATATGAACGAAATTTGTCAAAAGCAAAGACAATAGCAAGGAGTTCTTTTTCAGTAGTTGTATAATTTGTTTGTGCTCCTTGTAACGTCTTACTAGCATAATATATAGGTTGAAATCGTTTTTCAATCCTTTGTCCTAAAACGGCACCCATTGCAAAATCACTTGCATCGCACATTAGTTCAAACGGTAGATTCCAATTTGGTGTTATCATGATCGGCGCATTAGTGAATTTCTCTTTAAGAATATTAAAAGATTTGATACATTCATCTGAAAAGATGAATGGAGCATCCTTTTCTAGGAGTTTATTCATAGGAGTGGCAAATTTAGAAAAATCTTTTATGAAACGTCGGTAAAAACCGGCATGCCCTAGAAAACTCCTAACTCCTCTAACATTGGTGGGATGTGGAAGTTTAGCAATTACATCTACTTTAGCTCTATCCACTTCAATTCCTTCTTTTGAAATTTTATGTCCAAGAACGATGCCTTCTTTAACCATGAAATGGCATTTCTCCCAATTAAGTACTAGATTTGATTGTTCGCATCTAATCAGCATTCGTTCAAGATTAGCTAGACATGATTCAAATGTATCACCGAAGACTGAAAAGTCATCCATGAAAACTTCCATGCATTCTTCTATCATGTCGTGAAAAATCGCCATCATACACCTTTGAAAGGTTGCAGGGGCGTTGCAAAGTCCAAATGGCATACGTTTGTAAGCAAAAGTACCATAAGGGCACGTGAATGTGGTTTTCTCTTGATCTTCGGGTGCTATTGGAATTTGAAAATATCCGAAAAAACCATCAAGAAAACAATAATAACTATTTCCGGCTAATCTTTCCAACATTTGATCAATGAAAGGTAAGGGAAAGTGATCTTTTCTGGTGGCGTCATTTAATTTTCTATAATCAATACATACACGCCATCCTGTTACAGTCATTGTAGGAATAAGCTCATTTTTTTCATTTGTAATGACAGTCATGCCACCCTTCTTAGGCACGCATTGAACTGGGCTTACCCATGGACTATCAGAGATTGGATAAATTAAACCTGCATCTAGCAGTTTAATAATTTCTTTTTTAACTACATCTTGCATATTCGGATTTAGTCTTCGTTGGCGTTGCACATACGTTTTATGACCTTATTCCATAAGGATTTTATGTGTGCAATACGAAGGACTTATTCCTTTAATATCATGAATCTTCCATGCAATGGCTGGTTTATGAGCTTTCAACACGGAAATGAGTTGTGATTTCTCATTTTCAGTAAGAGAAGATGATATTATTACAGGTAATTCAGATTCACCATGTAAATAAGCGTATTCCAAATGGTTTGGAAGTGGCTTTAACTCTATTTTTGGAGGTCCTTCTATCGATGATTTATATCGATATCTGTCTTCTTCTTTTAGCATTTGAATTTCTTCTGTTGTTGGTTCATATCCATTAGCTATAAGTGTAGCTAACATTTCAGCTTCATCAATTTGTTCAGTTCCTTCTCCTAAAGAACATTCTCCTGTTCCTTGTAATTCTGGAAATTCTTCTAACAATTCTGCATGTGAATCTATAGTTTGAATATAATAACATGTATCATCTGCAGATTGCAGTTGTTGCATTGCTCTATCAACTGAAAAGGTAACACTCTCGTCCTCTATACTTAGGGTCAATTTCTTACCGAACACGTCTATCATTGCTTTAGCCGTGTTTAAGAATGGTCTTCCTAATATGAGAGGAACTTGAGAATCTTCTTCCATGTCCAGAACAACAAAATCTACTGGAAATACTAAAGTACCAACTTTAACTAGCATATTCTCCATTATCCCTCTAGGATATTTTATTCTTGTTGGTTTCAATTCTCCAAGGTCTAGTTTAGTGTATAGTGAAAACGGCATTAAATTTATACTAGCACCTAAGTCTGCCAATGCTTCTATTGAACAAAGACTACCCAGAAAATATGGAATTGTGAAACTTCATGGATCAGATAGTTTTTCTGGTATCTTATTCAACAGCACTGCTGAACAATTAGCATTCATAGTAACAGCCGAGAGTTCTTCCATTTTCTTTCTATTCGAGATTAGATCTTTCAGAAATTTAGCATATCTAGGCATTCCTGAAATCACATCAATGAAAGGAAGATTTACATTTATCTGTTTAAACATATCCAAGAATTTGGATTGCTCGGCTTCAAGTTTCTCTTTTTTCATTTTACTTGGGTAAGGAAGTGGTGGTTGGTATGGTTTAACATAAGGTTTATCCTTAGCTGTGTTATCTTCATTAACCTTTTCAACCACCGGTTCTTTTTCCTTATCTTGATCAGGTTGTGGTTCTTGTGGAGTAGGAATAGCTTCATCAGAAGTTACAGGTATTTCAGGTGGTTTAAGTGTTGTACCACTTCTTGTGGTAATGGCTTTAGCTGTTTCATTCCGGGGGTTAGCATTTGTATCACTAGGTAGACTTCCCGGTTTTCTTTCACCTATTAACCTTGCTAGGCTACTTACTTCTTGTTCCAAGTTTTGAATAGAAGCTTGTTGATTTCTAAATGCTTGAGCATTTTGTTCATTAGTTTGTTTTTGAGATGTGAAAAACTGCGTTTGAGTTTCAACTAGCTTCGTCATCATATCTTCTAAATTCGGCTTTTTATCATCGGGTTGTGGTGGTTTGTTTTGAAAATTAGGTCTTTGCTGGTTGTAAGTATTGTTAGATACTTGTTGATTGCTAGGACCTTGTTGGTTGTTGTATGGAATATTTCGGTTATAATTCTGATTTTGATTGTAAATTGGTCTTGGCGGTTGATAATTATTCTGATAATTATTTCCAGGCCTTTGGTTTATGTATGAAATATTCTCTCTTTGTTCCATTGTTAATTCAATACTTAGACAATCTTTTGTCAAATGTGGTCCTCCACACTGCTCACAACTAATTCGTATTGAGTGGATATCTTTAGTCATCTTTTCCATTCGTCTCTCGACAGCATCTATCTTTGCAGAAATGGAATCTAAGTCATGGCTAGAATCGGCTCTAGCTGCTTTAGATGATCTAACGATATCTTTTTCTTGGTGCCACTCATGTAAGTGGGAAGCAGTGTTATCAATAATTTTGTAAGCATCAGTTTCGGTTTTATTCATAATGGAACCACCAGCTGCAATATCTATGTCTTTCCTTGTAGTGATGTCGCATCCTTGGTAGATTGTTTGTACTATTTGACAGGTATCTAAACCATGTTGCGGACATCCTCTTAATAACTTTCCAAATCTTGTCCATGCCTCATATAGAGTTTCATTTGGCTTCTGTGTGAACGTAACAATTTCTCCTTGAAGTGTTACGGCTTTAGATGCCGGAAAGAATTGTTTAAGAAAATTTTCAACTAAAACGTCTCATGTATCGATCGCCCCTTCAACTAAATCTTTGGCTTCTCCCTTTAAAGTCCAGGGAAATAACATGAGATATATCTGTTCATCCTCAACTCCTCTTATTTTAAATAGTGTGCAGATCCTATTAAAGGTACGAAGATGTTCATTTGGATCTTCCTTCGGCGCACCACTAAATTGGCATTGATTAGTCACCATGTGTAGAATTTGTCCTTTGATTTCATAATCTGGCGCATTAATGTCTGGATGAGTAATTTCGTGACCTTGGCCAGTGCGTTTAGCTCTCATTCGGTCATCCATACTTAAAGGTTCCAGATTTTCCATGATTGAATTTGTTGAATCCGAATCACTAGAGGATTCTGATTTAATGGTTCGTTCCTCAACAATCTCTGTTTGAATGATTGGTGGTTCCGGAGGAAAATTTAATAGTTCAGGATCTATGAATTGTCCCTGAATATTATCCGGATTCTCAATTGTGAGGTCGGGTTCAAAAAATGGATTATCGGAAATTTGAATTGGAGTACTTGGTCGACTGGATGATGATTCTAAAGGAAAATCAATGGCGATAATATTTGCTAGATGTCTTGATCTAGTTACAGGTGGTGAATGTACAAAAGGTGGTGAATGTCTTGCTCGGTGCATTCACTGAATATCCTATTAGTTTTAAAAAAGAAAGAAAAAATTATATAAGTTATCCAATTAATAGACTTTTCTGATTTTGCCCACGTTTCGAATAGCCAAAAGATGCAGCAGAGGGGCAGGATTCGTTTGGTCTCAATATAATTGAGTACTGTTTGGCTCCAATAACCCGGTCCACGTACAAATCCAACTATTACTACGAACCAGAAAATTTTGATGTCTATCAATTTAACCACTTAAAATAAATTTTCGTAATTTTAAGAAGTATAGATAAGAAGTAGAAAAAAAATCTATGTCCTAAAACTAGAATGGCGAGAAATAAGAAAGAAAAAGAGCGCGTCGAAAAAAGTCGAAAAATAAAAGATCGAAAAATAAAAGATCGAAAAATAAAAGGCGTCGAAAAATAAGAAAGAAAAAAATGACTATAAAACTTAAAAAAAAAACTCGACTAACCCAACCTTATTACTATCACTAACTTAAAATTATAATCGCAAATTGAGATTACTAATTGGAATGATAATTGATACATAGGTAAAAGGTGTCTAAAAATATTAAAGCTTACAGGAAAAACTATATCCCAAATGGCAATATCTTAAAAAGGTATTAAAACTTAAAAAAAATGCCGCAGAATTCTAAAGCACTTAAATCTTAGTCTAAAGAAAAAGCACTTAAGGGATTTTACGGCAAAGCCTAAAAATCTAGAAATAAAAATAACTATGGCAAAAACTATGAATTAAAAATAAATACGAGCAAAAATTACAAAAGTTACGCTAAAACAATTAAAAAGGGATAAAATATAAAAATATACTAAAAGTTGTAAAAAGTACAATTTTTATAAAAATATTATTTTTATATTATTTATTTTATAAAACTATTTATTTTATATTTTATAAAACTAATTTAACTAAAAAATACAAATTAAATAAATAACTAAATTAAATATTTAACTAATCTAACCTAATTAGGGTTTAAATATAATAATAATAATTATAAACCGTAATTAATGCAGTACTCAGTCAACTATGGCGTGTCAGACGGGCTCATGCGATCGCATGAGTCCTAAGTTATCCAGCCATGCGATCGCATGGGCTACGGTTTCGGGCCATAGAGTGGGCTGCTACAGTACCGGACTAGAGTGTTTTTTTTTTCTGTGTTGAATTTTCTGTTTTATATATATATGTAATATATTTATATAAATTAAATAAAACTTATATTTTTATAAAATAAAGATAAATAAACTTTTATAGAACTTAAATATTTAACAAACTCTTAAAAATATTTATATTTTTGTTTTCTTTTTATATTTTCGAATATATTAAAACGTATTTTTACAAAAGCGTAATTTTTTTTTATATTAGCGTTGCGCTTCCGGCTTTTAAGCTAGATGGTTCCCAGGCAGCGGCGCCAAAAATACTTGATGGTTAAAGCTAAGGGGTATAAAATACTATTAAATTTTAGCAGGAAATACTATTAAATACGATACAATTTTACACAAGATATTTATTTATTTATAGAATGGATATACTTAAACCTTGCTACAACACTTATAGGCAGTGTACCTAATCGTACAGTAGTGTAGTTTTTAGTAAGTCCGGTTCGTTCCACAGGGAAAATCTTTTAATCAAAGCTTAACGCTATATTAGTTTAATTTATAAAAATACGAATATATATATAAGTAATATTATTATTTTAAAGGGGGGTTTTTACCGTTTAATGACCGGTTTGTCGATTTTAAAACTTTAGTCGCAGTTAAAACCAAATGTAAAATATTAAATAAATAAAAGACTTAATTTAAAGCATAAAGTAAATAACGATAATGAAATTGCAATAAATAAAAGTGCGATAAAATAAACTTGCGATAATTAAAAAGTACGATAATTAAAAGTGCAATTAAATACAAAAACAAAAAAATAAAAGTGCGATAATTAGAAGTGCAATTAAATATAAAATAAAGGAAATTAAATATGAAATAAAAGAATTATGCTTATTTAAACTTCCGTAATCATGATGTTTGACGTGTTGATTTTAGTTTTATGACCATGGGTTAATTGTCCTTTATCCTGGATTATTTAATATGTCCGTCTGGTTTTTGTCCATAACAGTCCATCAGTCATAAATATAAAGTGCGAGTGTCCTCGTTAAATTATCCTTATACCCGAAGTTTAAATATTCCAACTAATTGGAGACTTAAACTGTAACAAGATTTTAATACTTTGTTTAATAATTACACCAGGATATCGACTAAGTGTAACCCAAGGTTTTAATACTTTGTTATCAATTATGCCAAGTGTCCTTGTACATAATTTCACCCCTGTATTAATAATTCTAGTGGCTATTAATCCATTCCCGTGTCCGATTAAATGAACGATTATTCGTACATATAAATACCCCGCCCATCGTGTCCGATCGAGTGTATATGGTTATTTATAGGGATGCCCAATTGTAAATCTTTATATTAACATTAACAAACTATCATTTAGTTAAACAAATATAAAGCCCATTAATAGCCCATAGTCTAATTTCCACAAGTGTCGTTCTTTTGTCCAAACCCCAATTATGGTACAAAGCCAAATTACCCAATTTTAATATTTTTAGCCCAACATCATGATTACTTCGGATTAAATAAGCATAATAATAACTTAGATACGAGACATTAAATTAAAAAGGTTGAACATAACTTACAATGATTAAAAATAGCGTAGCGTTACACGGACAGAATTTCGACTTACACCCTTACAACATTCGCTAACATACCCTTATTATTAGAATTAAAATTAAAATTAAAATTAAAATATAAATATAAATATATACTACGTATATAGATAGAGAGATTGATATTATGGATGGAAAAATGGTGCACCAAAGCTCGATTTTTATAGGCCTGTGATCTGGAAAAGGGGCTCATGCGATCGCATGGATTTATGCCTTCCAGGCCATGCGATCGCATGGCCAGCTGGGGAGAGCCACTTTTGGTTGTTTTCTTCTGCCGACGTTTATTTAAATATAATATAATATATATATTAATTTTAAGAATTAATTATATATTATATTATATTATATTCATATGCATAGTTGACTTGTAATTTTTAGTCCGTTGCGTCGAGCGTTGAGAGTTGACTCTGGTCCCGGTTCCGAATTTTCGAACGTCCTTGCGTACAATTTAATATCTTGTACTTTTCGTTTTGAATCTTGTACTCTTGTAATTTTGAGACGTTTCTTATCAATAATTGGAACCTCATTGATTGTATTTTGTACTTTTGAGCTTTTTGGTCGTTTGCGTCTTCAATTCGTCGAATATGTCTTTTGTCTTCACCTTTTATTATTTAAACGAATATCACTTGTAAATAGGACAATTGCAACTAAAAGCTTGTCTTTCTTGAGAAATAATGCTATGAAATATATGTTTGTTTTTAGCATTATCAATGTTAGACTTAAGCCATAGACACTAATTAACAACTTTATAAGTTTAAAATATCAAGAACACAAAAATCTAGTGATTTTAGAAAGTTACCCAAACTTGATGAAGTCGGTATGGAATCGAAGGGGAAGTTGCAAGGATTCCAAATATGTAATTTATTTTGCAAGACACCCGCTAGCTTGGATTTAGATGATGATTCTTTGATATGGAGTTTGAGAGAAAATTGGAAAGTAGTAAAGAAAAAGAGAAATGAAATGAAAAAGGTGGGAGGAAGGGGTTGACTAGTCAAATGCTAGTCACGTCTTTGGCACTATGGCGAAACTAGTCACTCAAGTTCGGTTGCGGGTGCGTGAATTACCTAAACGAGATATTTTTAAAACGCGTATTAACGGGAGATGTTATAAACATATAACGGGATTTAAATAGTTAAACGGAAAAGTAAACAGAAAGAGGCGGGATGTTACATACTTAACCTCTAAACATATCAAGAAAATATTTTTTCTTGGTGATTCGGTCTTTTCCGAGGTATTCTGGTAATTTGTCAAACCAAAATCGTGCCATTACAATTTCCTTCTTAGAACATTAACTATGTTCATTCCGAAATTCATATCTGCGAATTCTGGACCATTACATGCGGTGCTTAATGGATAGAAGAGAAAATAGAGCATGTAGCTCCGAAATAGAAATGGGAGTATAAATCGCAGAAAATAGGAGAGAGCATTAACTGTGGATGTCGATGATTATAGAAAGATAGAAACATGGACTCTGAAAAATAAGGAAAAATATAAAGCCCGACGATAACACATAAACTACAAACCGTGTATATCAATAAGTATTGCCACGTAAAGACTCGGGAGAACTAAAAACACTATAACCCCAAGGGCGAAGTAGAAGAAAATGGATTCCTCCGGTGGAAGTTGGAAAAGGAGAATGATTGTTGCAATAGTCAGGATAAGGACAAGAATCAGAACTGGATTAAGCAGTTTCACAATCTTTTGGATGTATGAAGTAAGAAAGAAAGTATAGGAATGCTGAGAATAATGGAACGAAAGAATTTAATTTATAAAGGAAAAATTTGACGTAACAATCGAGTCAGATAACCACATTTAATTAGAGATATCCTAATTTCCTGAATTACTGAAGAATCAAATCTTACATAGATTCGAAGACTATCTTTAAATCCCTTGAATTCCGAAAATCCACCATGACTACGTCAAAAATTAAATCTCTATCTCAATCTGTTGTGACAGCTTCACTTGTACGTTTCACATAATCGAATCGTTTTATCTATATTATTCAATAATGATAAAACTCTATTTATCAACTCATATTCATCATGAAAACATTTTTATTGTTAGCCATGACAACCTCGATCAAATTTCGGGACGAAATTTTTTTAACAGGTAGGTACTGTGACTACCCGAAAATTTCTGACCAAATTTAAACTTAATCTTAATTTGAAATCAACACGATAAGCAAAGTCTGTAATGTTGAGTCTCGAAAACTTTGGAACAGTTACATGAATGCATTTACCCTTTTGACGATTCCCGACGATTCACGAAAAATTATTTGTAAATAAATATGTATATATAAATGTAAGTATATGTATATTAACTTGAGATTATAAAATATTATTTAACCATTAGAAATAACTATGTAAAGTAAGATACATGATATTATATTTCTATTAATATTTATTATATATATATATATATATATATATATGTATATATATATATATGTATGTATATATATATATATATGTATGTATATATATATATATGTATGTATATATATATATATATATATACATATATATATATATATACATATATATGTATGTATATATATATATATATATGTATATATATATATATATATATATATATATATATATATATATATATATATATATCTAAAAATTACTATGTAATATAAGTTATTACATAATATAAATTATAAACGATAACATGTAATAATAATATATTAGAAATTTATACAACAATATTACTCTCATTACTATAAGAAGTATTGGTGGTAATATATATAGATATGAAGTGTGATAAATTTAAATTATTATAATATTATCATTATTATTAATAATATTATTGTTATAAAACTTATAGATATTATTATTATCAATAATACAATTATTATTGTATTATAAAATGTTATTATTATTAATTATAATATTAAGAAGTATTATTATTATAGTTATATTTAATAACTCATGAGACTAAATATAATACGTATATGTATAGAGATATATATATAAACAGATATATTTAAATACAGTGTATATATAAATATATATATAAATATATATATATATAGAATTACGAGTTATAATATAATTGACATGTTATTATTACATTCATTATTATTAATATTAATATTAATATTAGCATTAAAATCTGTATTATTATTAATTGTTATTAGATATTATTATTAATTATTATCATTATCAATATTTTAGTTATTTGAAAATAATACAATTATTATTAAAATCAATATTTTTTTTAAAGATAATATTAATATTATTATTGATTTTATTATTAATATTATTAGAAATTTAATTATTATTAATATAATTATAATCATTAATTATTAATATATATATATATATATATATATATATATATATATATATATATATATATATATATATATAATATATATATATATATATATATATATATATATATATAGAGTAAAAAAAGGTATGGATTCAGTTGAATATCTTGATCAATAATGTGTTTAGTTTTTGTTTCCTTCCTGATTCTTGCTGTACATCTAAATTCCATTTACATCAAACCCGTAGGTATCACTGTCCTTATGAATTTATTTTTATTTTTATTTCTTTTATTTGATTCTCCCTGTCTGGATATTGTTACGCGTCCAAATCAGATTTCAATAAAAACAAAACCAGTCAATTCTTGATCCTACGTCTAGTGTATACATACGTTCTATATAAGCTACTGTAAATCAGAATTTAAAAAGGAGAAAGACAGAAAAAAAATGCTTGAAAGCTCTGTCGCCATAGCTTTTGAACATTAACCCAAATTTGAATCAAATCTCAAAATATAAAAATGCAGTTACATTAGTATTCAGTTAGTTAAACTTTCTTCAAAATCTCAAGTTTCAATTCATTATATCGAGTGAGAATTTTGGAGTCAAAGTTTTGGTTTCAAAAGTCAACCCAGTGTTCATAAATCAAATTCGAGTTTATCGTTATGTTTCAGATTCAATTAAAGGTTCAAAACGTTTCCTGAAATGATTTACAATTTTTTTCATATAGATATCATAACCTAAAACGATCCAAGTTTTAAAATTGACTATGGAGTTCAAGGTTTGAGTTTCAATATTTATTATTATTATTTTTTTACAAAAATAGAAGCAGCAACATTTTTTTCTGATAATTTAATGTTATGGTCACAGGTCGTTATAGTTAGAATCCAAGTCTTAATTCGATTTATATTTCACTGATATGATATTTGGCATTACATCGGGTCGACTGAATGAAATGGGGAAGAAGAAGTAGGGGAAACAGAAGGCATGGGTTAAATAATATCCAATGGGATCTTATTCAGGAAATTAGAAACATACGAGTGGTTTAGTGGTGTGTCGGGTGAGCGAGAGGTCTCGGGTTCGAGCCCGGGCGTGGTCTTTTTTTGAGGAAAACATTTAAAGGTAGCTTCTTATTGTTATTATTGTTATTAATATCATTTTATTACTATTATTATTATTATAGTAATTGTTATTATTATTATTAATTATGATTGTTGTTATTATTACTATTATTATTAGTTATTGTTATTTTACAAGTATTTATAATTGTTATTATTATTATTATCATAATTATAAGTATTATCTTTATTATTATTATTATTATTATTATTATTATTATTATTATTATTATCAATTCCAAGTTTATTATTAATAGTTGAATAATTAACTATGTTTAATATAACTATTATTATTAATATTATCATTATTATTGTTAATAGAAGTATTATTATTACTATCATTATTATTATTGTTATTTTTAGAGTGCTTATTAGTATTAACACATGTATTATTATAAAGATTTTCATTTGGTATTATGATTATAATTACCATTAGGATTATTATTATTATCATTAGTATTACTAATATATATATATATATATATATATATATATATATATATATATATATATATATATATATATATGATTTTAGCATGATTATCATTATAAGTATTATTAATGTAATTATCGTCATCATTAAAGTTAATATTAAGATTATTATTAATATTATAAGTATTATTATTAGTATTATCAATTAGATTATTAATAGTAGTATCTTTATGATTAAAACCTGACGTGTAAAGAGGTGTATACGAAATAGTTATATTTTTATTGCGAAATACTATTAAATACGATACAATTTTACACAAGTTATTTATTAATTTACGGATGGGATATACCTAAATCTTGCTACAACACTTATAGGTAGTGTACCTAATCGTAGAGTAGTGTAGTTTTTTTAGTAAGTCCGGTTCGTTCCACAGGGAGCTAGCTGAGTTTAACGCTATATTTTTAACAAATATATTTACATAATTATATATAGTAATATTATTATAAAAGGGGGTTTTTACCATTTAATGACCGGTTTGTTGATTTTATATTTTAAGCGTAAAGATAAATGACGATAATATAAATGACAGAATTTAAATTGCGATAAAGTAAGTTGCAGTAATTAAAATGACAGTAAATAAAGGTACGATGAAATATGAAATAAAAGTATTATGCTTATTTAAACTTCCGTAATCATGATATTTGACGTTTTGATTTTAATTAATTGTTGCTCGGGTTAATTGTCCTTTGTTCTGGTTTATTTGATACCTATCTTGTTTTTGTCCATAATAGTCCATCGGTCATAATTATAAAATGCTCGTCAAATTAACCTTATTCCCGAAGTCAAATATTCCAACTAATTAGGGATTCGAACTGTAACAAGGTTTTAATACTTTATTTAATAATTACACCAGGTTATCGACTGCGCGTAATTCAAGGTTTTAATACTTTGTTAACAATTACACCAATTATCCTTGTATGTAATCCACCCTTGTTTTAATGAGAAATGAATATTAATTTACCCACTTGATCAGAATGAATAATCAATTACCCAACCCGAATAATTAATTAAATGATTGTAAAAGATGTCGTATAAACGTCACTAAATAGAACATACATAATCATTTTAATAATTATTAGATTAACTAATTTGAAGATAGGTTCGAAAGATTCTAATGAGTTGTCATTCGATTAGACAATACCCCCTATCTATTAATAGTCAATAGTCAAATGTCCACAAGTGTCGGTCTTTTGTCCAAACCTTAATTATGGTACAAAATTCAATAACCTAATCTTAATTTTTAGTCTAACATCACGATTACTTTGGCTCAAATAAGCATAATAATAACTTAGTTACGAGACATTAATTTAAAAAGGAAGAACATAGCCTACAGTGGTGATTAATTGCGTAGCGTTACACGGACAGAGTTCCGACTTTAAAACCCGTAAAACATTTCTTACAATAACCCAACTAAACCATAATTTATTATTAATCTTAAATTAAAATTATAATTGTAATATAAATATATATTATGAGATAGATCAGAGAAAGATGGATATAGAAAAAGATGTATTTTTACTCGCAGAAAACAGGCGAATTTATAGAATGTGGCCTGCTACAGTAACTCATGTGGTCGCATGAGATTTTAGTGCAAATCTCATGCACTCACATGGGCTCATGCACTCGCATGAGTTTTATGCCTATTTCCCATGCGATCGCATGGCCGTCAGATCCAGCTCACATATTTTTTGTTTGCTAGTTTGTTGACGTTATTTAATATAATATATAATATATAAATAATTTATATAATTATTTAAATATTATATTATATTCTTGTGCATAGTTGACTTGTAATTTTAGCTCCGTTGCATCGCGCGTTGATAGTTGGCTCAGGTCCCGATTTCGGTTTTTCGAACGTCCTTTCGTATAATTTAATATCTTATACTTTGCGTTTTGCGGCTCGTACTCTTGTAATTTTGAGACGTTTCTCATCAATAAATTTAACCACTTGGATTGTACTTTGTACTTTTTAGCTTTTTGATCATTTGCGTCTTCAAATCGTCGTTTTCTTCTTTTGTCTTCGCACTTATTTATTTAAACGAATATTTCATAAAAATAGAACAATTGCAACTAAAAGCTTTACATATTGGAAGGATATTGTGCCTAAATATATGATCATTTGGAGCACTATCAAAACCATTACCATTAATATTAAAATTATTATAGTTATTATTATTATTAGTATTATTATCAAAACCATTAATATCAGTATCATTACTAAATCTAATTATTTTTAGTATTATCACTATCATAAAAAGATATAAATTTTTATATATTATTATTGATATTATGTTATCAAATAAATAGCTATATAAGAATGTATTTAATGCATTCACATAACACCACTAATATTTTCATAATAAATACTAACTAATTATCTAAAGTATATAAAATAAATATAGTTAATTTAATTATTAATGAAACATACAAATTACTAGAATAACCATTAATATTAATACATAAACTTGTTCGATTTCAATTATATGTTTTAATATATATAAATGAATATAGGTTCGTGAATCCGAGGCCAACCCTGCATTGTTCAGTATCGTCGTATGCATATTTTTACTATAAAATATCATATTGTGAATTTCATTTGTGAAGGGACCCGTTCATATACATTATAAACGATTCGTAATAGTTGATTACATCGCGAGGTATTTGACCTCTATATGATATATTTTACAAACATTGCATTCATTTTTTAAAAGACAAACTTTCTTTACATCGAAAATTGACAGGCATGCATACCATTTCATAATATCCACTATCTAACTATAAATTGAATTAATAATAATCTTTGATGAACTCAATTGACTCGAATGCAACGTTCTTAGAACTATGCCATGAAAGACTCCAAGTAATATCTTTAAAATGAGCAAATGCACAACGGAAGAGTTTTTTAATACCTGAGAATAAACATGCTTTAAAGTGTCAACCAAAAGGTTGGTGAGTTCATTAGTTTATCATAATCATTCATTTTCATCATTTTAATAGACCACAAGAATTTCATTTCCAGTTCTCATAAATATACGTCCCATGCATAGAGACAAAAATCATTCATATGGTGAATACCTGGTAACCGACCTTAACAAGATGCATATAGAATATCCCCATCATTCCGGGACTCCCTTCGAACATGATAAATTCAAAGTACTAAAGCATCCGGTACTTTGGATGGGGCTTGTTGGGCCCAATAGATCTATCTTTAGTATTCACGTCAATTAGGGTGTCTGTTCCCTAATTCTTAGATTACCAAACTAAAAAGGGGCATATTCGGTTTAATAATCCAGCCATAGAATGTAGTTTTAAGTACTTGTGTCTATTTCGTCAAATATTTATAAAGCAGCGCATGTATTCTCAGTCCCAAAAATATATATTGCAAAAGCATTTAAAACGGGAGCAAATGAAACTCACCATACTGTATTTCGTAGTAAAAATACATATACATCATTGAACCAGTGCAAGGTTGGCCTCGGATTGACGAACCTAAATTAATTATATATATGTTGGTCAATATTTGTCTAACAAATTAAGTCAAGTCATAGTGTACCACAATCCTAATGCTCGAGACTAATATGCAAAAGTCAACAAAAGTCAATTTGACTCAAAATGATTTCCAAAATTTATACATGATTATTATATAGTTTAAATATCGTCATTTTATATTTTTAAACATTTTTAAAAGATTTATTAGAGTAAATAATATAATTCATTTATTAATAATTGAAACTTTATATAAAAATATACTTTTATATATCTTAAGTAATAAAATTTATAAAGTTCAATTAATATCATAAAAATATTATGATAGGTTTTATTAAGGTAAATTATATTATTTGTATTACATATTTATTTGATAAAATAACATTGATAATAATAATAAGTACAAGTTGTATTATTTTGTAATAATAATTATTATTATTCTATTAATAAAAATATCAATACTTATATTTACTAAAAGTGATATTATGATAAAACAATAATTCTAATTATGATAACTTTAGTATTTACGATACTTTTTAATATTAACCTTAAAACAATAATTATATTTAAAATGATAAAGATAATGTTATTTTATAATAACAATGACATTTCTATTAAAAATGATGATTTTAGTAAAAATGATAGTTTTAATATTAATAATACTTTTAATAATAATACAATGATAAAAATAACAAGAACGATAATTTCATCTAATTCAATATTTTAATTTCATCATGATACTCATACTCATCATTTCCTAATTGAATTGTTTAATATCTTTTAGTCATCTTTTATATCGCATTCATAAAAATGATAGTAATATTAATCATAATAGTTAGATGATACTAATATAAATTTTTAATGATAATAATACTAATATTAGTTATTATTATAATAACATTAATGATAATACTAATAACTATTTTAATGATAATAATAATAATAAAAATAATAAAAATAATGAAAATATTAATAATGATAATAATAATAATAATAACAATAAAAAAAATTCTTTTAATAATTATACTTATATTAAAAATGATAATATTAATAATCATAATAATAATAATAATTAATAGATAAAAATAACGACGATAATAACGACGATAGTAATAATAATCATTTTAACAACAATACTAAAATTCAGTTGACTATAATTTCTAATCTGTTCATCGAAACCATTCGAGTTCTAAATGAAAAGTTCTTAATTTTTCGCTAGCTTTCCAACGACATGCATATCTTATACCCTATCTCAAGCGCATATATAACTAATTCAGGATTCAACATAACCTAACTAAAGGCAATATCAAAAGTACAAACATGCATAATCCTATATACTCGAGCACTAGTCAGGGATACACTATTAGTATGTAAAAGTTAAGTTATGAGTGCTCACGTATCAATATTGAGATTCAATATTGCAGGAAAGGTACGTAGACACAACGGAGATGATAAACACTATATTGACCTCACGAGCATACCCATTAACCATACCCATCACCTCCATAGCTATAACCCATAATTCCCATCGACCTATCCTACTCGAAAACCAGTTTTGAAAATAACCCACTCATGACCTCGTCGTAGTATTTTAGGTATAAATATTAATACTACTAATAATAATACTCCTAATAATAATAATAATCTTAATATTAATAATAATAATAATAATTATAATTATAATATATATAGAGAGATAGATACGAGATAGATGGATAAAATGAATCAGAGAGCAAAACGTTCGACATTTAAAGGGACTTGACCTCACTATACTTGCCATGCGATCGCATGGTTGTAGTGTGGAGAGCCCATGCGATCGCATGGTGCTCTATTGCAGCTGGTATCCAACATTTTATCTTGCCGACACTCGATTATTTATTTAATATATATTTATTTAATTTATATAATTAATTATATATCATATTATATGTACGTATATGGTGAAAATGTAATTTTTACTCGAATGACTTGGACGTTGTCACTCGACTCATGTACCACTTTTGGTTTTTCGAGCGCACTTTCGTACATTTAGAAAACGCCTTTTACGTTACGCGACATGTACACTTACTAATATTTTGACTTTACTCATCAAAAATTTACCTTATAATAAATGTAACCTATAAAATTGAGCGTTGTGGTCATTTGCTTCTATAAATCAGAGTCTCGTAGTTTATCAAAATGTATCATTTTAAATCAACTGTTAAAATATTATATTTTGTCACTTGTATAATTTATATATATATATATATATATATATATATATATATATATATATATATATATATATATATATATATATATATATCTTTATTTAAAATATATATTTGTTCATATTGAAATATGTAATAATACAATATTTAGTTTTTCAAAATTAATTATATTTTTAAAGTTTATTTTGGAATCGTTTAGATAGTAGAAAAATATTATATCAATCACGTTAACATTTTTTGAAACGCTTTATCTACTTGTAATTTATAATATAAGCTTTATTTAAATTCTTCAAAAGTCATATACAAATTATCTTATAAAACATGCTAATTAATAAAGTTCTTTTTAAACTGAAATGTTTTTATACATTTAAATCAAATATGATAACTTTGTTTTTCTAAAACTAAAATATAAAATAATCATTTTATTAAAAGGTTAAAATAGAAGAAGTTGTTATATCGTAAAAATATTTTAGAAAAGTAAGATTAATCATACTTTTAATAGATTTCAAGTTTTTAACGTTTGTTGGTGCAACTTGATATAACGTCTAAAGGTTAGATAAACATATAAAATCGTTTTAATATAAAACGTTAATTTACTTAACTTGTCGATATCCATCTTCTAAGTTATCTATATTCTATAATTTTACTTCCACGTTAAATAATATACAAGTTTAATAGTTTATCTTATCAAAAGTCACGAGACAATTATTGTAAAGCATAAATAGAAAATCAAACGGGAATCTCCACTAATCCTTGTCTAGTTCCCGTTAATTGAAACTTGTGTTCTTTCTAATAAATCACTTTACCAATTATTCCGAATACCGTTAAAAAGAAATGTTTTCCAAATCAAAGTGGGCCTCCTAACAGAGACTCGTAATCATAATTCAATGTATCTAATAATTCAATCATTTGATATCATCTTATAATTCCATTGATAACTATTAGAATATATTTTGAAACAAATACGTTTATATAAAGTATTATACATCTAATACTTTGTTAATGTTTTCAAGTTATAATATATACACATATACATATATAATCATGTTCGTTCATATAATGGTTCGTGAATCATTGGAATTTGGTCGAGGTTAAATGAGTGTGTGAACACAGTTTAAAATTCTTGAGATTCAGCTTACAAACTTTGCTTATCGTGTCGGGGATATATATAAAGATTAAAGTTTAAATTTGGTCGAAAATTTCCGGGTTGTCACAATTTGCTCCCTTTTTAAATGCTTTTGCAATATATATTTTTGGGACTGAGAATACATGCGCTGCTTTTATAAATGCTTTACGAAATAGACACAAGTGATCGAAACTACATTCTATGGTTGGATTATCAAACCGAATATGCCCTTTTTTAGCTTGGTAGCCTAAGAATTGGTGTTTATTATAATTGCCACCAATTGACGCGAATCCTAAAGATAAATCTATGGGCACTAACAAGCCCCAGTCAAAGAATTTGAACTGCTTTAGTACTTCGATTTATCATGTTCGATGTGAGTCCCAGAATGATGGAGATATACTATATGCATCCTGTTAAGTTCGGTTACCAGGTGTTCACCATATGAATGAATTTTAATTCGCGAGTTACGCGTGACAATGTATGAAATCTTGTGGTCTATTAAAATGATGGAAATGAATGATTATGATAAACTAATGAACTCACCAACCTTTTGGTTGACACTTGAAAGCATGTTTATTCTCAGGTATGAAAGAAATCTTCCGCTGTGCATTTGCTCATTTTAGAGATATTACTTGGAGTCATTCATGACATATTTCAAAAGATGTTACATTCGAGTCGTTGAGTTCATCAAGAATATTATTAAGTCAATTATAGTTGGATATATTATGAAATGGTATGCATGGCATCAACTTTCATTGTAATGAAAGTTTGTCTTTTAAAAACGAATGCAATGTTTGTAAAATGTATCATATAGAGGTCAAGTACCTCGTGATGTAACCAATTGTAATGTATTCGTCCAGATAGATTAGGACGGGTTGTTAGAAGAATGGTTATGAAAATATCTTCAGAAATATGGAGGATATATATAATGGGAGATACGATGATATCTTAGAATATTTAAGATAAGATGATGATGAAGAATATTGTCCGCAAAGGTTTTAGGATAAGGAGCAAGGTATTTGCTAAGGATTTCAGTAGACACTGAATCATTTGGATTCTTTGAAGGTAGATTTTGTCTTTGTAATTTGTCCACAGCCTCCTTCATAGTTTGCTCAATCCGTTTTTCAGTACCAAATCTTCTCATTTTCTGAGCTTTGCCAACACATTATTATTTATCGTCAAACTTTTTACTATTAAGGTTGTTTGTAGTTTTTGCTGCTTCATCAGCATTTCGAGAACTAGTTCGCAGTTCAGGGTGTTTTTCAGAAACTTCACATTCAATGTATGTAAGTCTAGAAGATAGACGTTATATGTACACATATAATTGTCGGCGTAGACATGCTGCGAGATTTCAAAATACTTATTGCTGATTCCCAGTAATTGGCATGACAATTCTTGAGTAAATGATGGTGTTTCGATAAATATAATGATTTTTTCGGAACGTCAAAGATCAGTGAAGTTGTTAGTAAGTTTATTGCTAATGTGGTGGAACATAAACGTCTCTCCGGTAACGATGGCGAAAGGGCAACGTATATATAGAGGTTATAATAAGACTGTTTCAACTGAAAAGTCAAGGTTGACTTGTTGGATCTGTGACAAAACTGATTACTTTGGAAAGGAATTGCAAAGTTATTTTTGCTAATAAATGCCAAAGGGTCTGACACAGGTATGTGTTAAACTTTTACTTTAGTTTTGAGAGTTTTTCAGGTGCATGAATGTGGGTAACATGTGGTTGGATCATCATCTCGATTGTTCATTATTTAAAGTGTCTTCGGGGATTTCTAAGGGTTTGAACACAGTTTGTAATTGTTAATATACCTATGAGGTTCTAGGATTTTGAATGATACAACAATTTTTCTGGGTTCTATGAATAGAAATGATGTTCTAGCACAGTTTTGAAGTCAAAGTATATATTCGAAAGATGTAAGAATCTAATAGTGATGTCTTCTGTTAATTCTTGACTTGGATTTTAATTTGTCAAAATTAGAATACTTAATCAAATTTGGATGAGAATAGTTGTTTTGATTTCTATAAAAGAATGTATATTGTTGTGAAAGTATTGAGTATAGTTGGTGATTGCTGAATCAGATTCGAAGAATGTAACATATTAATTGTGAATTTATATATCTCTTGGGCATTACCTGTCAAACCCCGTCCTAATCCTATCTGATTAGAATTCGGGAGTAGAGGACGAATACTATCTTTAATGACATCGAGTCGACCTTCGAGGCGGAAAATCCATGCGAAAAGAGTGAAAACGGTATTGCGAACAGGTTCGCCGGTAAGCGGATCGAGCACTCCGACGTTAGGTGGTAAGTTTGGTTCGTGATATGGAGTACCTTCTTCATTTCTCCCTAGGGTAAGTATTTCGCGAACCCATCCCTACTTTCTAAAGAAGTCACGGTAGTTGATCGGTTGGTTCGCTCCCGTCACGCTGTCTTCGGAGTCAGAGGAACTTGGTCAATTCGTAGAGGCCATCTTATGCGATCCCAGAAAGATTTTTGGTATGAAAAGTTTAGTAACAGCAATTAATAGTTGGATGGTATTCTCAATGCATAATATGCATAGATATATATAGTACCAGGATCCCTTAAATTACGAAGAAATTTACGAGAGATATCAGGCAAAGTTTACCGTAATAGATACGCTAAGATATGAATTTGTCTATACACTATCTATGCAATTAAGGCAGTAGGACGTGTCTAGACTTAGGAATGATAAGCAGGTAATTTTTCCACTAGGAATGATCAACAAAACTGATAATATGAAGCTAAGGTCGAAGTCCAGACTTGCTAATGCATTCTAACAACTATCAATCAGACTCACTAATGCAAGACCTGGTTCGCTAAGACCACCGCTCTGATACCACATGTCAAACCCCGTCCTAATCCATCAGGATGAAGTCATCAACATCTGGTCCCATTTCGGTGTACTGTCCTAAATATGTCATGAACGACTCAATGTAATGTCTCTAAAATGAGTAAATGCACAGCGGAAGATTTGTTTCATACCTGAGAATAAACATGCTTTAAAGTGTCAACCAAAAGGTTGGTGAGTTCATTGGTTTATCATCAATATTCATTTCCATCATTTTTAATAGACCACAATATTTCATATTTTATAAACATCATTCTCATATCAGGCATTTCGCAAACTGCATAGAGATAAAAATCATTCATATGGTGAACACCTGGTAACCGACCTTAACAAGATGCATATAGAATATTCTCATCATTCCGGGACTCCCTTCGGACATAATAAATTCGAAGTACTAAAGTATTCGGTACTTTGGATGGGGCTTGTTGGGCCCAATAGATCTATCTTTAGGATTCGCGTCAATTAGGGTGTCTGTTCCCTAATTCTTAGATTACCATACTAAAAGGGGCATATTCGGTTTAATAATCCAGCCATATAATGTAGTTTTAAGTACTTGTGTCTATTTCGTCAAACATTTATAAAAGCGCATGTATTCTCAGTCCCAAAAATATATATTGCAAAAGTATTTAAAAAGGGAGCAAATGAAACTCACAATACTGTATTTTGTAATAAAAATATTCATACGACGATACTGAACAATGCAGGGTTGGCCTCGGATTTACGAACCTATATCATTCATATATATATATATATATATATATATATATATATATATATATATATATATATATATATATATATATATATATATATATTAAAACCTATACTTGTAATCGAACAAGCATTATTATTATTATTAGTGATATAACTATTATTTTAATGAATTATGGGTTCCATTAATAACTTAAATATATTTATTTTATATATTTTGAATAATTAATTATTTATAATAATAGAGTTAGCTTATATGTATTAGATATGCTTTTATATAACTAATAGTTATTTTTAATTTTAATAATAATAATAATGATGCTAGTAATAAAAATGATAATGATAATGATAATACTAATTATTATTAATAGTAGTGCTAGTAATAATATTGATGATAATGGTAATAATAATTAATAATTTACTTAAATCAAAATTTTATCTATAGTTTTTAATCCATAAATTTATACATATCACTTAATATTATTTATAACAAAAATATTATTTTCATATTCTTAGTGTTGAATGAACATTTATAACAATACTTTTTAATCATGATTTTTACCTACTCTTAATTATATTATACTTAAATCATAACTTAATTATAATATTTTTATTTCATAACACTATTATAATATTCAAATATCTTCCTTTTTTTTAAATTTAAAACTAATAATAATACAAATAATGCTTAATGATAGTGTTAGTCATAATAATAATGTTAATAATAATAATAATAATAATAATAATAATAATAATAATAATAATAATAATAATAATAATAATAATAATAATAATAATAATAATAATAATAATAATAATAATAATAATAATAATACCTTTAAGAAAAGTGTAAGTGTGTTAGTTGATGGTGAGCAGACAACGAAACAGCAAGTGAGCAACATCATTCGATCTTGGTACATCATTATCATCATCATATCATCATCATCATCATCGTCATCATCATCATCATCTTCCATTTATCGATTATCATCATCATATCATCATCCGTACTCATCATCATTGTGATCTTTTATCATCACCATCATAATGATCTAACATCTCAGTAATCATCTTCCTTAACCCTCCTAATATCACGTATCATTTCATGTATTACCTAACATCATCATCGTTTTATGTATCCACTTCACTATTCATCATCTTCTTCATTTATCACCTCCTTTATTCATCTCGTTCATCACCATTTTCTTCATCATCTCAGTCATATATCATCATCATCTAACAGTCATTATCATCGTTAGTCCCTATTTTTAAACATCATCGTAACCATTCATATCCATCATGATCGTAACCATCTACATGTTCCCTATTCATCATCTTCCTCACTCTAAACCGTTTCATCATCATCTCATACCCGTCATTCATAATCACGATCAACTTCACTCAACATCATCATCATTTAGGTACGCTCCTTATCATTATCATGTGGGTGTTCATGATTGTTTAAACGGAACCAGGATGTAAGCAACAAGGAGAGGCTCTAATAATAGGGGTTTGCAGTAGTTAGATAGTATGAAACAAGTGGGTTTTATTTGGCCCAAATTCTTGATTTATATGAAGCCCAATTACATCATATTATATTGGAAGTCTAATCAGGTTATGGAGCCCAATTAGTTGTATGAATAAGTCTTGTTTATATAAAAGTTTACGGTTATGTGTCAAGAAAAAGGGGTCCACGTTCAAGTGGGTTTTCCTTTATTAGCTGTCGACAAAAAGAAAAAGAAACGTGTAATACTAATCTAATACCAATTGCAGTTGACTATTTCAAATGGTGAAGTTGTTGTGGTTGGGTCTGTTGATCTAAACAGAAACATGGAGACGTTATGCAGCAGTCTAAGTAATTTAATGGTGACGGTTTGTATTAGTTTTTGGCTATTAGAAGTAACAATTAGCAGCTGCAGTAGCGAAGAAAACAAGATGAAGAAGAATGAAATAATATAGTGATTTAGTGGTGTGATCAAAGTGGAGGTCATATGGTGATTGATTTGTACAGTAGTAGTCGTAAGGTTATTGTTTGTTTGATTCGAATCAAAACAGAAACAAAAATGTAACAGTTGTAGTTTAGATGATGTAAAAGTTGGTGTGAATGATTTTGATCGATGATGATGTTGGGTCTTCTTTATAGTTATAACAGGAACAAGATCATAACAGAAAGTGGTTATCTTCGTGGTGGATTGTGGTGACCTAGGTGTCGAGTTGTCATGGTGAGATGGCATATGGGTGGTGGTTGTTTCGTGCAAGTGGGTTTCGAATAGGGCTGTGGTGGTGGAAGTGATCATGGAGGTGAAGGTGGTCATTCATGGTGTTTCACAAAGAAGAGAGGGAGAAAGAGATTTAGATAGAGAGAGAGATGTAGAGATGGAGGATGGTGTTATCGTGGTGATGGTCTCGGTGGTGGTAGTTCACAAGGAAGGAGACACAGTTTAAAGAATATAGATGGTGGGTTTTAAACACAAAAGGTAGTGATGGCGAATCATGGTTGTAGTCGATAGTGTGTTGCAAGGAGAAGATGGTGATCTTCCTTTCTCATATTTTACCCCGTATATATATAAAAGAAGTGTGTCAATATTCAATCTAACACATTAAACTAAATAATATAATAATAATAATAATAATAATAATTAATATTAATAAAAAAATCACAATTCAATCAACTTGAAAGATTGAAAGAAACGTGTACCAAACACAGTATTAATAGTTAGCCATCAGTCCATTATTGTTTTAATTTCTTTTACGGGCTGTATTTTGTGCTCCGTTGTAATCAGTGGCGGATAAAAGTCTTTGGAATAATCCCAAATTTTTACCTTAATTATATTTATTTTTTTATTCATTATGGTAAAAAAAATTCGATTAGTAATTTTTAAATAAAAATTACATCAACTGTCCCTCTCAATTCTGGGTAAAATATAAAAAGTGTTGAAATTTATTAATTATCTTCTAATTATATTTTTAATAAGCCTAAAATTTATTTAGCTCATTTTAGGATCACCGTTTATTTTAAAATCATATACGTTCGAATTTAACTTGCTTAATATCAATCGAAACATCAAACTAGTATTACAAACATTTAATATTTATTTTTAATATACTTTATTTATATATAGAGATATATTTTAAATAATAATTATTATAATATCCTATTTTTATTTTATTAATTTTTAACAACAACAACATATAATACTTCAAATTATATTTTGAATTATTATTTATATATACATACACACATATCTATTTACAATTAATTGTTCGTGAATCGTCGAGAGCAGTCGAAGGTTAATTGAATATATGAACATCGTTTCAAAATTTTCTAGACTCAACATTCCATACGTTGCTTATCGTATCGAAATCATATAAAGATTAAGTTTAAATTTAGTCGGAAATTTCTGGGTCGTCACAGTACCTACCCGTTGAAAAAATTTTGTCCCAAAATTTGATCGAGATCGTCATGGCTAATAGTAAGAATGTTTTCCTGGCGAATATGAGCTAATAAATAGAGTTTTATTACTGTTGAGTAATATGGATAAGATAATTCGATTACTCGAAGCGTATAAGTGAAACTATCATAAAGGACTGAAAAGAGATAATATAGATTTGTCTTAACCTCTAACGTAGTCAAGGCTGATTTTTGGA
This sequence comes from Rutidosis leptorrhynchoides, assembly GCF_046630445.1. Taxonomy (NCBI): domain Eukaryota; kingdom Viridiplantae; phylum Streptophyta; class Magnoliopsida; order Asterales; family Asteraceae; genus Rutidosis; species Rutidosis leptorrhynchoides. The sequence continues at coordinate 169,402,768 of NC_092337.1, forward strand.
ATTCCAGGAATTTAAAGATAATCTTCGAAATCTATATAAGATTTGATTCTTCAGTAATTAAAGAAATTAGGAAATCTCTAATTAAATGCGGAGATCTGCCTTGGTTTCTTTATAAGATATTTCACTATAAATTAACTTTTTCCGTTCCATTACTTTTACCACTCCTATTCTAAATTCCCAAATTCAAAAGATTGTGAAAATGCTTAATCCGGTTCTGATCCTTGTCCTTATCCTGACTATCGCAACAATCATTCTCCTTTTCCAACTTCCACCGGAGGAATCTATTCACTTCTACTATTACCTTGGGGTTATAGTGTTTTTCATTCTCCCATGTATTTACGTTGTTATCCGTATTGATATACACGGTTTGTGATGTCGGTGTTGTTGTTGGGTTTTATATTTTTCCTTATATTTAGAAGTTCCATGCTTTTGTTGTCTCTTCCCGACTTCAAGTCAAACGAATAATGGTCCAGAATTCGTAGGCATGAATTTTTGATTGATCATAATGTTCTAAGCAGGAAAGAACATAATAGCACGATTTGATTTGTCTAATTACCAGAATCACTGAGAATAGAACTATCAAGAATATATTTTCTTGTTATGTTCAGAAATTAAGCAGAATGAGAGAGTTATGTAGCATGGCACGTGATGACGTTATGATCTGTGAATCATCACGTCCCATTAGAAATTCAGCATGACTTACTGTAATATAATCACGTTGGTCAAGTGTCATTATATTATACTAACTCATGCTCTAATTCTTAACACTTCTCCAGAATTCATTCATAATTTATACTTAGGATTTACAGAAGTTTCCAATAGAATGTAATACAGATAGTACGAAGAGGTATATAATTTCGGACGAGAATATTTATGAAAATATCCTCAAAAATATCGAAGATATTTATGATGATATTTTGGAATTTTCTAAGTTCGGAGATTGATGAAGAAAATTTTCCTCAAGATTTTAACGTGGGTACGGAGCAAGATATTCTCTAAAGATTTCGTCGGATCCAGATTTATCTGGATTCTTTGAATATAGGGTTTGGTCCTTGTATTTGTCCTTGGTCTTCTTCTGGGTTAGCTCAATTTATTTTTTCAGTACTAAATTTTCTATCGAACGTTTCCAATACTACATTCTTTATCATTAAACTTTTGGCCATTTAGACCATCTATAATTTTGTTGTTTCCTCTGCATTTAATGCTACTATATCTGAATCATCGGTTATCAGTCCGAGGTGGTTTCAAAAGAACTGTGTTTTTAGATGATTAAACGCTGATAGTAATATGGTGGAATATAAAAGGTTCCCCGGTAACAATAAAAGAGCACACATATATATCAAGGTAATAATAAGGTTGTTTCGAACGGAAAGTCGAAGTTGACTTGCTGGAGCTGTGACAAAATTGGCTAATTTAGAAAGAGATTACAAAGTTATTTTCGGTAAATAATAACGCTAAAGGAATTCGCACAGTTACGTGTTAAACGTTTACTCAGGTTCCGAGTGTTTTCTGGTGCATAAATATATGCATAAATCTTTCCTTCTGTAGATGGAGTGCGGTTGGTTCATCCTCTAGATTGAGGTGTTTTCAAGAATCATGAAAGGCTTGAATGTAGTTTGTAATAGTCAAGATAACAATGAGGGTTAAGATGAAATCAAGTGGCAAATTTGAAGAAATGTTTAGTTTCGTATGCTATAATCAATATTTTAATTCATTTTAATTATCCAATATCATTAGTCCACAGTTTATAGTCCACAATTAGTAGTACAACAATTCATATATAGTTTAATATATAATATTCGAATTAATTAATAAGTGTCGTGACCCATTATATACATGTCTCAGACTCGATCACAACTCAAAGTATATATATTATTTAGAATCAACCTCAACCCTGTATAGCTAACTCAAACATTACTGCATATAGAGTGTCTATGGTTATTCCAAATAATATATATAGATGCGTCGATATGATATGTCAAAACCTTGTATACGTGTCCCGATATTTAAAGTGCGTAAAATAAATAACAAAAATTAAATGACGATTAAATAAAATTGCGAGAATATAAATTGCGATAAATAAATTGCGATAAATAAATGTAATAAGGAATTAATAGTTAGCTAGGATTTTGTTAGCGTGTATTCTTAATAGAATTTCTCATAGTTAATTTGTTTGTTTCGAACAAATTTTATTTTGTCCAATATTTTCTTCATTATGCCACTTGTTAAATCTTGACTTGAATTCTGATGGGTAAAAATTCGTATATGAAATTGAATTGGGATAAAAATGGTTATTCTTTGGTGAACGGATTCGTTTATCTGTGGATGTTAGTAGGATAGTAAATGACTGTTAAATCAGATTCGAAGAATGTACAGTGTAACTTATTAATGTGAAATCTAAATATTCCTCGGGTATTACCTACCCGTTAAAATATTTTCACCATTAACAGTTTGTACAAAAGAATTTTTAATTACAATATTTATGAAAATATACTTACATATATATTTTCTTCAGATGTAATCATGGATTTATAGATATCGATTGTTAAATCGATGATGAAAGATGTGAATGATAATATATGTGAATTAATTATGATAGAAGCCCTTTAAAGCTTCTTTTGTCTTTCTCGGGTATTACCTACCCGTTAAAAATTCACACGTCATAGTTAATATGAAAAGAATTTTTATTACGATCTCGAGATATACATAAATATATACATATATCTTTTAATCGTGAACAGAAAGTAATGAATTAATATTTCATAATTCATCATTCTCGGTACTCTTCGATGTCTGTGGTGCTTACGGAGCTTGTGGTGATGGAAATGATGCTGGTGCTGGTGGTGTTGCTGTTGGTGTTGGTACTGCTTGTGGTACATGTGTAGTAGATGCGAGCCTAGCTTCCAAATCGAACACCGTCACCTCCAAGGTTTCTACTTTACGCTCGAGTCTATGAATTAGTTCTACCCATTCTTCCGTAAGGTTTGTCAATTCTTGATATTTAGTTCGAAGTCTTCTAACTTCTTTTAATAATCCTCTCTGATTAGAATTCGGGAGTAGAGGACGAATACTATCTTTAATGACATCGAGTCGACCTTTGAGGCGGAAAATCCGTGCGAAAAGAGTGAAAATGGTATTGCGAACAGGTTCGCCGGTAAGTGGATCGAGCACTCCGACGTTAGGTGGTAAGTTCAGTTTGTGATATGGAGTACCTTCTTCATTTCTCCATAGGGTAAGTATTTCACAAACCCATCCCCACTTTCTAAAGAAGTCACGGTAGTTGATCGGTTGGTGCGCTCCCATCACACTGTCTTCGGAGTCAGAGGAACTTGGTCAATTCATAGAGACCATCTTATGCGATCCCAGAAAGATTTTTGGTATGAAAAGTTTATTGACAGCAATTAATAGTTGGATGGTATTCTCAATGTATAATATGCATAGATATATATAGTACCAGGATCCCTTAAATTACGGAGAAATTTATGGGAGATATCAGGCAAAGTTTACCGTAATAGATACGCTAAGATATGAAATTGTCTATAGACTATCTATGCAATTAAGGCAGTAGGACGTGTCTAGACTTAGGAATGATAAGCAGGTAATTTTTCCACTAGGAATGATAAACAAAGCTTATAATATGCAGCTAAGGTCGAAGTCCAGACTAGCTACTGCATTCTAACGACTATAAATTAGACTCACTAATGCAAGACCTGGTTCACTAAGACCACCGCTCTGATACCACATGTCACACCCCATCCTAATCCATCTGGACGAAATCATCAGCATCTAGTCCCATTTCGGTGTATAGTCCTAAATATGTCATGAACGACTCCATGTAATATCTCTAAAATGAGCAAATGCACAGCGGAAGATTTCTTTCATACCTGAGAATAAACATGCTTTAAAGTGTCAATCAAAAGGTTGATAAGTTCATTGGTTAAAAGGGAGCAAAAGAAACTCACAATACTGTATTTTGTAGTAAAAATATTCATACGACGATACTGAACAATGCAGGGTTGGCCTCGGATTCATGAACATATATCATTCATATATATATTAAAACCTATACTTGTAATCGAACAAGCATTCTTATTATTATTAGTGATATAACTATTATTTTAATGAATTATGGGTTCCATTAATAACTTAAATATATTTATTTTATATATTTTGAATAATTAATTATTTATAATAATAGAGCTAGCTTATATGTATTAGATATGCTTTTATATAACTAATAGTTATTTTTAATTTTAATAATAATAATGATGCTAGTAATAAAAATGATAATGATAATGATAATACTAATTATTATTAATAGTAGTGTTAGTAATAATATTGATGATAATGATAATAATAATTAATAATTTACTTAAATCATAATTTTATCCATAGTTTTTAATCCATAAATTTATACATATTACTTATTACTTAATATTATTTATAACAAAAATATTATTTTCATATTCTTATTGTTGAATGAACATTTTTAACAATACTTTTTAATCATGATTTTTACCTACTCTTAATTATATTATACTTAAATCATAACTTAATTATAATATTTTTATTTCATAACACTATTATAATATTCAAATATCTTCCTTTTTTAAATTTAAAACTAATAATAATACAAATAATGCTTAATGATAGTGTTAGTCATAATCTAAATAATAATAATAATAATAATAATAATAATAATAATAATAATAATAATAATAATAATAATAATAATAATAATAATAATAATAATAATAATCTTATATCTTTTATATATATATATAATAACAAAACCAAAAATAGGTCATCTACCCTAAAATTAACTAATTCTAGCCCTTCATTTACTTAATCAAAACTAATCTAAACCATTTATTTGTCAATAAACTTTCTAATGACATCATAATCATCTCTATTAATTGTTTAATTACCAAAACACCTTTCCAACCTAAAATTTGGACGGCCTATTTTCAATTTGAAGTGGTCGCAAAAATTACTTCACATTTTAGGGTTTCTTTCCAAATTTTTTTCCATAAACTCGCATGTCGTTTTCTTTCAAAATAGTCTCTTCTTCAAAAATTGATTACACCAAATCTCCATGATTTTTCAACCTTGATTATGCCAACCCTAAATTTACAGATCGTTGAACAAAACTATGCCAAAATTGATGATGAAGAATCATAAAGTTTAAGCATTTTTAGATCGATTTCAAACAAATCGATGAAGAAATCATCACGACGTATGTGTCACATGTCGATGCACATCACAGATTGATGAATAAATCGATGAACAAATCAATTTCACATATTAACAGTGTAAGTTTCTATTCTATTTCATTTTATCAAAAACCCTAAACTTTTTCATTATCAATTTTGTAATTGTTTAATTGTATGCTTTATTTGGATTAGTAATTTTTGCATATAAAAAACCCTAATAATTTTGATTCATATTTTGTTCTGATTTGTTTCATTGAATCAAAAATCCTAAACTTCTAAATTATTAAATTTGTTAAGACACCTACGCATAAGAAGATATCATAGGGTGAATTAGGCTTCGAATTATATGCTTAGTGTTAATTGCTTCACAGTTTCGGTGCATGTTTGTAGGAGGACCAACAGGATGCAAATAAACTTTTACAGCATAAACAAATGTGTCATATTTTGAACAGGTAATTCGTATAATTGAACCTTAAGTTAATAATGCCACTAATTAAGCACTTCTTATCAATGGTTTTCATATCCAGTAGGCTTGGAAACAGGTTGAAATGGGTAAGCTTTATGTTGGATGGATTCGGTTGGGTCAGTAATAAAAATTATATAGAATTTCCTAAATATTCTCCTAATTTTTTTAAGTAATAAAAATTATATAGACTGAGTTGAGTTGACAGGAACCATCTATTCTCCTTTGTTCTATATTTGAGTTTTTGTCATTTTTGAGTTTACATGTGTACAGACTGTAAAGTCATACATTAGGTGAACGTTTTTACAATGTTCCTTAGCATAAAAACTATGCTATGTATTGTTCTCTAAAATGTAAGTTTAAACTTGCTTTTTTTAATAAGTTGTAGATGCAGGTAAAAAAAATATAGAGGTATGACCATATACATTAGGGTAGTCTTTACATTCGTTTTTACCCTTTAATTGGTTTTCAAATTCCATGATTTTTAGGGTTTGTTTTTTGCCGATCATAGTTAAAAAAAGGTGCAGAAGAAGTTAAAAAAGAAGTTGTGCCCCTGGTCTCCTTCTCTTTTAGTCTCAAATAGCTATCCCATGGTGTAGCAAGAGTTCTTTGAACATTTACATGAAAAGGTTCATGCAGCAGCGCACGTCACACGTCATGATCTTATTTTGCCTACAAGTTTATGCATGAGATGTGTTTGAAGTGATAGTTGCACTCTATATGTACCCTCATGTTATATTTACATGAATATATACTTCTTGAATACATTCAATTTATGTCAAATCTTTAAGCATGACTTTGCAGGTTGATTTTTTCACAATGATATCTTTTATTCTTCATTCGTGTTCGTTTACCTAAAAAGGCAATTGAATGGCAGATAGCAGCACAGATGCGTGCCAAAGCCCATTGGGAAGCCTCAGCCTTAAACGGTTAGTGTTGTTCATGAACTGTGTGTAAACCTTGATCTACTTAGAAAATTTACTTAATTGTGTTTATATCTTTATTTTTCGTTAGGGATATTAGGTTATTCAACTTTGAAAAATGAAATTTGTTTTATTGATCCTGGAATTATATCCACTTTGTAGTTTCAAGTATGCTGACATTTTCAAATCAATGTTTGCAGACCAGGTAATAGACTTCAACATAAATGTCTTTGAGGCAATTTGGTAACTTTCATAGTGTGGATTTCATAAACCTTCTACTAATTTAGGTTTTAGTGATATCATAATATAAGCGCAGTATTTTCAAATATGGTGTATCTTATTTCAGGATTATCATGTGTTTGCTTTCGTATCTCTTCACCCATTTGGTTTATGTTAGTAAGATTTTCTGGCTTATTTTCATTCTACATTTAAATCTCATCACACTGTTCAGGGTAACATCCTTTATCGGTTTCCATCACGTCAGCGTACATCTGCTTAGGTCGAGGGCTGCTGCTGCTGTGTTCTATTACTGCTACTGGGCTACCCACTACTACTGCATATTATTGTTTACAGCCCCTTCTAATCTGCCTGTTGATTATATGTACATGATTCAGATCTTTCATAGTCAACTCTTTTATTGGTTATTCTAGACAACTTAGTTATATCTATGGTAATGAGGTTGGTAAAGAGTTTATTGGTGGCAATAAGAGTATGCAGTGGGTCATTGCTCATAAGGTTATTCTACTTTGCAACCGGATCCCACATCAAACTCTAATATTTCAAAAAAGGCGACGAGGTGACGTGGCTGCTAATGGATCCCACTGAGTTTGTGGAAATGTATATGACCTGGTATTCTCTTTATGATGGTATGACCCATATTGGGAAAGCTGGTTTGAATGAATTTGGTCATTTTAGGGTTTATGATATTAAGTTGACTCCAAAAAGTCAATGGGGGTAGATCTGTCTTTGATGGAAACATATAAGAAGGGTCCATTGTTCTTGATAAGTTTGCTGTGAATTGGAAGGTGGTGTGGAGTATATACTATGGAAATTGGGTCTGTTTAGGTATTTTATTGAAGACTAATGCAGGTGGAATAATTTTCTTTAAGTGGAGCTGCCTTCATATCCAAAATGGTATTCGGGTCAATATTCACAAGGATTTTATCATTGGGTCAAAACTTACAAGATGCATTTGGTTGCCATTACTTACTCATGTTGTTTATTTCTTGAAGATGGCCATAACCAACTGAATGGTGACTTGGGTAATAGTTTGAGTTCAAAAAGTCAAAAGGTTTAATGTTAAGATTTTAGCTAGTGCTGAATTGAGTATGAAGAATTGCTTTCTGCTTATTATTAAAGAGATTTGGTCTACTCCTGCTAAAGATTATAGGCTTACACTGTAGTGACCCGGAAATTTTTAACCAAATTTAAACTTAATCTTTATATGATTTCGACATGATAAGCAAAGTCTGTAAAGTTGAGTCTTAAAATTTTGAACTGCATTCATATATCATTTGACCTTAACTATTTTCGACGATTGACGAACCATTGGTTTTAAATATATGTGTATACATAAATATATGTACATGTATATATAAATGATAACTTGAATTAAATTAATAAACTATTATTATATATATAAATATATGAATATTACTTGTATATATATTTTGTTATATTAAATTTAATTACTTAACATATATAATTAATATATTCATTTGTGTAGTAAAACTTGCTATTTAAAACTATTTATATATAGAAAGAGAAGATATTAAAAATAATTGATTTCGAGCCTAATTAGTAAACGTCAGTAACACTCGGTTAACGTTTCGTTAGTTTTAATATGTATATATTACATGTTCATGAAGGACTAAAATAAAAGTTGAACTGTAAAACGATTACGAAGATGTTAGATTTGTTAAAAATATTTTTACCTTTTTAAGTTTAAATATTAGTACTCCGTACATATAAATTGGAACAGAAAATAAATAATTATCGAAACTTTTTGTTCAGGTTTCAAACAGTTAATGAGTGAAATAATTAAATATATTTAAACTAAAAATTTAGGATTTTTAGGAACACTTTTATACGTTAGCTGTTTAGCAATGGACACGATATTGCCATTCGGGATAAACTGTCAGTAAGAAGAATCCAACTTATGAGGCTACTATCATATTTGTTACTTTTGGGTTTTGGACACGTTCTTTCCCCTTGTTTATTTTAATATTTAATTATGATATTTTGTATATGGAGTACAACTCACCTCCAGATATTATGACTAATTTTATACTTATGCATATCAACATACAACAATACTCACATCCACCTTACTGCTACTACTCCCTGCACGATGTATTCAAGATCTCATTGAAGACTATTGTTTTGATTATGTTTTCTGGTTCGGAACACTGCTCCAAGATGAACCCAAAACCATCCCAACATCACCATTCCGTAACAAGAAACCATCAAAAACCATCACCTTCCTTAAACCCATCACGGTTGCAATCTGGTTATTCCCTGTCTTGTTTATTCGACACACATTCATATTATATTTAAAGTACAAACCATTATCCACTGCCATCATCATATAATCCCTCGACCCAAAACCACCATAAATCTATACATTATCTTTTCTTCTCTAATTGTATTTCATTCTACTGCTACTCGAACCAGGCCACAGCTACTATTATACTTGTTACTCGAATCAGGCTATTTCAATTGCAGCTAGTTCAAAGGCCAGAAAACCATCAAAAATAATCTTTCATTGCTACTATTAATCGTATATTTCCTGTTCCCATTTTATTTCGAACAAAACCTATACAACCATTACTACTACGACTGAAAATAGTTTCTGTCGTGCAACTGCTGCTATAACCCTTCTGTTTACAATCGAAATCATCACCAAAATCCACCATCTTTGAATACCCACTACTATTCATCACCACCTTCGTGAAACCGCTGCTGCTATTTACTTGTCTCCTATTTCTGTTTCAACCATCATCGACACCATCTTCATTGTTGGTATTAATGTTAACAACTAACTGAACCAATCACCTGTAACTACCTTTCTGCTACTGCTGTCTTTTTTTCTGTTTATGTTTGATCGACGAACAAGAGCACCCCAAACCCATTCGAGTTATAGCTACATTTCTATTTCTATATAAAAAAATGGCGATGATGAACTATGGGTTAGATGATAATGATGGCAATATTGAATGAAAATGATGCAAGTATGATGATGATACACGAGGAAGAAGATGACATATATTTTTTTTATTTTCTTTCGTTTACAGTTTCCATCGATAGGAATACATCGTATTAACTGGGTTATAAAGCGTGTTAATGGACTAAATTTTTGTTGGGCTTCGTTCATAATTAATACAGTTGGGCCGTGGTGGATTAAAGATGTGTAGGATAGTATTAGGCTTAGTGGATTTAATAGACATTTAGAATTGGGCCAGTTGAATCGATATGTATATTATATATTTGGTAACGCGAGTTAATACAGAAAAACATTGAATGGTTCATTGGACTAGGGGTGTTATAAGGGTAGCGAGAGGTTGTGGGTTCGAGCCCGGGCTATGACATTTATTTTTGGCTTGTTTGGAAGGTAGTCTCCTTTTATTATTATTATTATTATTATTATTATTATTATTATTATTATTATTATTATTATTATTATTATTATTATTATTATCATTATTATAATAAATATTATCATTTTTAGCATTATCATTATTATTAGTATTAACATTATTAGTATTATTATTTTAAATCATTATTTTTAAAAGTATCATTTTTATTATTATTATTTTTATCATTATTATTTTTATTATCATTTTTAGTATTTCTAACACTAATATTATTATTTTTATCATTATTATTATTAGTATTATTAATATATGAAATAAAGATTTTCTATATAAAAATATATTATTTACATAAAACATATCTATATTAATATGTTTGTAATAAATATTAATTATCTATGTAATGTATATAAAAATAAATATAATTAATTTAGTTATTAATGAAACGTACAAGTTACTAAAATAACAATTAATAATAATACCTAAATTTGTTCGATTTTCATTATATATGTTAATATACATATAAATGAAATAGGTTCGTGAATCCGAGGCCAACCCTGCATTTGTTCAATATCGTCATATGTATTTTTACAACAAAATACATTAGGTGAGTTTCATTACTCCTCTTTTACTCTTTACATTTTTGGGGCTGAGAATACATGCAAATGTTTTATTAACTGTTTTACAATAATTATATGCGTGAGTTTCATTTGCCTTTTCCCCTTTTACTCATTACATTTTTGGGGCTGAGAATACATGCACAACTTTTATGAATATATTACGAAATAGACACAAGTAATTAAAATCTACATTATATGGGTGAATGGTTCGAAGCCGGATATGCCCCTTTATAGTCTGGTAATCTAAGAATTAGGAAACCGAGCTCCTAATTGACGCGAATCCTAAAGATAGATCTATGGGCCCGACGAACCCCATCCGGAGAATTAGTAAACCAGTTACTAATTGTTGCGGATGCTTTAGTACTTCGATGTTGTTGTATATCATGTCCGATGGTTTTCCCGGAATGATAGGGGATATTCTAGACGCGTTTTTGTTAATGTCGGTTACCAGGTGTTCACCCTATAATCAACTTAAATGCATGCATGCAGATTATGAGAAATGAAAATATGGAAATATATTAAATCTTATGGTCTATTAAAATGATGGAAATGAAATGATTACTATAAACTAATGAACTCACTAACCTTTGGGTTGACACTTTAAAGCATGTTTATTCTCAGGTTTGAAAGAAATCTTCCGCTATGCATTACCTCATTTTAAAGATATTACTTGGAGTCATTCATGACATATTTCAAAAGACGTTGCATTCCAGTCGTTGAAGTTCATTAGAGATTATTATTAAGTAAATGACAGATTAGGTCATTTATAGTTTGGATATTATGAAATGGTATGCATACCTGGCAACTTTCGATGAAATGAAAGGTTGTCTTTTAAAAACGAATGCAATGTTTGTAAAATGTATCATATAGAGGTCAAATACCTCGCGATGTAATCATATGTAATGTTCTCGTCCATATGGATTTAGTCGGGGCATCACATACACATGGGAATCTATTCACATAAAAGACTACACAGTATTATTTTCCTATGTATGGCAATGGTTCTATGTATAATTATAAGCCTGGTGTTGTATTTTAAAAATATAATTATGCAACCGTTCTTTAATCGGTGTTCTAATTTTCAATAATTATTAGTGATCTAATATGTGGACAGTTGTATTGAAGAAAAGATACATATAGTTTAGATTTTAGATGTTGACTATTGAGCCAAAATTCACAATTATTTGTAGGATTAAGAAAATGTATATAGTGATCATCTTTCACATATGTTGAAGCTCATTACATATGATCTAATTAAATAAACATACATATAGTTTGTTAAATCTGTTCTTCTATTATTAGATCATTATTCTATGTTCTTTTGCTTTGTAATCAAACGACTATATTACGTATAAAGCTACTTTACTTGAACAAATGCAATTTCGATAGCATCCATACAAAAATGCCCGCAAAATCGCGGGCCTTAAGCTAGTAATAATAATAATAATAATAATAATAATAATAATAATAATAATAATAATAATAATAATAATAATAATAATAATAATAATAATAATAATAATAATAAAAATAATAATAATAATAATAATAATAATACCTTTAAGAAAAGTGTAAGTGTGTTAGTTGATGGTGAGCAGACAACAAAACAGCAAGTGAGCAACATCATTCGATCATGGTACATCATTATCATCATCATCATATCATCATCATCATCATCTTCCATTTATCGATTATCATCATCATATCATCATCCGTACTTATCGTCATTGTGATCTTTTATCATCACCATCATAAGGATCTAACATCTGGGTAATCATCTTCCTTAACCCTCCTAATATCACGTATCATTTCATGTATTACCTAACATCATCATCGTTTTATGTATCCACTTCACTATTCATCGTCTTCTTCAATTATCACCTCCTTTATTCATCTCGTTCATCACCATTTTCTTCATCATCTCAGTCGTATATCATCATCATCTAATAGTCATCATCAGCTTTAGTCCCTATTTTTAAACATCATCGTAACCATTCATATCCATCATGATCGTAACCATCTACATGTTCCCTATTCATCATCTTCCTCACTCTAAACTGTTTCATCATCATCTCATACCCGTCATTCATAATCACGATCAACTTCACTCAACATCATCATCATTTAGGTATGTTCCTTATCATTATCATGTGGGTGTTCATGATTGTTTAAACGGAACCAGGATGTAAGCAACAAGGAGAGGCTCGAATAATAGGGGTTTGCAGTAGTTAGATAGTATGAAACAAGTGGGTTTTATTTGGCCCAACTTCTTGATTTATATGAAGCCCAATTACAGCATATTATATCAGAAGTCTGATCAGGTATGGAGCCCAATTAGTGGTATGAATAAGTCTTGTTTATATAAAAGTTTATGGTTATGTGTCAAGAAAAAGGGGTCCAAGTTCAAGTGGGTTTTGCTTTATTAGCTGTCGACAAAAAGAATAAGAAACGTGTAATATTAATCTAATACCAATTGCAGTTGACTATTTCAAATGGTGAAGTTGTTGTGGTTAGTTCTGTTGATCGAAATAGAAACATGGAGACGTTATGCAGCAGTCTAAGTAATTTAATGGTGATGATTTGTATTAGTTTTTGGCTGTTAGAAGTAACAATTAGCAACTGCAGTAGCAAAGAAAACAAGATGAAGAAGAAAGAAATAATATAGTTATTTAGTGGTGTGATCAAATTGGAGGTCATATGGTGATTGATTCGTACAGTAGTAGTCGTAGGGTTATTGTTTGTTTTATTCGAATCAAAACAGAAACACAAATGTAACAGTTGCAGTTTAGATGATGTAAAAGATGGTGTGAATGATTTTGATCGATGATGATGTTGGGTCTTCTTTATAGTTATAACAGGAACAAGATCATAACAGAAAGTGGTTGTCTTCGTGGTGGATTGTGGTGATCTAGGTGCCGGGTTGTCATGGTGAGATGGCGTATGGGTGGTGGTTGTTTCTTGCAAATGGGTTTCGAATAGGGTTGTGGTGGTGGAAGTGATCATGGAGGTGAAGGTGGTCGTTCATGGTGTTTCACATAGAAGAGAGGGAGAAAGAGATTTAGATAGAGAGAGATGTAGAGATGGAGGATGGTGTTATCGTGGTGATGGTCTTGGTTGTGGTAGTTCACAAGGAAGGAGACACAGTTTATAGAATATAGATGGTGGGTTTCAAACACAAAAGGTAGTGATGGCGAATCATGGTTGTAGTCGGTAGTATGTTGCAAGGAGAAGATGGTGATGTTCCTTTATCATATTTGACCCCGTATATATATAAAAGAAGTGTGTCAATATTCAATCTAACACATTAAACTAAATACTATAATAATAATAATAATTAATTAATATTAATAAAAAAATCACAATTCAATCAACTTGAAAGATTGAAAGAAACGTGTACCAAACACAGTATTAATAGTATAGCCATCGGTCCATTATTGTTTTAATTTCTTTTACGGGCTGAATTTTGTGTTCCGTTGTAATCAGTGGCTGATAAAAGTCTTCAGAATAATCCCAAATTTTTACCTTAATTATATTTATTTATTTCAGTCATTATGGTAAAAATATTCGATTAGTAATTTTTAAATAAAAATTACATCAACTGTCCCTCTCAATTCTGGGTAAAATATAAAAAGTGTTGAAATTTATTAATTAGCTTCTAATTATATTTTTAATAAGCCTAAAATTTATTTAGCTCATTTTCGGATCACCGTTTATTTTAAAATCATATAAGTTCGAATTTAACTTGCTTAATATCAATCGAAACATCAAACTAGTATTACAAACATTTAATATTTATTTTTAATATACTTTATTTATATATAGAGATATATTTTAAATAATAAATATTATAATATCCTATTTTTATTTTATTAATTTTTAACAACAATAACATATAATACTTCAAATTATATTTTGAATTATTATTTATATATACATACACACATATCTATTTACAATTAATTATTCGTGAATCGTCGAGAGCAGTCGAAGGTCAATTGAATATATGAACATCGTTTTAAAATTTTCTAGACTCAACATTCCATACGTTTCTTATCGTATCGAAATCATATAAAGATTAAGTTTAAATTTAGTCAGAAATTTCCTGGTCGTCACATTACCTACCCGTTAAAAAAAAATTTCACAATTAATATTTTGTACAAAAGAATTTTATTACAGTGTTTATGAAAATATATATGTGTATATTTTCTTCAGATGTAACATAGATTTAATGAGTTAATATTAAATTAAACTCATTTGATTTACGGTTAAAACTAGAATTGAATAATCCCTAAAACTTTAGAAATTACATAACTTTTACGAAGTATTTCTTCAATGTAATTGAAATTATGAATCAATACTTCGATACTTATTGATGCATGATGTTGGTGTTCATGGAATTCTTGTGAATTTCGCAAGGTACGAATGATGTTATCTGAAAAGTTTCGAGTACATCGATGATGAAAGTGTAAAATCAAACATATATTTGAATAATACGCTTGATTATTATGAAATGGAATTCATTGTATTGAAACGGAGATTGTAGTTAACAATAGTTAAGTCGCTGAGGAAGGATGTACATCGTAGCATATTAGTAGTATGAATTAACCAAGTAGTTAAGATTCACACATAATAGCTTAGTACGGAAAGATTTATTATGGTTCAAAAATTTATTTATATATATATGATATACATATAAATCCTTCAGTGGAAATGAGGTAATACTTCATATCTCGTTGATATGATATACTTATTGTTAATTAGTGATGTTGTTCGTGGTGATTATAGATCTGGTGGAGCTTGTGATGCTGTAGATGTTGTTGATGCTGACGATGCTGATGACGCTGACGGTGCTAGTGATTCTGATGGTGCTGGCGATGCTGTTGGTAAAACAAATCTAGTTAGTAAATCACACATCATTTCTGTCAGGATTTCCACTCTTCCCTTTTATAATTTTGGTCCGCTTAATCGATTTATGGTTAAGGCTAGATTAGATAATCTCTAAGACTTTGGAGATTACATAATTGCCACAGAATGTTTCTCCAATGAATTTATAGATTAATACGTCATCGGTTATTGTTGTTGGTACTCCTTGGTATCTATGGTGTGTATGACGTTGATGCTCGAGGTACATATTGTGATGTTGGGGTATCGGATGCGGATGTTGCTGTTAGTGGTGGTGAGGGTATTGTTGATGTTACTGATGGTGGTACTGTTGTTGCTGGTGCTGCTGGTGCTTGTAACCTTTCCACCATATTCTCTAAAGCTACTACCCGAGCGCGAAGCTCGTTGACTTCTTCTATTACACCGGGATGATTGTTGGTTAGGATGATCGGATGAATAAGATCTAAAATTTGAGATAGTATATAGTCATGACGAGTTACCCTGGAAATGAGAGAGAAAATAGTATCACGAACAGGTTCGCCGGTAAGTGCTTCAGGTTCTTCACCAAGAGGGCAATGTGGTGGATGGAAGGGATCACCTTCTTCTTGTCTCCTATGATTTAGTAGATTACGAACCTATCCCCAATTCATCCAGAATAGATGGTGGCTAATTGGTTGATCCATTCCGGTCACACTGCTTTCGGAGCTTGAGTGAAACTCCATATCGGAATCCGAGGGACTTGAACTAGTGGCGAGTTCTATTTCGTACGATTGAATAAAGGATTTTTAGATATGAAAAGATTTTCGACTATCGGATGATATTCTAATTATATAGAATATCTATATATATAGAACAAAAGATTTCGTAGATTACGGAGGGATTTACGAAATATGTCAGGCAAAGTTTACGGTAACAGATACACTAAGACATGAATTAGCAGATACGCTAAGATATGAATTTTGTCTATACACTATTCATGCAATCAATGCAGTAAGATGTGTCTAGACTAAGAATGATAAGTAGTTAATTTCCGACAAAAATGATAAGCAAAACTTTTGACATGCAGACACGGTTGAAGTCCAGACTCATTAATGCATCTTAATATCTATCAGTTAGACATACTAATGCAAGACCTGGTTCGCTAAGACCACCGCTCTGATACCACATGAGATGACCCATCCTAATCCATCTGGACAAATACATTACATTTGGTTAAATCGCGAGGTATTTGACCTCTAAATGATACGTTTTACAAACATTGCATTCGTTTTTAAAAGATGAACTTTCATTTCATCGAAAATTGACAGACATGCATACCATTTCATAATATATCCAAACTATAAATGTCTTAATAGTAATCTTGTTGAACTCAACGACTCGAATGCAACGTCTTTTGAAATATGCCATGAACGACTTCAAGTAATATCTCTAAATGAGCAAATGCACAGTGGAAGATTTCTTTTAAACCTGAGAATAAACATGCTTTCAAGTGTCAACCAAAAGGTTGGTGAGTTCATTAGTTTATCATAAGCATTCATTTCCATTATTTTAATAGACCACAAGATTTTCATTTACATTTTTCATAAACATCATGTCATATCAGGCATTTCACAAAAACTGCATAGAGATAAAAATCATTCATATGGATTGAACACCTGGTAACCGACATTAACAGAACGCTTCTAGAATATCCCCATCATTTCGGGACTCTCATCGGACATGATAAAATCGAAGTACTAAAGCATCCGTAACCCGGATGGGGTTTGTTAGGCCCAATAGATCTATCTTTAGGATTCACGTCAATTAGGGTGTCTGTTCCCTAATAATTAGATTACCAAACTAAAAAGGGTGATATTCAATTCGATAATCCAACCATAGAATGTAGTTTCGATTACTTGTGTCTATTTCGTAAAACATTTATAAAAGCAGCGCATGTATTCTCAGTCCCAAAAATATATATTGCAAAAAAATTTAAAAAGGGAATAATGAAACTCACAATACTGTATTTTATAGCATTAATGCAAATGACGGCACTGAACATGGGCAGGGTTGGACTTGGATTCATGAACCTATATTAAGTTTGTATATTTATATGTCGGTCAATATATGTCTAACAATTTAGTTTAAATCGTAGTGTATCACAATCCTAATACTCGAGACTAATATGCAAAAGTCAACAAAAGTTAACTTGACCCAAAATGACTTCCAAAATCTATACATGATTATTATATAACTTAACATAGTCGTTTTATATATTTAATATATTTAACAGGTTTTAGTAGAGTAAATAATATAATCCATTTATTAACAAATCAAATTTTATATTAAAATTTATGAGAATATACTTTTATATATATCTTAAGTAATAAAATTTATAAAGTTCATTTAATATCATAAAAATATAATGATAGGTATTATTAATGTAATTATATTACATGTAGTAAAATATCTTTGTATCACATTTTTATTTGATAAAATAATTTCGATAATAACAATAATAAGTAAAAGTTGTATTATTATGTAATAATAATTATTATTATTCTACTAATAACAATATTTATATTTACTAACAATGATATTAATTATGATAAAATAATAACTTTTAATAATAATACTAAAATGATAATAATAATGATATTTTATAATAATAATAAAGATATTTCTATTAAAAATAATAATTTTAGTAAAAATGATAGTTTTAATATTAATAATACTTTTAATAATAATAATAATGATAAAAATAATGTTTATGATATTTTTATCTAAATCAATAACTTACAATATTTTTATTTCGTCATGATACTTATACTCATTATTTCCTAATCGATTCGTTTAGTAGCTTTTAGTACTCTTTTATATCGTATTCATAATAATGATAATAATAGCAATCATAATAATTAGATGATACTAATATTAGTTTTAATGATAATGATACTAATAAGTATTATAATAATATTAATGATAATACTAATATTTATAATAATAATAATAATGATAATATTAATAATAACTTTTAATGATAATAACAATAATAATAATAATGACAATAACAATTTTTAACAATAATACTTATATTAATAATGATAATAATAATAATAATAATAATAATAATAATAATAATAATAATAATAATAATAATAATAATAATAATAATAACAACGACGATAGTAATAATAATCATTTTAACAATAATACTAAAATTTAGTTGACTATAACTTCTAATCTGTTCATCGAAACCATTCGATATCTAAATGAAAAGTTATTAATTTTTCGCCAGCTTTCTAACGACATGCATATCATATACCTTATCTCAGTAGCATATGTATCTAATTCAGGATTTAACATAACCTATCTAATGACAATATCAAACGTACAAGCATGCATAATCCTATATACTTGAGCACTAGTCAGGGATACACTAATAATACATAAAAGTTAAGCTATGAGTGCTCACGTATCAATATTGTGATTCAATATTGCAGGAAAGGTACGTAGATGCAACGGAGATGATAAACACTAGATTGACCTCATGAGCATACCCCCGAATCATACCCATAACCTCCAAAGCTATAACCCATAATTTCCTTAGCGTTATCCCACTCGAAAAAACTGTTTTGAAAATAATGCGCTCATGACCTCGTCGTAGTATTTTATGTATAATACTATTAATATCACTCCTAATAATACTAGTACTAATAATAAGATTTGATATTAAAAATCTTAATATTAATAATAATAATAATAATAATAATAATAATAATAATAATAATAATAATAATAATAATAATAATAATAATAATAATAATAATAATAATAATAATAATAATAATAATAATAATAATAATAATAATAATAATAATAATAATAATAATAATATATGTATATATGTTTATGCGAAAGAAGAAGAAGTAGTGAATGATTTCAGAAACCAGCTCGAATTCAATTTATAAGCGATTGTTGCCCACCTACCCCCCTTCATGCGATCGCATGAGGGTATAGAGAGGATACCATGCATTCGCATGGTTGAACTATACTGGTAACATTCAAATTTCCTTAATATTGCCGACACTTTATTTAGTTAATATTATACATAAATATATTATTTAATCTTTATAATTAATTAAATATTATATTATATTTACGTGCATAATTAACATGTAATTTTAGTTCCGATGACTTGTACATTGACGCTCGACTTATGTGCCTGTTCCGGTTTCTCGAACGCATTTTCGTACGCTTAGAAAACTGGCGTTTTACGTTTCGTGATGTGTACCTTTAACAAAAATATAGACTTAACTTATCAATAACTAAATCATTCGAGGTGTAACTTGAATGTTAGAGTGTTTTGGTCATTAGCTTTTATAAATCAACGTCTCGTTATATATACATATACACATATATAATAGTATTATTTTTATTCAAAACATTTTATAACTAACTTAATATTAAATTTTATTACATTGAAAAATATATATATATATTCATTTCGAAATATAAATTTGAAATATTTATTTAACAATATAATATATAGTTTTTCAAAACTAATAATATTTCCAAGTCCGTTTTATATAATTTAAACTCGATTTAATACTAGAAATTATTATATCAAATAATGTTTTAAATAATATGAAAACTAAATAATTAATTTACTAAGGGACACGAGTCAATCATTTTAAAGCACGCTTTTGAAAATTAAACGGGAATCTTTACTAACTTTTAACTAACACTTGTTAATGACATTTTTGTAAATCATTTTACCAATATTCCGAATACTGAATAAAAGGAAAGGTTTCCTAGATCAAAGTGGACCTCTCAACAGAGACTCGCAATCATACAATGTATCTGATAAATCAATCATTTGATATTATCTTTCTAATTCCACTCATAAATATTTTGAAACCAATACATTCTAAAATGTCCCGTTCATATTGATTATAAACATTCCATATTAATTGATTTCGTTGCGAGGTTTTGACCTCTATATGAGACGTTTTTCAAATACTGCATTCATTTTTAAAACAACCATAACCTTTATTTTATCTATAAAGGTTTAAAAAACATTACGTAGATTATCAAATAATGATAATCTAAAATATACCGTTTACACACGACCATTACATAATGGTTTACAATAAGAATATATTACATCAAAAATAAGTTTCTTGAATGCAGTTTTTACATAATATCATACAAGCATGGACTCCAAATCTTGTCCTTATTTTAGTATGCAACAGCGGAAGCTCTTAATAATCACCTGAGAATAAACATGCTTAAAACGTCAACAAAAATGTTGGTGAGTTATAGGTTTAACCTATATATTATCAAATCATAATAATAGACCACAAGATTTCATATTTCAATATGCATCCCATACATAGAGATAAAATTCATTCATATGGTGAACACCTGGTAACCGACATTAACAAGATGCATATAAGAATATCCCCTATCATTCTGGGAAATCCTTCGGACATGATAAAAAGTAATTCGAAGTACTAAAGCATCCGGTACTTTGGATGGGGTTCGTTAGGCCCAATAGATCTATCTTTAGGATTCGCGTCAATTAGTAGACCGGTTTACTAATTCTTAGGCTACCAAGCAAAAAGGGCATATTCGGCTTCGATCGTTCACCCATATAATGTAGTTTCATTTACTTGTGTCTATTTCGTAAAACATTTATAAAACTGCATGTATTCTCATCCCAAAATATTAGATTTTAAAAGTGGGACTATAACTCACTTTCACAGATTTTTTACTTCGTCGGGAAGTAAGACTTGTCCACTGGTCGATTCACAAACCTATAACAAATATGTACATATATATCAAAGTATGTTCAAAATATATTTAAAACATTTTTAATACGTTTTAATGTTTTAGTTTTATTAAGTCAGCTATCCTCGTTAGTAACCTACAACTAGTTGTCCATAGTTAGATGTACAGAAAATAAATTGATATATATTATCTTGACCCAATCCACGACCCAGTGTATACACGTCTCAGGCTAGATCACAACTCAAAGTATATATATTTTTGGAATCAACCTCAACCCTGTATAGCTAACTCCAACATTACTGCATATAGAGTGTCTATGGTTGTTCTAAATACTATATATAGATGGGTCGATATGATATGTCAAAATATTTGCATACGTGTCTATGGTATCCCAAGATTACATAATATATTAGAATACATGTATAATACATTATAAGTTAACTAGGATATGAATAATATAGATTTGTTACAATATTTCCCGTAGCTACAACAATCAAAAAATATCCAATCTTGTTTTACCCATAACTTCTTCGTTTTAAATCCGTTTTGAGTTAATCAAATTGCTATGGTTTCATATTGAACTCTATTTTATGAATATAAATAGAAAAAGTATAGGTTTATAGTCAGAAATATAAGTTACAAGTCGTTTTTGTAAGAGGTAGTCATTTCAGTCGAAAGAACGACGTCTTGATGACCATTTTGAAAAACATACTTCCACTTTGAGTTTAACCATGATTTTTGGATATAGTTTCATGTTCATAAGAAAAATCATTTTCCCAGAAGAACAACTTTTAAATTAAAGTTTATCATATTTTTTGATTATCAAACCCAAAACAGCCCGCGATGTTACTACGACGGCGTATGTCCGGTTTTACGGTGTTTTTCGTGTTTCCAGGTTTTAAATAATTAAGTTAGCATATCATATAGATATAGAACATGTGTTTAGTTGATTTTAAAAGTCAAGTTAGAAGGATTAACTTTTGTTTTCGAACAAGTTTAGAATGAACTAAACTATGTTATAGTGATTTCAAGTTTAAACCTTCGAATAAGATAGTTTTATATATATGAATCGAATGATGTTATGAATATCATTAATACCTCAAGTTTTGTGGATAAACCTACTGAAAATGAGAAAAATAGATCTAGCTTCAAAGGATCCTTGGATGGCTTGAAAGTTCTTGAAGCAGAATCATGACACGAAAACAAGTTCAAGTAAGATTTCCAATCGAAATAAGATTGTTATAGTTATTGAAATTGAATCAAAGTTTGAATATGAGTATTACCTTGTATTAGAAAGATATATTACTGTAAATAAGAAAGATTTCTTGAGGTTGGATGATCACTTTACAAGATTGGAAGTAAGCTAGCAAACTTGGAAGTATTCTTGATTTTATGAAACTAGAACTTATAGAATTTATGAAGAACACTTAGAACTTGAAGATAGAACTTGAGAGAGATCAATTAGATGAAGAAAATTGAAGAATGAAAGTTTTTGTAGGTGTTTTTGGTCGATGGTATATGGATTAGATATAAAGGATGTGTAATTTTGTTTACATGTAAATAAGTCATGAATGATTACTAATATTTTTGTAATTTTATGAGATATTTCATGCTAGTTGCCAAATGATGGTTTCCACATGTGTTAGGTGACTCACATGGGCTGCTAAGAGCTGATTATTGGAGTGTATATACCAATAGTACATACATCTAAAAGCTGTGTATTGTACGAGTACGAATACGGGTGCATACGAGTAGAATTGTTGATGAAACTGAACGAGGATGTAATTGTAAGCATTTTTGTTAAGTAGAAGTGTTTTGATAAGTGTCTTGAAGTCCTTCAAAAGTGTATGAATACATATTAAAACACTACATGTATATATATTTTAACTGAGTCGTTAAGTCATCGTTAGTCGTTACATGTAAATGTTGTTTTGAAACCGTTAAGTTAACGATCTTGTTAAATGTTGTTAACTCATTGTTTATTATATCTAAAGAGATATTAAATTATTACATTATCATGATATTATGATATATTAATATATCTTAGTATGATATATATACAGTTAAATGTTGTTACAACGATAATCGTTACATATATGTCTCGTTTCGAAATCATTAAGTTAGTAGTCTTGTTTTTACATATGTAGTTCATTGTTAATACACTTAATGACATGTTTACTTATCATTTATCATGATTAAACATAGTGTATCAATATCTTAATATGATTCATATGTATTTAGTAAGACGTTGTTATAACGATAATCGTTATATATATCGTTTCGAGTTTCTTAATTCAATAAACTCAATTTTATGTATATAACTCATTGTTAAAATACCTAATGAGATACTTACTTATCATAATATCATGTTAACTATATATATAATCATATATATGCCATCATATAGTTTTTACAAGTTTTAACGTTCGTGAATCACCGGTCAACTTGGGTGGTCAATTGTCTATATGAAACCTATTTCAATTAATCACGTCTTAACAAGTTTGATTGCTTAACATGTTGGAAACACTTAATCATGTAATTATCAAATTCAATTAATATAAATAAACATGGAAAAGTTCGGGTCACTACAGTTGTGTAGTTGAAAGTTTAGTGGCTTGACTTTCTTATTACAGTGGTTAGAAATTTTTTGTTTCTTCTCGGCCTGTCAGATATATGCTATGGTCCTTCGTTCCTCAAGGGCATCTAGGTTTTCTCGTAATGCTGCGTCATTTTGTTATTCGTCAAACGAGGTTATGCGTGCAGTCGGGATATGTACCTCAGCCGGGATAACCGCCTCTGTGGCGTATACAGGCTAAAAGGGGTTTCGTTCGTACTTTCCTTTGGGGTTGTCCGTGTACCCATAGTACGTGTTGGAGTTCGTCTACCCACCCCTATCGATGTTTTCCTAGTTTGGCCTTTATTCTGGCAACAATGTCTCTGTTGGTGACCTCAAACTGGCCGTTGGCTTGTGGGTATGCCACGGAGGTGAATGATTGTTGGATATCCATGTCTATGCACCAATCCTTATGGGTTGTGTGCAAATTGAGTTCCGTTATCACTGACTATTTGTCGAGGTAAACCAAAGCGGCAAACGATATCCTCCCATACGAAGGTGAGGATTTTCCTCCCGGTAATCGTGCTTAATGGTTTTGCTTCGACCCATTTGGTGAAGTAGTCGATTCCCACGACCAAGCAGCTTGTATTGGTATTATATTGTGCCGAGGAGACCTGTTGACGGGGGCGTGTATTTGGCATGCCTCACAGTTTACTATTAGGTCATACGTGTCTCGGTACATGTGTGGCCAAAATTAACCAAATCTTTTGATCCTGCTAACTATTGTTCTATAGCCAGAGTGTGTCGAGCAACCTCCTTCGTTCATTTCCTGTATGATTTCTTTGGCCTGTACTGACCTAATGCACCGCAGATATGGTTCTGTGAACGATTTCCTGTATAATGTACCTTCTTGGAAATGATACATTGGTGCTCGCATCCGAATCTTCCGGGCTTGCAATTTGTCTTCCGAAAGGATACCTTCGGTGAGATATTGTATAAAGGGGGTCATACAGCAATATTCTTCCTCTGTGATCGTTGCCATGAGAGTATATTCGTCAGTTGACTTTCTTTCTAAAACCTCGACCATGACCTTTTTGGTGAATGGTCATATAGTAGGGAAGCGAGTTTGCTTAAAGCGTCTGTTTTTTTTTTTACGATTGGGAGGTATTTGTTTGATTTCAAATGTTGCAAACTTTTGACTAGTATTTTTGCGAGCTCTAGGTATGTGACGACTCGGAAATTTCCGACCAATTTTAAACTTAACCTTTATATGTTTCTGACACGATAAGCAGAATTTGTAATGTTGAATCTCAAAAAGTTTAGAACTACATTCATGTAATCAATTACCCTTTGACCATGTTCGACGATTCACGAACAATTATGTGTATATAGATATGTATATATAATATATAATATTAACTGAAAACATTAACAAAGTATTAGATATATGATACTTTACATAAACATATTTGTTTCGATATATTTATCGACAGAATTAAGAGATAATATCAAATGATTGAATTATCAGATACATTATGATATGATTACGGGCCTATGTTATGAGGTCCACTGTGATTTAAGAAATCTATTTTTTTTTTACAACTCATTACTTAACCAGTATGATAAAGATAACGATATTTATATTTTATTTTATTAATATATATATATATATATATATATATATATATATATATATATATATATATATATATATATATATATATATATATATATATATAACGATTTAAATTAATATTATATATATTTTTATACGCGTATTATACGTACATAGTTTTATACTTTTACTATACTTTAACTTTACCTTTACTTTACTTTACTTTTACTTTACTTTAACTTTAATAATTCATACTTTAATAATTCACTTTAATAATTCATATTTTAATAATTCACTTCAATAATTCATACTTTAATAATTCACTTTAATAATTCATACTTTAATAATTCACTTTAATAATCCATACTTTAATAATTCACTTTAATAATTCATACTTTAATAATTCACTTTAATAATTCATACTTTAATAATTCACTTTAATAATTCAAAAATCTATTATAAATAGAATTCAATAGGTTTCATTATTTCATAGAAACTTGAAAATATATTTCTCTAAACTCTCTCAATCGAATTACATATATATATATATATATATATTTACTTAGTATTATTTCAAGATATTATTAGTGTACATAAAATACTACGACGGAGTTATATTCAGACGATTTCAAAATAAGTTTTCAAATGGGATAGAGCTAAGGAAATTATGGGTTATAGCTATGAAGGTTATGGGTATTGATCGAGGGTATTGCTCGTGAGGTCAACCTAACGTTTATCATTTTCGTTGCGTCTACGTACTTTCCTGCAATATTGAATCACAATATTGATACGTGAGCATTCATATCTTATCTTTTATATATTAATAGTGTATCCCTGACTAGTGCTCGAGTATATATGATTATGCATGTTTGTATGCTTAGTTTCGTCGTTAAATAGTTTATGATAAATCACGAATTTGATACATATGCTACTGAGATAAGTTATATGATATGCATGTCGTTGAAAATCTGAAGAAAAAAATTAATAACTTTTCATTTAGAAATCGTGTGGTTTCGATGAACGGATTAAAAGATATGGTCAACTGAATTATCATTAATTTTAATATTATTATTAAAACGATTATTATAACTGTTATCAGTTGATGTTATTACTAAAATTATCTTTATTACTAAAAATTAATATTTTTATTGAAACTATCATTTTATTATTTTTATCATTATTATTATTATCAATATTATTTTATCAAATAAATATGCGTACAAAGATATTTTTACCACACGTAATGTAATTACATTAATAATACATACCACTATATTTTTATGATATTAAGTGAATTTTATAAATTTTATTATTTGAGATATATAAAAGTATATTTTTATCATATATGAATTTTAATATAAATTTTTATTTATTAATAAATGACTTGTATTATTTAGTATAATAAGATCTGATAAATATATTTAAATATATAAAACTACTATATATAAGTTATATAATAAACATGTATAGATTTTGGAAGTCATTTTGGGTCAAGTTGACTTTTGTTGACTTTTGCATGTCGGTCTCGAGCATTAGGATTGTGATAAACTACGACTTGACCTAAATTGTTAGACAGATATTGACCAACATATAAATATATATACTTAATATAGGTTCGTGAATCCGAGACAAACACTGCACTTGTTCAGTGCCGTCATATACATAATTGCTACGAAATACAGTATTGTGAGTTTCATTTGCTCCCTTTTTATATATATTTTTGGGCTGAGAATACATGCGCTGTTTTATAAATGTTTTACGAAATAGGCACAAGTACGAAAACTAATTCTATGTGGGTTTAAACCAGAAATATACCCTTAGCTTGGTAACATTAAACTACTTGTCTATGTACGGTAGGCGCGAATCCTAAAGATAGATCTATTGGGCCTGACAAACCCCATCCTGACTATGGGATGCTTTAGTACTTCGAGGTTATTTTAAACACACCTGATCTGGTTTACTTCAGAGGGTAAAACATGAATGTTAAGGCTTGTTACCGGGTGCCTACAACTTATAGAATACTTTTATACACTTGCGAGTGTACATATATTTATAAACGGAAATCTTGTGGTCTATTAATATATTGAAATGATTGTTATGATAAACCTATGAACTCACCAACCTTTTGGTTGACACTTTAAAGCATGTATATTCTCAGGTATTAAAGAAATCTTCCGCTGTGTATTAGCTCATTTTCAGGATATTACTTGGAGTCATTCATGGCATATTTTGAAAGACTTTGCATTCGAGTCATTGAGTTCATCAAGATTATTATTAAACCAATTATAGTTGGATGTATTATGAAATGGTGTGCATGCCGTCAACTTTCGTTGTAAAGAAAGTTTGTCTTTTAAAAACGAATGCAATGTTTGTAAAATGTATCATATAGAGGTCAAATACCTCGCGATGTAATCAACTATTGTGAATCGTTTATAATGTATATGAACGGGTCCTTTCAGTTGGTATCAGAGCGGTGGTCTTAGCGAACCAGGTCTTGCATTAGTGTGTCTAACTGATAGTTGTTAAGATGCATTAGTGAGTCTGGACTTCGACCGTGTCTGCATGTCAAAAGTTTTGTTTATCATTTTTAGTCGGAAATCATCTACTTACCATCCTTAGGAAATTACCTGCTTATCATTCTTAGTCTAGACACGTCTTGCTGCATTGATTGCATGAATAGTGTATAGACAAAATTCATATCTTAGCGTATCTGCTAAATCATATCTTATCGTATCTATTACCGTAAACTTTGCCTGACATATTCCGTAAATTCCTCCGTAATTTATGGGATTTTGGTATTATATATACATATGTAAATTATATATTGAAGAATACCAAATCTAAATTCTACAATCTATTTCTTACCAAAAAAATTCTTTCCCTGATCATACAAGATGGATCCCTCAACCAGTTCGAGTTCCTCGGATTCCGACAGCTATGCCGATATGGATTTCCACATGAGCTCCGAAAGCAGCGTGACCGGAATGGATCAACCAATTAGCCATCATCTATTCTGGATGAATTAGGGATGGGTTCGTAATCTACTTAACCATTGGAGACAAGAAGAAGGCGATCCCTTTCATCCACCACATTGCCCTCTTGGCAATGAACCTGAAGCACTTACCGGCGAACCTGTCCGAAACACCATTTTCTCTCTCATTTCCAAAGTATCTCGTCATGATTATATACTACACCAAATTCTAGATCTTATTTATCCGCTCGTCCGAACCGACAATCACCCCGGTGTAATAGAAGAAGTCAACGAGCTTCGCGCTCGGGTAGTGGCTTTGGAGAATATGGTGCAAAGGTTACAAACACCAGTAGTAGCACCAGCAGCATAACCAGTACCACCATCAACAACATCAACAGTACCATTATCACCACCAACAACAACCGCACCGCAAACCTCAACTTCACAATCTGTCCCACGAGCATCGACGTTATACGCCATGTAGATACCAAGGAATACCACAACGATGAAGTATTGATTCATAACTTCATTGGGGAAACATTCTACGGCGATTATGTAATTTCTAAAGTTTAGAAATTATCTATCTTAGCCTTAACCATAAATCAAATGAGTTTAATTTAATATTAACTCATTAAATCAATATTACATCTGAAGAAATATACACATATATATTTACATAAAGACTGTAATAAAATTCTTTTGTACAAAATATTAATTGTGAAATTTTTTTTAACGGGTAGGTAATACCCGAGAGATATATAAATTCACAATTAATATGTTACATTCTTCGAATCTGATTCAGCAAATAATCCATTATACTCCCTACTTTCACAACAATATACATTCTTTTATAGAAATCAAAACAACCATACTCATTCAAAATCTAATTACATATTCTGATTTTGAAATCTCAGAATTCGATTAAGATATAACCGAAAGCATCACTCTTAGATTCCTACATCTTTCAAAACTATACTTTGACTTCAAAACTGTCCTAGAACCTCATTTCTATTCATGGAACTCACAAAAATATTTGTATCATTCAAAATCTTAGAACATCATATGCATATTAACAATTACAATATGTGTTCAAACACTTCGAAATTCCTAAAGACATGCGAGATGATGATCCAACCACATATTACCCACTGTCATGCATCTGAAAAGCTCTCGAAACCAAAGTTATAGTTTAACACGTATCCGTGTCAGATCCTTTGATATTTATTACCAAATATAATTTTTCAATCTCTTTCCAAAATAGACAGTTTTGTCACAGCTCCAGCAAATCACCTTCATTTGTTTATACGAATAAACCTTATTATAACAATTACCCCTTCATCATTGTTACCGGAGAACCTTTCATATCTCGCCACATTAGCAGTAAACTTATCAACAACTTCATTAACCTTCGACTTAAGCCTCTCCGAAAAGCCACTATACTTATTCATTAAAACCCCATCATGTACTCACCTACATCCTGTAACAATAATTGTCACACCAACTACTGGGAATTAGCAATCAGTATTTTGAATTTCGCGACAATTTTACGTCAAAAGTTATACATATAACGTCTATCTCGTAGACTTACATACTTCGAATGTGAATTTTCTGAAAAACATCCCAAACTATGAACTAGTTCTTCGAAATTGGAAAAATGCTGATGAAGCAGCAAAAACTGTAAATGACTTTAACAGTCAAAAGTTTGATGATAAAGAATAGTATGGTGGTAAAGCTGAGAAAAAGAGAAGGTTTGAAACTGGAAAACGGATTGAGCAGACCATGAAGGAGGCTGTGGACAAATCACAAAGACTAAAGCTGCCTTCAAAGGATCCAAATGATTCAGTGTCTACTGAAATCGTTAGCAAACACCTTACTTCTTATTCTAAACCTTCACAGACAAATCTTCTTCATCATCCATATTATCGTATCTTTTATTATAATATCTTCGATATTCCTGAAGATATTTTCACAACTATTCTTATCCGATATCTTTTATCTCTTCGCAATATCTGCGTTACAACATAAAAAGAAACTGTGTTAGTTTCTAAATTTAAAAAAAAAAATTTGAATTTAAAATAGGAATGTTTTTGAAGTAGTGTTGGGAACTGAAGCATGAGTTAGTATAATATAATGACACTTGATCAACGTGATTATATTACAGTAAGTCATGCTGAGTCTCTAATGGAACGTGATGATTCACAGAACATACCGTCATCATGTACTGTTTACACGACTCTTACATTCTACCCAATTTTCAAACATATTAAGAACATATCATCTTGATAGCTCTATATTTTCGGATATTCTGGTAATTTGCCAAATCAAGATCGTGCCATTACGATTTTCTTCTTGGAACATTAACTATGTTCATCCAAAAATTCATATCTACGAATTCTGGACTATTATTCGCTTGACTTAAGATCGGGAAGAGAAAATGAAAGCATGAAGCTCCGAAATATAATGGAGAATATAAAGCCCGATAACAACCCCGAAATTACAAACCGTGTATATAAATGCGTATAGCAATATAAAGACACGGGAGAATGAAAAACACAATAACCCCAAGGTAATGGTGGAAGAAAATAACTTCCTCCGGTGGTAGATGAAAAAGAAGAATGACAGATATGAAAGTTAAAAGTATATCAAGAATCAATACTGGATGAAGCATATTAACGACTGCTTTAAAGTATGAATTGGGGAGAAAGACTAAAAGGTGTGAGCTGTGGAAATAAAGAAACGAAGGGGGTGGAATTATAGTAAAATATCAGACAGAGAAATCGAGACAGATTATCGCATTTAATCAAAGAAGATCCTGATTTCCTTAATCGCCGAAGAACCAAATCTTATTGCAAAGATTTTCTTTAAATCCCATGAATTCCGGAAATCAATCATAACTACGTCATCGGTTAAAACGAATATACGTTTACTCATTTCACTCTCTTGCGATAGCTTCACTTATACTCTTCGCGTAATCAAATTGTTTTATCTATATTACTCAATGATGATAAAACTCTATTTATCAACTCATATTCGTCATGAAAACATTTTTATAGTTAGCCATGACGACCTCGATCAAATTTCGGGACGAAATTTCTTTAACGGGTAGGTACTGTGACGACTCGGAAATTTCTGACCAAATTTAAACTTAACCTTTATATGTTTCTGACACGATAAGTAGAATTTGTAATGTTGAATCTCAAAAAGTTTAGAACTACATTCATGTAATCAATTACCCTTTGACCGTGTTTGACGATTCACGAACAATTATGTGTATATAGATATGTATATATAATATATAATATTAACTGAAAACATTAACAAAGTATTAGATATATGATACTTTACATAAACATATTTGTTTCGATATATTTATCGACAGAATTAAGAGATAATATCAAATGATTGAATTATCAGATACATTATGATATGATTATGGGCCTATGTTATGAGGTCCACTGTGATTTAAGAAATCTATTTTTTTTTACAACTCATTACTTAACCAGTATGATAAAGATAACGATATTTATATTTTATTTTATTAAATATATATATATATATATATATATATATATAACGATTTAAATTAATATTATATATATTTTTATACGCGTATTATACGTACATAGTTTTATACTTTTACTATACTTTAACTTTACCTTTACTTTACTTTTACTTTACTTTAACTTTAATAATTCATACTTTAATAATTTACTTTAATAATTCATACTTTAATAATTCACTTTAATAATTCATACTTTAATAATTCACTTTAATAATTCATACTTTAATAATTCACTTTAATAATTCATACTTTAATAATTCACTTTAATAATTCATACTTTAATAATTCACTTTAATAATTCATACTTTAATAATTCACTTTAATAATTCAAAAATCTATTATAAATAGAATTCAATAGGTTTCATTATTTCATAGAAACTTGAAAATATATTTCTCTAAACTCTCTCAATCGAATTACATATATATATATATATATATATATATATATATATATATATATATATATATATATATATATATATATATATATATATATATTTACTTAGTATTATTTCAAGATATTATTAGTGTACATAAAATACTACGACGGAGTTATATTCAGACGATTTCAAAATAAGTTTTCAAATGGGATAGAGCTAAGGAAATTATGGGTTATAGCTATGAAGGTTATGGGTATTGATCGAGGGTATTGCTCGTGAGGTCAACCTACCGTTTATCATTTTCGTTGCGTCTACGTACTTTCCTGCAATATTGAATCACAATATTGATACGTGAGCATTCATATCTTATCTTTTATATATTAATAGTGTATCCCTTACTAGTGCTCGAGTATATATGATTATGCATGTTTGTATGCTTAGTTTCGTCGTTAAATAGTTTATGATAAATCACGAATTTGATACATATGCTACTGAGATAAGTTATATGATATGCATGTCGTTGAAAATCTGAAGAAAAAAATTAATAACTTTTCATTTAGAAATCGTGTGGTTTCGATGAACGGATTAAAAGATATGGTCAACTGAATTATCATTAATTTTAATATTATTATTAAAACGATTATTATAACTGTTATCAGTTGATGTTATTAATAAAATTATCTTTATTACTAAAAATTAATATTTTTATTGAAACTATCATTTTATTATTTTTATCATTATTATTATTATCAATATTATTTTATCAAATAAATATGCGTACAAAGATATTTTTACCACACGTAATGTAATTACATTAATAATACATACCACTATATTTTTATGATATTAAGTGAATTTTATAAATTTTATTATTTGAGATATATAAAAGTATATTTTTATCATAAATGAATTTTAATATAAATTTTTATTTATTAATAAATGACTTGTATTATTTAGTATAATAAGATCTGATAAATATATTTAAATATATAAAACTACTATATATAAGTTATATAATAAACATGTATAGATTTTGGAAGTCATTTTGGGTCAAGTTGACTTTTGTTGACTTTTGCATGTCGGTCTCGAGCATTAGGATTGTGATACACTACGAGTTGACCTAAATTGTTAGATAGATATTGACCAACATATAAATATATATACTTAATATAGGTTCGTGAATCCGAGACAAACACTGCACTTGTTCAGTGCCGTCATATACATAATTGCTACGAAATACAGTATTGTGAGTTTCATTTGCTCCCTTTTTATATATACTTTTGGGCTGAGAATACATTCGCTGTTTTATAAATGTTTTACGAAATAGGCACACGTACGAAAACTAATTCTATGTGGGTTTAAACCAGAAATATACCCTTAGCTTGGTAACATTAAACTACTTGTCTATGTACGGTAGGCGCGAATCCTAAAGATAGATCTATTGGGCCTGACAAACCCCATCCTGACTATGGGATGCTTTAGTACTTCGAGGTTATTTTAAACACACCTGATCTGGTGTACTTCAGAGGGTAAAACATGAACGTTAAGGCTTGTTACCGGGTGCCTACAACTTATAGAATACTTTTATACACTTGCGAGTGTACATATATTTATAAACGGAAATCTTGTGGTCTGTTAATATATTGAAATGATTGTTATGATAAACCTATGACCTCACCAACCTTTTGGTTGACACTTTAAAGCATGTTTATTCTCAGGTATTAAAGAAATCTTCCGCTGTGCATTAGCTCATTTTCAGGATATTACTTGGAGTCATTCATGGCATATTTTTAAAGACTTTGCATTCGAGTCATTGAGTTCATCAAGATTATTATTAAACCAATTATAGTTGGATGTATTATGAAATGGTGTGCATGTCGTCAACTTTCGTTGTAAAGAAAGTTTGTCTTTTAAAAACGAATGCAATGTTTGTAAAATGTATCATATAGAGGTTAAATACCTCGCGATGTAATCAACTATTGTGAATCGTTTATAATGTATATGAACGGGTCCTTTCAAGGTATTTTTGCATTGACGCATCTCGTGCTTCGAAACTACCATTTAGTTGACTTGTTAGTAGTTGTGAATCATAGGCCGTAAGTCGCTTGGCGTCGATGCTTTTTGCCAGACGTAACCTTATAACAAGGCTTCATATTCGGCCTCGTTATTTGATGTGATGAATTTTAGTCAGATGGCATAAGTGATCTATTCTCCATTGGGGGTTACTAAAAGTAGACCTATTCCAGATCCCTCCTCGCTGGATGCTCCGTCAGTGTATAGTTCCCAAATATCGTCCTCGTCCCTTCTAGTCACGGGAGTTTTGTCGTGCTTGATTTTGTCAGAAGGAAGCTCAACCAGGAAATTGGCTATTACCTGGCCTTTGACATAGCTCCGCAAGAGGAATCTGATTCCATGTTCGCCAATTTCAATTGCCCATTTAGCCAGTTTCTCGAAGATTTTTTGCCTGGTCAGGACGTGCTTAATTGGTTGGTCCATGAGGACTTGGATGGGATGTGCCTAAAAGTACCGCCGGAGTCGTCTTGCCGTGTGTTAAATTATTTTTTCCATTGCCGGGTAGTTCACTCCTCCGTTTTGAAGTATTTTGCTGACTAAGTGCATTGGCATTTTGATTTTGTCTATATCGGCGATTAGTATCGAGCTCTTTGCCTCAGAAGAAGCGTCTAGATATACTGTAAGACTCTCCTTAAATTAGTGTCGTGAGTGTGGGTAATTCCTTTAAGAATGCCTTCATTTCTTGTAAGGTCTTCTCGGCGTCCTCCGTCTAAACAAAGTCTTTTATGTTTAAACACCCTTTTAATGTTTGGAAGAATGGCAAAGAGTCAGAAGCCCGAGACAGGAATCTTGTTAATGCAGTTAATCTCCCATTTAGACTTTGCACGCCTTTTTTGTTCCTGGGTGATAGCATGATTCGATGGCCTGGATTTTCTTCGGATTGGCCTTAATTCCTCTCGGGGTGACCATGAACCCCAATAATCGGCCTTCTTCTACCCTAAAGGAACATTTGGAAGGATTGAGTTTCATATTGATTTTTCGTAGCGACTCGAATCTCTCGATGATGTCTAAAATCATTTGCTCCTCTAAATCACTTTGCACTACAATATCATCTACGTACGCCTCAACGTTTCATCCAATCTGATCCCGAAACGCTTGGTCGATCACCTTTTGATATGTTGCCCCCTTTAAACCAAATCGTATTTTGGTATAACAAAAGATGCCCTTGTTCGTAAAAAATGCAGTTTTTCTTCGTCGGTTGTTACCAGATTTGGTGATAACCTTGGTATACATCCATGAAGCATTTGAACCTGAAACCCGCAAGGGATTCAACCTTCTGGTCGATTTCCGGTAAGTGTTAGTTGTCTATTGGGCAAGCCTTATTGATATCTTTGTAGTTGACACACATGTGCCATGAGCCGTCTACGTTTTTCACCTTGACCGGGTTGGCGACCCATGTTTGATACTTCACCTCTTTCATTATCCCTACATCGACTTGTTTTTGTACTTCTTCGTCCAGAAATTTGCTTCGCTCAAAAGCCATTGCCCGTTTCTTCTGGACGACTTGCGTGATATTCGGGTTTACATTTAACCGGTGCAGTGCTATCTTGCGTGGGACTCCGGTCATGTCGGATGGCTCCTAGGAAAAGACGTCAATGGTTGCTGCCAAAAGTTTGTAGAGCGTATCCTTAGGATCAGCACTCCAATCTAGATCTATTCTTCCGAATGTTTAGGATTCGGGGATATGCACCCGTCATCATGCATTATTATGTTGTCAGTACCCTGGAATATTTGCAGGCATCCAACCGATTCCAGCTCTTGCGTATGGATTGTTGCTATGTCGGCTGGAGTTGGAAATTTTAATAAGCCGTGTACAGTTGACGTGATTGCTTCAAACTTTTTCATGGCATTACGTCCGAGTATGACGTTATACCTGGAGTCGGTTTTAACAATAGAAAACTCGATTTTGGTAGTGCTTTGGAAAGGTAGCTTTCCGAGTACAACTTCCAACGTGATGGAACCCATTGGCCACGTTGTTGTACTATTGAATCTGGCCAGTGGTGAGGTTGCAACCCTTTTTCGTCAGCGAACATCCTCCGGTAGCTGAAAAAAAGTAATGTTCGAACATGACCTTTGCCCCTGCACCAGAGTCCATGTAGATTCGACCGATTGGCAGTTTGAGATGTGTGCTCTAATATTGAATGGCTCACATGAAGGGTTGATATCAAATAAGAACGGGAATATGATAGGCTCGTGTTTCCATTCATCTAACGCCCCTCCTTTTCGTCTTTACCCTTAGGTCCATGAGTAAATCATGTATAAGTTGGCTTTCATCGTGTTGCTTTGATTTGATTCTTCATCATCTAGCTCGTTAATGTAAAGAACGGTTAATTTCGTACCTTTAGATAACGCCATCTGATCAAACCTAAATCGTAATTAGTGGTTATAAATTTAGATTTGAGTGCTTGATTTGTGAAAAAAAATTGATACTCCAATAACTGTGTAAACCCCAATTTGAAATCTGGATTCCAAGGGTGTAAAATAAACGATGGGATTAACCTTACTCGAGTGGATCGAGTAAGTTTATAACTTGAGTAAAAGTTAACTCCGATATCGACCGGAATCTCTACCGGAGGTGTATTTTCAGCTAGAGAATGCTACAATAAGGATTTTGGGCAGATTAACATTAATGCATCCAGTGTTGTGTAATGAATGACCCTACGGGTGTATTTATAGATATTTTGAGGGAATGATATCGTGGCACATGTCCCTTTCATGGTTATAACAAACTTCACCAGATTCGAGGGCTGATGTAGCACCTATCCCTTTCGTTGGCATAACAAACAGATAACTTCACTAGATTCGAGGCTGACATGGCACCTATCCCTTTCATTGGCATAACAAACAGATTGATATCTACCAAAAAGTCACATTTTTACCCCCAATATTAAGCCCTAGAACAATAAAGATTCAAACTTTGTCAGCAAAATTATCGCTTATTCAGTTGATTTTGTAGATTAAGTAACAGGCGATGCAAAAAGAATCAAGTAAAATGGAGCTAAAACGAAGATTCTAGAGTAAAAACGGTGAAAGACAAGAAATCAAGTTACGATCCAGTGAATTTCAGCTGACCAGGCAGCCAAACGGCCTGCCTGGATCACAAACGGCCTGCACACGCCCTGATCAAACGGCCCCTGCAAACGGCTTGATCTGTAAAACGGCCCCTACAAACGGCCTGCCAAACGGCTTGCCAAACAGCCTGCCAGGTGTTTGCAGGAAAATTCCAAGTCTATTTAAAGGGCTATCTCCATCCATTTCAACACACACTCAATTTGTAATTCACTTTATATTTTTCAAGCTTTTAGTTAGTTTTTAGTAGTAGTTAGCTTAGCTATTATTTTCCGCAGGATATCCTGGCGAGTCCCTGCAATCTCGGGCAGATTTCTTCAGCTTTTTCAGGCTTTTATCCGATACGCTTGTCTTTTGTTTTAAACATGTGTTCTTACTTTTTATGTTTAATACTGCGTTCCGATATTACCATGATAGCTTAATTAATCTGTATATTGCCATGATAGAAGTTTGGGTTAGAGTAATTATGTTAATTTAGTACGATTAGTGTCGTAATACTGAACTAGGAAGTTTGATAGATTTGTATGCTAGCATCTTAAGGATTGACCAACCTAGGTTGTGATCAGGACCTATCCATCTATATGAAATTAGCTACTTCATAGGATTAAGACCCTTGGTTATATTGTATCTGAAGATTCTATGAACTCGGTATGGTTGGAGTTCCCGAGAGGCATCTAATGCACTTTTAGGACACGGAACTTAGGATTTGAGACATGAATGACCTAGTATGCCTATTGAATGTTCCGAAGAGACTTCTTAGGAGCTGTCAAGATCTAGTTAGTGCCTTCACTGTATGACCAAAGCCTATTGCATGTTCTTGTTTGATTGTTGCCTTATGACTAAGTCATATCAACTGTTTAGGTATTTATTAGGTTTCTATCTGCTTTACTTTCAGTATATCAACTGTAATGTTGCATAATGCTTGAACTGATATGATCACATTAGTACGATGGAATGGTTGTTAGTTTTCATTTAAGATTTTGCCAACTTAAACCGACGGACTCCTTCCGTTTGTGATCAGTGTTTAATCAACACGGCACGTTGTTATTCAGTTAACCAAACTGATAACGAGGGTTAGGATTAGAGCTCAACTCACTAATAAACCTAGTACTTTACTGAGGATAGCCTCCGAGGTATAGCTACCTTTCAATTATACAACCAAGTGACATACCACTCACTGCTCAAAGAGAACTCCGAGAGTTCAGAGACAAGTAGGTCTGTGTAATTGGCTCATCCGACCAAATCCACATCATTAAAAGCATAGCCTTAACATAATGCATAATTACCTTTCCCAAACCTAATACTAATATCTTGATCAACATTTTCTTGATCTGCATACTTCGGATATCCTTCCACTTATTTACCTTTCTACACTTAGGACTTTTAGTTTAAACCAACTACTATCCTTATCTAGGTAATTTAAATAAGAGACAATTATCCACTTGATTTTCAAATCGTTAATCTATTCAAAAATACGACACTAGGTTAACTTACACCTTCTACACCTTAGAAAGTAAAAGTAAATTTTGGCCCCGCATAATATAAATAAACAAAATAACTGTGTGTTACCTTGATCAACTGAATCTGACATCCTGCGGCCTAACGACACCGAACGAATAAAATCATCTGTTTCAACCGTATCTTTGTAGTGACATCACAGATCCTAAGAAATTTTCCTAGATTCGTGGGCTGAGGTGGCATATAACCCATTTGTATGTTTGTTCTAGGACCATGTGCTTGTTCCGGGACCAAGTGTTTGTTTCAGGCCTAAATGCCTCGATCCAAAACCATTTCTGAGACTAAGTGATTGAATGGTAAGGTTATACCGGGATGGTGTGGCAGATCCGTCTATAATGTGACGGATGAATGTCTCACTCTTGGTTAGGTAAAAGGACTTTACCTGCTGTTTAATTCAAATGCTTCTTCAAGGTATTCTCCTGACCAGGTAAGATTGCAGCATGTTCATATTTTTTTTCGTAATAGTCTGGTAAAGATTGTCGGGTGACCGGTGTGTTTGGCTAAGAAGACCTTGATGTGAAAATTTGGTTCATAATCTCTCGGTGCTTTGTACCCGGGTGAGTGGTGTAACATCCCGCCTTTTTCCGTTTACTTTTCCGTTTAACTATTTAAAGTCCGTTATATGATTATGACATCCCTCGTTAATACGCGTTTTAAATATCTCGTTTAGGTAATTCACGCACCCGTAACCGAACTAGAGGGACCATTGTTGCCAAGAGAGCAAAGAGGTGACTAGGTCAACTAGTCAACCCTTCACTCTCATCCATTCATTTATTTCCTTTTCTTTTTCCATTTTCTCTAATACTTTCACCAAATCTCTCAAACACCACTTCAAGGATTCATCATCCAAATCAAATCGAGCAAGCATCCATCTAAACAAATTGCATATTCGGAATCCTCTCATCTTCCTCTTCGATTCCATACCG
This sequence comes from Rutidosis leptorrhynchoides, assembly GCF_046630445.1. Classification (NCBI taxonomy): domain Eukaryota; kingdom Viridiplantae; phylum Streptophyta; class Magnoliopsida; order Asterales; family Asteraceae; genus Rutidosis; species Rutidosis leptorrhynchoides. The sequence continues at coordinate 169,442,898 of NC_092337.1, forward strand.
ATTTCATCAAGTTTGGGTAACTTTCTAAAATCACTAGATTTTGTGTTCTTGATGTTTTTAACTTATAAAGTTGTTAATTAGTGTCTATGGCTCAATTCTAACATGAATATATGATTTATATGTTCGACTTTGTTATTTGAAGTAACTAGCATGAACATAAACTTTGGTGTGTTTGATTTGGTAATTTGGTTGCTTAAATGTTGTTGTTATGGTAAAGTGCAAGTATTAAATGTGTTACTAGTAGAACTAGCTTCAATTTTATGTGTAATTTGTTTTAGAAAACTTCATAAACTTGATTATTGGTTTTGGTGGATTTGGGTTAGGGTTTGATGAACTTGAAATGAACTTTTGATGCTTTGAATGACATGAAATGTTATGTGTAAGTGTTAGGTTGTATTGTATGCTTGATCACCTTCGAAACGGCATATCATTCATGTAAATTGGTTGCCGAATCATTGAATTTCATTTATGAACTTGAGTGCATTTAATGAGGAGCTTTGAATGTGATTTTGGTTGTTGTAAAAGTAAATGTGATGGATGAAATGTGTTTAGTTGTTTTCCTTGTCAAATTACCTTTCCGATGATATAAGATACATACTTTGGTTGTTTACGAGTCATAAATGGTGATTGGTTGAAGTTAGGTTCGTGCATAAAACTTAAAAACTGCCAGAATTCTCTGCACATGTAATGGCGCGGCGCGCCATATACCCGCGCGGCGCGCCAAAGTGGTCTGTCCAACTTTGTCGATTTTTGAATAATGTTTGCTATGCTACGCACCTCCGATTCAAATGTAACTTGTTCTAACATGCTCATACATGATTAATAACCTCAGAAAAATAGTTCGGGACCCGACCTGAACGTGTTGACTTTTTCGTTGACTTTGACCGACCAAAGTTTGACTTTTTGTCAAACTTAACCAAATGATTATGCAACCTTCCTAACTTGTTTCTATACTTGTATCTTGCATGAAACTTGACAATTTGATTTCACATGCTACATAATCGAGTCGTAACGAGCCATAGGACTAATTGAACATCTTTGACCTATCGTGTTTACCGTTATTGATACGACCTATTTATTTAGGTCAAGACTAGCACTATCCTTCGCACACGTTATTTTGTGAAGTACTTTTCATACGTGCACTCAAGGTGAGATCATAGTCCTATCTTTCAAACAACTTTTATACTTTAAACTATGGGATGAGAAACATATACGTATCATACTTTTATCCATTGAACACAAGTACGAAAACGAACATTCCACGTACGGGTTTGAACAAAAATCCTCAATTCAATTATCATTAGTTACACTTGCAGGGTGTAAACGTGAACTTATATTATGTGATCACATGGGCTTGACGAGCCTCATTCGGACGGTTCGCTACCGTTAGCGGATGAAATATATTTTCGGGTCTAGTGTATGTTCTAACACTACGCAAAGGGTGCAAAACAGTTAAGTTTGATAATTGGGTGCCCGCGAAACAAATAACAACTTTGGAATGCAAATGATTTTGATAATCATATTATATTAAATCTTGTGGTTCAAATGCAACGTTTACTAAAACACCTATGATTTGACCAACGTTTTCGTTGACAGTTTTCTATATGTTTTCTCAGGTCCTTGAAAGCTACTTGATACATGCTTCCGCACTCTTTTTGATACTTGCTTGGATGTCGAGTATACATGCATAGTTGGAGCGTCTTTTGACTACTTTAAATTGTGTCGCATAGGTTTCATTCGTACGTTAAACATTGTAATGTAACTAGTCTTTGAACTACATTTGTAAACTTGAAACATCCTTTTACTTATGAAATAGATGCGACATATTTTGGCCAAACGTCATGATAAAGACTTATGACCACGCAACGGGACAGAAGTAGTCGGCGCCGTCAAACATGATTTGGTCGGGTCGCTACAGATGGTATCAGAGCGTTGGTTGTAGGGATTTAGAGTTCATTGGTGTCAACCCCGAGTCATAGGGTACATTGGTGAGTCTAGACTACAACCGGCATATCGACTTGAAGTAGGAATTAGTTGACTACTTGTGCATTATACTCAAACTCGTCTATCACATCAAATTCTTATTCAATCTTAATCTCACGTTACTTAATTTAATTGACGCGCCACCTTGACTATATGAATTAGTGTCGAATGCACATATGAATTAGGGTAATATAATTTCCGGGATTATATTACGGTGACTCTTATGAACATTCCGACATTATGACATAAAGAATTTAAGGAGAGTCAAGGAAAATTTTTCTCTATCCTTATTCCATATCATGGTTAGTATTATTAAGAATACTAATCAACGGTATTCTTGTGTTTTGAAGGAACAATGCCTCCTCGTCGTGTGCCACGCCATGAGACTCCCGAACAAGCTCTACAACGAATGATAGCCACCGCCGTGGAAGCGGCCATGGCCGATCACTCCTCCAACAATAACAACAACCACAACAACAACAACAATGGAGCCGGTAACTCAAACGAAGGGTGCTCCTACAAATCCTTCATGGGGTGCAAACCTCACACTTTTGATGGAACCGGGGGACCGGTCGTGCTCACCCGATGGTTTGAGCAAACGGAAGCCGTCTTTAGCATAAGCGGTTGTCGAGACCAAGACAAGGTCAAATACTCCACTCACACCTTCGCCGGTGTCGCTCTTACATGGTGGAATACTTATGTACAATCGGTGGGTACCGATGAAGCTCACGCCCTCTCTTGGGCCGATTTAAGGGAAAAGATGGTCATCGAATATTTCCCTCGCGAAGAAACCCGAAAGCTCGAACAAGAGCTAAGAACCTTAGAGGTGGTCGGAAACGATCTCAAGGCCTATAATCAACGATTCGCCGAACTATCCTTGATGTGTCCCAACCTCGTGAACCCCGAATCTCAAAGGGTCGAACTTTATATGTATGGTCTTCCAAAGAGCATCAAACAAGGGGTGATGTCATCCAAACCCGCTAACCTACAACAAGCATTGAACATGGCCCGCCAATTGATCGAAACAGTTGACGAAATCGTAGTTCCGGCACCTAAGGCCGAGGATAAATCGGGCGGCAACAAAAGAAAGTGGGAACCCTCCCAATCAAGCAACAACAACTTTACTAAGAAGCCTTACACCTCCGACGCCAAGAAAAGTTATGGCGGAAATAAACCCTTTTGCAACAAATGCCACAAGCACCACTATGGTGAATGTAGCAATCTATTTTGCCACCGGTGCCAAAGGGGTGGTCATGTGGCCAACGATTGTAGAAGTGCCGCCCCCGTCGCTCAAAAGGTGCCCAATGCACCAAAACCGGGTACTTGTTATGAATGTGGCCAAACGGGACATTTTAGAAATGCATGTCCGAGGAAGAAAGCCAACCCCAACACACGCGGCCGAGCTTTCAACATCAACACCGAGGAAGCGCGAGATGACAATGAATTAGTCACGGGTACGTTTCTCCTCAACAACACTTATGTTACTTGTTTATTCGATTTGGGTGCCGATAAGAGTTTTGTATCCAAGACTTTGACTCATTCTTTAAACACTCCACCACTTCCACTAGATACCACTTATACCATTGAAGTGGCCAACGGGAAACTATTGAGTGCCGACACATATTACCGGGGGTGTACGTTAAACATTTTGGGTAATGAGTTTGAAATTGACTTGATACCCATGGAACTAGGAAGCTTCGATGTATTAATCGGTATGAATTGGCTAGCCAAAACGAAATCTCACATCCTTTGTGATCTTAACGCAATCTGAATTCCTATCGAGAATGGTGAACCTTTGATCGTCTATGGCGATAAGAGTTGCACCGGACTCAACCTCGTTTCGTGTATTAAAGTTAGAAAACTACTCCGTAAGGGTTGTTTTGCGATCCTTGCTCACGTTAAGAAAGTCGAGTCCGATGAGAAGCACATCGATGATGTGCCAATTGTTAGTGACTATTCCGATGTATTTCCCGATGAATTGCCGGGCCTTCCACCTCATCGACCGGTTGAATTCCAAATCGATCTTATTCCGGGAGCCGCACCCGTAGCACGTGCACCATATAGACTCGCTCCATCCGAAATGCAAGAATTGCAAAGTCAAATCCAAGAACTACTTGATCGTGGTTTTATCCAACCTAGCCATTCACCTTGGGGCGCTCCGATTTTGTTTGTTAAAAAGAAAGACGGATCCCTACGAATGTGCATTAATTATCGTGAACTAAACAAATTGACGGTTAAAAACCGATATCCTCTTCCTCGCATCGATGACCTCTTTGATCAACTACAAGGGTCTTGTGTATATTCAAAAATCGATCTCATCTCGGGTTATCATCAATTAAGGGTTAAGGGGGAAGATGTCTCCAAAACCGCTTTCCGAACTCGTTATGGTAGTTATGAATTTCTTGTAATGCCATTTGGTCTCACTAACGCACCGGCGGTGTTCATGGATCTTATGAACCGCGTGTGCAAACCGTATCTTGACAAATTCGTTATCGTGTTCATCGATGATATTTTGGTTTATTCTAAAAGCGAAGAAGAACGCGAGGAACACCTCCGGCTCGTGCTTGAACTTTTAAGACAAGAACGACTCTATGCCAAATTCTCCAAGTGTGAATTTTGGTTGAAGGAAGTTCAATTTCTTGGTCATGTTGTAAGTGACCAAGGTATTAAAGTCGATCCAACAAAAATCGAAGCCATTAGTAAATGGGAGACTCCCACTACTCCTAATCACATTCGTAAATTCTTGGGTCTCGCCGGATACTACCGTAGATTCATCAAGGATTTTTCTTTGGTTGCTCGTCCTCTAACCGCTTTAACTCACAAGGCAAAGAAATTCAATTGGGCGACCGAACAAGAATCCGCATTTCAAATCTTGAAAACAAAGCTAACCAACGCTCCTATCTTGTCACTTCCCGAAGGCAATGATGATTTTGTTGTGTATTGCGACGCCTCGAAACATGGTTTTGGGTGTGTGTTGATGCAACGAACGAAAGTCATTTCTTATGCTTCTCAACAACTCAAAATTCATGAACGAAACTACACGACACATGATCTCGAACTCGGAGCCGTTGTCTTTGCACTTAAAATGTGGAGACACTATCTTTATGGAACCAAGAGTACTATCTTTACCGATCACAAAAGTCTCCAACACATCTTCGACCAAAAGCAACTAAACATGAGACAACGAAGGTGGATTGAAACCTTAAACGATTACGATTGCGAGCTTCGTTACCATCCCGGGAAGGCAAATGTAGTAGCCGATGCCTTAAGTCGAAAAGAAACAGCGGTGCCTCTTCGTGTCCGAGCCTTAAACATCACCATCCACACAAACCTTAATACCCAAATTCGGGTAGCCCAAGATGAGGCTATCAAGGATGAAAACCTTTCACACGAGCTATTGAACATTCTCGTTTCTCAATTCGAAATTAGGGGGACCGGACTCCGATATTACGCCGGAAGGATATGGGTGCCTAGTTATGGGGACCTACGAAGCCTTATTTTAGATGAAGCCCATAAGTCACGATACTCGATTCACCCCGGTGCCAATAAGATGTACCACCACCTTAAATAACTATATTGGTGGCCGAACATCAAAAGGGACGTAGCTACTTATGTTTCCAAGTGTTTGACATGTTCCAAAGTCAAAGCCGAACACCAAAGACCGTCCGGATTACTTCAACAACCCAAAATCCCGCAATGGAAGTGGGAAAGAATAACAATGGATTTTATCACCAAACTACCAAAAATGACGGGCGGTTATGATACCATTTGGGTTATTGTTGACCGTCTCACCAAATCCGCACACTTTCTCGCCATGAAGGAGACCGACAAAATGGAGAAACTTGCACGACTTTATATCAAGGAGATCGTAGCCCGACACGGTGTACCTTTATCGATTATCTCCGATCGAGATGGCCGTTTTGTTTCTAGATTTTGGCGTACCTTGCAAGAAGCGTTAGGAACGCGTTTAGACATGAGCACCGCATATCATCCTCAAACCGATGGACAAAGCGAACGTACAATTCAAACCTTAGAGGACATGTTACGAGCTTGCGTGGTTGATTTTGGAAAAGCTTGGGACAAGCACTTACCTCTCGCCGAGTTCTCTTACAACAATAGTTATCACGCGAGTATAAAAGCCGCCCCATTCGAAGCATTATATGGCCGAAAATGCCGTTCTCCTCTTTGTTGGGCCGAAGTAGGCTACGTACAAATCACCGGACCCGAACTCATTCACGAAACCACCGAGAAGATCATTCAAATCCGAGATAGGCTTCGGACGGCCCGGAGTCGTCAAAAGTGCTATACCGACAAAAGATGCAACGACCTTGAATTTCAAGTCGGTGATCGCGTCATGTTAAAAGTCGCACCTTGGAAGGGTGTAATCCGTTTTGGGAAACGCGGGAAGCTAAATCCGCGGTATATTGGTCCTTTCGAAATCTTGGAGCGTATTGGAACCGTTGCTTATCGTTTAGATCTTTCGCCTCAATTGAACTCCGTTCATCCTACCTTCCATGTATCTAACTTGAAAAAGTGTCTTGCCGAACCCGATATCGTCATCCCTCTCGAGGAACTTACTATTGATGACAAACTTCATTTTGTGGAGGAACCAGTTGAAATTGTGGACACCTCCGTCAAGACATTGAAACAAAGCCGAATCCCGATTGTTAAAGTCCGTTGGAACGCCAAAAGGGGACCCGAGTTTACATGGGAAAGGCAAGATCAAATGCAAAAGAAATACCCTCATTTATTCCCGGCCCCGGAAACGCAAGATCCCGAGGAAGAAACAACGACTACTACGCCTACTTAAATTTCGGGACGAAATTTCTTTTAAGGAGTAGGTAATGTAACATCCCGCCTTTTTCTGTTTACTTTTCCATTTAACTATTTAAAGTCCGTTATATGATTATGACATCCCTCGTTAATACGCGTTTTAAATATCTCGTTTAGGTAATTCACGCACCCGCAACCGAACTAGAGGGACCATTGTTGCCAGGAGAGCAAAGAGGTGACTAGGTCAACTAGTCAACCCTTCACTCTCATCCATTCATTTATTTCCTTTTCTTTTTCCATTTTCTCTAATACTTTCACCAAATCTCTCAAACACCACTTCAAGGATTCATCATCCAAATCAAATCGAGCAAGTATCCATCTAAACAAATTGCATATTCGGAATCCTCTCATCTTCCTCTTCGATTCCATACCGATTTCATCAAGTTTGGGTAACTTTCTAAAATTACTAGATTTTGTATTCTTGATGTTTTTAACTTATAAAGTTGTTAATTAGTGTCTATGGCTCAATTCTAACATGAATATATGATTTATATGTTCGACTTTGTTATTTGAAGTAACTAGCATGAACATAAACTTTGGTGTGTTTGATTTGGTAATTTGGTTGCTTAAATGTTGTTGTTATGGTAAAGTGCAAGTATTAAATGTGTTACTAGTAGCACTAGCTTCAATTTGATGTGTAATTTGTTTTAGAAAACTTCATAAACTTGATTATTGGTTTTGGTGGATTTGGGTTAGGGTTTGATGAACTTGAAATGAACTTTTGATGCTTTGAATGACATGAAATGTTATTTGTAAGTGTTAGGTTGTATTGTATGCTTGATCACCTTCGAAATGGCATATCATTCATGTAAATTGGTTGCCGAATCATCGAATTTCATTTATGAACTTGAGTGCATTTAATGAGGAGCTTTGAATGTGATTTTGGTTGTTGTAAAAGTAAATGTGATGGATGAAATGTGTTTAGTTGTTTTCCTTGTCAAATTACCTTTCCGATGATATAAGATACATACTTTGGTTGTTTGTGAGTCATAAATGGTGATTGGTTGAAGTTAGGTTCGTGCATAAAACTTAAAAACTGCCAGAATTCTCTGCACATGTAATGGCGCGGCGCGCCATATAGCCGCGCGGCGCGCCAAAGTGGTCTGTCCAACTTTGTCGATTTTTGAATAATGTTTGCTATGCTACGCACCTCCGATTCACATGTAACTTGTTCTAACATGCTCATACATGATTAATAACCTCAGAAAAATAGTTCGGGACCCGACCCGAACGTGTTGACTTTTTCGTTGACTTTGACCGACCAAATTTTGACTTTTTGTCAAACTTAACCAAATGATTATGCAACCTTCCTAACTTGTTTCTATACTTGTATCTTGCATGAAACTTGACAATTTGATTTCACATGCTACATAATCGAGTCGTAACGAGCCATAGGACTAATTGAACATCTTTGACCTATCGTGTTTACCGTTATTGATACGACCTATTTGTTTAGGTCAAGACTAGCACTATCCTTCGCACACGTTATTTTGTGAAGTACTTTTCGTACGTGTACTCAAGGTGAGATCATAGTCCCATCTTTCAAACAACTTTTATGCTTTAAACTATGGGATGAGAAACATATACGTATCATACTTTTATCCATTGAACACAAGTACGAAAACGAACATTCCACGTACGGGTTTGAACAAAAATCCTCAATTCAATTATCATCAGTTACACTTGCAGGGTGTAAACGTGAACTTATATTATGTGATCACATGGGCTTGACGAGCCTCATTCGGACGGTTCGCTACCGTTAGCGGATGAAATATATTTTCGGGTCTAGTGTATGTTCTAACACTACGCAAAGGGTGCAAAACAGTTAAGTTTGATAATTGGGTGCCCGCGAAACAAATAACAACTTTGGAATGCAAATGATTTTGATAATCATATTATATTAAATCTTGTGGTTCAAATGCAACGTTTACTAAAACACCTATGATTTCACCAACGTTTTCGTTGACAGTTTTCTATATGTTTTCTCAGGTCCTTGAAAGCTACTTGATACATGCTTCCGCACTCTTTTTGATACTTGCTTGGATGTCGAGTATACATGCATAGTTGGAGCGTCTTTTGACTACTTTAAATTGTGTCGTATAGGTTTCATTCGTACGTTAAACATTGTAATGTAACTAGTCTTTGAACTACATTTGTAAACTTGAAACATCCTTTTACTTATGAAATAGATGCAACATATTTTGGTCAAACGTCATGATAAAGACTTATGACCACGCAACGGGATCGAAGTAGTCGGCGCCGTCAAACATGATTTGGTCGGGTCGCTACAAGTGGTGCAGGTGTCCAACACACTTGTCCGGGTAGGATGGGCTTATGTGAAGTCACGACCAGCTCTTATCCGATACATTTCTTCCCGGATGTGTACTTGAATATTCTTCTGGCCGGTTTACTTAAGTAGGGTCGGGAGAAGGTATTTCCTCCTGGACCCTTTATGCTGGTTAACTTCCAGACTGAACGTCGTTCAAGTTATGAAAAAATGTTCCTTATTGATACGGATCATTATGCGTATCATCAGGATACGTCTAGCTTTATTATTGAATGTGCGGTTTGCAATGACTATTTTCTAGCTACTAGAGGAAAGTGGTGTGGATTCGGGTATGAGTTAATTATTGCTAATGTCTATGGTCCTCATAATGATGAAAAGAAATGTGGGGTTCCTTAGATGATATTATAAGTAAGATGGACTTGGCATGGGTCATGTGTGGGGACTTTTATGAAGTAAGAAGTCGAGGAGATAGGTTAAATTGTGTTTTTCATCCTACTCAAGCGTCCCGTTTTAATGATTTCATTACGAAAAGTAATTTGTTTGAGATTCCAATTAATGGGAAAAGATTTACACAAATTAGCGATGATGGCACAAAGTTTAGTAAACTTGATTGTTTCCATGTAAACTACAAGTTTAGTAGTCTTTGGGTAGATCTCTCGGTTGTTTCATTGGAGAGTAGGGACTCGGATCATTGTCCTCTTATGCTTAAAGATCGAGTTATTGATTTTAGCCCTAAACTTTTAACATCTTCGACTAGTGGTTCCAAAAAGAAGGGGTAGACAAAGTGATTCTTGAGGCATGGGGTAAAACGGCGGAGGGTTCTAGAAAAGATTGCATCTTTAAGGATAGGTTAAAAATGTTACAAATGACTTAAAGATATGGAGTATTAGGGAATTGGGGGGTTTAGATGTGGAAATAAATGAACTAAAAGAAAAGGCAACTAGGTTAGAAATTTTAGCCGAATCAGGGACTATTAGTGTTAATTAGCGGGAACAATGGTTGGAGACACGTAGATGTTGGATCAGAAAAGAGAAAATTAAAGCGAGCATGTTGAAGCAAAAGGCCTGTATCTGTTGGATATTAGAAGGTGATGAGAATTGAAAACACTTTCACTCCACTATCCGTATAAAGTGTAATAAAAGCAATATTCGTGGACTAAACATAAATGGGTCGTGGAATGAGGATCCAAAGTGGTGAAAGAAACTGTCCTTGAGCATATTTGGGGTCAAAAACACTAACAGACCCTCATTATGGCTTGGAATTTATCACTTCAATGGGCCTAGCAGTTTACATTCTGATTCTGATGGGCCTAATAATACCAGATTAGTTGGGCCGATTGATATTAATAACAGTTGCCCAGCTCAGACTCGGTCTGGGCCTGCTGCCCCATCGATTTCCAGCCCAACGAAGCTGTTGTTAATAGATTGTCCGGTACTGAAGCGGGTGCGTTGGAAGAAAAATTAGTAGAGTCGGAAGTATGGGAGGCGGTAAAAGATTGTGGTAGTTCAAAGGCTCCCGGTCCGGATGGATTTAATATGGGATTCTACAAAAAAAAATAAATAATTGGTCCATTATTACGGATGAATTGTTCGATGCAATTAATTTATTTTTGGAAACCGAGGATATTTCAAAGGGGTGCAATGCGTCTTTTATCACATTAGTTCCGAAGAAGTCGGATCCCATTTGCTTGAATGATTATCGTCATATTAGTTTGATTGGTAGTTATTATTAGGTTGTTGCGAAGCTTCTCTCAATCTGCCTTAGAAAAGTGGTTCCTAATCATGTTGGATTTGAGCAAAGCTCGTTTATCAAAGGAAGGAATATTTTGAATGGAGTTCTTATTGCTAACGAGGCACTTTTATTTTTTAAACGTAAACGAATTAAATGTTTTATATCTAAGGTTGAATTTGAGAAAACGTTTGATTCTCTTAATTGGGATGTTTTATTGAAAATAATGGGGATCATTGGGTTTGGACCGAAATGGAAAAAGTAGATAATTTCATGCTTCAGGTCAGCTTCTATTTCAATTCTTGTCAATAGGTCACCTATAAATGAATTTAAGCTTGAAAGGGGGGTGGCACAAGGTGACCTGCTCTCTCCTTTTTTATTTATCTTGGCTATAGAAGGCTTAAATGTGTTGGCAAAAAATACGGTGGAAAATAAAATGTTCTCGGGGGTTGAAATTGATGTCGACAAGATTCTTATATCTCACATCCAATATGTGGAAGATACCATTTTTTTGGAACATGGAGTGAGGGTAATATTTGTAATCTTAGGAAGTTACTAAAATGTTTCGAACTCACATCGGGCCTTAAACTAAATTATCATAAAAGTAATATAATTAGGATTGGGATGGAAAAGGTTGAGGTGGAGAACATGGCTAGTTTATATGGTTGTAAAGTTGGCTCAATCCCTTTTATTTATCTTGGTCTCCCCGTTGGTGGTAATATGAAAAAAAGGAAGAGAGTTGGAAACCGGTCTTGAATAAATTTGAGAAACGACTTTTGGATTGGAGGGCTCGTTTGATGTCGTTTGGTGGAAGTTTTACACTTGTTAAATCGGTGATTAATAGTCTTCCGTTGTACTACTTCTCACTCTTTCATGTCCCGCCTTGAATTCTAAAACAACTTGAGTGTGTAAGACGTTCTTTTTTTTTTGGACGGGTCAGGTAATAAAGCTAAAATCTCTTGTGTCAAATGGGATGAGACACTCTTACCTTATGATAAAGGTGGGCTTAATTTGGGTTCTCTTAAAAGCAAGAATGTGGCTTTGATTCGCAAGTGGTAATGGAGGTTTAAAAAAACTTCCTCCTTGTGGGTCATAGTCATCTCGAGCATTTATGGGTCTTCGGGTGGGATTGCACTTGATGATACATCACGTATTGGTTCTTTTGGATCAATATGATTGGCATCATTAAGACGGGGTTGGATATTGATAAAGTTAACATTCCTTTTAGGAATCTTTTTCTCAAAGATATAGGTGATGGGGCTACTACTTCTTTTTGGAATGACATTTGACTAGGTGACGAGGCATTAAAAGGTATTTTCTCAAGATTAGCTAGACTTGATACCAATTCGAAGGCTTCAGTTAAAGAAAGATTAACTTGGGCGGTACAAAATGTGCGGGTAATTGGTTATGGACACGAAATCCCTCCGGGAGGGCTAGTGGCAAACTTGAAAAGCTAAAAGACCTCTTGGAGGACGTAGTAATGAATCCTCAAAATCAAGACTTGTGGAAATGGAAGGCGGGGAGCAATGGAAAGTTTACAACAAAATCTTTAACGAGTATGATAAGCGAAAAAACGCTACCGCAAGGTAACATTAATTGTGCAACATTACACAATAATTTGGTTTACACTCGGTGGAGTTGGACAAAAGGGGGATTGATTTACACTCGGTGCGTTGTCCTCTTTGTGATGACGATATCGAATCTTTAAATCACTCTCTCCTTTTGTGCAAACATGCTTTTGATGTGTGGAAAAAAAGGTTCTGATTGGTGGAGTCAGAGTGGTACTACATTTGGTAATGTTGGCGACATTTTCACTGACATGGGACAATCAAATTCGAAGGTGGGCAAGAATATTTGGCAAGCGATTCTATGGTCAACTTGTTATCTAATTTGGAAAAACATTAATCAAAGTTTTTTCAAAAAAGAGTTGGAATTTCCTGGTTGCGCTAAACGAAATTCTAGTTAAAAGCTTCGAGTGGAATCACGAAGAGGTGCAAGGAAAAGGTTTTCGATTGACATAATTAGATTCATAACCCGCATTGTCTAATTTAGTCAGTATCGCGTCTTGTATGTTAGGATGCCATCTTGGCATCTTAGCTTTTTCTTCTTAATTTAACTACAAGTCTTTTGTTGAGGTATTATGTCGAGTTATCTGTCGAGATATAAGCAAACCATCATGTATCATTGTTGAGAATTCTATCAATAAAAGTATATTGCCTTTCAAAAAAAATATCATTTAAAATAACATAAATTGTCGTATATTTAGATTTTAATTTTAAATAAACATTATAATGTTATTTAAAAAATATATATGAATATTTACAATTTTTTTTTTAGAAAAGCAATTCCATAAAATACAATAAATTTGTGTCCTTACATGAATATTTCCAATTTTACCAATGAGTTTTTGTACTTGTCGGGTTAATTTTCATGAAACAACATATCTATAATCTATAATCTATAATATCTATTAAATCTCTACAATAATGATGTCATAAATAAATATTTTCTAAGTACAAAAATAATTTAAAATAAAAAAAATTTAAAACATCTTTGATGATGTCATTATTTTATATTAATATAATTAAAAAAAATAATACCAAATCTTTTATAAAAGGAAATACTAATTTTTTTCTAAATTGTACAATCTTTTACAAACATCTAATAAACACATTTACAAATTTTAAAGCATATTATACAACCTTTATATAATAATTTTATTTTAATTTTCTAAAAAAATTTCAAAGACATTTATTATTACTAATAATTATTATTAAAAATATAAATAATCAACTTTGAGCAAACTTTATTATTATTATTCATTTTTATTATAATAATTTTAGTTATTATTATTATATTATTAATATTCAAATATAGATTCCCTTTACGAGATTAATTACGTTACATATGTATGCGAAAATACATGTCTCTATATATTTGTAAAAACGACAAGTTTCTTAGTCGAACGGATCATTAAAATAAATGACTTTAGAAATTACATTCACTTTAGCAATTTCTTTGTCAAACCCGTGATTTCACGGATCATTCACTAGTATAAATTTAGTGTCCTTGCAAAATTATCTTCTTTACTAAACTAAAATGATAAACCATAAAATACAATAGATTTGTTAATTACATTTGAAAATAAGATTTGTATTGGGATAAAATCATTATTTATGTCGTCAACCTTTATCTGAATACGAAATAATGATATATACTATTATAGAAATTTGACTTCGTTTTTTAAAACTTTATTTTTTAAACGTTTAATTAAAATTGGTAATTAATTAGTTTAGGTATTTATGGCATTATAAATAAATAATATATATTTCAGCATTACATTTTATTCTGACAATGATAAATCTATTCTCTTCTTATACATTTTCCAATTTACCAATAATTATAAAATTACTACGTAATACATTATACGATATAACTAGTTAATACATATTTTCAGTTGAATATATAAATTTATAATATAATATAATAGTAACACATCACATTTTAGAGCACCGTTATCATCAGTTAATGCATCAGGATTGACAAATCTGTTCTCAAATTGATTAATTAACACAAATAAATTAAGAAATGATTTAAATTATATAAATAATATAGTAGATGACAGACTACTCGATCATTGTCATATTTGTGTGTTACCTTCATTGTTGTGACATTGTTATCTTTAAGAATTAATAACGAATACGTACGTACAACTTGCACTAGATAACAAAATTTTGAAAAAATTATCTAAATGAAGTCGTTAGCCGACTATTAAGCCTATATATCTCCTTCTTTCATTTCATATATTTCTACAACTCATTCTCTCATCCCACCACCTGCATACAAAACATTATACTCACTTTTCACGAGTTATAACATGGAAGAAAAAAAAGTGATAGAAGATGTTAAGATTAATAAGTATTCGGTTGCTTGTACTATTGTTGCTTCTATGATCTCCATCATCTTTGGTTATGGTAAGTTAAGTTTCCTTCATATCTTTTTACATGATCACTATATATATATATATATATATATATATATATATATATATATATATATATATATATATATATATATATATATATATATATATATATATATATATTTCGTTATTTTAGCGTATGATATAATATGGTATAATAAAATATAATATGATCGATCTGTTGATCAATTGTAGAAACGGGCGTTATGAGCGGAGCATTGGTACTAATCAAAATATATTTTAAACTAAACGACACGCAAATCCAAGTCCTTGGCGGAATCATTAACTTTTGTGCCCTAGTTGGCGCTTTGAGCGCTGGTAGAATTGCGGATCACATAGGTCGTCGGTACACCATAAGCTTAGCCTCCATCATCTTCTTTTGTGGATCATTAGTAATGGGCTTTGCACAGAACTATAGAGTCCTCTTCACAGGCAGATGTTTGGCTGGAATTGGAGTAGGGTTTGCTCTTGTTATCGCTCCGGTTTACTCAGTCGAGATCTCCGCTACTAACAATAGGGGAATCTTATCTTCTTTACCCGAAATCGGTATTAGTATAGGCATCTTATTAGGTTATATATCTAACTATGTTTTCAAGAATTTAGCCTTAGACCGTAGTTGGAGGGTAATGTTCCTGATTGCCACCGTTCCCTCTATAGGATTAGCTCTCGGCGTTCTTTTAATGCCAGAATCCCCAAGATGGCTCGTTATGCAGGGCCATCTTGGGGATGCTAAAACTGTCCTATCGGAAGTGTCAAACACTAAGGAAGAAGCTCAATCCCGACTGCATGATATTAAACTAGCAGTCGGAATCGAGTCAAACTGCGACAATGATATTGTCACACTGAAACAACAAACGGGCGGGAAAGGGGTGTGGAAAGAGTTATTGCTAAGACCTACCCCACCGGTCCGGTGGGTCCTCCTAGCCGCCATTGGAATTCATTTCTTCGAGCATGCCACTGGGATTGAAGCCGTAATCTTATATGGACCAAAGATTTTCACGAAAGCCGGTGTTAAACATGATAAGCTCTTCTTAGCTAATATAGGAATTGGGCTCACGAAACTCGTATTCATAACTGCTTCCACTTTCTATATCGATAAAGCTGGAAGGCGAAGACTTCTTTTAACAAGTGTTGGAGGGATGATAGTTGCTTTATCAGCCTTAGGGTTTGCTTTAACCATTGTGCATCAATCTCATGACCAAAAAGTTGTTTGGGCACTTTGGTTAAGTATAGCAACATGTTATTTGTATGTAATGTTTTTTTCAATTGGGTTAGGACCAATAACATGGGTTTATAGTTCTGAAATATTTCCACTAAAGTTAAGGGCACAAGGGGCAAGTATTGGTGTGGCTGTGAATAGGGCTACAAATGCAACTGTTTCAATGACGTTTTTGTCATCAACTAATGCAATTACAATTGGAGGTGCATTTTTCTTGTTTGCTGGTATGTCTGTTTTGGCTTGGATCTTTTTCTTCTTTTTCTGTCCTGAGACTAAAGGAAGATCACTTGAAGAAATGGAACAAGTTTTCACAAGAAGCAATAAATCAAGAAATGTTGATAATGAGCTGCCAACTGTTCAAAAGTGAAAATAATTTGTAGTTGCTATATATTATGAAAAATCATAATTTAGATGTGTTTTTTAAATTGTGGTTTTGATTTGTATATGAATTTCAAAGTGAAATATCATCAAGTGTCACATTATATTATGAAAAATTATGATTTAGATGTGTTCTGAAACCTGTGCATCTAATTTGTATTTGTATATGAATTTCAAAATGAAAGATCAAGTGTCACATAATATAATGAATAATTATGATTTAGATGTGTTCTAAAACCTGTGCATCTAATTTGTATATGAACTTCAAACTGAAAGGTCAAGTGTCGCATATATTATATAATGAAATTTTTTGACTTAGATTTGTTCTGAAACCCGTGCGTCTAATTTATATATGACCTTCAAAGTAAAAGGTGTATATAATTTATATGATAGTACAAAGAATTGTTAAATAGTCCGTTTTTAATAGTTTTCGATTTTCGATATTTTTTTATGGTAAACGACTTACCAGTATATTTTAGCATCAATAAGTCAACCGTCTTATCCTTATCTCATGAGCATATAACTCGGTTAATCTTATACGTAAAAGTATTTATTTTCATACATATAAATAAAAAATTTATGCATTTAACATGAGATAAAAAACATTACCCATTTACACGTTTAATTTCCATCAAACCCATGTTACCATACATACCCATAAGCTTACTCGTGCTCACTCAGTAAAGTATTATTGATTATAGATGTACAAGGGACTGTTTTAAACAATGATGAGGATCGTTGGCTTTAAAATATTTAATCATATGGTTTGTTTTCAGTTGTAGGCATGCCAAAAAGGTTGGATGAATTCTTACTTCCAACTCATTATTGTTCATTATTGTGGTGCTCGATGGCATAAATTGATTCCCATAAAGGTTAATATCTTCCTTTGGCTTCTCTTAATTGATCGCATTCCAACACGCGTGAACCTTGAGTACAAAGGTATAGATATTAACTCCATTTGTGCCCAAATTGTGGTATTGGCGAGGACTCTGGTGACCATATTTTTCTTCATTGCTCTATACTGATTGTTCTTTGGAGAAGTATTTGCACATGGGTATAGAGTGGCCTGCAAACATTGATTCTACTGACGATCTCTTCTCGTGGATCGATGATGCATTTCGGTCTAACATTCATTCGGACCTTATTATTTACTACATTACAGCTGCTACTTTATGGTGGATTCGGCGGTTGTGTCACGATACAGTCCATGAATCTCACGAAGTCAGAAAAAGTCATTTATTTGATAGCATTAGATTAGTTGATTTTTCTAGGCTTACATTTTGAAGTAAAATTGCGGCATATTGTAAATCTTGGCTATGTAATCATATGTAAATTCTATGTTTTTTTTGGTTTAGCTCCTTGCTAGGCTTGTCTTGATAAAATTTCAGCCGTTCCAAAAATATGCCTTAGACGTGTTGTATCGGGGGAGGGCCACGCCTGTGGGATACGAGGTGGCGACCAACCGACGCCCCAAAGGGCCGTATCACATCGTTTCTTCTTAAAAAAATGGTGGCGTGCGTTGCCAACCAACGAGTGAAGCCACGGGAGTGGGTTCGTGAATTTGTACACGCGACTGAAATTGATTGGTGCAAAGTTGATGGCCATTGCAATGGAGCACATGATTCATCTTCATCATCGCGCCGCCACCACCACCAAATAGGCACAAAAGAAAAGTAGAGAAAAGGATCATGAAATAAGAAATTGATTCGACAACACTTACGGGGTTACCCACCACCATCGTCGTCGCCGTCGCTTCATCGTCGCCGTTGCTGGATTCAGATTGGCAATCGCCATCGTCACCCTACCTGTTACCTTCATCGTCACCATCACCATCTAGGTCGAATGCAAGGAAAATTGAAGAGTATCAAACAAGTAATCAGTTCAAAGAATGTTAAACCCTACTTTAGCCATGTTGAATTAGTAGATTAGGAGAAGTCGTGAGTTTTTATGGAAGAATTTAGTGGGTTTTGGGTTGGGAAGAAACCATCAGAGAGAGAGAGAGAAGAACAAGAATAGAGTGAACTAAAAATTTACAAACAAGGATAAAAAAAAAAAAAAAAAAACAATTTAAATGACATACCATTACACTTACAACCCACACCAAAAACTCACACCAAATACTCAACACCAAAAACTCACACATTCTAATCATCAAAAAAGTGCGAAAAGCAACTCACACCATCAACAACGTCCCACTACAAATGGTCTTATACTTTATATTAGTATTATAAATTTTTATTCTTATTTTTATTTTTATAATTTGAAAAAATGAAAAATATATATACCAATCGAGGAACTTTCACAAAGAAGCACAAAAGAACCTAACCAAAAGAAACAAACACCACCCGACTCGCCTCGCAACTAGGAAGCAAAAAAAGCTACAAACCTCAAAAACCTAAACCAAACCAGACAAATAAACTGTATGAAAGCGAGTCGAGGCTCAAAAACCCAAACCAAACTAACTAACTAATAACCACGACTCCAAACTAAACAAAATAAGATAAAACCATCGTACATAAACTTTAAAACATCACGAAAAAACGCAACAAGAAAACATACATAATGGTGTATCATAGGGGATACACACATAAAAGCATAATTTTTACACAATAGAAAAGGCTCGAAGTGCATAAAAGATAACAATAATAGTAGTTTTTGTTAACAGTCGTTCAGCTCTCAGTCAGGCCGCCCAACGTCATGAGTAAGCCCTGTAGGCAGCTTCTATACTTAAGCCCTTGAATAGAAGCGTGAGCGACATACAGCCACGTCAGCCCAAGCCAAATTCGGGTACGGATATTTCGTATAATCAAATTAATCAGCATCTCACACGTGTTTCCTAAAAATTCGGAGGATCTGCGCATATAAATAGACCCCTGGGTCAACACATTTCACAGTTCAGTTCAGTCACTTGTGACAGAGAGTACACTTTCTCTCTCACACAGTACATTCTCACTCTAGAACTTCACCGCTTAGCAACAATACGCTAGACGAACCAGCTCAAAGTCTGGTCCCACAAGACTGATAAGGCCACCCCGCGGAGATCTTGTTCGTGTTCCAGGTCTGCAAGGATCTTATCCCAAGGGCAAACATTAGTCGGCAACACATCTCTCCACGCTAGGCAGTTCTAGTATTGTACTGGCACCTTTTAACAGCTAGACGGAAAATGGTACCAACATATGACGCCATCCGTTCAGCATCTAACGCAACAGTAATAAATTCATTGAACGGTTTTGTCTGTGTTTCGGAATTGAAAGCTTTCTTCATAATGATGAGTATACCTGCAGTGAGGCGCTTAGTATAATTGTTGCTTGAATGCAGTTTTTCTTGCAAAGTCTTCTTTTCCACAGCTAGAGTATCAATCTTATGCAGATACCATTTTTCCTTTGATACTAACTCAACAACACGAGCTTCTACAGCACGCTGAGCAGCAATTACATCATTCAATTCAAGCTTGGCAACGTTTTCAGCACCTTCCAATTCTGTGATTTTTCCGTTGTCCTTTTCAATCTTTTTAGATTTTTCACGGTGCACTTGGTCAAAAAATTCCAAGCGTTTCAAGCTGTCAAGTTCTGAAGCAATGTTAAAAATAATGCCCTATTCACGAGATTTACGGGCATCACTCTCAGGAAAATTATGAAAGAAATCAACAAACGAAGGTGACACCATGGCTTCTAGATATTTCAGAAACTCTACATAGCTTCCAGGTGGACCTGCAAGAAATGATGACAGACTAGTGTCTAGATGAGGGAGGTTGTAACAACCCAAACCAACCCGCGAGCAAACCACGTGAAAAATATAAAATAAAATAAAATTTTGCTGCACAGTGAACTAGCGCGGCGCGCCAGGATGGCCGCGCGGCGCGCCATTCGGGTCTGTCCGGAAAGTCTCAAAATGCGAAAAAGATCGACCAGTTCCCGACATTTTTAGACGACACGCTTTTAACCACACATTCAAATATGTAAAACTAACATAATTCAAACGTAAAATAAGTTTTACAAAGCGGGGCCCACTTCGGCCGTTTTACGAGTTTAATACAAAATATGAGTTTCGACCGCCAAAAAGTTTAAGTACCAAACTACACTACGAGCATGGCGTTTGGGATTAAACTACCCAAGTCTCGGTCAAACTCCAAGAACTAAACTTCCAAAAAGCGTCCCCTAATCAACAAAGCGGGAATCTCTATTCCATGATAATGCCCTTACCCTTGTCTACAACCGAACCTATAAAAATAGTAAACAACGAGAGGGTAAGCAAAGCTTAGTGAATGCAATAATTATACGAATACATATATAATTATACCTACTTGCATACACTTACACACCAAACCGCAAACACGCTAGCATACACACTTAGCTTATCGTCACAATAACAAGCTATAAATCTCCAATACCACAAGCTAGCATAATAACCACATATGAATATAACTCGAATAATATAATATGCTTACAACACAAATAACCATGGTTAACCAATAGTACAAGGGAACGGCGCTCGCGAAAACGCCATCGGTGTTCACAACATCCGTTAGGGCACTTAACACCTCGGCACTTCACCCCGAGTGGCATCTTAACACCTCGATGCTTCACTCATTATTTTACGGAGTGGTGTCTTAACACCTCGACACTACACTCCTAGGTGGCATCTTAACACCTCGATGCTACACCCGCGTGGCATCTTAATACCTCGATGCTACACTCTTCACGTGAAACATGGTGTCTTAGCACCTCGACACTACACATTTCACGCTACAACAAAATCATACATTATATACATACGCATATAATTATTCCACTGACCTCAAAGTCTTGTGAAAAGATACCCGAGCTTGCAAGACCTCAAAGTAACGTACCTAACATATCATACACATCATCAAATGTAAACTCAAGTCGGTCAACCAAACCCTTTCACCATTCTAAGCCATTTTGACCCAAGGTGCAATTTCAACCCATTTGCACCCTTAACCCTAATTAGGGTCAACACACACCAAAACCCTAATCATTTGTCAAGATGGGTTTAAAACACATTTAGGTCACAAGGCTAACTCGTTTTCATACTTGCTAGGCCACTTAGGTCATTAAAGACTCATTTGACCCATTTCAAGGTCAACACACCCATTTGGGTCATCCATACCCAATAACACCCATTTACATATTATAAAAGTGTTCTAGCAACTAACTAACCAAATTTAAGACTCAAAAGTCCAATTAACACATTCAAACCCTAGGTTAGTCATCAATGAGTCTTCATAACCCATAATCACCCAAAATACTAACAAAATGGGTCTTTGGTTCATCACTAGCCCAAAACCTAACCCTTAAAGCAATTAAAGTAAGAAATTGGGTTTTATAACTTACCAACATAATCACCACGTAGCTATCGACTAGATGAACGACTTTAAAACTCGCACTAAGACCCGATTCAACCTCCTTCTTCCATTAATGGAGCTTTCTCACTCTAGAAATGCACTCTCTCTCAAGAATTAAATTGAAGATGATAAGGTGGTTGTGAAAGGAGTAAATGAGCTCCCAAAATTGATCTAAGGCATTTAATTCGGCCCTTATGTGATTTTACCAAATTGCCCTCAAAATATCTAATTTAAAAAGAAGAGGAAATCTGTCAGCCCGTAGTGGCTCGGCGCGCCATAGGGCCGCGCGGCGCGCCAAATGCCCAGTTCAGCTTCTTTTGCTTTTTAATTATATACAACAAAACCCACACCTTGAATACTTATAAATACACATATGTACAAAGAAAAATACACGGGTCTTACAACTCTCCCCCACTTAGAATCGATCACGTCCTCGTGATCCTCGTCACTTAACCACCCTGAACCGCACTCTATGGTCCTCAATACATGTTACAATCCGAATTCCACCACATTACACATTAACCCGAAGATTTATCCAAAAACTAAGTACACGTTTGCACGCATTCCGAAACGTGCAATACACACAACATCCGAAGTCTATAATGATCACTTAGAATACGCGAAATCGCCACGTATTCTTCCAACTTCTTTAGGCAATCCTTCTCTAAGAGTCACCATTAATAACCAACTCGTCACCTGTGATTTATTAAAATTCACAAATCCGAGCACAAGAATTTGCTCAATCCCTCCAATCGGGAAAAACTCAATCGATCTCGTACCGAGATATCAATCCTTGAGCGTACCCTTACCAAGTACAATGCTAAAAACAACCAAGTCTCAAACTAACGTCAACAACTCAAAATGATGAAAACCGGACAAAAGCGAATCCTTACGGATTACACTTATTACCTAACATCCTTAGTAGTGCGCAAACACGGCTAGTACGCAGCTATCGTAGCATCGTAAGCAAGCGACCAAAACCGCTAACGTCCAAATCGACTATGGCAACACAAAACCCAATGTGTACAAAATGGCTACTGTCACCCCTTAACAACATGTGAGCGAAACACGGCTATCGCATCACTAATTACAGAACATGGTCCTCCCGAACCTACCATTGGCGTATAAAACAACCAATAGTTTTCAATACTAAACGCATGAAGGTTATTTCACACAAAACTCAATGTGTACAAAAACGGCTATTACTCACAACCATGTGCACAAAACGGCTATGTGCATAATTTATACGGGCAATTAATCATTAAAAACCTACAAATAACGGTTCTTTTCGAAACCGCTCACCATCAATCATAACCAAAAGTGGTTAACGAAGAGCTAATCCTTCCGGATATCACTCATCACCTATCATAAGTCAAACGCGGTCAACATAGAGATAAACCCAAATAAACATACACGTAATCACCTCGTAGTACCCAAAATCAAAGCAATCACCCCATCGGAGTCAAAAGTTGCACTAGCAGGTATAAGAAGGCACCCGACGTTGCGTTGTCCAACTCCAATTACTAACACCGAGCCTCCAAAGACTCAACCCATACGGGGTCTACTCCTGGTGTCACACGCCAATCGACTACACGCAGTCACACAAATCTAAAGAATGTTACGGCTCAACGCTCATGACTTCTGGCGACACTAAGGCTTACACCTTTCTAGCTTCGTCATAACCATTAAACCGGTTACCTACATACATAAGGATAGTTAACCTCCACGACCCTACTCGCACACGAACGGGGTTAACGGGAATGCCTCTCGGACGGCATACCGCGTGCACCCCCAAATTCATAGAATAAAAGAGTGGCCGTCAAGAGCGCACAACACTCGCCACATAAACACCAAACCGCCACCGAAATCGAACCGTCAATTAACATGTATACAAATACATCATAATACGTTATCATACTCTGGTTACGGCCTAATTGGTTTCACCATAAAGCTCAACACAACAATTGGGACTATGCCCTACACGGTCTCATCACTATACGCTCGTTTAAGCTCTCGCGGCTACACCAAATCAAAACACAACACTATCGATAAGACGTTTACACGTCACGTACTCTCACATGGTGATATAACACCCGGTGCATACTAAACCAGTAACACGCACACACAAGCAACTAGTTGTTAAACTCACATACCGGAAACATTACACACACAATCTACAAAGCCTACGGGTCTCACTCGAACGAGCTTAACGACCCCAAAACCACAACGCAATAAGCTTAGACAACAGAAGACTCAAACAACAGAGTCAAATCACAACACACCGACCTATCCAACCCATCTCCTCATCGATCATAGTCCACGATCTCTCGCGAATTCATTTCACCATAAAACCGCCGCTCACTTTCTTCCGTTGGCATCAATTAAACAACGACCTAACGCTAATATAACTCGTACCTCATATATCAAGAACACCGCTACCCGCAGGGTAGACCTTCCCAACCAGTGGGTTCACTCGACCCGTTGCACCCGAAATTTACGACCAACAACACACCTATTCTTACCTTCCGGAAAGAGAGTGAACAAAGTTATCATAACAATTGCGTTACTCACTTCCTTGCCATCAAACAACGTCCTTGACTTGTTCCCGTCAAGTCCGTGTCCGCATCCCCGACAATCTTGCACATCCATCTCGTTAGGGAGATGAAATTTACCAGTCTAGTATCTCACGATTCGTACGTCACTTCACACTGTTCCATTCGTCCGATGCTACCAATCTCACGACTAATTGACTTCAGTCATATCCAACCTATGAACCTTATGGTTCTCCAACTTGCGAAAACAAAACGAACACGCGTTATTAACTAACTCTAAAGCCCAATTTTATAGGTTGGTAAAACCAAACCCCTCACTCCACCCTAGGAATGCTTAGAAACTTAAGTCCCTCATCCGTCAACCCAAATATCAATATAGGGTAATTCCATTAGGAATGCTACCCCTAACAATATCCCGTATTTACACGAATGCGTTCACCCCCAAGTCGCATTCTCATGAGTCAATGACTCAAGCGCTACCCTAGTGCACTATCGTTAATAGCACCAACATACTGAATCTTCACCAAGTTCACTTTAGCCTAATTAGATCCAGAAGCAAAGTTTAAGTCTCTAATACATACACGAATCCATCGGCACACAACAAACAATAATAAGGCATATTTGTACCAAGGACGAAAATACATGAAACACCATCTTTGGACCCTTGTGCTTCTCTGATCATTAGATAGTCACCCTCTAACCTTCTAACTCGATCGACAAACGATTAGGAACACTCTGACTTTCGGTGTCCCTTTTTTTGGCAAATAAAGCACTTGATCGCGCTTAAAGGTACACTTGTACAATCCCATGCCCAATGACCTCGTCCTCCACACATAAAGCACGTAGGCCCATAACCTCTCTTACTCTTACTCTTACTCTTCTTCTTCATTTTTTTAACGCCTTCGGGCGTACTTCTCGCCCTTTTACTAGGAGTACCTCTTGATTCTAACTTTCTCTTACCCAAAGAGTGATCAGCAAATTTTGAAGCATGAGATTCAATCCCCATAGTTGCTCCTTCGTCACCGTCACCTTGAGGTTTATGAAACCTCTTTTTTAACTCTTCCTTCACGACCTTAGGCACTCGGTCTCGAACCATCTCGGTCACTATTCCCTCGAACGACTCTTGGAGGACTTGCTTGACCTTTTCATCGAAAATCAAAATATAGCGTTCGAACTCAGCCTCAATCCTTAATGTTAACTCATCCTTCCCCTCATGAATAGGCGCATCCGTTCCGATTCCATCTTCCGTCTTCATTCTAAAGAACGCATATCAATTTAGCAATGAACGAGTACAATCATACGTACAATCACGTCCCATCTTGCTCGGTAATCGTCTTACATCACTTGTCAAATACGATTTGTACCCGTAAAAATGGTAGCTAATCATTATTACGCATACACGCCGTATCCACTCGTTAGTACCACGACCGCTTCGCTTGATGATATGACCCAACACAACACACAATATATTAATAACATCCGCATATGAATATAAATGTTAGTCCACCCATAACTAGGACACTAACCGAGTTCTCGTTCCGACCCGTAATCCTACAAGTCCCGCATAACGCACACACAAAAAGTCTAAGTCTAGGCGCCTATCTAAAGTCACCTAAATCCCTTAGACCATGCTCTGATACCACTTGTAACAACCCAAACCAACCCGCGAGCAAACCACGTGAAAAATATAAAATAAAAAAAAATTTGCTGCACAGTGAACTAGCGCGGCGCGCCAGGATGGCCGCGCGGCGCGCCATTCGGGTCTGTCCGGAAAGTCTCAAAATGCGAAAAAGATCGACCAATTCCCGACATTTTTAGACGACACGCTTTTAACCACACATTCAAATATGTAAAACTAACACAATTCAAACGTAAAATAAGTTTTACAAAGCGGGGCCCACTTCGACCGTTTTACGAGTTTAATACAAAATATGAGTTTCGACCGCCAAAAAGTTTAAGTACCAAACTACACTACGAGCATGGCGTTTGGGATTAAACTACCCAAGTCTCGGTCAAACTCCAAGAACTAAACTTCCAAAAAGCGTTCCCTAATCAACAAAGCGGGAATCTCTATTCCATGATAATGCCCTTACCCTTGTCCACAACCGAACCTATAAAAATAGTAAACAACGAGAGGGTAAGCAAAGCTTAGTGAATGTAATAATTATACGAATACATATATAATTATACCTACTTGCATACACTTACACACCAAACCGCAAACACACTAGCATACACACTTAGCTTATCGTCACAATAACAAGCTATAAATCTCCAATACCACAAGCTAGCATAATAACTGCATATGAATATAACTCGAATAATATAATATGCTTACAACACAAATAACCATGGTTAACCAATAGTACAAGGGAACGGCGCTCGCGAAAACGCCATCGGTGTTCACAACATCCGTTAGGGCACTTAACACCTCGCACCACTAACCCCTAGGGTGGCACCTTAACACCTCGGCACTTCACCCCGAGTGGCATCTTAACACCTCGATGCTTCACTCATTATTTTACGGAGTGGTGTCTTAACACCTGGACACTACACTCCTAGGTGGCATCTTAACACCTCGATGCTACACCCGAGTGGCATCTTAATACCTCGATGCTACACTCTTCACGTGAAACATGGTGTCTTAGCACCTCGACACTACACATTTCACGCTACAACAAATAGATACATTATATACATACGCATATAATTATTCCACTCACCTCAAAGTCTTGTGAAAAGATACCCGAGCTTTCAAGACCTCAAAGTAACGTACCTAACATATCATACACATCATCAAACGCAAACTCAAGTCGGTCAACCAAACCCTTTCACCATTCTAAGCCATTTTGACCCAAGGTGCAATTTCAACCCATTTGCACCCTTAACCCTAATTTGGGTCAACACACACCAAAACCCTAATCATTCGTCAAGATGGGTTTAAAAAACATTTAGGTCACAAGGCTAACTCGTTTTCATACTTGCTAGGCCACTTAGGTCATTAAAGACTCATTTGACCCATTTCAAGGTCAACACACCCATTTGGGTCATCCATACCCAATAACACCCATTTACATATTATTAAAGTGTTCTAGCAACTAACTAACCAAATTTAAGACTCAAAAGTCCAATTAACACATTCAAACCCTAGGTTAGTCATCAATGAGTCTTCATAACCCATAATCACCCAAAATACTACCAAAATGGGTCTTTGGTTCATCGCTAGCCCAAAACCTAACCCTTAAAGCAATTAAAGTAAGAAATTGGGTTTTATAACTTACCAACACAATCACCACGTAGCTATCGACTAGATGAATGACTTTAAAACTCGCACTAAGACCCGATTCAACCTCCTTCTTCCTTTAATGGAGTTTTCTCACTCTAGAAATGCACTCTCTCTCAAGAATTGAATTGAAGATGATAAGGTGGTTGTGAAAGGAGTAAATGAGCTCCCAAAACTGATCTAAGGCATTTAATTCGGCCCTTAAGTGATTTTACCAAATTGCCCTCAAAATATCTAATTTAAAAAGAAGAGGAAATATGTCAGCCCGTAGTGGCGCGGCGCGCCATAAGGCCGCGCGACGCGCCAAATGCCCAGTTCAGCTTCTTTTGCTTTTTAATTATATACAACAAAACCCACACCTTGAATACTTATAAATACACATATGTACAAAGAAAAATACATGGGTCTTACAGAGGCTGATTTGTGAGCT
This sequence comes from Rutidosis leptorrhynchoides, assembly GCF_046630445.1. Lineage (NCBI taxonomy): Eukaryota > Viridiplantae > Streptophyta > Magnoliopsida > Asterales > Asteraceae > Rutidosis > Rutidosis leptorrhynchoides. The sequence continues at coordinate 169,470,938 of NC_092337.1, forward strand.
ACTTTCACCAACTATGTTGCGCTGGCCGAACGACGGAATGGCGAGTCTCTTTGACGTCCCTGCTTCAGATGGCATGGCGGAATCAAAATATTATTTATTATTCATAAAGTTTTTCCGGTCAACACATGATAACTCAAACTTCAACAGAGGATACTTAAATGGATCAGGAATATAATAACCAACGATACTAGGCATTTTTTAAAAGCAAAACATGTTTTCATCCGCATTGCGTTCAAAGAAACATTACCATCAGCACAATATTTACGAGCATTTGCTCGAGTTAAGATAGAGTTTTCCACGAATTCATGGTCAGAAACATTCTCTTCATCAAGTTTATCATCAGCAAGCACTTCTGATGTAAATTGCAAGTCATCAAATTTTTCATGACGTAAAGCGGAGAGCGGGCTAATCTATGAAATAAGAAATATTGTACAAACAATTGGCAATGCACACAATTTTTCAAAATAGCAGTTATCGAATTAAGCATACCTCTATTTATCAGCATAACGATTGGGACACCATGAGTCACTTCGTCCCATTCAGCCTTCACTTAACACAAGGATAGAATATTTTCTGTGACAACCCGGAAATTTCCAACCAAATTTAAACTTTATCTTTATATTATTCTGACACGATAAGCAAAGTTTGTTAAGTTAAATCTCAAGAATTTTAAATTGTGTTCATACATTCATTATAACCTCGACCAAATTCTGACGATTCACGAACCGTTATATATAAATAAATATGTATATATATGTATATATATATATATATATATTATAACTTGAGAATATTAATAAAGTATTAAATGTATAATACTTTACATGAACGTATTTGTTTCAATATGTTTATCGATGGAATTAGAAGATAATATCAAATGATTGATTTATCAGATACATTATGATATGATTACGGGTCTATGTTATGAGGTCCACTGTGATTTAAGAAATCTATTCTTTTTGACAACATTCGAAAAATGGTAAAGTGATTTATAAGTAAGAACGTGAAGTGTAAATAACTTAGATGTTGGATATCGACAAGTTATGTAACTCGACATTTTTTATTAAGATGATTTCATACGTTTATTTAACCTTTGAACTTTATCCCATGCTTCACCAACAAACTGTAATTTAAAAACTTGAAACCTATTATGAATATATATGATTCTACTTTTCTAAAACATTTTATGATATAACGATTTCCATTATTTTAACCTTTAAACAAAATGATTCTTAAAAATATATTTGGTTTTGGAAAACAAAATTATTATATTTATTTGATTTAGTTTCAAACGTACAAAAACGTTTTCAGTTTAAAAAGAACTTTATTATTAAAACGTATATAACTTTTATAAATATCTAGAACCACTTTTGACAACTCATTACTTAACCAGTATGATAAAGATAACGATATTTATATTTTATTTTATTAAATATATATAATAATTTAAATTAATATTATATATATTTATACGTGTATTATACGTACATAGTTTTATACTTTTACTATACTTAAACTTTACCTTTACTTTATTTTTACTTTACTTTCACTTTAATAATTCACTTTAATAATTCATACTTTAATAATTCACTTTAATAATTCATACTTTAATAATTCACTTTAATAATTCATACTTTAATAATTCACTTTAATAATTATACTTTAATAATTATACTTTAATAATTCATACTTTAATAATTCACTTTAATAATTCAAAAATCTATTATAAATAGAATTCAATAGGTTTCATTATTTCATAAGAAACTTGAAAATATTTTTCTCTAAACTCTCTCAATCGATTTACATATATATATTTACTCCGTATTATTTCAAGATATTATTAGTATACATAAAATATTACGTCAGAGTGCTGTCCGAGTGATTTCGAAATTGTTTTTCGAGTGGGATTGGATTAAGAAAATTATGGGTTATAGCTATGGAGGTGATTGGGTATGGTTCATGGGTATGCTCGTGAGATCAATATAGTGTTTATCATCTCCGTTGCGTCTACGTACCTTTCCTGCAATATTGAATCTCAATATTGATACGTGAGTACTCATAATTTAAATTTTACATACTAATAGTGTATCCCTGACTAGTGCTCGAGTATATAGGATTATGTATGTTTGTACTTTTGATATTGCCTTTAGTTAGGTTATGTTGAATCCTGAATTAGTTATATACGCAACTGAGATAAGGTATAAGATATGCATGTCGTTGGAAAGCTAGCGAAAAATTAAGAACTTTTCATTTAGATATCGAATGATTTCGATGAACGGATTTGAAGTTATAGTCCATCGAATTTTTGTATTATTATTAAAAATGATTATTATTATCGTCGTTATTATCGTCGTTCTAGTTTTATCTTATTATTATTATTATTATTATCTTTATCAATAAAAGTATTTATCATTAAAAATTGTTATTTTTTTATTATTACTATCGTTATTATCGTTAAAGTTATAATTAGTATTATTATTATTATCCAATTATTATTATTATTATTATTGGTATTATTATTATTATTATTCTCATTATTAATATATATATATCATTATTTAAAAATGGTTATTATTATTGTTATTATTATTATTACTATATTATCATTAAGATAATTATTAGTATTATCGTTAATAATGTTATAGTAACTATCATTATTAATATTAGTGTAATTAAAATAAATATTTGTAACACCTAATTATTTTGATTACTATTATTATCATTATTACGAACACGATATAAAAGACGATTAAAAGCTATTAAACGAAACGATTAGGAAATAATGGGTAAGAGTATCATGATGAAATTAAAATATTATAAGATATTGATTTAGATAAAATTATCGTTCTTATTATTTTTATCATTACTATTATTATTAAAATTATCGTTAGTATTAAAACTATCATTTTAACAAAAATTATCATTTTAATAGAAATGTCATTGTTACTATAAAATATCATTATTATTATTATTATTTTAAATAGAATTATTATTTTAAAGATAATATTAAAAATTATCGTAAATATTAAAGTTATCATAATTAGAATTATCGTTTTATCATAATGTCATCTTAGTAATTATAAATATTGATATTTTTATAATAATAATTATTATTACAAAATAATACAACTTTTACTTACTATCATTATAGATATTATTTTATCAAATAAATATTTGATACAAACATATTTTACTACGTGTAATAACTTACTTTAATAATACCTATCATATTATCTTTATAATATTAAATGAACCCTATAAATTTTATTACTTAATATATATAAAAGTATATTTTATTATATAAATATAATATAAAATTTTATTTATTAATAAATAAATTATATTATTTACTCTAATAAATCTTTTAAAAATACTTAAAAATATAAAACGACGATATTTAAACTATATATTAATCATGTATAGATTTTTGGAAATTATTTTGAGTCAAATTTACTTTTGTTGACTTTTGCATATTAGTCTCGAGCATTAGGATTGTGGTATACTATGACTTGACCTAATTTGTTAGACAAATATTGACCAACACATAAATATATATAATTAATTTAGGTTCGTGAATCCGAGGCCAACCTTGCACTTGTTCAATGACGTTATATGTATTTTTACTACGAAATACAGTATGGTGAGTTTCATTTACCTTTTTACCCTTTATATTTTTGGGACTGAGAATACATGCGCTTTTATAAATGTTTGACGAAATAGACACAAGTAATTGAAACTACATTCTATGGTTGAATTATCGAAATCGAATATGCCCCTTTTATTAAAGTCTGGTAATCTAAGAATTAGGGAACAGACACCCTAATTGACGCGAATCCTAAAGATAGATCTATTGGGCCTAACAAACCCCATCCAAAGTACCGGATGCTTTAGTACTTCGAAATTATATCATGTCCGAAGGAGGATCCCGGAATGATAGGGGATATTCTTATATGTATCTAGTTAATGTCGGTTACCAGGTGTTCACCATATGAATGATTATTTTTTTGTCTCTATGCATGGGACGTATATTTATGAGAACTGGAAATGAAATTCTTGTGGTCTATTAAAATGATGGAAATAAATAATTATGATAAACTAATGAACTCACCAACCTTTTGGTTGACACTTTAAAGCATGTTTATTCTCAGGTGTTAAAGAAATCTTCCGCTGTGCATTTGCTCATTTTAAAGATATTACTTGGAGTCTTTCATAGCATATTTCGAAGAACGTTGCATTCGAGTCATTGAGTTCATCAAAGATTATTATTAAATCAATTTATAGTTAGATAGTGGATATTACGAAATGGTATGTATGCCTGTCAATTTTTGATGTAAAGAAAGATTGTCTTTTAAAAACGAATGCAATGTTTGTAAAATGTATCATATAGAGGTCAAATACCTCGCAATGTAATCAACTATTGTGAATCGTTTATAATGTATATGAACGGGTCCTTTCAGTTGGTATCAGAGCGGTGGTCTTAGCGAACCAGTTCTGCATTAGTGTGTCTAACTGATAAGTCGTTAGGATGCATTAGTGAGTATGGACTTCGACCGTGTCTGCATGTCAAAAGTTTTGCTTATCATTTCTAGTCAAAAATCATCTGCTTATCATCCATAGGAAATTACCTGGTTATCATTATTAGTCTAGACACATCTTGCTACATTAATTGCATGAGTGGTGTATAGACAAAATTCATATCTTAGCGTATCTGCTAAATCATATCTTATCGTATCTGTTACTTAAACTTTGCCTGACATATCCCGCAAATTCCTCCGTAATCTATGAAATCTTTTGATCTCTATATATAGATATCCTATGTAAATAGAATACCACCCGATAGCCAAAAAATCATTTTATATCGAAAATCCTTTATCCAATCGTACGAAATGGAATTTGTCATCAGTTCAAGTCACTCGGATTCCGAAATGGAATCTCACTCAAGCTCCGAAAGCAGTGTGACCGAAATGGATCAACCAATCAGTCATCACCTATTCTGGATGAATTGGGGATGGGTTCGTAGCCTCCTCAATCATTGGAAACAAGAAGAAGGCGATCCTTTCCATCCACCACATTGCCCTCTTGGCGAAGAACCTGAAGCACTTACCGGCGAACCTGTTCGAGACACCATTTTCTCTCTCATTTCCAGGGTATCTCGTCACGATTATATACTACATCAAATTCTAGATTTTATTTATCCGCTCGTTCCGACCGACAATCATCCTGGAATAATAGAAGAAGTCAATGAACTTCGCGCTCGGGTAGTGGCTTTGGAGAATATGGTGCAGAGATTACAAACACCAGCAGCAGCACCAGCAGCATAACCGGTACCACCATCATCAACGCCAACAGTACCATTACCACCTCCAACCACAACCGCGTTGTAAACCTCAACTTCACAATCTGTCCCACGAGCATCAACGTCATACGCACCATAGATACCATGGAGTACCAACAACAATGACTGACGAAGTATTAATTCATAACTTCATTGGAGAAACATTCCGCGGCGATTATATAATCTCTAAAGTCTTAGAGATTATCTAATCTAGCCCTAACCATAAATCAGTTAAGCGAATCAAAATGATAGAAGGAAGAGTAGAAACCCTGACAAAAATGGTGTATGATTAACAAGTTAAAATTGTTTTACCAACAGCATCAACAGTACCGTCAACGTCACCAGCATCGTCAGTACAGTCAACATCAGAATCAACAACACATATAACATCACAAACTCCTTCAGTTCAAGAATCACTGTGGACATCATTACGAATCAATAACATGTATATTGTATCAACAAGTTATGAAGAATTAACTCATTCCCTCTGAAGAAATTATATATATTATATATATATATATATATATATATATATATATATATATATATATATATATATATATATATATATATATTTTGAAATAAAAAATAAATCTTTCCGTGCTAAGCTATTGTGTGTGAATCTTAACTACTCGGTTAATTCATATTACAAATATGCAATAATGTACGTCCCTCGCCCGTAACTTAACCATCGTTAACTACAATCTCTGTCTCAATTCAAGAAGTTCCAATTCCTAATAAATCAAGTATATATTTGATTTTACACTTCATCATTGATGTAACCGAAACTTTTCAGATAACATCATTCGTACTTTGCGAAATTCACAAGAATTTAACGAAAACCAACATCACATCTCAACAAATAACGAAGTATTGATTCATAATTTCAATATTATTGAAGAAATACTTATGTAACCTCTAAAGCCTTCAAGGAATTATTCAATTCTAGTTCCAACCGTAAATCGAATGAATTTAATTTAGTATTAACTCATTAAAATCTATGTTACATCTGAGGAGAATATATACATATATATTTTCATAAAGACTGTAATAAAATTCTTATGTACAAAATATTAATTGTGAAATTTTTTTAACGGGTAGGTAATACCCGAGAGATATATATAAATTCACAATTAATATGTTACATTCTTCGAATCAGATTAAGCAAATTATCAATTATACTTCCTACTTTCACAATAATATACATTCTTTCATAGAAATCAAAACAACCATACTCATTCAAACCCAATTACATATTCTGATTTTAAAATCTCAGAATTCAATTCGAGATATAACCGGTACCATCACTTTTAGATTCCTACATCTTTCAAAGCTACACTTTGACTTCAAAAGTGTGTTAGAACATCAAATGTATACAAACGATTACAATCTGTGTTCAAACCCTTCGAAAATCTCTGAAGACACTTCAAATAATGAGCAATCGAGATGATGATCTAACCACATATTACCCACAGTTATGTACTTAAAAAGCTCTCGAAACCAAAGTCATAATTCAACACATATCTGTGTAAGATCTTTTGGCATTTATTAGCCAAAATAACCTTGCAATTCCTTTGCAAAGTAGCAAATTATATCACAGCTCCAGCAAGACAACTTCGATTTTTTTATTCGGAGTAGCCTTATCATAATTTTGATATATGTGATTACCCTTTTGTTACCGGAGAACCTTTCATATTCCACCACATTAGCAATAAACTTACCAACAACTTCACTGATCTTGGGCATTCTAAAGAATCTTTATATTTGTCGAAACCTCATCATTTACTCATCTGCCTCTTGTAACGAGAATTGCCATACGAATCATTGGGAATTAGCAATCAGTATTTTGAAATCTCACAGCATGTTGACGCCAACAGTTATACATAACGTCTATTTCCAAGGCTTACATACTTCGAATGTGAAGTTTCTGAAAAACACTCTGAACCGCGAACTAGTTTTCGAAATGCTGATGAAGCAACAAAAACTGTAAACGACCTTAGCAGTAAAAAGTTTGATGATAAAGATTAGTGTATTAACAAAGCTCAGAAATAGAGAAGTTTTGGAACTGGAAAACGGATTGAGCAAAGTATGAAAGAGGCTGTGGACAAATCACAAAGACTGAACCTGCCTTCAAAGAATCCAAATGATTCAGTGTCTGCTGAAGTCATTAACGAATACCTTGCTCCTGACACTAAACCCTTACAGACAATATTCTTCATCATCCTCTGATATTAGAAATTCTAAGATATCATAGTATATTTCATTATAAATATCCTCCATATTTCTGAAGATATTTCCATAATTATTCTTATCTGGAATCATTTATCTCTTTGCGCTATCTGTATTACATCAAAAAGGAAACTGTTTAGTTCCTATACTCTGTAAACCTTTGAGTTTAAAATATGAATGTTTTTGAAGTAGTGTTGGAAACTGAAGCATGAGTTAGTATAATATAATGACACTTGATCAACGTGATTATATTATAGTAATTCATGCTGAGTTTCTAAATGGAACGTGATGATTCACAGATCATAACATCATCATGTGCCATGTTATACGACTCTTGTATTCTATTTAACCTCTAAAATATCAAGAAAATATTTCTTGATGATTCGGCCTTTTACAAGGTATTCTAGTAATTTGACAAGTCAAGATCGTACCATCACAATTTCCTTCATAGAACATTAACAATGTTCATTCCAAAATTCATATCTGTGAATTCTGGACCATTACAAGCGGTGCTTAATCGCAAGAAGAAGAAACGAAAGGACAAAACTCCGAAATAGAAATTGGGGTATGAATTGCAGCAAATAAAAGAGAGCATTAACTGTGGATGACAATGATTATAGAAGATAGAAACAGAGACTTTGAAATATAAGGGAAGATATAAAGCCCAACTACAAACCAAAAATTATAAACCATATATATCGATGCATATAGCAATATAAAGATACGGGAGAACTAGAAACACTATAAACCCAAGAGTATAGTAGAAGTAAATAGATTCTTCAGGCGGTAGATGAAAAAGAAGAATGACCGATATGAAAGTTATAAGTATATCGAGAATCAGAACTGGATGGAGCATATTGATGAATACTTTAAAATATGAGTTGAGGGAGAAAGAATAGAAGGTGATGAAACATGACTAGGAACTTAGAAATCAACAGATTTAACACACACAATGACGGAATAAGTGAATCAAACCCTCTAATGAATAGGTTAAGCTTTTTGGGATTAATTTAGTCATACCATAACTAAATCAAGTGTGATTAGATCAACACCTAGAGCTATTATTCACCACCTGGGTGATTTGGATTGAGAGAGAATCGGAGGAGCTCACCAGATCTGAGTGTGTGTAACAAATGAGAGGCTTAACCTAAAATGAAGAACATAAGACTTTATATACCCCTGCTGTTGACTCACCCGTACGATTCATCCATCACACATATGAGTTGGCTTCATCAGCCGTACGGGTGATCACTCACTCGTGTCTTCTCATTTAGGTTGTAATTGTGACTTACCTCAGCATCAACCGTGCGTATGAGCCTGTCAGCCGTACGAGTAAGGCTTCACTCGGATGTCTGACTAAGTCTAACATAGTCAAACATCCGAATCTCATTCCTGCAGTTGCTGTAACCACATACAAACACGGATAGGATAATAACGAACGATCATGGTGGCCTGTAAACTGTTGTACCTGCAATGGACGTGGGTAGATGTCTAGGGACTTGCATAAAATGCATCAACAGAAGGTGTGAGTTGTAAAAAAAACGAAGGAGGTGAATTTATAAGAAAATCTCCGACAGAAGAATTAAAATGGACGATCGCATTTAAAGCGAATCCTAATTCCTTTTGTTACCGGAGAATCAAATCTTATTACAAATATTTTCTTCAAATCCCTTGAAATCTGGAAATCAATAATACCTACGTCAAATGATAAGATGAATCTACACTTACTCATTTCACTCTTCTATGTTAGCTTCATTCGTACTCTTCATATAAATGGATTGTTTATCCAAATTATTCGCTGATGATAAAACTCTAATTTTCAGCCAGTATGCATCATGAAAACATACTTATTATCATTCACGACCTTTCCACTCAAATTTCGGGACGAAATTTCTTTAACGGGTAGGTACTGTGACAACTCGGAAATTTCCAACCAAATTTAAACTTTATCTTTATATTATTCTGACACGATAAGCAAAGTTTGTTAAGTTAAATCTCAAGAATTTTAAATTGTGTTCATACATTCATTATAACCTCGACCAAATTCTGACGATTCACGAACCGTTATATATAAATAAATATGTATATATATGTATATATATATATATTATAACTTGAGAATATTAATAAAGTATTAAATGTATAATACTTTACATGAACGTATTTGTTTCAATATGTTTATCGATGGAATTAGAAGATAATATCAAATGATTGATTTATCAGATACATTATAATATGATTACGGGTCTATGTTATGAGGTCCACTGTGATTTAAGAAATCTATTCTTTTTGACAACATTCGAAAAATGGTAAAGTGATTTATAAGTAAGAACGTGAAGTGTAAATAACTTAGATGTTGGATATCGACAAGTTATGTAACTCGACATTTTTTATTAAGATGATTTCATACGTTTATTTAACCTTTGAACTTTATCCCATGCTTCACCAACAAACTGTAATTTAAAAACTTGAAACCTATTATGAATATATATGATTCTACTTTTCTAAAACATTTTATGATATAACGATTTCCATTATTTTAACCTTTAAACAAAATGATTCTTAAAAATATATTTGGTTTTGGAAAACAAAATTATTATATTTATTTACGTACAAAAACGTTTTCAGTTTAAAAAGAACTTTATTATTAAAACGTATATAACTTTTATAAATATCTAGAACCACTTTTGACAACTCATTACTTAACCAGTATGATAAAGATAACGATATTTATATTTTATTTTATTAAATATATATAATAATTTAAATTAATATTATATATATTTATACGTGTATTATACGTACATAGTTTTATACTTTTACTATACTTAAACTTTACCTTTACTTTATTTTTACTTTACTTTCACTTTAATAATTTACTTTAATAATTCATACTTTAATAATTCACTTTAATAATTCATACTTTAATAATTCACTTTAATAATTCATACTTTAATAATTCACTTTAATAATTATACTTTAATAATTATACTTTAATAATTCATACTTTAATAATTCACTTTAATAATTCAAAAATCTATTATAAATAGAATTCAATAGGTTTCATTATTTCATAAGAAACTTGAAAATATTTTTCTCTAAACTCTCTCAATCGATTTACATATATATATATTTACTCCGTATTATTTCAAGATATTATTAGTATACATAAAATATTACGTCAGAGTGCTGTCCGAGTGATTTCGAAATTGTTTTTCGAGTGGGATTGGATTAAGAAAATTATGGGTTATAGCTATGGAGGTGATTGGGTATGGTTCATGGGTATGCTCGTGAGATCAAGATAGTGTTTATCATCTCCGTTGCTTCTACGTACCTTTCCTGCAATATTGAATCTCAATATTGATACGTGAGTACTCATAATTTAACTTTTACATACTAATAGTGTATCCCTGACTAGTGCTCGAGTATATAGGATTATGTATGTTTGTACTTTTGATATTGCCTTTAGTTCGGTTATGTTGAATCCTGAATTAGTTATATATGCAACTGAGATAAGGTATAATATATGCATGTCGTTGAAAAGCTAGCGAAAAATTAAGAACTTTTCATTTAGATATCGAATGATTTCGATGAACGGATTTGAAGTTATAGTCCATCGAATTTTTATATTATTATTAAAAATGATTATTATTATCGTCGTTATTATCGTCGTTCTAGTTTTATCTTATTATTATTATTATTATCTTTATCAATAAAAGGATTTATCATTAAAAATTGTTATTTTTTTTATTATTACTATCGTTATTATCGTTAAAGTTATAATTAGTATTATTATTATTATCCAATTATTATTATTATTATTATTGGTATTATTATTATTATTATTATTATTATTATTATCATTATTAATATATATATCATTATTTAAAAATGGTTATTATTATTGTTATTATTATTATTACTATATTATCATTAAGATAATTATTAGTATTATCGTTAATAATGTTATAGTAACTATCATTATTAATATTAGTGTAATTAAAATAAATATTTGTAACACCTAATTATTTTGATTACTATTATTATCATTATTATGAACACGATATAAAAGACGATTAAAAGCTATTAAACGAAACGATTAGGAAATAATGGGTAAGAGTATCATGATGAAATTAAAATATTATAAGATATTGATTTAGATAAAATTATCGTTCTTATTATTTTTATCATTACTATTATTATTAAAATTATCGTTAGTATTAAAACTATCATTTTAACAAAAATTATCATTTTAATAGAAATGTCATTGTTACTATAAAATATCATTATTATTATTATTATTATTTTAAATAGAATTATTATTTTAAAGATAATATTAAAAATTATCGTAAATATTAAAGTTATCATAATTAGAATTATCGTTTTATCATAATGTCATCTTAGTAATTATAAATATTGATATTTTTATAATAATAATTATTATTACAAAATAATACAACTTTTACTTACTATCATTATAGATATTATTTTATCAAATAAATATTTGATACAAACATATTTTACTACGTGTAATAACTTACTTTAATAATACCTATCATATTATCTTTATAATATTAAATGAACCCTATAAATTTTATTACTTAATATATATAAAAGTATATTTTATTATATAAATATAATATAAAATTTTATTTATTAATAAATAAATTATATTATTTACTCTAATAAATATTTTAAAAATACTTAAAAATATAAAACGACGATATTTAAACTATATATTAATCATGTATAGATTTTTGGAAATTATTTTGAGTCAAATTTACTTTTGTTGACTTTTGAATATTAGTCTCGAGCATTAGGATTGTGGTACACTATGACTTGACCTAATTTGTTAGACAAATATTGACCAACACATAAATATATATAATTAATTTAGGTTCGTGAATCCGAGGCCAACCTTGCACTTGTTCAATGACGTTATATGTATTTTTACTACGAAATACAGTATGGTGAGTTTCATTTACCTTTTTACCCTTTATATTTTTGGGACTGAGAATACATGCGCTTTTATAAATGTTTGACGAAATAGACACAAGTAATTGAAACTACATTCTATGGTTGAATTATCGAAATCGAATATGCCCCTTTTATTAAAGTCTGGTAATCTAAGAATTAGGGAACAGACACCCTAATTGACGCGAATCCTAAAGATAGATCTATTGGGCCTAACAAACCCCATCCAAAGTACCGGATGCTTTAGTACTTCGAAATTATATCATGTCCGAAGGAGGATCCCGGAATGATAGGGGATATTCTTATATGTATCTAGTTAATGTCGGTTACCAGGTGTTCACCATATGAATGATTATTTTTTTGTCTCTATGCATGGGACGTATATTTATGAGAACTGGAAATGAAATTCTTGTGGTCTATTAAAATGATGGAAATAAATAATTATGATAAACTAATGAACTCACCAACCTTTTGGTTGACACTTTAAAGCATGTTTATTCTCAGGTGTTAAAGAAATCTTCCGCTGTGCATTTGCTCATTTTAAAGATATTACTTGGAGTCTTTCATAGCATATTTCGAAGAACGTTGCATTCGAGTCATTGAGTTCATCAAAGATTATTATTAAATCAATTTATAGTTAGATAGTGGATATTACGAAATGGTATGTATGCCTGTCAATTTTTGATGTAAAGAAAGATTGTCTTTTAAAAACGAATGCAATGTTTGTAAAATGTATCATATAGAGGTCAAATACCTCGCAATGTAATCAACTATTGTGAATCGTTTATAATGTATATGAACGGGTCCTTTCATTTTCCAGGTACCGTCAGTCAGGGATCTTCTCATTTTATAATAGAATTCAACAATTTTTGTCCATCTGGAAAAAGTCTAGAATGGGTAACAGTAGGGGGCTCAAAAAACGGACGCCAATATCGAGCTTTGATTAAGGTGTTGGGGATTACATCGTTATTGATAAAAAAAAAGGGGGTTATGCCACTCTTCTGGGGAGTTACTGGCAGTATGAAAAAGTCCATTAAACTTATCAAAATAAAACCAACCTCTATCACATGATTTAATGTAATAACCCGTCTTTTTCCGTTAAATTATTTTAACGCCCGTCTTTTTTTTAGATAATATCTTTCATTATCTAAATTCGTATCTTTCGTTAATTAGCATTTTCAATATTCCCTTTATTTAATTATAACATCTCCCGTTTACTCTCGCGTATCTAAAATAATTCGTCTGGTTAATTCACGCACCTCTTTTAAACTCGAGGGACCAAAGTTACCAAGGGGTCAAACTAGTTGACTAGGTCAACTAGTCAAACCCCACCACCACCACTCATTCCTCACCTCCCATTTCTTCTTCTTTCTACTACTTCCATTTTTGTTCTCAAACTCCCAATTCACAAATTCATCATCTAAATCATTTCAAGGAAGCAAACATCAAAACAAATTGTACTTTTGGAATCCTCTCTTCATCCTCTATGTTTTGGTACCAATTTCATAGCTTGGGGTAAGCTTTTTAAAATCTCTAATTTCCATAAATTAGACCTTTAAACTTAAAAGTGTGTTAGTTAATGTCTATGGCTCGAGTCTAACATGAATATGTGATTTATTTGCTCGATCATGTTATTTTGCATAAACTAACATGAACTTGAAAAAGGGTTTGTTTAATCTTGAGTTTTGGGTGATTTAATGTTGTTAAATGTTAAAACTCATGTATTAAATGTGTTACTAGTATCATTAGCTACGTTTTGGTATGTAGGTTGACTTGGAAAAACTTCATTAACTTAAATGTTAAATTCATGATTCTTGGTTAGGGTTTGATAGCTTTTAAAATAAACTTTTGATGCTTTGAATGCTATGAAAAGTTTTTAGTAAGTGTTTAGTTGCAATGTATGTTTAATTACCTTCGAAACGGCATATCGTATGTGTAAATTGGATTCCCGAATCATGAAATGCATTTTATGAACTTGACACTTTAATGATGAACTTTTAACGATCATTCAACGAGGTTTTGGTTATTGTAAATGATGAACTTGATTGATGATATGTGTTTAGTTGCATTCCTTGTTAAAATACCTTTCTAACGATGTATGGTATGCGTTTTGAGTGTTTTTGGTTCATAACTTGTGTTTAAATGTATTTTGGTTCGAGACATGAACATTTGAAATAGCCCAGGAATCAGCTCAAGTCTTTCACCGTGGCGCGACCACCCTAGCCGCGGTGCGACATAAGCCTGGTCTGAAGGCTATTCAAAATTTCATTTTCATGTTTAATTCTAACTATGCTACGCACCTCCGATTAACATGTAACTTATTCTAACATGCTCATATATGATTATATAACTCAGAAAAATTGTCCGAGACCCGACCCGAACGTGTTGAGTTTTTCGTTGACTTTGACTTGACTAAAGTTGACTTTTAGTCAAACTTAACCAAAAACTTATGCAATCTTTCTAATCTTCTCTTATACTTGATTCTTGCATGAAACTTGACAACTTGATTCACATACTATATAATCGAGTCGTAACGAGCCATAGGACTAATTGAACACATTTCGACCGACCTTGTGTCTTACCCGGTATTGATACAACTTACTTGTTTAGGTCAAGACTAAACAACTTTCATGCACACATTTACTTTGTGAACTACCTTTATACTCGTGCACTCAAGGTGAGATCATAGTCCCATCTTTTCAACAACTTTTATTCTTTAAATCATGGGATGAGAAACATATACGTATCATACTTTTATGCTTTGAACATAAGTACGAAAACAAACATTCCACAGTGAGTTAGAACAAAAAGCCTCAATTCAATTATCATTAGTTACACTTGTAGGGTGTAAACGTGAACTTATGTTGTGTCGATCCATACGGGCTTGACGCGCCCTCATTCGGATGGTTCGCTACCGTTAGCGGATGAAATATATTTTTGGGTATAGTGTAGGTTCTAACACTATGATAACGGGGTTCGTAAAACAGTTAAGTCTTGATAATTGGGTGCTCGCGAACGTACAACAACTTTGGAATGCAAACAATTTGGATAATCAACATATACTGAATCTTGTGGTTCAAAAACAACGTTTACAAATACACCTATGATTTCACCAACGTTTTTCGTTGACAGTTTTCTATATGTTTCTCAGGTTCATATTTGGCTACTTGATACATGCTTCCGCACACTTTGATTACTTGCTTGGGGTCAAGCATACATGAATACGCTAGTGATAGCACCTTTGGATTCAAACTTAATGTTTACATGCATACGCTATTGATAGCATTTGGGATTTTCAACTTATATTATGTCACAAGTTATTTCAATTATACTTTATAAATTTTGTAAACTTAAACTTTTTGTCGAACCGTTTGGTAACTTAAAACTTTGCAATCATACACATTTCAAATGAATGCGACATAATTTTGGTCAAACGCGTCTCATTTAGGGACTATGACCACGTAACGGGACCTAAGTTGACGGCGCCGTCAATGGCGATTTTGTCTGGTCGTCACATTTGGTATCAGAGCGTTGGTTGTAGGGATCTAGTGAGACGACCCATCCTAATCCATAATGAGATGTCCCGTTCATATCGATTATAAACGTTTCATATTAATTGATTTCGTTGCGAGGTTTTGACCTCTATATGAGACATTTTTCAAAGACTGCATTCGATTTTTAAAACAAACCATAACCTTTATTTTATCGATAAAGGTTTAAAAACATTACGACGATTATCAAATAATGATAATCTAAAATATAGCGTTTTCACATGACCATTACATAATGGTTTACAATAATATTACACATCAACTTAAGTTTTCGAATGCAGTTTTTAAACAATATTATACAAGCATGGACTCCAAATCTTGTCCTTAATTTAGTATGCAACAGCGGAAGCTCTTAACAATCACCTGAGAATAAACATGCTTAAAACGTCAACAAAAAATGTTGGTGAGTTATAGGTTTAACCTATATATTTATCAAATCGTAATAATAGACCACAAGATTTCATATTTCCAATTTTCATAAATATATATCCCATACATAGAGATAAAAATTATTCATATGGTGAACACCTGGTAACCGACATTAACAAGATGCATATAGAATATCCCTATCATTCCGGGACTCCCTTCGGACATGATAAAATCGAAGTACTAAAGCAGTTCAAATTCTCTGACTGGGGCTTGTTAGTTCCCATAGATCTATCTTTAGGATTCGCGTCAATTAGGGGTCAGTTCCCTAATTCTTAGGCTACCAAGCTAAAAGGGACATATTCGATTTCGATAATTCAACCATAGATTGTAGTTTCACGTACTTGTGTCTATTTTGTATAACATTTATAAAACTACATGTATTCTCATCCCAAAAATAATAGATTTCAAAAGTGGGACTATAACTCACTTTCACAGATTATCACTTCGTCGGAAAATAACACTTGGCCACTGGTCAATTCACGAACCTATAACAAATATATACATATATATCAAAGTATGATTGAAATATGTTCACAAAATATTTTATTACGTTTTAATGATTTAAGTTTGTTAAGTTAACAGTCCAACGTTAGTAGTCCACAATTAGTTGTCCACAGTTAGTAGTACAGAAATAAATCAATATATATATTATCTCGAATCAATCCATGACCCAGTGTATACAAGTCTCAGACTCGATCACAACTCAAAGTATATATATTATTTAGAATCAACCTCAACCATGTATAGCTAACTCGAACATTACCGCATATAGAGTGTCTATGGTTGTTCCAAATAATATATAAAATGACGTCGATATGATATGTCAAAACATTGTATACGTGTCTATGGTCTATCAAGGTTACATAATATATGTTAGACTACATGTATAATACAATATAAGGTAGTTAAGTTATGGTTAGTATAGATTTTTGTAAATTCATCCCGTAGTCAAATTAACCATTTTTAACCAATTTTGTTTTACCCACCATTTCTTCGTTTGAAATCCATTTTGAGTGAATCAAATTGCTATGGTTTCATATTGAACTGAAATTTATGAAACTAACCAGAAAATGTATAAGTTTATAGTCAGAAATATAAGTTACAAGTCATTTTTGTAAGAGTAGTCATTTCAGTCAAAAGAACGACGTCTAGATGACCATTTTGAAAAACATACTTCCACTTTGAGTTTAACCATAATTTTTGGATATAGTTTCATGTTCATAAAAAATATCATTTTCCCAGAAGAAAAACTTTTAATTCAATGGTTATCATAGTTTTTAATTATCCAACCCAAAACAGCCCCCGGTTTAACTACGACGGCGTATGTCCGGTTTTACGGTGTTTTTCGTGTTTCCAGGTTTTAAATCATTTAGTTAGCATATCATATAGATATATAACATGTGCTTAGTTGATTTTAAAAGTTAAGTTAGAAGGATTAACTTTGTTTGCGAACAAGTTTAGAATTAACTAAATTATGTTCTAGTGATTACAAGTTTAAATCTTCGAATAAGATAGTTATATATATATGAATCGAATGATGTTATGAACATCATCACTACCTCAAGTATAGTAGGTAAACCTACTGGAAATGATGAAGAAATAACTTGAGCTTCAAAGGATCTTTGAGGGCTTGGAAGTTCTTGAAGTAGAATCATGACACGAAAACAAGTTCAAGTAAGATTACTACTTGAATTAAGATAATTATAGTTGTAGAAATTGGATCAAAGTTTGAATATGAGCATTACCTTGAATTAGGATGATAACCTACTGTAAATAACAAAGATTTAGTGAGGCTGGATGATCACTTGAAATGGATTTTCACGATTGGAAGTGAACTAGCAAACTTGAAAGTATTCTTGATTTTATGAAATTAGAACTTATAGAATTTATGAAGAACACTTAGAACTTGAAGATAGAACTTGAGAGAGATCAATTAGATGAAGAAAATTGAAGAATGAAAGTGATTGTATATGTTTTTGGTCGTGAATCATGGATTAGATATAAATGATATGTAAGTTTGTTTTCTTGTAAATAATTCATGAATGATTTATAATATTTTTGTAATTTTGTGAGATATTTCATGCTAGTTACCAAATGATGGTTCCCACATGTTTAATGACTCACTAAGGGCTGCTAAGAGCTGATCATTGAAGTGTATATACCAATAGTGTATACATTTAGAAGCTGTGTATTGTACGAGTACGAATACGGGTGCATACCAGTAGAATTGTTGATGAAAATGAACGAGAATATAATTTTGAGCATTTTTGCTAAGTAGAAGTACTTTGATATGTGTCTTGAAGTCTTTCAAAACTGTACTAATACATCTCAATACACTACATGTATATACATTTTAACTGAGTCGTTAAGTCGTCGTTACATGTAAGTGTTGTTTTGAAACCTTTAAGTTAACGATTTCATTTAATGTTGTTAACCCATTGTTTATTATATCTAATGAGATGTTAAATTATCATATTATCATTGTTTATTATATATATATATATATATATGTATATATATATATATGTATATATATATATATGTATATATATATGTATATATATATATATGTATATATATATGTATATATATATATATATGTATATATATATATATATATATACATATATATATTAAAACGTCGGTACAACGATAATCGTTACATATATAGTTTGTTTCGAAATCCTTAAGTTAGTAGTCTTATTTTACATATGTAGTTCATTGTTAATACACTTAATGATATATTTAATTATCATTTTATCATATTATACATAATGTATCAATATCTTAATATGATTCATATGTATTTAGTAAGACGTTGTTATAACGAAAATCGTTATAAATATCGTTTTAAGTTTCTTAATTCAATAGTCTCATTTTAATGTATATAACTCATTACTAATATACCTAGTGAGATACTTACTTATCATAATATCATGTTAACTATATATATATATATATATATATATATATATATATATATATATATATATATATATATATATATATATATATATGTATATATATATATACATATATATATATACATATATATATATATGTACATATATATATGTACATATATATATATGTATATACATATATATATGTACATATATATATATGTACATATATATATGTATATACATATATATATGTATGTACATATATATATACATATATATATGTACATATATATATATGTACATATATATATGTATATACATATATATATATGTATGTACATATATATATATGCATATATATATATATATATATATATATGCATATATATATATATATACATATATATATATATATATATATATATATATATATATATATATATATATATGTGTGTGTGTGTGTGTAACATCCCGCCTTTTTCGGTTTAACTATTTAAATCCCGTTATATGTTTATAACATCTCCCGTTAATACGCGTTTTAAAAAAATATCTCGTTTAGGTAATTCACGCACCCGCAACCGAACTTGAGGGACTAGTTTCGCCAAAGTGCCAAAGAGGTGACTAGCATTTGACTAGTCAACCCCTTCCTCCCACCTTTTTCATTTCATTTCTCTTTTTCTTTACTACTTTCCAATTTTCTCTCAAACTCCATATCAAAGAATCATCATCTAAATTCAAGCTAGCGGGTGTCTTACAAAACAAATTGCATATTCGGAATCCTCTCATCTTCCTCTTCGATTCCATACCGATTTCATCAAGTTTGGGTAACTTTCTAAAATCACTAGATTTTGTGTTCTTGATGTTTTTAACTTATAAAGTTGTTAATTAGTGTCTATGGCTCAAGTCTAACATGATTATATGATTTATATGCTCGATTTCGTTATTTGAAGTAACTAGCTTAAATATGAACTTTGGTGTGTTTGATTTGGTAATTTGGTTGCTTAAATGTTGTTGTTATGGTAAAGTGCAAGTATTAAATGTGTTACTAGTAGCACTAGCTTCAATTTGATGTGTAGGTTGTTTTAGAAAACTTCATAAACTTGATTATTGGTTTTGGTGGATTTGGGTTAGGGTTTGATGAACTTGAAATGAACTTTTGATGCTTTGAATGACATGAAATGTTATTTGTAAGTGTTAGGTTGTATTGTATGCTTGATCACCTTCGAAACGGCATATCATTCATATAAATTGGTTGCCGAATCATCAAATTTCATTTATGAACTTGAGTGCATTTAATGAGGAACTTTGAATGTGATTTTGGTTGTTGTAAAAGTAAATGTGATGGATGAAATGTGTTTAGTTGTTTTCCTTGTCAAAATACCTTTCCGATGATATAAGATACATGCTTTGGTTGTTTGCGGGTCATAAATGGTGATTGGTTGAAGTTAGGTTCGTGCATAAAACTTAAAAACTGCCAGAATTCTCTGCACAGGTAATGGCGCGGCGCGCCATATACCCGCGCGGCGCGCCAAAGTGGTCTGTCCAACTTTGTCGATTTTTGAATAATGTTTGCTATGCTACGCACCTCCGATTCACATGTAACTTGTTCTAACATGCTCATATATGATTAAAAACCTCAGAAAAATAGTTCGGGACCCGACCCGAACGTGTTGACTTTTTCGTTGACTTTGACCGACCAAAGTTTGACTTTTTGTCAAACTTAACCAAATTATTATGCAACCTTCCTAACTTGTTTCTATACTTGTATCTTGCATGAAACTTGACAATTTGATTTCACATGCTACATAATCGAGTCGTAACGAGCCATAGGACTAATTGAACATCTTTGACCTATCGTGTTTACCGTTATTGATACGACCTATTTGTTTAGGTCAAGACTAGCATTATTCTTCGCACACGTTACTTTGTGAAGTACTTTTCATACGTGCACTCAAGGTGAGATCATAGTCCCATCTTTCAACAACTTTTATACTTTTAAATCATGGGATGAGAAACATATACGGTTTTATACTACATACTTTTACACTTTGAACACAAGTACGGAAACGAACATTCCACGTACGGGTTTGAACAAAAAGCCTCAATTCAATTATCATTAGTTACACTTGCAGGGTGTAAACGTGAACTTATATTATGTGATCACATGGGCTTGACGAGCCTCATTCGGACGGTTCGCTACCGTTAGCGAATGAAATATATTTTCAGGTCTAGTGTATGTTCTAACACTACGCAAAGGGTGCAAAACAGTTAAGTTTGATAATTGGGTGCCCGCGAAACAAATAACTTTGGAATGCGAATGATTTAGATAATCATATTATATTAAATCTTGTGGTTCAAATGCAACGTTTACTAAAACACCTATGATTTTACCAACGTTTTTGTTGACAGTTTTCTATATGTTTTCTCAGGTCCTTGAAAGCTACTTGATACATGCTTCCGCACTCTTTTTGATACTTGCTTGGATGTCGAGTATACATGCATAGTTGGAGCGTCTTTTGACTACTTTAAATTGTGTCGCATAGGTTTCATTCGTACGTTAAACATTGTTATGTAACTAGTCTTTTGAACTACATTTGTAAACTTGAAACATCCTTTTACTTATGAAATAAATGCGACATATTTTGGTCAAACGTCATGATAAAGACTTATGACCACGTAACGGGACCTAAGTAGTCAGCGCCGTCAAACATGATTTGGTCGGGTCACTACAGATAGTATCAGAGCGTTGGTTGTAGGGATTTAGAGTTCATTGGTGTCAACCCCGAGTCATAGGGTACATTGGTGAGTCTAGACTACAACCGGCATATAGACTTGAAGTAGGAATTACTTGACTACTTGTGCATTATACTCGTACTCGTCTATCACATCAAATTCTTATTCAACCTTAATCTCACGTTACTTGATTCAATTGACGCGCCACCTTGACTATATGAATTAGTGTCGAATGCACATATGAATTAGGGTAATATAATTTCCGGGATTATATTACGGTGACTC
The DNA here is from genome assembly GCF_046630445.1 of Rutidosis leptorrhynchoides. NCBI lineage: Eukaryota > Viridiplantae > Streptophyta > Magnoliopsida > Asterales > Asteraceae > Rutidosis > Rutidosis leptorrhynchoides. Next base: position 169,493,380 of record NC_092337.1, read on the forward strand.
ATATGAACATTCCGACATTATGACATAAAGAATTTAAGGCGAGTCAAGGAAAAATTTTTCTCTATCCTTATTCCATATCATGGTTAGTTTTATTAAGAATACTAATCAACGGTATTCTTGTGTTTTGAAGGAACAATGCCTCCTCGTCGTGTGCCACGCCATGAGACTCCCGAACAAGCTCTACAACGAATGATAGCCACCGCCGTGGAAGCGGCCATGGCCGATCACTCCTCCAACAATAACAACAACCACAACAACAACAACAATGGAGCCGGTAACTCAAACGAAGGGTGCTCCTACAAATCCTTCATGGGGTGCAAACCTCACACTTTTGATGGAACCGGGGGACCGGTCGTGCTCACCCGATGGTTTGAGCAAACGGAAGCCGTCTTTAGCATAAGCGGTTGTCGAGACCAAGACAAGGTCAAATACTCCACTCACACCTTCGCCGGTGTCGCTCTTACATTGTGGAATACTTATGTACAATCGGTGGGTACCGATGAAGCTCACACCCTCTCTTGGGCCGATTTAAGGGAAAAGATGGTCATTGAATATTTCCCTCGCGAAGAAACCCGAAAGCTCGAACAAGAGCTAAGAACCTTAGAGGCGGTCGGAAACGATCTCAAGGCCTATAATCAACGATTCGCCGAACTATCCTTGATGTGTCCCAACCTCGTGAACCCCGAATCTCAAAGGGTCGAACTTTATATGTATGGTCTTCCAAAGAGCATCAAACAAGGGGTGATGTCATCCAAACCCGCTAACCTACAACAAGCATTGAACATGGCCCGCCAATTGATCGAAACAGTTGACGAAATCGTAGTTCCGGCACCTAAGGCCGAGGATAAATTGGGCGGCAACAAAAGAAAGTGGGAACCCTCCCAATCAAGCAACAACAACTTTGCTAAGAAGCCTTACACCTCCGACGCCAAGAAAAGTTATGGCGGAAATAAACCCTTTTGCAACAAATGCCACAAACACCACTATGGTGAATGTAGCAATCTATTTTGCCACCGGTGCCAAAGGGATGGTCATGTGGTCAACGATTGTAGAAGTGCCGCTCCCGTCGCTCAAAAGGTGCCCAATGCACCAAAATCGGGTACTTGTTATGAATGTGGCCAAACGGGTCATTTTAGAAATGCGTGTCCGAAGAAGAAAGCCAACACCAACACGCGTGGACGAGCTTTCAACATCAACACCGAGGAAGCCCGAGATGATAATGAATTAGTCACAGGTACGTTTCTCCTCAACAACACTTATGTTACTTGTTTATTCGATTCGGGTGCCGATAAGAGTTTTGTATCCAAGACTTTGACTCATTCTTTTAATACTCCACCACCTCCACTAGATACCACTTATACCATTGAAGTGGCCAACGGAAAACTATTGAGTGCCGACAAATATTACCGGGGGTGTACGTTAAACATTTTGGGTAATGAGTTTGAAATTGACTTGATACCCATGGAACTAGGAAGTTTCGATGTAATAATCGGTATGAATTGGCTAGCCAAAATGAAATCTCACATCCTTTGTGATCTTAACGCAATCCGAATCCCTATCGAGAATGGTGAACCTTTGATCGTCTATGGCGATAAGAGTTGCACCGGACTCAACCTCGTTTCGTGTATTAAAGTTAGAAAACTACTCCGTAAGGGTTGTTTTGCGGTCCTTGCTCACGTTAAGAAAGTCAAGTCCGATGAGAAGCACATCGATGATGTGCCAATTGTTAGTGACTATTCCGATGTATTTCCCGACGAATTGCCGGGTCTTCCACCTCATCGACCGGTTGAATTCCAAATCGATCTTATTCCGGGGGCCGCACCCGTAGCACGTGCACCTTATAGACTCGCTCCATCCGAAATGCAAGAATTGCAAAGTCAAATCCAAGAACTACTTGATCGTGGTTTTATCCAACCTAGCCATTCACCTTGGGGCGCTCCGATTTTGTTTGTTAAAAAGAAAGACGGATCCCTACGAATGTGCATTGATTATCGTGAACTAAACAAATTGACGGTTAAAAACCGGTATCCTCTTCCTCGCATCGATGACCTCTTTGATCAACTACAAGGGTCTTGTGTATATTCAAAAATCGATCTCCGCTCGGGTTATCATCAATTAAGGGTTAAGGGGGAAGATGTCTCCAAAACCGCTTTCCGAACTCGTTATGGTAGTTATGAATTTCTTGTAATGCCATTTGGTCTCACTAACGCACCAGCGGTGTTCATGGATCTTATGAACCGCGTGTACAAACCGTATCTTGACAAATTCGTTATCGTGTTCATCGATGATATTTTGGTTTATTCTAAAAGCGAAGAAGAACACGAGGAACACCTCCGACTTGTGCTTGAACTTTTAAGACAAGAACGACTCTATGCCAAATTCTCCAAGTGTGAATTTTGGTTAAAGGAAGTTCAATTTCTTGGTCATGTTGTAAGTGACCAAGGTATTAAAGTCGATCCTACGAAAATCGAAGCCATTAGTAAATGGGAGACTCCCACTACTCCTACTCACATTCGTCAATTCTTGGGTCTCGCTGGATACTACCATAGATTCATCAAGGATTTCTCTTTGGTTGCTCGTCCTCTAACCGCTTTAACTCACAAGGGAAAGAAATTCAATTGGGCGACCGAACAAGAATCCGCATTTCAAATCTTGAAAACAAAGCTAACCACCGCTCCTATCTTGTCACTTTCCGAAGGCAATGACGATTTTGTTGTGTATTGCGACGCCTCGAAACATGGTTTTGGGTGTGTGTTGATGCAACGAACGAAAGTCATTTCTTATGCTTCTCGACAACTTAAAATTCATGAACGAAACTACACGACACATTATCTCGAACTCGGAGCCGTTGTCTTTGCACTTAAAATGTGGAGACACTATCTTTATGGAACCAAGAGTACTATCTTTACCGATCACAAAAGTCTCCAACACATTTTCGACCAAAAGCAACTAAACATGAGACAACGAAGGTGGATTGAAACCTTAAACGATTACGATTGCGAGCTTCGTTACCATCCCGGGAAGGCAAATGTAGTAGCCGATGCCTTAAGTCGAAAAGAAAGAGCGGTGCCTCTTCGTGTCCGAGCCTTAAACATCACCATCCACACCAACCTTAATAGCCAAATTCAGGTAGCCCAAGATGAGGCTCTCAAGGATGAAAACCTTTCACACGAGCTCTTGAACATTCTCGTCTCTCGATTCGAAATTAGGGAGACCGGACTCCGATATTTCGCCGGAAGGATTTGGGTGCCTAGTTAAGGGGACCTACGAAGCCTTATTTTAGATGAAGCCCATAAGTCGCGATACTCGATTCACCCCGGTGCCAATAAGATGTACCACGACCTTAAACAACTATATTGGTGGCCGAACCTCAAAAGGGACGTAGCTACTTATGTTTCCAAGTGTTTGACATGTTCCAAAGTCAAAGCCGAACACCAAAGACCGTCCGGGTTACTTCAACAACCCGAAATCCCGCAATGGAAGTGGGAAAGAATAACGACGGACTTCATCACCAAGTTACCAAAAACGACGGGCGGTTATGATACCATTTGGGTTATTGTTGACCGTCTCACCAAATCCGCACACTTTCTCGCTATGAAAGAAACTGACAAAATGGAGAAACTTGCACAAATTTACATAAAGGAGATCGTAGCTCGACACGGTGTACCTTTATAGATTATCTCCGACCGAGATGGTCGTTTTGTTTCTAGATTTTGGCATGCCTTGCAAGAAGCGTTGGGAACGCGTTTAGACATGAGCACCGCATATCATCCTCAAACCGATGGACAAAGCGAACGTACAATTCAAACCTTAGAGGACATGTTACGAGCTTGCGTGGTTGATTTTGGAAAAGCTTGGGACAAGCACTTACCTCTCACCGAGTTCTCTTACAACAATAGTTATCACGCGAGTATAAAAGCCGCCCCATTTGAAGCATTATATGGCCGAAAATGCTGTTCTCCTCTTTGTTGGGCCGAAGTAGGCGACGTACAAATCACCGGACCCGAACTCATTCACGAAACCACCGAAAAGATCATTCAAATCCGAGATAGGCTTCGGACGGCCCGGAGTCGTCAAAAGTGCTATACCGACAAAAGACGCAACGACCTTGAATTTCAAGTCAGTGACCGCGTCATGTTAAAAGTCGCACCTTGGAAAGGTGTAATCCGTTTTGGGAAATGCGGGAAGCTAAATCCGCGGTATATTGGTCCTTTTGAAATCTTGGAGCGTATTGGAATCGTTGCTTATCGTTTAGATCTTCCGCCTCAATTGAACTCCGTTCATCCTACCTTCCATGTATCTAACTTGAAAAAGTGTCTTGCCGAACTCGATATCGTCATCCCTCTCGAGGAACTTACTATTGATGACAAACTTCATTTTGTGGAGGAACTGGTTGAAATTGTGGACACCTCCGTCAAGACATTGAAACAAAGCCGAATTCCGATTGTTAAAGTCCGTTGGAACGCCAAAAGGGGACCCGAGTTTACTTGGGAAAGGCAAGATCAAATGCAAAAGAAATACCCTCATTTATTCCCGATTCCAGAAACGCAAGATTTTGAGGAAGAAACAACGACCGCTACGCCTACTTAAATTTCGGGACGAAATTTCTTTTAAGGAGTAGGTAATGTAACATCCCGCCTTTTTCCGTTTAACTATTTAAATCCCGTTATATGTTCATAACATCTCCCGTTAATAAGCGTTTTAAAAAATATCTCGTTTAGGTAATTCACGCACCCGCAACCGAACTTGAGGGACTAGTTTCGCCAAAGTACCAAAGAGGTGACTAGCATTTGACTAGTTAACCCCTTCCTCCCACCTTTTTCATTTCATTTCTCTTTTTCTTTACTACTTTCCAATTTTCTCTCAAACTCCATATCAAAGAATCATCATCTAAATTCAAGCTAGCGGGTGTCTTGCAAAACAAATTGCATATTCGGAATCCTCTCATCTTCCTCTTCGATTCTATACCGATTTCATAAAGTTTGGGTAACTTTCTAAAATCACTAGATTTTGTGTTCTTGATGTTTTTAACTTATAAAGTTGTTAATTAGTGTCTATGGCTCAAGTCTAACATAATTATATGATTTATATGCTCAATTTCGTTATTTGAAGTAACTAGCTTAAATATGAACTTTGGTGTGTTTGATTTGGTTATTTGGTTGCTTAAATGTTGCTGTTATGGTAAAGTGCAAGTATTAAATGTGTTACTAGTAGCACTAGCTTCAATTTGATGTGTAGGTTGTTTTAGAAAACTTTATAAACTTGATTATTGGTTTTGGTGGATTTGGGTTAGGGTTTGATGAACTTGAAATGAACTTTTGATGCTTTGAATGACATGAAATGTTATTTGTAAGTGTTAGGTTGTATTGTATGCTTGATCACCTTCGAAACGGCATATCATTCATATAAATTGGTTGCCGAATTATCGAATTTCATTTATGAACTTGAGTGCATTTAATGAGGAACTTTGAATGTGATTTTGGTTGTTGTAAAAGTAAATGTGATGGATGAAATGTGTTTAGTTGTTTTCCTTGTCAAAATACCTTTCCGATGATATAAGATACATGCTTTGGTTGTTTGCGGGTCATAGATGGTGATTGGTTGAAGTTAGGTTCGTGCATATGCCAGAATTCTCTGCACAGGTAATGGCTCGGCGCGCCATATACCCGCGCGGCGCGCCAAAGTGGTCTGTCCAACTTTGTCGATTTTTGAATAATGTTTGCTATGCTACGCACCTCCGATTCACATGTAACTTGTTCTAACATGCTCATATATGATTAAAAACCTCAGAAAAATAGTTCGGGACCCGACCCGAACGTGTTGACTTTTTCGTTGACTTTGACCGACCAAAGTTTGACTTTTTGTCAAACTTAACCAAATGATTATGCAACCTTCCTAACTTGTTTCTATACTTGTATCTTGCATGAAACTTGACAATTTGATTTCACATGCTACATAATCGAGTCGTAACGAGCCATAGGACTAATTGAACATCTTTGACCTATCGTGTTTACTGTTATTGATACGACCTATTTGTTTAGGTCAAGACTAGCATTATTCTTCGCACACGTTACTTTGTGAAGTACTTTTCATACGTGCACTCAAGGTGAGATCATAGTCCCATCTTTCAACAACTTTTATACTTTTAAATCATGGGATGAGAAACATATACGGTTTTATACTACATACTTTTACACTTTGAACACAAGTACGGAAACGAACATTCCACGTACGGGTTTGAACAAAAAGCCTCAATTCAATTATCATTAGTTACACTTGCAGGGTGTAAACGTGAACTTATATTATGTGATCACATGGGCTTGACGAGCCTCATTCGGACGGTTAGCTACCGTTAGCGGATGAAATATATTTTCGGGTCTAGTGTATGTTCTAACACTACAAAAAGGGTGCAAAACAGTTAAGTTTGATAATTGGGTGCCCGCGAAACAAATAACTTTGGAATGCGAATGATTTAGATAATCATATTATATTAAATCTTGTGGTTCAAATGCAACGTTTACTAAAACACCTATGATTTCACCAACGTTTTCGTTGACAGTTTTCTATATGTTTTCTCAGGTCCTTGAAAGCTACTTGATACATGCTTCCGCACTCTTTTTGATACTTGCTTGGATGTCGAGTATACATGCATAGTTGGAGCGTCTTTTGACTACTTTAAATTGTGTCGCATAGGTTTCATTCGTACGTTAAACATTGTTATGTAACTAGTCTTTTGAACTACATTTGTAAACTTGAAACATCCTTTTACTTATGAAATAAATGCGACATATTTTGGTCAAACGTCATGATAAAGACTTATGACCACGTAACGGGACCTAAGTAGTCGGCGCCGTCAAACATGATTTGGTCGGGTCGCTACAATATGTATATACATATATATATATACATATATATATATATATATATATATATATATATATATATATATATATATATATATATATATATATATATGTATATACATATATACATATATATATATATACATATACATATATATATATATATATACATATACATATATATATATATATATATATATATATGTATATATATATATGTATATATATATATGTATATATATATGTATATATACATATATATATATATGTATATATATATATGTATATATATATGTATATATATATATATACATATATATATATCCATATATATATCCATATATATATCACCATGTAGTTTTTTACAAGTTTTATCGTTCGTGAATCGCCGGTCAACTTGGGTGGTCAATTTTCTACATGAAAGTCATTTCAAATAATCAAGTCTTAACAAGTTTGATTGCTTAACATGCTGGAAACATTTAATCATGTAATTATAGTTTTCATTTAATATATAATCATGAAAAAGTTCGGGTCACTACATATAAGGACGAATACAATAACATATGGATATACATTGCGAGGTATTTGACCTCTATATGATACATTTTACAAACATTGCATTCGTTTTCAAAAGACAAACTTTCATTTCATCGAAAGCTGACAGGCATGCATACCATTTAATAATATATCCAAACTATAATTGACTTAATAATAATCTTGTTGAACTCAACGACTCGAATGCAACGTCTTTTGAAAAATGTCATGAATGACTCCAAGTAATATCTTTAAAATGAGCAAATGCATAGCGGAAGACTTCTTTAATACCTGAGAATAAACATTCTTAAAAGTGTCAACCAAAAGGTTGGTGGGTTCATTAGTTTGTCATAAATAATCATTTCATAATTTTTAATAGACCACAAGATTTCATTTTTTTATTATATGCCGGTCTGCTCACAGCTAAAAAATCATTCATATGAAGAACACCGGATGGGAATACGAAAAGTGCAAAACAATCTAACCGACGGTAGCTAATGCGACAATGCAAAACAATCTCACCGACGGTAGCTAATGCAACCAAGATGCAAAACAATCTCACCAACGATAGTTAATGCAACGTGCAATGCAAAACAATCTCACCGATGGTAGCTAATGCAATCTTTATAGAAATCGAACCATTTATCAAGATGCAAAACAATATCACCAACGGTAGCTAATGCAATCAAAATGCAAAACAATCTCACCGATGGTAGCTGATGCAATCTTTATAGAAATTGAACCACTGAATCCAAATAATTCTATCATAGAATGTTGTTTTGAGTACTTGTGTCTATTTCATCAAACATTTATTAAAGCAGCGCATGTATTCTCAGTCCCAAAAATATATATTGCAAAACCATTTAAAAAGGGAGCAAATGAAACTCACAATACTGTATTTCGTAGCAATTATGCATATGATGGCACTGAACAAGTGCAGGGTTGGCCTCGGATTCATGAACCTATATTAAGTATATATATTTATGTATTGGTCAATATCTATCTAACAACTTAGGTCAGTCGTAGTGTATCACAATCCTAATGCTCGAGACTGATATGCAAAAGTAAACAAAAGTCAACTTGACCCAAAATGACTTTCAAAATCTATACATTTTTATTATATACATAAAATATAGTCGTTATATATTTAAATATATTTATCAGATTTTTAATAGAGTAAATAATACCAGTCAATTATTAATAATTAAAATTTATATTAAAGTTTATATATAAGAAAAATATACCTTTATATATTTTAGGTAATAAAATTTATAAAGTTCACTTAATATCATAAAAATATAGTAGTATGTGTTATTAACGTAATTATATTATCTATGGTAAAAATATCTTTGTATCACATTTTTATTTGGTAAAATAATATTGATAATAATCATAATAACTAAAAGTTGTATTATTTTGTAATAATAATAATTATTATTATTCTACTAATAATAATAATATTTATATTTACTAATGATGATATTAATTATGATAAAATGATAATTCTAATCATGATAATGTTAATAATAATGATACTTTTTTTTATTAACTGTAATAATAATAATATTTTATAAAAATACTAATTCTATTCAAAATGATAATTTTAATAATAATAATACTAAAATGATAATAATAATGATATTTTATAATAACAATGATATTTTTATTAAAAATGATAATTTTATGATAGTTTTAATATTCATGATACTTTTAACAACAATAATAATAATAATAATGATAAAAATAACGAAAACGATATTTCTATCTGAATCAATATCTTACAATACTTTAATTTTGTAGAGACCCGTCCTAATCCATCTGGATGAATACATTACATTTGGTTACATCGCGAGGTACTTGACCTCTATATGATACATTTTACAAACATTGCATTCGTTTTTAAAAGATAACCTTTCATTACATAGAAAGTTGACGGCATGCATACCATTTCATAATATATCCAACTATAATTGACTTAGTAATAATCTTGATGAACTCGACGACTCGAATGCAACGTCTTTTGAAATATTTCATGAATGACTCCAAGTAATATCTCTAATATGAGCAAATGCACAGCGGAAGATTTCTTTCATACCTGAGAGTAAACATGCTTTCAAGTGTCAACCAAAAGGTTGGTGAGTTCATTAGTTTATCATAATCATTCATTTTTATCATTTTAATAGACCACAAGATTTTCATTTCCATTTCTCATAAATATACGTCCCATGCATAGAGACAAAAATCATTCATATGGATTGAACACCTGGTAACCGGCATTAACAAGATGCAAATAGAATATCCCCATCATTCCGAGACACCCGTCGAACATGATAATTTCGAAGTACTAAAGCATTCCAAATTCCAGAATGGGGCTTGTTGGGCCCGATAGATCTATCTTTAGGATTCGCGTCAATTTGGGAGTCTGTTCCCAAATTCTTAGGCTACCAAGCTAAAAAGGGGCATATTCGGCTTCGATCCATTCAACCATATAATATAGTTTCAATTACTTGTGTCTATTTCGTAAAACAGTTATAAAAACAGCGCATGTATTCTTAGTCCCAAAAATATATATTGCAAAATCATTTAAAAGGGGAGCAAATGAAACTCACAATACGATATGTTATAGTAAAAATATGCATATGACGGAACTGAACAATGCAAGGTTGGCCTCGATTCACGAACCTATATCAAGTATATATATTAACACATATAATCGTAATTGAATAAGTTTATGTATTATTATCAATTGTTATTTTAGTAACTTGTATGTTTCATTAATAACTAAATCTATTATTTTTATTTGATATACTTTAGATAAATAATTAGTATTTATTACGAAAATATTAATGTTGTTATGTGATATGTATTAAATATATTCTTATATAGCCATTTATTTGGTAAAATAATATTAATAATAATAAATAAAAATTTGTATCTTTTTATGATAATAATAATACTAAAAATAATTAGATTTAGTAATGATACTGATATTAATAGTTTTGATAATAATAATACTAATAATAATGATAACTATAATAGTAATTTTTAATATTAATGATAATGGTTTTAATCCAAATGATACTACTAATAATAACCTAATTAATAATACTAATAATAATACTTATAATAATAATAGTAATAATAATCTTAATATTAATATTAATGATGATACTAATTACAATAATATCACTTATGATAATAATATAAATGACAATCATATTACTATTATTCATACTTTTATAAATGATAAAAAATCATATTTTTAAGGATGATAATATTATTAGCAATAACAATAATAATAATAATAATAATAATAATAATAATAATAATAATAATAATAATAATAATAATAATAATAGTAATAATTATAATAAAAATAATAAATAGAGTGAAATTACTACCTCAAAGAAGTAGCCCTTAAAAAAATGCCCAAGTCTGGGTTTGAACCCGTGGGGTCCCGCTAACCCAAAACACTCATTAACCGTTCCTCTATTTCTGTCTTTCTGAAATATATATCGACCCATATATATACATAACCCGTTACCATCATCAACTATCATCACCAAATCATCTATATGTATTATCTAATCAAAGCATAATCATACTTATGATCATGTAATCTTTTTACTATCTTTTATCATCATAAAAATCTTTATCACCATGTATACCCTTCATCATCGATTCGTGATCATAATCATTATCAAATACCATAATATCATCACCATTAGTTCATTGTGCGTCATGATCACATACCCGTATCATCTTCATGTATTTTTATAACATCTATCATTTTTGTATATTATCAAACTATCCTTAAATTGACTTGCCATTATCAATAACTAAGTATCATCCTAATAACAATTATATATCCCGTATCATCCTCATCTTAGTACAATATTTCTCGGCCCAACTATCATGGCAACCCAATAATCCCACTAAGTCTAGCTCACCAACTATAATAAGCCCAAAAGGGGAAAGAAAATGACTCGGACCAATCAACAAGGCAATGGCCCTCGGCCCTACTGTAAAAAAAAACACTTACTCCATAATCATTGTATTCGGTTTATGAGAGTTTTTAAAATGGAAATAGAAAGATGTCGACTAGCTATCTTTATTTATTTAAATCCCATCATTGCCCAAGTAATTTAAATTCAGTTAATAAAAGCATGGTGGGGTTTTTCTTTGTTATAAATGTTCGGATATCAGACCAAATATTTCGGTGTATTATCAAACTTTATGCATAACCTCTTTTTAAACAGCACTCATATTCTTTATTATTACTTTCGAACTGGTCGGTAAAAAAAGATAGATATAGCCACGTATTATATTATCATGTGGGTGAAGTGGGGTATTTGGATCACTAAATCCCGTTCATCATTATTGTTATTGAGTGTCCACTATCATTAATCATCACCACCTTATATTAGTATAAAGAGAACTAGCAAACGTTGCATTATCACTCTTCTTATAGGAAACAAAAAATAACAATGGCAATGGATTTAATTGGGTTTGGTTTGGTGTTAGTGTACAACAGAAAAGAATAAAACACAGTAGCGAATAGTAGTAGTATCCGTAGCAACAATCGCGTAACTAGTGAATGTTGAGTAGTGGTTTCGTTGCTGTTTGAACAGAAATAAAGTGCAGTAGTAGGTAGCTGCATGTGGTGGATGTGGGTCGACAGAAAGCAAGGATAAAGAAGGGTGAAATGGGTTTAGTGTAGATGTACCTTTTAAAGTGATAGAGGTGGTGAGGTGGTAGTAACCGGCTGTGGTTCACGGTGGTGGTGATGAAAAGGTAGGGTGTTGGTGTTTTGAGAGATATATAAGGGTTAGTACTCTAAATATAATATGAGTGTGTTGTGGTTTGTAATCGTTGGTGGTGAGAATCTCTACTCATGTCTCCTTCGAACAACTAGAATGAGTAAAGTGGGTTTGTTTCTCTCCCTCTCCCTCTTTGATTCTCTAATAGAAGTAGTGATTTAGTTGGTTCGAAGAAGAAGTGGTGGTGGCATGGGTTTTCAGAGTTCACAGAAGAAGAAAAGATATGTAATGGTGATGGGTTTTAATGTGGTGTAGGGTATTGAAGTTTTACTACCAAGATATGGAGATTAGGAAGTTAAATGATTGTGTGAATAACTGTTAAGGTGTGATTTCATTGATAAATTGATTGTTCCTTACATGAATGCTAATACCGAATATAAATAGATAACATCTCAAACCTATTGGGCTAACCTTAAAAACCGAGCCCTTATAGAGATGGGCTTACAAAAGAAAAACATGAACATAATAATAATATTAACAATAATATCGACTAACATCCCCCCGCAGTTGGAGCGGGAGCTAAGCGAACGCTCAAACTAGTTTTGAACTCATCTAAAAGAACTGCAAGAAGGCCTTTGGTGAAGATGTCGGCATACTGATATCGCGATGGAACATGAAGAATGCGCACATGTCCTTGCGTCACAAGATCTCGCACGAAGTGAATATCAATCTCTATGTGTTTCGTGCGCTGGTGCTGAACCGGGTTACCTGACATGTATACTGCACTCACATTATCACAATGCACAACAGTGGCGGAAAACAAAGGACAATGAAGCTCCCGAAGTAGATTACGAAGCCAGCATGTCTCGGCAACAGCATTAGTAACCCCGCGTACTCTACTTCAGCACTAGAGTGAGATGGCATCAATTGACGTTTTGAGAATCATGACAGAAGGTTGTTACCCAAAAATACACAATATTCTGAGGTCGAGCGGCGAGTACTGGGGCAACCAGCCCAGTTAGCATCTGAGTAGGCTGTCAGAGATATGGTAGATGATGCAAAGAGATGTAAGCCTAGATCAAGTGTACCTTGGATATACCGGAGAATCCACTTAAGTGCGGAAAAATGCTGCTCTCGTGGGTCATGCATGAATAAGCATATCTGCTGTACAGCGTAAGCAATGTCTGGTCTCATGAAAGTGAGGTACTGAAGAGCCCCGGCGAGGCTGCGATATAATGTGGGATTAGCAACCGGTGGACCTGAAGCATTGAGCTTGGAGATGGTTTTGACCGGGGTTCTGCTCGGGTGACACCCCGTCATATCTGCGCGCTCTAGAATCTTAGTAGCATACTTCTTTTGAGATAAAAACATCCCTGAGGAGGTACGAGTAACTGAAATACCCAAGAAATAATTCAGCGAGCCAAGATCAGTCATGGAGAACTCCCGGTGTAGAGAGGAAATAATTCGCTGAAGAAACTCGGTTGATGAGGCAGTCAGAATAATATCGTCCACATATAGTAAGAGATATGCAGTATCGGTACCATGTCGATAAATAAATAAGGAAGTGTCACATTAGCTTTGCTGAAATCCGACACTCTGAGCATAGCCTGCAAATCAGTTATACCATGCGCGTGGAGCTTGCTTCAATCTGTAAAGGGCTTTCTGCAGGAGACACACGTGATCTGGTTGTGAAGGGTCGTGAAAACCTGGAGGCTGATGCATATAGACAGTCTCAGAAAGATGACCATGAAGGAAAGCATTCTTGACATCTAGCTGGTGAACGGGCCAGTTTCGAGAAATGGAAAGACTGAGAATAGTCCGAATGGTGGCCGGTTTAACGAACGAGCTAAACATCTCATCACAATCAATACCAACCTGCTGGCTGTGACCATTAGAAACTAGTGGAGCCTTGTACCTGCTCAATGTCCCATCAGCATTAAACTTGTGCTTAAACAACCACATGGAGCGAACTATGTTCGTGTTCGAGGGGCGGGGCATAAGAGTCCAAGTACCATTTTTAATTAAAGCATTATACTCTTCGGTCATAGCGTGTTGCCAGTTAGGGTCATTAAATGCATAAGAATAAGAGGTAGGAATGGGAGAGGTGGTGGAGACATGAAGATTTAGACGTTGTACGGGTTTGGTCGTGCCAAGGCGATGACGAGTGGCCATAGGATGAGTGGAGGAAGTGTTGGTAGTGGTTGCGGTGTTAGTGGTAGTTGAAGTTGTTGGATTTGGTGGATTTGTTAAGATATGAGGTGGTTGCGGTGGTGGTGAGAGAGGTGTGGCATTTTCGGGTGAGGTTGGTGTTGTGTGATCGGATGCAGGTAGTGATGAGGGAGAGTTATTTTCAGTGAAGCTATGAGAGAACTAGTTAGGTGGTGGATCTAGGAAGTTGTAAGAAGTGATAGTGGTGGTAGGAGAAGGAGAGGGTAGGAAAGAACTGTATGGAAACGAATTTTCATGGAAGGTAACGTGGCGTGATAATATGACTTTGTTGGTGGAGAGATCGAGCATCGATAGCCTCGATGATTAGATGGGTATCCAAGGAAGATGCATGGAGTAGAGCAGGGAGCGAATTTGTTGGCTGTGTTTAGATGAGGGTAATAGAGGCAACCAAAGACACGTAGTGTGAAATAGTTTGGTGGATTTTTGTAGAGTCGTGTGTGAGGAATATCGTAGTTAATGGTGGAAGATGGAAGAAGATTTAGAAGGTAGGCGGCCATGTGTAGTGCCTCTGTCCAGAAAGTTGGAGGTAAGTTTGCTTGAAATAGGAGGGTGCGGATTAGGTTTTTTAAGGTGCGGATCATTCTTTCAGATTTGCCGTTTTGTTGGGAGGTTTGGGTGTAGGATAGATGAAGTTGAATGCCATTTGATTGGAACAGTTGGTAGAAAGGGGTGTTATCGAATTCACCCCCTTGATCATATTGGAAAGCTTTAATTTCAGTGTTGAATTGTGTTTTAATGAATGCGCGAAATTGTACAAATATATTGAATACTTCAGATTTATTGCGTAAAGGAAACACCCATAAATAATGGGAGTAATGATCTAAGAAAATAACATAGTATTTAAAACCACTAAGGCTTAAAACTAGAGAAGCACATAAATCAGAATGAATAATATCAAATGGAGAAACAACATGTGAACTAGAAGTACTGAATGGAAGTCTCACGTGTTTGCCAAGTTGGCATGCATGGCAGAACTCAGGAGGCTTCGTTTTATTACAAGCTATGTAGTTATTAGAAACAAGACGATGAAATGATTCAACGCTGGGATGTCCGAGACGTTGATGCCATGTAGTGGAGGTAGTGAGGAGAGCATGTTGGACAGGTGTAGAAGACTGAGGTGTGAACGGGTAGATATCTCCGGTGCTATCACATCGGAGGAGCAAACGATGAGTCAAGTAATCTTTGACAGAAAAAACCAAACTCGTCAAAACAAATAGACACTTTATTATCATGGGCAAAACGATGAACATAAATAAAGTTTTTCACAATGTTAGGTGTTACAAGAACGTTATAAAGGTAAAGTGGTCGGTGGATATTAGGCAACACGCAATGACCAGTGTTAGTGACGGGAATGTTGTTCCCGTCGCCAACGACAACCGAAGGGTACATGCAATAATTAAAAATTGTACTCAAATTATTAATGCTAGATGTAAGATGGGTGGAAGCACCTGTGTCCATATTCCAATCTACTGGACCACTATGTTGACTGCTCCAATTAGTAAACTAAGGTGTTGAGGTTTGATAAGTGGGCTGACTGTTTGATCTGGGTTGCATGTAAAAAGTATGAGGCCGTCCACTCTGGCCCAATTTGTGAGGCCCAATTTGAGAAGAAAGGCCAGACTGGTAAAAGGAATTTGGTTCAGTGTTGAAATAAGTCTGTGATCTATTTTGGGCTATGCCATAGTGGGCCAAAATTCATCCTGCACTTTTATTATATTCAAGAGCTGAGTTGAATTTAGGGAATTTAGATCGTAGGTCTGTGTGGTTGCAGCGGCCATCGAGATTATTTATTTGGTGAAGACTTAAAACTTACAGATTGTAAAATGATAAATTTATGGTTGAGGTTAATGATCATAAAAGAAATCGATAAAAAATGCTTACAATAACAATGACGTATGCAACTTTGTTGAGAAACGAGCCGATGCTTTATGCTAGTATGATAATAACATCCACGTGATCCCTTTCTTTTTTCTTCTAATTTTATAAATGGCGGTTCCTAGAATGGATTGGAATATTGATGTATAAAAAAGATTAAAAGATGATTTCTAAAGAATGAATAAGATATGATGATGAAATTTGTTAGATGCTGCAGCGGTAGTATGGCGATCGGCTGGCAATTCTTTTTTTTTTTTTGTATTAGGTTAAGCTCTTGATATCAAGTTAAGGTGCGATTTCATTGATAAATTGATTGTTCCTTACATGAATGCTAATACCGAATATAAATAGATAACATCTCAAACCTAATGGGCTAACCCTAAAAACCGAGCGCTTATAGAGATGGGCTTACAAAGCATAAACGTGAACATAATAATAATATTAACAATAATATCGACTAACAATAACATGTAGCACTCGTTTGTTTTGTAATCAAATTGGTGTCGACTGGATACTCGAGCAAGAGATGAAGACAGATGAAAGAAGTAAGAGTACATAAAGCATGAGCACGATGGGTAACAGAATTTGGATTGTTCCTGTGGCCAAATTTCTGATTGGTACTTGATGAATCAATTATCTACAGCAAGAATTGTCAACAGAATTCATTCCTGTGTTAAGGTTTTTATATATCAGATATGATTTTTAAATAAATAAAAAAAATGCGTACAAATATGTAATTATATAAATATATAACTGTATTTATATATATGTATATCTGCATATGTAATTTCATATGTATATAACATTATTTTGTATATTTATATATATATATCTGTAATTATATATTTGTTTATGTAATTTAATTTTAACTAATATTATTAATTGTTAATATATTAATGATAATAATATTGTTAACGATTATAATAATAATAATACTAATATAAAAGAATAATAGGTTTAATTATGAAAATGATAATAATAATATCATTACTTACAATACTAAATTATATATTTCAAATAAAAATAACAATTTTAATAGTTCCGATATTAATATTAATAATAATAATGATAATTATACTAATATTATTAATGATAATAATAATATTAATAATAACAATATTATAACAATTGATATATATATATATCAATTTCACATTATAGATTTTATACATTTCAAATGATATTAATAATACTAGTGTTGACATTAATATTGAAAGTAATTGCAATTTTATTATAACATCTATAGTTATACATGTATTACGTATATGTATTGTTACTTTTGTAATACTTATTATTCATACAATATATCCTATAATAACTTTTATTTATTATCCATTATTTCTAAGATTACATTATATTAGAAATCACATATGTTTCTAATTAGATTCACTTTTTATAATAACATAATGATTCTGTTTTATTATTTTACATTTCAAATTTTGTATTTATATATATATATATATATATATATATATATATATATATATATATATATATATATATATATATATATATATATATATATATATATATTTAATTACATATTTACTTACAAAACAAATTGTTCGTGAATCATCGGAAATAGTCAAAGGGTAATTGCATATATGAAAACAGTTTAAAATTTCTTGAGATTCAACTTAACAAACTTAGCTTATCGTGTCGGAAACATATAAAGATTAAAGTTTAAATTTGGTCAGAAATTTTCGGGTCGTCACAAATTTCATCATGATACTTATACTCATTATTTCCTAATCAATTTGTTTAATAGTGTTTAGTCTTCTTTTATATCACTTTCATAATAATGATAATAATAATAATAATAATAGTAATTATAATTAGAAGATACTAATATTAGTTTTAATGATAATGATAATAAAAAATATTATAATAATGATAATACTAATAATAATAATAATAATAATAATAATAATAATAATAATAATAATAATAATAATAATAATAATTATACTAATAATAATAATAATATTAGTAATGTTTAATAATAACCTTAACGATAATAACGATATTAATAATAATAACAATAACAATTTTTAATGATAATACTTTTATTAATAACGATAATAATAATAATAATAATAATAATAATAATAATAATAATAATAATAATAATAACGATGATAGTAATAATAATCATTATAATAATAATACTAACATTAATGATAATTCAATTGACGATATCTTTTAATCCGTTCATCGAAATCATACGCTTTCTAAATGAAAAGTTATTAAATTTTCCCCAGCTTTCCAATGACATTCATATCATATACCTTATCTCAGTAGCATATGTATTAAATTCATGATCTATCATAACTATATAACGACAAAATTAAACATACAAGCATGCATAATCATATATGCTCGAGCACTAGTCAGGGATACACTATTAATATATAAAAGATAAGATATGAGTGCTCACGTATCAATATTGAAATTCAATATTGCAGGAAAGTACGTAGATGCAACGGAATTGATAAACGCTAGATTGACCTTACGAGCATACCCTACGAACATTACACATAACCTCCATAGCTATAACCCATAATTTCCTTAGCTCTATCCCGTTCGAAAAACGATTTTGAAATCACTTGAACAGCACTCTGTCGTAATATTTTTATGTATAATACTACTAATAATAATACTCCTAACCATAAGATTAATAATAATATTAATCTTCAATAATAATAATAATAATAATAATAATAATAATAATAATAATAATAATAATAATAATAATAATAATAATAATAATAATAATAATAATAACAATAATAATAATAATAATAGTAATATAAATAAATGTATACGGAGTAATATAGATAACTGAATGTGTGTGTGTTTGAATGCAGAACCCGACGAGTTTTATAGAGTTTTGCTGTCCCATGGTGCCATGCTATCGCATGGCTTTAGTGTTCAATACTCATGCGATCGCATGAAATCGTTTTCCAGCTAGAATCAATTGTTTTGCTCTTGCCGACACTCGATTAATTATAATTATTATATATAAATTAATATTTAATCTATATAATTAATTATATATTATATTGTATTCACGTGCAAAGGTGACTTGTAATTTTTGTTTCAATAATTTGTATGTTGTCACTCGACTAATGTCCCGGTTCCGGTTTCTTGAACGTTAACTCGTACAATGAGAAAACTAGTGCTTTACGTTTCGCGGTACGTACCCTTAATAATAATTAGACTTATATCCCAATAATCTATATTATAAGAATAGTAATCTATACCTTTGAGTATTATGGTCATTTGCTTCAATAAGTCAATGTCTCGTTGGTTATCAAAATATATTATTTTAAATCAAATATTTTATGGCTAAGTTAATATTATTTTTATCACTTTGTAAAATATAAATATATTTTCATAAATTTGTACACATTATATACAATTGAAATATTCATTTAATAATATTTAATTTAAAAAAAAAATTATATTTCAAAGTTTATTTTAAAATCGTTTAAATAATAGAAATAATCATATCACTATCGTTTACGCTTTAAAACTTAATTTGATATAATTTCTTTATGCATTAACGTTTATTTTAAAAAACATATCTAAATATCAATCGAATCAAATAACCAATGTTACTATCATTTATGATGTGTGCAGAGGTGTATACGAAATAGTTATATTTTTATTGCGAAATACTATTAAATACGATACAATTTTACACAAGTTATTTATTTATTTATAGAGTGGATATACCTAAACCTTGCTACAACACTTATAGGCAGTGTACCTAATCGTACAGTAGTGTAGTTTTTAGTAAGTCCGGTTCGTCCACAGGGAACTAGCCAAGTTTAACGCTATATTTTTTAAACTATATTTGTATAAATATAAATATAAATATATAAGTAGTATTATTATTATAAAAGGGGGTTTTTTACCGTTTAATGATCGGTTTATCGATTTTAAAACTTTAGTCGCAGTTAAAACCTAATGTAAAATATTAAAAATAAATATAACTTAATTTAAAGTGTAAAGTAAATGACAATAATTAAAGTGCAATAAATTAAAGTGCGATAAATTAAAGTGCGATAAATAAAATGACGGTAAATAAAATTTTAATAATTAAAAAGTACGATAATTAAAAGTTCGAAAAATAAAATGACAGTAGATAAAAGTGCGATGAAATATGAAATAAAAGAATTATGCTTATTTAAACTTCCGTAATCATGATGTTTGATGTGTTGATTTTAGTTTATTATCATGGGTTAATTGTCCTTTGTCCTGGTTTATTCAATATGTCCATCTGGTTTTTGTCCATAACAGTCCATCAGTCATAAATATAAAGTGCGAGTGTCCTCATCAATTTATCCTTATATCCGAATTCAAATATTCCAACTAATTGGGGACTTAAATTGTAATAAGGTTTTAATACTTTATTATCAATTACACCAAGTGTCCTGGCATATAATCTACCCCTGTTTTAATGAGTCCATTGACTATTAATTCATTCCCGTGTCCTGTCAAATGAACGATTATTAGTACTTATAAATATCCCGCCCATCGTGTCCGATCGAGTGTATATGGTTATTTATAGGTACGTCCAATTGTAAATCTTTATATTAAATTAACGAACTATCATTCAATTAAACAAATATATAGCCCATTAATAGCCCATAGTCTAATTTCCACAAGTGTCGTTCTTTTATCCAAACCCCAATTATGGTACAAAGCCCAATTACCCCGTCTTTAATATTTTAGCCCAACATCACGATTACTTCAATTTAAATAAGCATAATAATAACTTAGCTACGAGACATTAATTTAAAAAGGTTGAACATAACTTACAATGATTAATAATAGCGTAGCGTTACACGGACAGAATTTCGACTTACACCCTTACAACATTCGCTAACATACCCTTATTATTATTAATCTTAAATTAAAATTAAAATATATATATATATATATATATATATATATATATATATATATATATATATATATATATCAAAGAGTGAGAGATTGAATTGAAAAAGGTGTAAGAAATTCGGCTAAAACACGCAAAATTTATAGGACCTGACCTCACTGTTGCTGCCATGCGATCGCATGGGTTTATAACTGCCAGGCCATGCGATCGCATGACCCACTGGGACAGCTCACATTTGCTTGTTTTCTTGTTGCCGACGTTTTTAATATATAATATAATAAATATATATATATATATATATATATATATATATATATATATATATATATATATATAATTTTAAGAATTAATTATATATTATATTATATTCATGTGCATAGTTGACTTGTAAATTTTTAGTCCGTTGCGTCGAGCGTTGAGAGTTGACTCTGGTCCCGGTTCCGAATTTTCGAACGTCCTTGCGTACAATTTAATATCTTGTACTTTGTGTTTCACGGCTCGTACACTTGTAACTTTTAGACGTTTCTCATCAATAATTTGAACCACTTTGATTGTACTTTGTACTTTTTAGCTTTTTGGTCATTTGCGTCTTCAATTCGTCGAATCTGTCTTTTGTCTTCACCTTTTATTATTTAAACGAATATCACTTGTAAATAGAACAATTGCAACTAAAAGCTTGTCTTTCTTGAGGGATAATGCTATGAAATATATGTTTGTTTTTAGCATTATCAAATATTCCCACACTTGAGCGTTGCTTGTCCTCAAGCAATATAGTCTTGAAATAAAAATACTAGAATCACTTCTTTATTCTTCACACTTTGTACATCAGTGATTTCTATACGGCGGTATGAACAATGGTAGTAACGATGTGGTTTACAGTCCCATATGACTATGAAAGTTTAGATCCTTAAGGAAATTGGATCTTTATGAAAACATTTGATCTTTTTGAAAATTCAATCTAGCTTTTACCCTAGATAAGTTTTCTGGAATAACCCTTCACCGGTGTTTGCAAATTGCTTTTGTGGGTTTTGTGGGTTTCAGATTTGAAAATTTTAGCTCAAAACTTATGGTTTTGTGTCACCCACTTGCTAACCTTGTATTCGAAAAGCAACACGTCCAGTATACTTGCTCCGTATATTACCTTTCGGTAAACTACCGTCCGGTTGTAAAGGAAAGCGTTGAACAAGCAATTGTTAAGGCAATGTCCCGTGACATGCTTTTAATTATGGTCTATATCGTGTCGGATGCAATTACTATCCTTTGTAGGAGCAATAGTAAATATCACCCTATAGTTTTTCGGTCTGGCACAAGGTCCTGTCTTCGACCATGCTATGCAACCACCGTTCTTACGGTTGACACCCGATTTGGTTCAGGTGACCTAATGAATTCCAGTGAATTCTTAGGATTTTCCGTTCAATGGTAATGAACGCATTAAAAAAGGGTTTTCAGAAAACAAATCGGTTTATAAGTTTGATCAAAATATTTTCTCGTTCAAGCTCGAGTTTAGATATCATTGAATTCCATGAGTTTGAATTCTCAATCTTTAAGGTCAATCTCAAGGATTGAGTAATATCAGTCTTAAAAGCTGATTTTTGTTCTTTAAGGAGATTATCCTTTCTGGGGATCTGATTCATTAGTCTTATAAGCTAATTTTCATGGTGCCCCCCATTGTACGAGACAGATCCTCTCATGGTTAGGATAAGTCTGACCACTTGGCAACCCTGTTTGATGCTGAGGTCCGTGGATTTCCAGCTGATTTTCGAGAAAACCTTTCAAGGTTTTTCGTAGACTCTACAACTAGTCTGGACGACAACTTCCTGACCTAAATCAAGAAGTGTGTTTCTTTTTCGAAAGACTTTACTTCCTTTTAATGATGGAATTGATTCATCGTGTAGATCCATCTTTTCTCTCAAATATATTACAATTTTTCGGGTAAAACAATTAATTTCGTTCAAAACAAAAGTATCTTTAATTATTTGTACAAAAATATGTGACATATGTTCTAAATAACTTGGTAAATTTTTCCCACACTTGGCTTTTATTTTCCTTTCTTTGCCTTTTTATTTTCTTCTATTCCATTTTAAATGAATTCTAACATTTTGGGTTGTTTCTCAACTTATATCCTTTCCGAGGTAACAATAATTTCGGTGTTAACACCTAGTTTTATCATTCATAAATATGTATAAACATGATTTTGAATTCATTTATTTGAAATTTTTTAAAAATTTTACTAGAATTGGGTAGTCAGTATATAAGACTAGGGTTGTTCTTTATTATCAGAGAGCACTAGATTCTAATACAACTACTGCGTTACTAGTATTTTTAATGGTAACCAAGTGTATAAGTCAAAAATTTAAAAATCCGAAAGAATTTAACTCATTCCTACACTTAAGATTTTGCAATGCCCTCATTTGCAAGAAATCAGTAATAATTTAAATTATTGAGGGTGATTAGCGTAGAAAAATGATTAAATTTTACCAAAGTTCCCAAACATATTGGCGTTTGTTTATTGAATGATAAAAGGTGCACATCATTTGTTCATTCTGTCTTGTTGTTACATCACATTTGTTTTTCGTTTTATCATCAAAATTAGTAGCTTTTGCTGAACTTAATGCCAGTCTTTGAAAGTTCGCTGTTTTACCCTGTTGTGTACAATTGACAATATACATACATACAAATAATAACATGCATGGTAATTTGAAATGGGACTTAACATCCCACTTTCAAATCAAATATGAAATATTAGTAAAACATAACAAAAATGTTAAAACTTACATAAAAGTATCACAATATTATATGTTTAAACATAAATAAATAAAAATAATAAAAAATACAAATCTCCAACAGGAACTGTATCAATCTGGATAGGGGTTCCAGTTCATGTCGTCGGTCGGGTTCCACGGTTGGTTATAGGTGTTCTGATAGGCCTGGTTAGGGTCGTAAAGAGTAAATGGTGGTCGCATATCTGGCTGGTGTGGAGGATAGTAAGCAGGTCGGGTCGGTACGTAGTTATTTGGTACCTGAGATTTGGTTTTGATTTTCTAGCATAGCCCCGATGGTGATAGCTGGCTCATGATCTGATGCTAATGATAGTGCCATCTATCATGCCGTCGTTGCCTAGAATGCTCGTACACATTCTCGGCATGCCACTGCTCGAACTGACTATGTCTAGCCTCGTTTGTCATTTCTACCTCATCTATACGCTGGTAAACGTCAGTAATAGCCTCCCTAATGACATCCCTAATGTCATCCACTTCCTCCATTTCCTCATCTGAACCTCTCTCTACCTGTGGATGACGACCATCATATGGTACTGCCTGATTGCGTCTGCTCTTTAATACATTTGCACCCTGATAGACCTTCAATCCTAAAGTGTCAACCTATTCCCTACATACCATCAGTGGACCCCCTTGATCCCTATCTATATCCAAATACTCTCCAATGAGAGTAACAAAAATACCTCCTTCTATTATTCCCCCGTCCTGTATTCCGGCTACAATTTTGGACAGATAAAAACCAACACAGTAGGGGATATTAATCACACCAGATTGAATCATAATTCAATATTTTCTTTCTCTCTATATTTATAATTTATATTTATAATTATAATTAAGTTTAATTTAAGATTAATAATAATAATTGGGTTATTGTAACGAATGTTTTACGGGTTTAAGTCGAAACTCTGTCCGTGTAACGCTACGCGATAAATAATCACTGTAGGCTATGTTCTTCCTTTTTAAATTAATGTTTCGTAACTAAGTTATTATTATGCTTATTTAAGCCGAAGTAATCATGATGTTAGAATAAATATTAAAGATGGGGTTATTGGATTTTGTACCATAATTCGGGTTTGGACAAAAGACCGACACTTGTGGACATTGGACTATGGACTATTAATAGATGGGGGTATTGTCTAATCGAAAGACAACTCATTAGAATCTGTCGAACCTATCTTCGAATTAGTTAATCAAATAATTATTAAATGATTATGCATGTCCTATTTAGTGACGTTTATACGACATCTTTTACGATCATTTAATTAATTATTCGGGTTGGGTAATTAATTATTCAAACTGATCAAGTGGGTAAATTAATGTTCATATCTTATTAAAACAGGGGTGGATTACATACAAGGGTAATTGGTGTAATTGTTAACAAAGTATTAAAACCTTGGATTATACGCAGTCGATAACCTGGTGTAACTATTAACAAAGTATTAAAACCTTGTTACAGTTTGAATCTCTAATTAGTTGGATTATTTGACTTCGGGAATAAGGTTAATTTGACGAACATTTTATAATTATGACCGATGGACTATTATGGACAAAAACCAGATAGGTATCAAATAAATCCAGGACAAAGGACAATTAACCCATGGTAATAAATTAAAATTAAAACGTCAAACATCATGGTTACGGAAGTTTAAATAAGCATAATACTTTTATTTCATATTTCATCGTACCTTTATTTACTGTCATTTTAATTACTGCAATTTACTTTATCACAATTTAAATTCTGTCATTTATATTATCGTCATTTATCTTTACGCTTTATTTAAAATCGACAAACCGGTCATTAAACGGTAAAAACCCCCTTTTATAATAATATTACTATATATAATTATATATATTTTATATAAATATAGTTGTTAAAAATATAGTACGTAATCACTAGCTCCCTGTGGAACGAACCGGACTTACTAAAAACTACACTACTCTACGATTAGGTACACTGCCTATAAGTGTTGTAGCAAGGTTTAGGTATATCCATTCAATAAATAAATAAATAAATAATTTGTGTAAAATTGTATCGTATTTAATAGTATTTCGTAATAAAATAAATAGCATTTCATATACACTGTTGCACACATCAAGTTTTTGGCGCCGCTGCCGGGGACTCGGTGAAAAACGCTTTATTTTATTAAAAACTATATTTTTGTAAAAATATATAAATTCTTATTTTGTAAAAATATTTTGTATGAATAATAAGTTTTAAAATATATATATATATATATATATATATATATATATATATATATATATATATATATATATATATATATATATATATATATATATATATATATATATATTTTATATTTAAGATTTTTTTTTAAATTAATAAGTATTTTATGTTTTTAAAATATAAATTTATTTTTATTTTCTATCTTTTATCTAAAAAAAATTAAATATATAAAAAAATCGAACTGGGCCAGATTATTTTCGAAGCTCAAAACAAATTTTAAATTAAAAACTGAACTGGGCCAAACTGTTTAAGCCCAACCAGCAAACCCAGTAATATTCCACTCCGCAATCGCGGAGCATCCTTGAGTAAGACTACGCGAGCGCGTAGCACGATCTGACTGGTCAACCTTTGCATTTATTACCAATTAGGGTTTATTATTATTATTATTATTTAAATCAATTAGGGTTTAATTATTTAATATTTATATATAGTTTTAATATAATTTATATTTTAAGTTTTAGTTATTATTATTTACATATTTATATTAATAGTTTTATATAAATAATATAAAAATAATATTTTTATAAAATTGTATTTTTATAACTTTAGTTTTCTTTTTGTACTTTGTATCTTTTTATTTGTTTAAATTCATAATTTTTATATTTGTCGTTCGTAATTAGTTTTAAACTTAGTATTTTGCCGTAGTTATTTTATATTTCTAGATTTTTAGGCTTTGCCGTAAAATCCCTTAAGTACTTTTTCTTTAGATTAAGATTTAGGTGCTTTAGAATTTTGCAACGCTGTTTTAAGATTTTAGTGCCTTTTAAGTTATTGCCGTTTTGAATATAAATTACCTTTAAGCTTTAATACCTTTAGACGCAATCTTTAATTTTTAGTTTTTAGACTTTTAAGTTTCGACGCTTTACTTTCTTATTAATATTTTTCAACTTTTTGTTTTTCGACGTTTGTTTTTCGACCTCTTATTTTTCGACGTGCTTTTTCTTTTTCATTTCTACGCTCTAGTTTTTAGGACATAGATTTTTATCTTCTTTAAATTTCGACGAAAAATTATTTTAAGCAATTAAATTGATAGACATCCAAATTTTTCTAGTTCGTAGTAATAGTTGGATTTGTTAGTGGCGAGTTGTGGGCTTCCGATTTAAAGGGTCCTGGCTACCTGCTGCATCTATTGGGTATTCGAAATGTGAGCAAAATCAGAAAAGTATATTAATTTGATAACTTATATAATTTTTATATTTATAACTAATAGGATATTCAGTGAATGCACAGAGCAAAACGTTCACCACCTTTCATACGTTCACCACCTGTAACTCGATCAAGACATCTAGCCAATATTATCACCGTTGATTTTTCTTTAGAATTATCATCTAGTCGAACAAGTACTCCAATTCAAATTTTCGATAATCCATTTTTTAACCCGATTTCACAATTGAGAACGCAGAGGATGTTCAAGGACAATTTCAAGATCCTGAACCACTAATCATTCCTCCTGAACCACAAACCGTTAAATCAGAATCTTCTAGTGATTCGGATTCAACAATTTCAAATATGGAAATAACGGAACCTCTAAGTATGGAAGATCGAATGAGAGCTACACGCAAGGGCCAAGGACACGCCATTATTCGACCAGACATTAATGTGCCAGATTATGAAATCAAAGGACAAATTCTACACATGGTAACTAATCAATGCCAATATAGTGGTACGCCAAAAGAAGATCCAAACGAACATCTTCGAACCTTTAATAGGATCTGTACTCTATTTAAAATCCAAAAAATTGAGGATGAACAGATCTATCTCATGTTGTTTCCCTGGACTTTAAAGGGCAAAGATTGGTTAGAATCGTTACCCGAAGGAGCGATTAACACATGAGATGTCTTAGTTGAGAAATTTCTTAAAAGATTCTTTCTGGCATCTAAAGCCGTGAGACTTCAAGGAGAAATTGTTACGTTCTTGCAAAAGGCAAATGAAACATTATATGAGGCGTGGACAAGATTTAGAAATTTTTTGAGAGGATGTCCTCAACACAGCTTAGATACTTATCAAATAGTACAAATATTCTACCAAGGTGTCAACGTAGCTACACAAAAAGACATCGACACAGCAGCTGGTGGTTCCATTATGAAGAAAACTGCTACCTAAGCTCACAAAATCATTGATAACACAGTCTCCCACACGCATGAGTGGCACCAGGAAAAAGATATCTTTCGTTCATCTAAAGCGGCTAGAGCCGATTCTTGCCATGACTTTGATTACGTTTCCGCAAAAATAGATGCTTTCGAGAGACGAATGGAAAAGATGAATAAAGATATTCACGTAATACGAATCAGCTGTGAGCAATGCGGTAGACCACACTTAATGAAAGATTGTCACATTGAGCAAACGATGGAACAACGTGAGAATGTTTCCTACATGAACCAAAGATCGGGAAATAATTATCAACCGCCAAGGCCAAACTTCAATCGAAATCAAAACATTCTTTACAATCCAAATGGACCCAACAATAACTCGTACAACCAACAAGGTCTGAATAACCAACCAACTCAAAACAACACTTTCAATCAACAAAGACCTAGCTTGTATAAACCACCACAACAAACCGAAGAGAAAAAGTCAAATCTGGAAGAAATGGTACAAAAGCTAGTTGAATCTCAAACACAATTTATTACATCTCAAACCCAAACGAATGAGAGGTTTGATCAGTCATTTAGAACTCAACAAGCTTCCATTTTGAATCTAGAAAAACACGTAGGTACTCTTGCTAGCATGATTAGTGAGAGGGAACAAGGAAAGCTACTGAGTAATACTGAAGTAAATCCTCGGAATGAGAATGTTAATATGGTGTCAACAAATTCTGAAAAACCAGCACCAGAAGATGGGAAGGTTTTAGATGTGAGTAACAATGAAGAATTTACACCACCACCACCACCCGAATATGTAAAGCCAGTGGTTGCACCATACAGACCACCCATCTCGTTTCCAAGAAAAGGAGTTGAGTGTGAGCAAGTGATAGGAAATAAAGTTTGTAATACCTTTGGAAAGAAGAATAAGAAGAATAATAAGAAAGTGCAAGAAACAAAAACAGTTGAAGTAAACCCGATGAAGACAGTTCCACCAAAACCTCCCCCCAGGTTAGGTGATCCGGATGAATTTATTGTTCCTTGTCTACTTAGTGATTGTGTCATGTATGATGCACTAGCAGATTTAGGTGCGAGTATAAGTGTTATGCCTCTTTCATTATATAAGAGATTAGGAGTAGGTGAGTTAAGTCCAACGGAAATGAGTGTTCGACTCTTTGATCAAACCATTAAGCACCCTGTTGGAATTGCTGATAATCTACCCGTTCAAGTAGGTAATTTAACCTTTCTAGTCGAATTTACTGTCATTGACATAGAAGAGGACCTAAACATTCCTCTAATTTTAGGTCGACCATTCTTAGTGTCCACCGGGGCGTTATTTGATGTAAGAGAGGGTACAATGACACTTAGTGATGGTGACAAATCGGTCACCTTTGTGATTCGAAAGTCTAAATCTCCACCAACCAAAACCGTTGAACCAATAAAAACGATTGATAAAAACCATATTGTTTTACCAACTCCAACGGTAGTGTTTAACAATAATAAAACGCCTAAGTGTGGGGAAGATGAAGTAACACCTAATGATGACTTGATAACAAAGAACCCCGTTGTTAATACAAAATTAAATTACCCCGTTATTAATAGTTCAATGAAGAAACTTATTAAACGGATTCGCGATGCTAGAACTAAGGGGAACTTTAAGTTATGTAACCGGTTAGTATCCAATCTATCGCCTAAAGAAAAGGCGAAACTAGTTGAATTTGTAGATATTACACAGGAATCCAACCAATGGCTTAAAGCAATAGTCACAGATATGCAAGTTGATTATGGTTCAAAAGAAATTGACAATGAAGTTAATCACAATTTCGACACCACAACTACCTAAGTGTGGGGAGATTCAAATGTTCTAAGAAAAAATGCTATCTAGAGTTAGTTGTTATGTTCTCGTGTAGTTCTGAGAATGGAATTCGATTGGTCTTTTCCACTAGCAGACACTAAAGAACTAGTTTTCTCCTCCATTCTGAATTTTTTTTTGTTTTGTAGGTTTTATATGAAATTAATATGCTTTTTAAATTTAAGTTTTGTGTAAATTTTAAACTAACAAAATTTACTTTACTTCATTAAGTTTAAAAAATAATTTCTAAAATTCATCGTAAGCTAAAGACTAGGTCATGGAACCAAAATTGCTTTACCCGAAGGCGGGGTGAAAAATTTTGTTATCATTATTTTTAATATTATTGATCTAAAGTATACCAAAAAAAAAAAAACCCAAAAATCTTTGCTTTTAAAACAATCACATTAAAAATGACAAATTTTAAATTTTGTCGAGGGACGGACTAGGTAAACGTACCGAAACTACCTAAAGTAAAAGGAAACAAAATTTTAAAAATTATTCATTTAAATTGTTTTAATATATAAAGGTTTTATAAAAAAAATTATATGTAAAAGTATGTATATATATGTTTGTAGTTTATCTCATGTACAAAACAGGGTAAAACATCGCACTTTCAAAGACTGGCATTAAGTTCAGCAAAAGCTATTAATTTTGATGACAAGAAGCAAAACAAATGTGAAATAACAAATGACGGAATGAACAAATGATGTGCACCATTTAAAACAATATTTTTGCAAACTCGGTATTTTTAATCACTTTTCTACACTAATCACCCTCATGAATTTATAATTATAGTCTGATTTTATGTAAATGAGAGCATTGCATGATCTCAAGTGTGGGGAAGGGTAATAAATTCTCTCGGGTTTACACTTAGTTTAATTTCCAAATTTTTGTGAAAATTTGAAAAAAATTTCAATTAAATGAATTCAAAATCATGTTTATACATATTTATGAACGATAAAACTAGGTGATAATATCGAAATTATTGTTACCTCGGAGAGAACATAAATTGAGAAACAACCTAAAACGCTAGAATTCATTTAAAATGAAATAAAGGAGAATAAAAAGGCAAAGAAAAGAATAAATAAAAGCTAAGTGTGGGAAGAATTTACCAAGTTCTTTAAAACATATATTACATATTTTTGTACTAGATTATTGCAGGTTCTTCTGTTTTGGAATAAATTAACTGTTTTACCCGGTTTATTGTAATACATTTGAAAGAAAAGTTGGATCTACACGATGAATCAAATCCATCATTAAAAGGAAGTAAGTCTTCCGAAAAAGACACGCGCTTCTTGATTTAGGTCAGGAAGTTGTCGTTCAGACCAGTTGTAGGCTGACGAAAAATCTAGAAAAGTCATCTCTAAAATCAGCAGGAAATCCACGGACCACAGCATCAAACTGGGTCGCCAAGTTGTCAGACTTATCCTAACCATGAGATGATCTGTCTCGCAAAATGGGGAGGGCTCCATGCAAATTAGCTTGATAAGACTAATGAATCAGACCCCCAGAAAGGATAATCTCGTTAAAGATCAAAAATCAGCTTTTAAGCCTGATATTACTCAATCCTTGAGATTGACCTTAAAGATTGAGAATTACAAACTCATGGAATTCAATGATATCTAAACTCGAGCTTGAACGAGAAAATATTTTGATCAAATTAAAATCGATTTGTTTTCTGAAAACCTATTTTCAATGCGTTCATTACCATTGAACGTAAAATCCTAAGATTTCATCGGAATTCATTAGGTCACCTCAACCAAATCGGGTGTCAACCGTAAGAACGGTGGTTGCATAGCATGGTCGAAGACAGGACCTTATGCCAGACCGAAAAATTATAGGGTGATCTTTACTATTGCTCCTACAAAGGATAGTAATTACATCCGACACGTTTTTGACCATGATCATCTGCATGTCATTAGACATTGCCTTAACAGTTGCTTGTTCATCGCTTTCCTTTACAACCGGATGGTAGTTTACCGAAAGGTAATATACGGAGTAAGTAACTGGATGCGTGCTTTCCTAATACAAGGTTAGCAAGTGGGTGACACAAAACCATAAGTTTTGAGCTAAAATTTTTAAATCTGAAACCCACAAACCCCACAAAAATATTTTACAAACACCGATGAAGGGTTATTTCGGAAATATTATCTAGGGTAAAAGCTAGAATGAATTTTCAAAAGATCAAATATTTTCATAAAGATCCAATTTTCTTAAAGGATCTAAATTTTTATAGTCATGTGGGACTGTAAACCACATCGTTACTATCATTGTTTATACCGCCGTATCAAAATCACTGATGTATAAAGTGTGAGAATAAAAAAAGTGATTCAAGTGAAGTGTGATTTAATTTCAAGGTATGTATTGCTTGAGGATAAGCAACGTTCAAGTGTGGGGATATTTGATAGTGCTCCAAATGAACATATACTTAGTCGCAATATCACCCCAATATGTAAAGTTTTTTGTTGTAATTGTTCTATTTTTATGTAATAATCGTTTAAATAAATAAGTGTGAAGACGTAAGACAAAAATGACGATTTGAAGACGCAAATGACCAAAAAGCTCAAATGTACAAGTTACAATCCAAGTGGTTCAATTTATTGATAAGAAACGTCTAAAATTGACAAGAGTACAAGCCGCGAAACGCAAAGTACAAGATATCTAAGCGTACGAAAAGAAGTTCAAAAATTCGAAACCGAGACATGAACCAACTATCAACGTACGACTCAACAGAGCTAAAATTACAAGTCAACTATGCACAAGAATATAATATAATATATAATTAATTATATATATTATATATTATAATATATATATTATATATTATATTATATTATACAAAGCCGCCCATGTTTTGTCCAAAAGTTTGTGAGCTGGAATCTTGACCTCCGCGATCGTGGAGGTTTTACCCTCTGCAGCTTCGCGATCATGGAGCTACCTGGGACAAAAATGCCTATAAAAGCCAGCCTTCTTATCAACGAAATGTACACCAGATTGAATCATAATTCAATCTTTTCTTTCTCTCTATATTTATAATTTATATTTATAATTATAATTAAGTTTAATTTAAGATTAATAATAATAATTGGGTTATTGTAACGAATGTTTTACGGGTTTTAAGTCGAAACTATGTCCGTGTAACGTTACGCGATAAATAATCACTGTAAGCTATGTTCTTCCTTTTTAAATTAATGTCTCGTAACTAAGTTATTATTATGCTTATTTAAGGCGAAGTAATCATGATGTTAGACTAAATATTAAAGGTGGGGTTATTGGATTTTGTACCATAATTCAGGTTTGGACAAAAGACTGACACTTGTGGACATTGGACTATGGACTATTAATAGATAAGGGTATTGTCTAATCGAATGAAAACTCATTAGAATCTGTCAAAGCTATCTTCAAATTAGTTAATCAAATGATTATGCATGTCCTATTCAGTGACGTTTATACGACATCTTTTACGATCATTTAATTAATTATTCGGGTTGGGTAATTGATTATTCAAACTGATCAAGTGGGTAAATTAATGTTCATATTTTATTAAAATAGGGGTGGATTACATATAAGGGTAATTGGTGTAATTGTTAACAAAGTATTAAAACCTTGGATTACATGCAGTCGATAACCTGGTGTGTAATTATTAACAAAGTATTAAAACCTTGTTACAGTTTGAATTCCTAATTAGTTGGATTATTTGACTTCAGGAATAAGGTTAATTTGACGAACATTTTATAATTATGACCGATGGACTATTATGGACAAAAACCAGATAGGTATCAAATAAATCCAGGACAAAGGACAATTAACCTATGGTAATAAATTAAAATCAAAACGTCAAACATCATGGTTACGGAAGTTTAAATAAGCATAATACTTTTATTTCATATTTCATCGTACCTTTATTTACTGTCATTTTAATTACTGCAATTTACTTTATCGTAATTTAAATTCTATCATTTATATTATCGTCATTTATCTTTACGCTTTATTTAAAATCAACAAACCAGTCATTAAATGGTAAAAACCTCCTTTTATAATAATATTACTATATAAAATTATATATATTTTATATAAATATAGTTGTTAACAATATAGTACGTAATCACTAGCTCCCTGTGGAACGAACCGGACTTACTAAAAACTACACTACTCTACGATTAGGTACACTGCCTATAAGTGTTGTAGCAAGGTTTAGTTATATCCATTCTATAAATAAATAAATAAATAATTTGTGTAAAATTGTATCGTATTTAATAGTATTTCGTAATAAAATAAATAGTATTTCGTATACACTGCTGCACACATCACCGGTGCTTGTAATCTTTGCACCATATTCTCTAAAGCCACTACCCAAGCGCGAAGCTCGTTGACTTCTTCTATTACACCGGGGTGGTTGTCGGTCCGGACGAGCAGATGAATAAGATCTAGAATCTGAGATAGTATATAATCATGACGAGATACTCTGGAAATGAGGGAGAAAATGGTGTCTCGAACAGGTTCGCCGATAAGTGCTTCAGGTTCTTCACCAAGAGGGAAATGTGGTGGATGGAAGGGAACGCCTTCTTCTTGTCTCCAATGATTAAGTAGGCTACGAACCCATCCTCAATTCATCCAGAATAGATGATGACTGATTGGTTGGTCCATTTCAGTTACACTACTTTCAGAGCTTGAGTGAAACTCCATATCAGAATCCGAGGGACTTGAACTAGTGGAGAGTTCCATTTCGTAAGATTGAATAAAAGATTTTTTGATATGAAATGATTTCTGGCTATCGGATGGTATTCTAATTATATAGAATATCTATATATATAACAAAAGATTTCGTAGATTACGGAGGAATTTACAGAATATGTCAGGCAAAGTTTACAGTAACAGATACGCCAAAAAATGAATTAGCAGATACGCTAAGATATGAATTTTGTCTATATACTATTTATGCAATTAATGCAGTAAGATGTGTCTAGACTAAGAATGATAAGAAGGTAATTTCGGACAGAAAATGATAAGTAAAACTTTTTGACATGCAGCTAAGGTCGAAGTCCAGACTTACGAATGCATCCTAACAACTATCAGTTAGACACACTAATGCAAGAGCTGGTTCGCTAAGACCACCGCCCTGATACCACATGAGACGACCCGTCCTAATCCATAAGGACGAATACAATAACATATGGATACATTGTGAGGTATTTGACCTCTATATGATACATTTTACAAACATTGCATTCGTTTTTAAAAAAAAACTTTCATTTCATCGAAAGTTGACAGGCATGCATACCATTTCATAATATATTCAAACTATAATTGACTTAATAATAATCTTGTTGAACTCAACGAATCGAATGCAACGTCTTTTGAAATATGTCATGAATGAATCCAAGTAATATCTTTAAAATGAGCAAATGCACAGCGGAAGACTTCTTTAATACCTGAGAATAAACATGCTTAAAAGTGTCAACCAAAAGGTTGGTGGTTTCATTAGTTTGTCATAAATAATTATTTCATAATTTTTAATAGACCACAAGATTTCATTTTTTATAATATGCCGGTCTGCTCATGGCTAAAAAATCATTCATATGAAGAACACCGGATGGCAATACGGAAAGTGCAAAACAATATCACCGACGGTAGCTAATGCGAAAATGCAAAACAATCTCACCGACGGTAGCTAATGCAACCAAGATGCAAAACAATCTCACCAACTATAGCTAATGCAACGTGCAATGTAAAACAATCTCACCGATGGTAGCTAATGCAATCTTTATAGAAATTGAACCATTTATCAAGATGCAAAACAATCTCACCAACGGTAGCTAATGAAATCAAAATGCAAAACAATCTCACCGATGGTAGCTGATGCAATCTTTATAGAAATCGAACCACTGAATCCAAATAATTCTATCATAGAATGTAGATTTGATTACTTGTGTCTATTTCGACAAACATTTATAAAAGCAGCGCATGTATTCTCAGTCTCAAAAATATATATTGCAAAAGCATTTAAAAAGGGAGCAAATGAAACTCACAATACTGTATTTCGTAGCAATTATGCATATGACGGCACTGAACAAGTGCAGGGTTGGCCTCGGATTCACGAACCTATATAAAGTATATATATTTATATGTTGGTCAATACCTGTCTAATAATTTAGGTCAGTCGTAGTGTATCACAATCCTAATGCTCGAGACTGATATGCAAAAGTAAACAAAAGTCAACTTGACCCAAAATGACTTTCAAAATCTATACATTTTTATTATATACATAAAATTTAGTCGTTATATATTTAAATATATTTATCAAATTTTTAATAGAGTAAATAATACCAGTCAATTATTAATAATTAAAATTTATATTAAAGTTTATATATAATAAAAATATACCTTTATATATTTCAGGTAATAAAATTTATAAAGTTCACTTAATATCATAAAAATATAGTAGTATGTGTTATTAACGTAATTATATTACGTATCGTAAAAATATCTTTGTATCACATTTTTATTTGGTAAAATAATATTGATAAGAATAATAATAACTAAAAGCTGTATTATTTTATATTAATAATAATTATTATTATTCTACAAATAATAATAATATTTATATTTACTAATGATGATATTAATTATGATAAAATGATAAATCTAATCATGAGAATGTTAGTAATAACGATACTTTTTATTATTAACTGTAATAATAATAATAATTTATAAAAATACTAATTCTATTCAAAATGATAATTTTAATAATAATAATACTAAAATGATAATAATAATGATATTTTATAATAACAATGATATTTTTATTAAAATGATAATTTTATGATAGTTTTAATATTCATGATACTTTTAATAATAATAATAATAATAATAATAATAATAATAATAATAATAATAATAATAATTATAATAATAATAATTATAATAATAATAATAATAATAATAATAATAATGATAAAAATAATGAAAACGATATTTCTATCTGAATCAATATCTTACAATAATTTAATTTCATCATGATACTTATACTCATTATTTCCTAATCAATTTGTTTAATAGCTATTAGTCTTCTTTTATATCACTTTCATAATAATGATAATAATAATATTAATTATAATTAGATGATACTAATATTAGTTTTAATGATAATGATAATAATAAATATTATAATAATGATAATACTAATAATATAATAATAATAATAATAATAATTATACTAATAATAATAATAATATTAGTAATGTTTAATAATAACTTTAACGATAATAACGATATTAATAATAATAACAATAACAAATTTTAATGATAATACTTTTATTAATAACGATAATAATAATAATAATAATAATAATAATAATAATAATAATAATAATAATTAGATAATAATAATAACGACGAGAGTAATAATAATAATCATTTTAATAATAATACTAACATTAATGATAATTCAATTGACGATATCTTTTAATCCATTCATCGAAACCATACGCTTTCTAAATGAAAAGTTATTAATTTTTCCTCAGCTTTCTAACGACATGCATATCATATACCATATCTCGATAGCATATGTATAAAATTCATGATCTATCATAACTATATAACGATGAAATTAAACACACAAGCATGCATAATCATATATGCTCGAGCACTATTCAGGGATACACTATTAATATATAAAAGATAAGATATGAGTGCTCATGTATCAATATTGAGATTCAATATTGCAGGAAAGTACGTAGACGCAACGAAAATGATAAATGCTAGATTGACCTCACGAGCATAACCTACGAACATTACCCATAACCTTAATAGCTATAACCCATAATTTCCTTAGCTCTATCCCGTTTGAAAAATGA
The DNA here is from genome assembly GCF_046630445.1 of Rutidosis leptorrhynchoides. Classification (NCBI taxonomy): domain Eukaryota; kingdom Viridiplantae; phylum Streptophyta; class Magnoliopsida; order Asterales; family Asteraceae; genus Rutidosis; species Rutidosis leptorrhynchoides. The sequence continues at coordinate 169,531,364 of NC_092337.1, forward strand.
TTTTGAAATCACTTGGATAGCACTCCGTCGTAATATTTTTATGTATAATACTACTAATAATAATACTCCTAACCATAAGATTAATAATAATATTAATCTTTAATAATAATAATAATAATAATAATAATAATAATAATAATAATAATAATAATAATAATAATAATAATAATAATATAAATAAATGTATACGGAGTAATATAGATAACTGAATGTGTGTATTTGAATGCAGAACCCGATGAGTTTTATAGAGTTTTACTGTCCCATGGTGCCATGCGATCGCATGGCTTTAGTGTGCAATACTCATGCGATCGCATGAGATCATTTTCCAGCTAGCATCCATTGTTTTGCTCTTGCCGACACTCGATTGATTATTATTATTATATATAAATTAATATTTAATCTATATAATTAATTATATATTATATTATATTCACGTGCTAAGGTGACTTGTAATTTTTGTTTCAATGATTTGTACGTTGTCACTCGACTAATGTCCCGGTTCCGGTTTCTCAAACGTTAACTCGTACGCTGAGAAAACTAGTACTTTACGTTTCGCGGTACGTACCCTTAACAATAACTAGACTTATATCCCAATAATCTATATTATAAGAATATTAATCTATACCTTTGAGTATTATGGTCATTCGCTTCAATAAATCAATGTCTCGTTGGTTATCAAAATATAATATTTTAAATCAAACATTTTATGGCTAAGTTAATATTATATTTTATCACTTTGTAAAATATAAATATATTTTCATAAATTTGTACACATTATATACAATTGAAATATTCATTTAATAATATTTAATTATAAAAAAAACATTTATGTTTCATATTTTATTTTAAAATCGTTTAAATAATAGAAATTATTATATCACGTATCATTTACGCTTTAAAACTTAATTTGATATAATTTCTTGATGCGTCAACGTTTATTTTAAAAACATATCTAAATATCAATCGAATCAAATAAGCAATGCTACTGTCGTTTACTTAACTAATTTGAAATCATATATATTCTCAATATTCATAAACACATTTCAAGTACACGTTGCGAGTTATTTATATATTTAATTTTAATAATTAATATCCTATTGTCTATATTAAAATTATATTATTTGAACAAAATGTTTTAATAATCAAATTCTACTGAATTGAAAAGAGTTTTCGCACGTTTGAAAATAGATCAATCGAATATTATAAAATTCAATTCTCCACTAACTTTTGTCTAACTTTCATTAATTGACACATTTGTTCTTACTTGTAAATCACTTTACCATTTATTCCGAATACCGTTAAAAAGGAACAATTTCTCAAATCAACGTGGACCTCACAACCAAGACCCCTAATCATAACATAATGTATCTGATAACTCAATCATTTGATATCTTCCTTTAATCCCATCGGCAAATACATTCATGTAAATTATTATACATCTAATACTTTGCGAACGTTTTCAAGTTATAATATATATACATATACATATACATATATATTCTTATCCATTTATATAACGGTTAGTGAATCGTCGAAATTTGATCGAGGTTAAATGAATGTATGAACACAGTTTAAAATTCTTGAGATTCAACTTAACAAACTTTGCTTATCGTATCGGAATAACATAAAGATAAAGTTTAAATTTAGTCGAAAACTTCAGGGTTGTCACATCTAGGAGGTGCATTAGTGTGTCTGATAGAGTCGTTAGGACGCATTAGTGAATCTAGACTATAACCGGATAGTTAATCATTGCATTCTGACTTGCATTTTCTATAGATAGCACTTACTTGACTACTTGTGCATTATATACTTGAATCTTTCTTAGGTGAACTTCTTAATTGTACCTAACTCTCGCCATGCGAATTCGTATTCTGTCACTTTCTAGTAACACACGTAAATTCAAGATTCATACACGTAAGGATGATGGTGACTTCATTAGTTATACTAGTTCGGGAACTTTGTCTCCCAGGTTGTTGTGACAACCCGGAAATTTTCGACCAAATTTAAACTTTATCTTTACATTATTCCGACACGATAAGCAAAGTTTGTTAAGTTAAATCTCAAGAATTTTAAACTATGTTCATGAAAGGACCCGTTCATATACATTATAAACGATTCACAATAGTTGATTACATTGCGAGGTATTTGACCTCTATATGATACATTTTACAAACATTGCATTCGTTTTTAAAAGACAATCTTTCTTTACATCGAAAATTGACAGGCATGCATACCATTTCATAATATCCACTATCCAAATATAAATTAATTTAATAATAATATTTGATGAACTCAATGACTCGAATGCAACGTTCTTCGAAATATGCTATGAAAGACTCCAAGTAATATCTTTAAAATGAGCAAATGCACAGCGGAAGATTTCTTTAACACCTGAGAATAAACATGCTTTAAAGTGTCAACCAAAAGGTTGGTGAGTTCATTAGTTTATCATAATCATTTATTTCCATCATTTTAATAGACCACAAGAATTTCATTTTCAGTTCTCATAAATATACGTCCCATGCATAGAGACAAAAATAATCATTCATATGGTGAACACCTGGTAACCGACATTAACTAGATACATATAAGAATATCCCCTATCATTCCAGGATCCTCCTTCGGACATGATATAAATTTCGAAGTACTAAAGCATCCGGTACTTTGGATGGGGTTTGTTAGGCCCAATAGATCTATCTTTAGGATTCGCGTCAATTAGGGTGTCTGTTCCCTAATTCTTAGATTACCAGACTTTAATAAAAAGGGGCATATTCGATTTCGATAATTCAACCATAGAATGTAGTTTCAATTACTTGTGTCTATTTCGTCAAACATTTATAAAAGCGCATGTATTCTCAGTCCCAAAAATATAAAGGGTAAAAAGGCAAATGAAACTCACCATACTGTATTTTGTAGTAAAAATACATATAACGTCATTGAACAAGTGCAAGGTTGACCTCGGATTCACGAACCTAAATTAATTATGTATATTTATGTGTTGGTCAATATTTGTCTAACAAATTAGGTCAAGTCATAGTGTACCACAATCCTAATGCTCGAGACTAATATGTAAAAGTCAACAAAAGTAAATTTGACTCAAAATAATTTCCAAAAATCTATACGTGATTAATATATAGTTTAAATATCGTCGTTTTATATTTTTAAATATTTTTAAAAGATTTATTAGAGTAAATAATATAATTTATTTATTAATAAATAAAATTTTATATTAAATTTATATAATAAAATATACTTTTATATATATTAAGTAATAAAATTTATAGGGTTCATTTAATATTATAAAGATAATATGATAGGTATTATTAAAGTAAGTTATTACACGTAGTAAAATATGTTTGTATCACATATTTATTTGATAAAATAATATCTATAATGATAGTAAGTAAAAGTTATATTATTTTGTAATAATAATTATTATTATAAAAATATCAATATTTATAATTACTAAGATGACATTATGATAAAACGATAATTCTAATTATGATAACTTTAATATTTACGATAATTTTTAATATTATCTTTAAAATAATAATTCTATTTAAAATAATAATAATAATGATATTTTATAGTAACAATGACATTTCTATTAAAATGATAATTTTTGTTAAAATGATAGTTTTAATACTAACGATACTTTTAATAATAATAGTAATGATAAAAATAATAAGAACGATAATTTTATCTAAATCAATATCTTATAATATTTTAATTTCATCATGATACTCTTACCCATTATTTCCTAATCGTTTCGTTTAATAGCTTTTAATTGTCTTTTATATCGTGTTCATAATAATGATAATAATAGTAGTAATCAAAATAATTAGGTGTTACAAATATTTGTTTTAATTACACTAATATTAATAATGATAGTTACTATAACATTATTAACGATAATACTAATAATTATCTTAATGATAATATAGTAATAGTAATAATAATAATAACAATCACAATAACCATTTTTAAATAATGATATATATATATATATATATATATATATATATATATATATATATATATTAATAATGATGATAATAATAATAATAATAATACCAATAATAATAATAATAATAATAATAATAATAATAATAATAATAATAATAATAATAATAATAATAATTGGATAATAATAATAATACTAATTATAACTTTAACGATAATAACGATAGTAATAATAAAAAAAATAACAATTTTTAATGATAAATCCCTTTTATTGATAAAGATAATAATAATGATAATAATAAGATAAAACTAGAACGATGATAAAAACGACGATAATAATAATCATTTTTAATAAAAATATCGAAAATTCAATTGATTATAACTTCTAATCCGTTCATCGAAACCATTCGATATCTAAAGGAAAAGTTCTTAATTTTTCGCTAGCTTTCCAAGGACATGCATATCTTATACCTTATCTCAACCGCAAGTGTAACTAATTCAAGATTCAACCTAACCTGTCTAAGGGCAATATCAAAAGTACAAGCATGCATAATTATACTCGAGCACTAGTCAGGGATATACTATTAGTATGTAAAAGTTAAATTATGAGTACTCACATATCAATATTGAGATTCAATATTGCAGGAAAGGTACTAGACGCAACGGAAATGATAAACACTATATTGACCTCACGAGCATACCCATGAACCATACTCAATCACCTCCATAGCGATAACCCATAATTTTCTTAATCCTATCCCACTCGAAAAACAATTTCAAAATCACTCGGACAACACTCCGTCGTAATATTTTATGTATACTAATAATATCTTGAAATAATACAGAGTAAATATATATATGTAAATCGATTGAGAGAGTTTAGAGAAAAATATTTTCAAGTTTCTATGAAATAATGAAACCTATTGAATTCTATTTATAATAGATTTTTGAATTATTAAAGTAAATTATTAAAGTATGAATTATTAAAGTGAATTATTAAAGTATGAATTATTAAAGTGAATTATTAAAGTATAAATTATTAAAGTGAATTATTAAAGTATGAATTATTAAAGTGAATTATTAAAGTATGAATTATTAAAGTGAATTATTAAAGTTAAAGTAAAGTAAAAATAAAGTAAAGGTAAAGTTTAAGTATAGTAAAAGTATAAAACTATGTACGTATAATACGCGTATAAATATATATAATATTAATTTAAATCGTTATATATATTTAATAAAATAAATATAAATATCGTTATCTTTATCATACTAGTTAAGTAACAAGTTGTCAAAAGTGGTTCTAGATATTTATAAAAGTTATATACGTTTTAATAATAAAGTTCTTTTTAAACTGAAACCGTTTTTGTACGTTTAAAACTAAATAGATCAATCGAGTCTTTATGAGATTCAATCTTCCACTATCCTTTGTCTAGTTCTCAATGATTGACAATTTGTTCTTATTTATAAATCACTTTACCATTTTCTGAATATTGTTAAAATGGAAAGATTTCTCAAATCAACGTGGGCCTTTCAACAGAGACTTGTAATCATAATTCAATATATCTGATAATTCAATCATTTGATCTTATCTTCTAATTCCGTTGATAAACATTTTGAAACAGATACAATCATATAAAGTATTTAATCTAATATTTTGTTTACGTTTCAAGTTATAATATATATACACATATACATATATAATCATATTCGTTTAATGGTTCGTGAATTGTTGGAAATTGGTCGAGGTTGAATGAATGTATGAACATAGTTTAAAATTCTTGAAATTTAACTTAACAAATATTGCTTATCGTGTCGGAAACATATAAAGATTAAAGTTTAAATTTGGTTGGAAATTTCCGGGTTGTCACAGTACCTACCCGTTAAAGAAATTTCGTCCCGAAATTTGAGTGGAAAGGTCGTAAATGATAATAAGTATGTTTTCATGATGCATACGGGCTGTAAATTAGAGTTTTATCATCAGCGAATAATTTGGATAAACAATCCATTTATATGAAGAGTACGAATGAAGCTAACATAGAAGCGTGAAATGAGTAAGTGTAGATTCATCTTATCATTTGACGTACATATGATTGATTCCTAGATTTCGAGGGATTTGAAGAAAATCTTCTTAATAAGATTTGGCTCTCCGGTAATCAAGGGAATTAGGATCCGCTTTAAATGCGATCGTCCATTTTAATTGTTCTGTCAGAGATTTTCTTATAAATTCACCTCCTTCATTTCCTTACAACTCACACCTTCTGTTGATGCATTTTATGCAAGTCCCTAGACATCTACCCACGTCCATTGCAGGTAGAACAGTTTACAGGCCACCATGATTGCTCGTTATTATCCTATCCGTGTATGTATGTGGTTACAGGAACTGCAGGAACGATATTTAGATGTTTGACTATGTTAGACTTAGTCAGACGTACGAGTGAAGCCTCACTAGTACGGCTGACAGGCTCATATGCACGATTGATGCTGAGCTAAGTCACAATTACAACCAAAATGAGAAGACACGAGTGAGTGATCACCCGTACGGCTGATGAGGCCAACTCGTACGTGTGATGAATGAATCATATGGGTGAGTCAACAGCAGGGGTATATAAAGTCTTATGTTTTTCATTTTAGGTTAAGCCTCTCATTTGTCACACACACTCAGATCTAGTGAGCTCCTCCGATTCTCTCTCAGTCCAAATCACCCAGGTGGTGAATAATAGCTCTAGGCGTTGATCTAATCACACTTGATTTAGTTGTGGTTTGACTAAATTAATCAAAAAAAAAAAACTTAACCTATTCACTAGAGGGTTTGATGCACTTATTCCGCCATTGTGTGAGTTAAATCTGTTGATTTCTAAGTTCCTAGTCATGTTTCATCATCTTCTATTCTTTCCCCCTCAACTCATATTTTAAAGTATTCATCAATATGCTCCATCCAGTTCTGATTCTCGATATACTTCTAACTTTCATATCGGTCATTCTTCTTTTTCATCTACCGCCGAAAGAATCTATTTACTTCTACTATACTCTTGGGTTTATAGTGTTTCTAGTTCTCCCGTGTCTTTATATTGCTATATGCATCGATATATATGGTTTATAATTTCTGGTATATCGTTGGGCTTTATATGTTCCCTTATATTTCAAAGTCTCTACTTCTGTCTTCTATAATCATTATCATTCACAGTTAATGCTCTCTTTTATTTGCTGCAATTTATACCCCAATTTCTATTTCGGAGTTTTGTCCTTTCGTTTCTTCTTCTTGCGATTAAGCACCACTTGTAATGGTCCAGAATTCACAGATATGAATTTCTGAATGAACATTGTTAATGTTCTAGGAAGGAAATTGTGATGGCACGATCTAGACTTGTTAAATTACTAGAATACCTTGGAAAAGGCCGAATCATCAAGAAATATTTTCTTGATATTTTAGAGGTTAAATAGAATACAAGAGTCGTATAACATGGCACATAATGATGTTATGATCTGTGAATCATCACGTTCCATTTAGAAACTCAGTATGACTTACTGTAATATAATCACGTTGATCAAGTGTCATTATATTATACTAATTCATGCTTCAGTTCCCAACACTACTTCAAAATATTCCTATTTTAAACTTGAATGTTTCAGAATTTAGAAACTAAAATAGTTTCTTTTATGATGTAATACAGATAGCGCGAAGAGGTAAATGATTTCAAATAAGAAAAATTAAGAAAATATCTTCAGAAATATGGAGAATATTTATAATGAAAGATATGATGATATTTTAGAATTTCTAATATCAGAGGATGATGAAGAATATTGTCCGCAGGGGTTTAGAGTCAGGAGCAAGGTATTCGTTAATGACTTCAGCAGGTACTGAATCATTTCGATCCTTTGAAGTCAGGTTCAGTCTTTGTAATTTGTCCACAGCCTCCTTCCTACTTTGCTCAATCCATTTTCTAGTTCCAAAACTTCTCTTTTTCTGCGCTTTGCCAGCACACTTCATCATTATCATCCAGCTTTTACCGTTTAAAGTTGTTTATAGTTTTTGCTGCTTCATCAGTATTTTTTCCATTTTCAGAGAACCAATTCTTAGTTCAGAGTGTTTTTCAGAAACTTCACATTCAAATTAAGTCCAGAAGATAGACGTTATATATACACATATAACTGTTGGCGTAGACATGATGCGAGATTTCAAAATACTGATTGCTAATTCCCAATGATTCGCATGGCAATTCTCATTACAAGATGCGAATGAGTAAATGATGGGGTTTCAATAAATAATTATAATAACTTTTTGGAGAGGCTAAATTCAAAGGGTAATGAAGTTGTTGGTACATCTGCTAATAATGTGGTGGAATGTAAAAGGTTCCCTGGTAACGATGGTGTATATCTCAAGGTTATAATAAGGTTAGTCTGACTAAAAAGTCGAAGTTGACTTGCTGGAGCTGTGACAAAACTGGCTACTTTGAATAGGAGTCGCAAAGTTATTTTTGCTAATAAATGCCAAAGAATCTGGCGCGGATACGTTGTTTAAACTTTTACTTTGGTTTCAAGAGTTTTTCGGGTACATAACTGTGGGTAACATGTGGTTGGATCATCATCTCGATTGCTCATCATTCGAAGTGTCTTCAGAAATTTTCGAAGGGTTTGAACACAGATTGTAATCGTTAACATACATTTGATGTTCTAACACAGTTTTGAAGTCAAAATATAGCTTGTGAAAGATGTAAGGATCTAAGAGTGATGATTTTGGTCATATCTCGAGTTGAATTTTGAGATTTCAAAATCAGAATATGTAATTAAATTTTGAATGAGTATGGTTGTTTTCATTTCTATAAAAGAATGTATATTGTTGTGAAAGTAGGGAGTATAATGGATGATTTGCTGAATCAGATTCGAAGAATGTAACATATTATTTGTGAATTTATATATCTCTCGGGTATTACCTACCCGTTAAAAAAAAAATTTCACAATTAATATTTTGTACAAAAGAATTTTATTACAGTCTTTATGAAAATATATATATGTATATTTTCTTCAGATGTAACATAGATTTAATGAGTTAATGTTAAATTAAACTCATTTGATTTACGGTTGAAACTAGAATTGAATAATCACTAAAGGCTTTAAAAAGTACATAACTTTTACGCAGTATTTCTTTAATGACATTGAAATTATGAATCAATACTTCGTTATTTGTTGATGTATGATGTTAAGTTCGTGGAATTCTTGTGAATTTCGCAAAGTACGAATGATGTTATCTGAAAAGTTTCGGGTACATCGATGATGAAAGTGTAAAATCAAATATATACTTGATTTATTATAAATTTGAATTTGTTGAATTGCGACAGAGATTGTAGTTAACGCTGGTTAAGTTGCGGCTGAAGGACGTACATTATTGCATATTTGTAATATGAATTAACCGAGTAGTTATGATTCACACACAATAGCTTAGCACGGAAAGATTTATTTCAAAAAAAAAAAAAAATATATATATATATATATATATATATATATATATATATATATATATATATATATATATATATATATAAAATATACATATAATTTCTTCAGAAGGAATGAGTTAATTCTTCATAACTCGTTGATACAATATACATGTTATTGATTCGTAATGATGTCCACAGTGATTATTGAACTGATGGAGTTTGTGATGTTATCGGTGTTGTTGATTCGGATGTTGACTGTACTGACGATGCTGGTAACGCTGAGGATGCTGTTGATGCTGTTGGTAAAGCAAGTGTAGCTTGTTAATCACACACCATTTTTGTCAGGGTTTCTACTCTTCCTTCTATCATTTTGGTTCGCTTAACTGATTTATGGTTAGGGCTAGATTAGATAATCTCTAAGACTTTAGATATTACATAATCGCCGCGGAATGTTTCTCCAATGAAGTTATGAATTAATACTTCATCAGTTATTGTTGTTGGTACTCCTTGGTATCTATGGTGCGTATGACGTTGATGCTCGTGGGACAGATTGTGAAGTTGAGGTTTACGACGCGGTTGTGGTTGGAGGTGGTAATGGTACTGTTGGCGTTGATGATGGTGGTACTGGTTATGCTGCTGATGCTGCTGCTGGTGTTTGTAATCTCTGCACCATATTCTCCAAAGCCACTACCCGAGTGCGAAGCTCGTTGACTTCTTCTATTATACCGGGGTGATTGTCGGTTCGGACGAGCGGATAAATAAAATCTAAAATTTGATGTAATATATAATCGTGACGAGATACTCTGTAAATGAGTGAGAACATGGTATTTCGGACAAGTTCGCCGGTAAGTGCTTTAGGTTCTTCGTCAAGAGGGCAATGTGGTGGATGGAATGGATCACCTTCTTCTTGTCTCCAATGATTGAGGAGGCTACGAACCCATCCCAAATTCATCCAGAATAGGTGATGACTGATTGGTTGATCTATTTCGGTCACACTGCTTTCGGAGCTTGAATGGGATTCCATTTCGGAATCTGAGTGACTTGAACTGATGACGAATTCCATTTCGTACGATTGGATAAAGGATTTTTTTTTCGATATGAAATGATTTTGGCTAACGGATGGTATTCTAATTACATAGAATATATATATATATATATATATATATATATATATATATATATATATATATATATATATATATATATATATATAGATCAAAATATTTCGTAGATTACGGAGGACTTTGTGGGATATGTCAGGCAAAGTTTAAAGTAACAGATACGATAAGATATGATTTAGCAGATATGCTAAGATATGAATTTTTGTCTATATACTATTCATGCAATCAATGCAGCAAGACGTGTCTTAGACTAAAAATGATAAGCAGGTAATTTCCTGAGGATGATAAGTAGTTAATTTTCGACACAAAATGATAAGCAAAACTTTTGACATGCAGACACGGTCGAAGTCCAGACTCACTAATGCATCCTATCGACTTATCAGTTAGACACACTAATGCAGACCTGGTTCGCAAAGACCACGGATCTGATACCAACTGAAAGGACCCGTTCATATACATTATAAACGATTCACAATAGTTGATTACATTGCGAGGTATTTGACCTCTATATGATACATTTTACAAACATTGCATTCATTTTTAAAAGACAATCTTTCTTTACATCGAATATTGACAGGCATGCATACCATTTCATAATATCCACTATCCAACTATAAATTAATTTAATAATAATCTTTGATGAACTCAATGACTCGAATGCAACGTTCTTTGAAATATGCTATGAAAGACTCCAAGTAATATCTTTAAAATGAGCAAATGCACAGCGGAAGATTTCTTTAACACCTGAGAATAAACATGCTTTAAAGTGTCAACCAAAAGGTTGGTGAGTTCATTAGTTTATCATAATCATTTATTTCCATCATTTTAATAGACCACAAGAATTTCATTTCCAGTTCTCATAAATATACGTCCCATGCATAGAGACAAAAATAATCATTCATATGGTGAACACTTGGTAACCGACATTAACTAGATACATATAAGAATATCCCCTATCATTCCGGGATCCTCCTTCAGACATGATATAAATTTCAAAGTACTAAAGCATCCGGTACTTTGGATGGGGTTTGTTAGGCCCAATAGATCTATCTTTAGGATTCGCGTCAATTAGGGTGTCTGTTCCCTAATTCTTAGATTACCAGACTTTAATAAAAAGGGGCATATTCAATTTCGATAATTCAACCATAGAATGTAGTTTCCATTACTTGTGTCTATTTCGTCAAACATTTATAAAAGTGCATGTATTCTCAGTCCCAAAAATATAAAGGGTAAAAAGGCAAATGAAACTCACCATACTGTATTTTGTAGTAAAAATACATATAACGTCATTGAACAAGTGCAAGGTTGGCCCCGGATTCACGAACCTAAATTAATTATATATATTTATGTGTTGGTCAATATTTGTATAACAAATTAGGTCAAGTCATAGTGTACCACAATCCTAATGCTCGAGACTAATATGCAAAAGTCAACAAAAGTAAATTTGACTCAAAATAATTTCCAAAAATCTATACATGATTAATATATAGTTTAAATATCGTCGTTTTATATTTTTAAATATTTTTAAAAGATTTATTAGAGTAAATAATATAATTTATTTATTAATAAATAAAATTTTATATTAAATTTATATAATAAAATATACTTTTATATATATTAAGTAATAAAATTTATAGGGTTCATTTAATATTATAAAGATAATATGATAGGTATTATTAAAGTAAGTTATTACACGTAGTAAAATATGTTTGTATCACATATTTATTTGATAAAATAATATCTATAATGATAGTAAGTAAAAGTTGTATTATTTTGTAATAATAATTATTATTATAAAAATATCAATATTTATAATTACTAAGATGACATTATGATAAAACGATAATTCTAATTATGATAACTTTAATATTTACGATAATTTTTAATATTATCTTTAAAATAATAATTCTATTTAAAATAATAATAATAATGATATTTTATAGTAACAATGACATTTCTATTAAAATGATAATTTTTGTTAAAATGATAGTTTTAATACTAACGATCCTTTTAATAATAATAGTAATGATAAAAATAATAAGAACGATAATTTTATCTAAATCAATATCTTATAATATTTTAATTTCATCATGATACTCTTACCCATTATTTCCTAATCGTTTCGTTTAATAGCTTTTAATTGTCTTTTATATCGTGTTCATAATAATGATAATAATAGTAATCAAAATAATTAGGTGTTACAAATATTTGTTTTAATTACACTAATATTAATAATGATAGTTACTATAACATTATTAACGATAATACTAATAATTATCTTAATGATAATATAGTAATAGTAATAATAATAATAACAATCACAATAACCATTTTTAAATAATGATATATATATATATTAATAATGATAATAATAATAATACCAATAATAATAATAATAATAATAATAATAATAATAATAATAATAATAATAATAATAATAATTGGATAATAATAATAATACTAATTATAACTTTAACGATAGTAATAATAAAAAAATAACAATTTTTAATGATAAATCCCTTTTATTGATTAAGATAATAATAATGATAATAATAAGATAAAACTAGAACGACGATAAAAACGACGATAATAATAATCATTTTTAATAAAAATATCGAAAATTCAATTGATTATAACTTCTAATCCGTTCATCGAAACCATTCGATATCTAAAGGAAAAGTTCTTAATTTTTCGCTAGCTTTCCAAGGACATGCATATCTTATACCTTATCTCAACCGCAAGTGTAACTAATTCAAGATTCAACCTAACCTGTCTAAGGGCAATATCAAAAGTACAAGCATGCATAATCCTAAATACTCGAGCACTAGTCAGGGATATACTATTAGTATGTAAAAGTTAAATTATGAGTACTCACGTATCAATATTGAGATTCAATATTGCAGGAAAGGTACGTAGAAGCAACGGAAATGATAAACACTATATTGACATCACGAGCATACCCATGAACCATACTCAATTACCTCCATAGCTATAACCCATAATTTCCTTAATCCTATCCCACTCGAAAAACAATTTCGAAATCACTCGGACAGCACTCCGTCGTAATATTTTATGTATACTAATAATATCTTGAAATAATACGGAGTAAATATATATATGTAAATCGATTGAGAGAGTTTAGAGAAAAATATTTTCAAGTTTCTATGAAATAATGAAACCTATTGAATTCTATTTATAATAGATTTTTAAATTATTAAAGTGAATTATTAAAGTATGAATTATTAAAGTATGAATTATTAAAGTGAATTATTAAAGTATGAATTATTAAAGTGAATTATTAAAGTTAAAGTAAAGTAAAAATAAAGTAAAGGAAAAGTTTAAGTATAGTAAAAGTATAAAACTATGTACGTATAATACGCGTATAAATATATATAATATTAATTTAAATCTTTATATATATTTAACAAAATAAATATAAATATCGTTATCTTTATCATACTAGTTAAGTAACGAGTTGTCAAAAGTGGTTCTAGATATTTATAAAAGTTATATACGTTTTAATAATAAAGTTCTTTTTAAACTGAAAACTTTTTTGTACGTTTGAAACTAGATAGATCAATCGAGTCTTTATGAGATTCAATCTTCCACTATCCTTTGTCTAGTTCTCAATGATTGACAATTTGTTCTTATTTATAAATCACTTTACCATTTTCCGAATATTGTTAAAATGGAAAGATTTCTCAAATCAACGTGGGCCTTTCAACAGAGACTTGTAATCATAATTCAATATATCTGATAATTCAATCATTTGATTTTATCTTCTAATTCCATTGATAAATATTTTGAAACAGATACAATCATATAAAGTATTTAATCTAATATTTTGTTTATGTTTCAAGTTATAATATATATACACATATACATATATAATCATATTCGTTTAATGGTTCGTGAATCGTTGGAACTTGGTTGAGGTTGAATGAATGTATGAACATAGTTTAAAATTCTTGAAATTTAACTTAACAAATATTGCTTATCGTGTCGGAAACATATAAAGATTAAAGTTTAAATTTGGTTGGAAATTTCCGGGTTGTCACAGTTCATACATTCATTTAACCTCGACCAAATTTCGACGATTCACGAACCATCATACAATTTAATATGAATATGTATATGTATGTATGTGTATATATATTATAACTTGAGAACGTTAACAAAGTATTAAACGTATAATACTTTAAGTGAACATATTTGTTTTAATATGATTATCGATGGAATTAGAAGATAATATCAAATGATCGATTTATCAGATACATTGTATGAATATAAGTCTCTGTTGAGAGGTCCACTTTGACTTAGGAAACTTTTCTTTTTAACAGTATTTGAAAAAATGGTAAAGTGATTTACATATAAGAACAAAGTGTCAATTAACAGGAACTAGACAAGAGTTAGTGGAGATTCCTATTTGATTTTTCAATTCATGCTTTACAACATTTCCCTCGTGATTTTAATAAGATAACTATTTTAACTTTCATCTTAAAGTTGGAACGTGGAATGTAAATAACTTAGACGTTGGATATCGACATTTTACATTAAGATGATTTCATACGTTTATCTAACCTTTGGACTTTATATCACGTTTCACCAACAAACGTTAATTTAAAGACTTGAAACCTATTAAGAGTATATTTAATCTTGCTTTTCTAAAACATTTTATGATATAAGAACTTCAACTATTATAATATTTTTAGTGAAATGATTCTTAAATATATATTTAGTTTTGGAAAACAAAGTTTTCATATTTATTTAATATTGTTTCAAACGTACAAAAATATTTTAGTTTAAGAAGAACTTTATTATTAAAACGTTTTATAAGATAATTTGTTCATAAGTTTTAAGGAATTTAATTAAAGCTTTGTATTATAAATTATATATATATATATATATATATATATATATATATATATATATATATATATATATTGTTTCAACAACATAAACATGATACGACATATTATTTTTCTACTATCTAAACGATTCCAAAATGAACTTGAAAATATAATTAGTTTTGAAAAACTAAATATTGTATTATTAAATAAATACTTCAACTATATAGGAACAAATTTATTTTTAAAATAATGATATATATATATATATATATATATATATATATATATATATATATATATATATATATATATATATATATATATATATATATATATATATTTTACAAGCGATGAAATATAATATAAAACGTTTGATCTAAAATAATATATTTTGATAACTAATGAGAAGTTGATTTATAGAAGTAAATGATCAAAACACTCAAATGAATAAGTTATATTTTGAGTAGGATAGTTTTTCATTGATTTGAGTCTTGTCATATATAAAGGTACATTACACGAAATATAAAATACCAGCTTTCTAAGCGTACGAGGCATCATTTGAAAAACTGAAACCGGGACTTTAGTCGAGTGTTAACGTACGAGACATCAGAATTAAATTTATAATTTAACTATGCACATAAATATAAATATATATATATATAATTATATAAATTAAATAAATATATAATATTATTAAAACTGTCGGCATCCTTGAAATCATTGAGGGTGAGCTGGATTCAGGAAGCTCACGATCGCGGAGCTTTTGGCCTTTGCCTCTTCGCAATCGCGGAGCTGAGGTCCACCAAACAGGTCTAAAAAACTCGATCGAATTCACCTCTGCACACACACATATATCATACTCCGTATTATTTATATTAAATTCATTATTATTATTATTATTATTATTATTATTATTATTATTATTATTATTATTATTATTATTATTAGTATTATTATTATTATTATTATTATTATTATTATTATTATTATTATTATTATTATTATTATTATTATTATTATTATTATTGTTATAAAATCTTATTATTAGTAGTATTATACATTAAATACTACGACGAGGTCATGAGCGAGCTATTTCAAAACGGGTTTTTATGAGCGGGATAGAACTAAGGAAATTATGGGTTATAGCTATGGAGGTTATGGGTAATGTTCATGGGTATGCTCGCGAGGTCAATCTAGTGTTTATCATCTCCGTTGCGTTTACGTACCTTTCCTGCAATATTGAATCTCAATATTGATACGTGAGCACTCATAACTTATCTTTTATATATTAATAGTGTATCCCCGACTAGTGCTCGAGTATATAGTGTTATGCATGCTTGTATTTTTGATATTGCCATTAGAAAGGTTATGCTGAATCCTGAATTAGTTACATATGCGGTTGAGATAAGGTATAAGATATGCATGTCGTTGGAAAGCTAGCAAAAAATTAAGAACTTTTTATTTAGATATCGAATGGTTTTGATGAACGGATTAGAAGTTATAGTCAATTGAATTTTTGTATTATTATTAAAAATGATTATTATTATCGTCGTTATTATCGTCGTTATAGTTTTTATCTAATTATTATTAATATTATTATTATTTTTATTATTATCATTAAAATAGTTATTAGTATTATCGTTAAATATTATCATAGTATTTATTATTATTAGTATTATTGTAATTAAAACTAATATTAGAAACATCTAATTATTTTGATTACTATTATTATCATTATTTTGAACGCGATATAAAAGACGACTAAAAGCTATTAACAAATTGATTGGGAAATAATGAGTATGAGTATCATGATAAAATTAAAATATTGTAAGACATTAATTTAAGAGAAAAATATCGATTTTATTATTTTTATCATTTTTATTATTATTAAAATTATTATTAATATTAAAATTATCATTTTACAAAAATTATCATTTTTAATAGAAATATCATTGTTATTATAAGATATCCTTATTATTATCATTTTAGTAATGTTATTAATAAAAATTGTCATTTTATCATGATTAGTATCATTTTTAATAAATATAAATATTTTTATTTTTATTAGTAGAATAATAATAATTATTATTACAAAATAATACAACTTGTATTTATTATTTTTATTATCAATATTATTTTATCAAATAAATATGTGATATAAAAATATTTTACTACACGTAATATAATTACATTAATAATACCTATCATTATATTTTTATGATATTAAAATGAACTTTATAAATGTTATTACTTAAGATATATAAAAGTATATTTTTATAAATTTTAAATATAAAAGTTTATTTATTAATAAATGAATTATATTATTACTCTAATAAAATCTGTTAAAAATATTTAAATATATAAAACAACTATATTTTAAACTATATAATAATCAAGTATAAATTTTGGTAGTCATTTTGGTCAAGAAGACTTTCGTTGACTTTTGCATATTAGCCTCGAGCATTAGGATTGTGGTACACTATGACCTAACCTAAATTGTTAGACAGTTATTGACCAACATATAAATATATATAATTAATATAGGTTCGTGAATCCGAGGCCAACCTTGCACTTGCTCAATGACGTCATATGTATTTTTTCTACGAAATACAGTATTGTGAGTTTCATTTGCTTCCTTTTTAAATGCTTTTGCAATATATATTTTTGGGACTGAGAATACATGCGCTGCTTTTATAAATATTTTACGAAATAGACACAAGTAATCAAAACTACATTCTATGGTTGGATTATCGAATCGAATATGTCCCTTTTTAGCTTGGTAGCCTAAGAATTGGTGTTTATTATAATTGCCACCAATTGACGCGAATCCTAAAGATATATCTATGGACCTCAACACATCCCATTCGGGTTACGAATGCTTTAGTACTTCGATTATCATGTCCGATGAGAGTCCTGGAATGATGGGGATTTTCTATATGCATCCTGTTAGTTCGGTTATCAAGCGTTCACCATCTGAATGATTTTTAATTCGCGGGTTACGTGTACAATTAAATATCTGCAAATCTTGTGGTCTATTAAAATGATGAATATGATTGTTTTTGATAAAATAATGAACTCACCAACCTTTTGGTTGACACTTGAAAGCATGTTTATTCTCAGGTATTAAGGAAATCTTCCGTTATGCATTTGCTCATTTTAAAGATATTACTTGGAGTCATTCATGGCATATTTCAAAAGACGTTGCATTCGAGTCGTTGAGTTCAACATGATCATTATTAAGTCATTGATAGTTTCATATAATATGAAATGGTATGCATGCTGGTTAACTTTTGATGTAATGAAAGTTTGTCTTTTAAAAACAAATGCAATGTTTGTAAAATGTATCATTTAGTGGTCAAATACCTCGCAATGTAATCATATGTTATTGAATTCGTCCTTATGGATTAGGACGGGTCGTCTCATGTGGTATCAGAGCGGTGGACTTAGCGAACCAGGTCTGCATTAGTGTGTCTAACTGATAGTTGTTAGGTTGCATTAGTGAGTCTGGACTTCGACCTTAGTTGCATGTCAAAAGTTTTTGCTTATCATTATTATCAGAAATTACCTGCTTATCATTCTTAAGTCTAGACACATCTTACTGCATTGATTGCATGAATAGTGTATAGAAAAAATTCATATCTTAGCGTATCTGCTAATTCATATCTTAGCGTATCTGTTACTGTAAACCTTGTCTGACATATTCCGTAAATTCCTCCGTAATCTACGAAATCTTTTGCTCTATATATATATATATAGATATTCTATGTAATTAGAATACCACCCGATAGCCGAAAAATTATTTCATATCGAAAAATTCTTTATTCAATCGTACGAAATGGAATTCGTCATTAGTTCAAGTCCCTCGGATTCCGAAATGGAATCCCATTCAAGCTCCGAAAGCAGTGTGACCGGAATGGATCAACCAATTAGCCATCATCTATTCAGGATGAATTGGGGATGGGTTCGTAGCCTCCTTAATCATTAGAGACAAGAAGAAGGCGATCCTTTCCATCCACCACATTGTCCTCTTGGCGAAGAACCTGAAGCGCTTACTCGCAAACCCGTCCAAAACACCATTTTCTCTCTCATTTCCAGAGTATCTCATCACGATTATATACTACATCAAATTCTAGATTTTATTTATCCGCTCGTCCGAACCGACAATCACCCTGGTGTAATAGAAGAAGTCAACGAGCTTCGCGCTCGGGTAGTGGCTTTGGAGAATATGGTGCAAAGGTTACAAACACCAGCAGCAGCACCAGCAGCATAATCAGTATCACCAACATCAACGCCAACAGTACCATTACCACCCCCAACCACAACCGCGTCGTAAACCTCAACTTTACAATCTGTCCCACGAACACCAATGTCATACGCTCTGTATATATCAAGGAATACCAACAACAACAACAACAACAATAACAACAACAACAACAACAAATGATGAATAGTTGATTCATAACTTCATTGGAGAAACATTCTGCGACGATTATGTAGTCTCTAAAGTCTTAGAGATTATCTATTCTATCCCTAACCATAAATCAGTCGAGTGAACCAAAATGATAGGAGGAAGGGTAGAAACCCTGATAAGAATGGTGTGTGATTTACAAGCTAGACTTGTTTTACCAACAACATCAATAGTACCGTAGCATCACCAGCACAGTCAGTTCCGTCAGCATCATCAGAATCAGCAACACCTATAACATCACAAACTCCGCCAGTTCAATAATCACTGCGGACATCATTACGAATCAACAATGAGTATATTGTATCAATGAGTTATGAAGTATTAACTCATTTCCACCGAAAGATTTATATGTATATCCTATATATATAAATTTTTAAACCATAATAAATCTCTCCGTACTAAGCTATTATGTGTGAATCTAAACTACTCGGTTAATTCATATTACGAATATGCAATGATGTACGTCCTTCGTCCACAACTTAACCATCGTTATATATGTTTGATTCAATAAATCCCAATTCATAATAAATCCCAATTCATAATAAATCAAGTGTATTATTCGAATATATGTTTGATTTTACACTTTTATCATCGATGTACTCGAAACTTTTCAGACAACATCATTCGTATCTTGCGAAGTTCACAAGAATTTCACGAACACCAACATCATGCATCAACAAATAACGAAGTATTGATTCAAAATTTCAATTACGTTGAAGAAATACTCCGTAAAAGTTGTGCAATTTTTCTAAGATTTAGGGATTATTCAATTCTAGTTTCAACCGTAAATCAAATGAGTTTAATTTAACAGTAACTCATTAAATCTATGTTACATCTGAAGAAAATATGCACATATATATTTTCATAAAGACTGTAATAAAATTGTTTTGTACAAAATATTAATTGTGAAATTTTTTTAACGGGTAGGTAATACCCGAGAAATATATTAATTCACAATTAATATGTTACATTCTTTGAATCTGATTCATTAATCATCCACTATACTCCCTACTTTCACAATAATATACATTATTTTATAGAAATCAAAATAACCATATTCATTCAAATTCAATTACATATTCTGATTTTGAAATCTCAGAATTCAACTCGAGATATAACCAAAATCATCACTCTTAAATCCTTACATCTTTCAAAGCTATACTTTGACTTCAAAACTCTGCTAGAACATCATGTGTATATTAACGATTACAATCGGAGTTCAAACCATTCGAACTTCCTTAGGACACTTCAAATAATGAACAATCGAGATGATGATCCAACCACATGTTATCCACAGTTATGTACCTGAAAAACTCTTGAAACCGAAGTAAAAGTTTAAACACGTATCCGTGTCAGATTCTTTAGCATTTATTAGCAAAAATAACTTTGCGATTCCTTTTCAAAGTAGCCAGTTTTGTCACAACTCCAGTAAGTCAACTTCGACTTTTCAGTTGAAATATCTTATTATAACCTCGATATATACGTTGCACTTTCGCCATCGTTACCGGGGAAGCGTTTATGTTCCACCACATTAGTAATAAACTTACCAACAACTCCACTGATCCTTAATTTTTCTGAAAAATCATTATATTTATCAAAACCCCATCATTTATTCATCTGCATCTTGTAACGAGAATTGCCATACCAATCATTTGGAATTAGCAATTAGTATTTTGAAAGCTCGCAGCATGTCTACGCCAACAGTTATATGTGTACGTATAACGGACTTGCATACTTCGAATGTGAAGTTTCTGAAAAACACCCGAACTGCGGAATAGTTCTTGAAATGCTGATGAAGCAGCAAAAACTATAAACGACCTTAACAGTAAAAAGTTTGATGATAAAGAATAGTTTGTTGGCAAAGCTCAGAAAAAGAGAAGGTTTGTAACTGGAAAACGGATTGAGCAAAGTACGAAGGAGCCTGTGGACAAATCATGAAGACTAAACCTGCCTTTAAAGAATCCAAGTGATTCAGTATCTGCTGAAGTCATTAACGAATACCTTACTCCTTACTCTAGAACCCTTGCGGACAATATTCTTCGTCATCCTTTGATCTTAAAAATTCTAAGATATCATCGTATCTTTCATTATAAATATCTTTGATATTTCTGAAGATATCTTCATAACTATTGTTATCCAAAATCATTTACCTTTGCACGCTATCTATGTTATATCATAAAAGAAACTATTTTAGTTTCTAAATTCTGAAACCTTCGAGTTTAAAGTATGAATGTTTTAGAAGTAGTGTTAGGAACTGAAGCATGAGTTAGTATAATATAATGACATTTGATCAACATGATTATATTACAGTAAGTCATGCTGAGTTTCTAATAGAACGTGATGATTCACAGACCAAAACATCATCATGTGCCTTGTACACAACTCTTACATTCTACCTAACCTCTAAGCATATCAAGAAAATATTTTCTTGATGATTCGGTCTTTTCCGAGGTATTCTGATAATTTGACAAATCAAGATCGTACCATTACAATTTTCTTCTTAGAACATTAACTATGTTCATTCCGAAATTCATATCTACGAATTTTGGACCATTACTTGCTGTGCTTAATGGATAGAAGAGAAAACAGAGCATGAAGCTCCGAAATAAAAATGGGAGTATAAATTGCAGCAAATAGGAGAGAGCATTAACTGTGGATGTCAATGATTATAGGAAGACAAGAGCAGGGACTCCGAAAAATAAGGAAAGATATAAAGTTCGACGACAGCACATTAATTACAAACCGTGTATATCAATAAGTATTGCAACGTAAAGACACGGGAGAACTAAAAACACTATTAAACCAAGAGTATAGTAGAAGTGAATAGATTCCTCTGGTGGCACATGAAAAACAAGAACGATAGATGTGACAGTTAGGAGTATATCAAGAATCAGGACTGGATGAAGCATATTAACGAATGCTTTAAAGTATGAATTGAAGGAGAAAGAATTGAAGGTGTGAGTTTTAAGGAAAAGAAGGGGTGAATTTATAGTAAAATATCCGACGGAGCAATCAAAACAGATGATCGCATTTAAAGCGGATCCTAATTTCCTTGATTACTGAAGAATCAAATCTTATTACGAAGATTTTCTCCAAATCCGTTGAACTCTGGAAAATCAATCCTATCTACATCAAAAGATATGATGAATCTACACTTACTTATTTCACTCTTTTGCAATAACTTCACTCGCACTCTTCACAGAAATCGAATTATTTTATCTATATTACTCAATGATAATAAAACTTTAATTTCCAGCCCATATGTGTCACAAAGACATACTTATTGTCAGCCATGACCATTCCAATCAAATTTTGGGACGAAATGTTTTTAACGGGTAGGTACTGTGACAACCCAAAATTTCTGACCAAATTTAAACTTTATCTTTACAATATTCCGACACGATAAGCAAAGTTTGTTAAGTTAAATCTCAAGAATTTTAAACTTTGTTCATACATTCATTTAACCTCGACCAAATTTCGACGATTCACGAACCATCATACAATTTAATATGAATATGTATATGTATGTATGTATGTGTATATATATATATATATATATATATATATATATATATATATATATATATATATATATATATATTAACTTGAGAACGTTAACAAAGTATTAAACGTATAATACTTTAAGTGAACATATTTGTTTTAATATGATTATCGATGGAATTAGAAGATAATATCAAATGATCGATTTATCAGATACATTGTATGAATATGATTCTCTGTTGAGAGGTCCACTTTGACTTAGGAAACTTTTCTTTTTAACAGTATTCGAAAAAATGGTAAAGTGATTTACATATAAGAACAAAGTGTCAATTAACGGGAACTAGACAAGAGTTAGTGGAGATTCCTATTTGATTTTCAATTCATGCTTTACAACATTTCCCTCGTGATTTTAATAAGATAACTATTTTAACTTTCATCTTAAAGTTGGAACGTGGAATGTAAATAACTTAGACGTTGGATATCGACATTTTACATTAAGATGATTTCATACATTTATCTAACCTTTGCACTTTATATCACGTTTCACCAACAAACGTTAATATAAAGACTTGAAACCTATTAAGAGTATATTTAATCTTGCTTTTCTAAAACGTTTTACAATATAACAACTTCTACTATTATAATATTTTTAGTGAAATGATTCTTAAATATATATTTAGTTTTGGAAAACAAAGTTTTCATATTTATTTAATATTGTTTTAAACGTACAAATATATTTTGGTTTAAGAAGAACTTTATTATTAAAATGTTTTATAAGATAATTTGTTCATAAGTTTTAAGGAATTTAATTAAAGCTTTGTATTATATATATATATATATATATATATATATATATATATATATATATATATATATATATATATATATATATTATATATATTGTTTCAAAAACGTAAACATGATGCGATATATTATTTTTCTACCATCTAAACGATTCCAAAATGAACTTGAAAATATAATTAGTTTTGAAAAACTAAATATTGTATTATTAAATAAATACTTCAACTATATAGGAATAAATTTATTTTTAAAATAAAGATATATATATATATATATATATATATATATATATATATATATATATATATATATATATATATATATATATATATATATATATATATATATATTACAAGAGATGAAATATAATATAAAACGTTTGATCTAAAATAATATATTTTGATAACCAATGAGAAGTTAATTTATAGAAGTAAATGATCAAAATACTCAAATGAATAAGTTATATTTTGAGTGGGATAGTTTTTCATTGATTTGAGTCTTGTCATATATAAAGGTACATTACACGAAATATAAAATACCAGTTTTCTAAGCGTACGAGGCATCATTTGAAAAACCGAAATCGGGACATTAGCCGAGTGTTAACGTACGAGACATTGGAATTAAATTTATAATTTAACTATGCACATAAATATAAAATAATATATATAATTATATAAATTAAATAAATATATAATATTATTAAAACTGTCGGCATCCTTGAAATCATTGAGGGTGAGCTGGATTCAGGAAGCTCGCGATCGCGGAGCTTTTAGCCTTTGTCTCTTCGCAATCGCGGAGCTGAGGTCCACCAAACAGGTCTATAAAACTCGATCGAATTCACCTCTGCACACACACATATATCATACTCTGTATTATTTATATTCAATTTATTATTATTATTATTATTATTATTACTATTATTATTATTATTATTATTATTATTATTATTATTATTATTATTATTATTATTATTATTATTATTATTATTATTATTATTATTATTATTATTATTATTATTATTATTATTAGTATTATACATTAAATACTATGACGAGGTCATGAGCGAGCTATTTCAAAACGGATTTTTATGAGCGGGATAGAACTAAGTAAATTATGGGTTATAGCTATGGAGGTTATGGGTAATGTACATGGGTATGCTCGCGAGGTCAATCTAGTGTTTATCATCTCCGTTGCGTTTACATACCTTTCCTGCAATATTGAATCTCAATATTGATACGTGAGCACTCATAACTTAACTTTTATATATTAATAGTGTATCCCTGACTAGTGCTCGAGTATATAGGGTTATGCATGCTTGTATTTTTGATATTGCCATTAGAAAGGTTATGTTGAATCCTGAATTAGTTACATATGCGGTTGAGATAAGGTATAAGATATGCATGTCGTTGGAAAGCTAGCGAAAAATTAAGAACTTTTTATTTAGATATCGAATGGTTTCAATGAACGGATTAGAAGTTATAGTCAATTGAATTTTTGTATTATTATTAAAAATGATTATTATTATCGTCGTTATAGTTTTTTATCTAATTATTATTATTATTATTATTATTATTATTATTATTATTATTATTATTATTATTATTATTATTATCATCATCATTAAAATAGTTATTAGTATTATCGTTAAATATTATCATAGTATTTATTATTATTAGTATTATTGTAATTAAAACTAATATTAGAAACATCTAATTATTTTGATTACTATTATTATCATTATTATGAACGCGATATAAAAGACGACTAAAAGCTATTAACAAATTGATTGGGAAATAATGAGTATGAGTATCATGATAAAATTAAAATATTGTAAGACATTAATTTAAGAGAAAAATATCGATTTTATTATTTTTATCATTTTTATTATTATTAAAAGATACTAATATTAAAATTATCATTTTACAAAAATTATCATTTTTTAATAGAAATATCATTGTTATTATAAGATATCATTATTATTATCATTTTAGTTCTATTATTAATAAAAATTATCATTTTATCATGATTAGTTTCATTTTTAATAAATATAAATATTGTTATTTTTATTAGTAGAATAATAATAATTATTATTACAAAATAATACAACTTTTATTTATTATTGTTATTATCAATATTATTTTATCAAATAAATATGTGATACAAAAATATTTTACTGCACGTAATATAATTACATTAATAATACCTATCATTATATTTTTATGATATTAAAATGAACTTTATAAATGTTATTACTTAAGATGTATAAAAGTATATTTTTATAAATTTTAAATATAAAATTTTATTTATTAATAAATGAATTATATTATTACTCTAATAAAATCTGTTAAACATATTTAAATATATAAAGCAACTATATTTTAAACTATATAATAATCAAGTATAAATTTTGGTAGTCATTTTGGTCAAGAAGACTTTCGTTGACTTTTGCATATTAGCCTCGAGCATTAGGATTGTGGTACACTATGACCTAACCTAAATTGTTAGACAGTTATTGACCAACATATAAATATATATAATTAATATAGGTTCATGAATCCGAGGCCAACCTTGCACTTGTTCAATGACATCATATGTATTTTTTCTACGAAATACAGTATTGTGAGTTTCATTTGCTCCCTTTTTAAATACTTTTGCAATATATATTTTTGGGACTGAGAATACATGCGCTGCTTTTATAAATGTTTTACAAAATAGACACAAGTAATCGAAACTACATTCTATGGTTTGATTATCGAATCGAATATGCCCCTTTTTAGCTTGGTAGCCTAAGAATTGGTGTTTATTATTATTGCCACCAATTGACGCGAATCCTTAAGATAGATCTATGGACCTCGACACGTCCCATTCGGGTTATAAATGCTTTGGTACTTCGATTATCATGTCCGATGAGAGTCCTAGAATGATGGGGATATTCTACATGCATCCTGTTAGTTCGGTTATCAAGCATTCACCATATGAATGATTTTTAATTCGCGGCTTACGCGTGTTATTTTGTACTCAGGTTACGTGTACAATTAAATATCTGGAAATCTTGTGGTCTATTAAATGATGAATATGATTGTTTATGATAAAATAATGAACTCACCAACCTTTTGGTTGACACTTGAAAGCATGTTTATTCTCAGGTATTAAGGAAATCTTCCGCTGTGCATTTGCTCATTTTAAAGATATTATTTGGAGTCATTCATGGCATATTTCAAAAGACGTTGCATTCGAGTCGTTGAGTTCAACAAGATCATTATTAAGTCATTGATAGTTTGATATAATATGAAATGGTATGCATGCTGGTTAACTTTCCATGTAATGAAAGTTTGTCTTTTTAAAACGAATGCAATGTTTGTAAAATGTATCATTTAGAGTTCAAATACCTCGCAATGTAATCATATGTTATTGAATTCGTCCTTATGGATTAGGACGGGTCATCTCAGTTGCTATTCACCACCTTCCCAGCTTACTATCCACGAGTACTATAAAGTTTCCACCACTATGGCAATCACTAAACACTACTGATGTTACACCAATGATCTTCACTATCTACCACTTCTTGTTACTACCACCACTACTCTAGATGAGTATCGTCATCACTGCTTATCACTACGGTTGCATGCTACTCGTTATCCAAATTCGTTACTCTTTTCATACCTAATGACATTATTGTTAGACTTGAACCGCATTGACGTGAACAACCAGTTATAAACTTCCCTCGAGAAACGTATCTTCAGAGTTACACAAATTCTTTTTATTAAATATGAGTCACATTAGAGATGCCGTTACACTTAGTTCATTTTAAATCTTCACGATTACACGAACTTGATTCTATGGAGTGATGTGGGAATGGAGGTATGAATTAGCATAATATAAAGACACTCGATCAATGTGGTTATATTATGGTAAGTCATACCAAAGTTCTAATGACTCGTGATGGTGATTGGACTTGATCAACCTAATCACCACTATGTACCATCATGACTTTATTTTTCCTTGTTGCCATCCAAAAACTTCGAGAATATTGATAACAACCATACCAGGGACACATCTTGATATTGCCAAATCATATTGATGCTTCTGTATAAATGACCAATTCTTTCAACTTCAAAACATGTGTTATACGTGTATACTATCTCGTTTTTGCACACTTTTATCGACGAACTATGAAATGCTTGATATGCTCACATCGAGGCGGAATCTTCTCTCGAATTACACTCGTACTTCTGTGTAAGAAAATATTTTATCTAAATTCTCAATGGAGAGAGAGACTCTTTGAAATGTCCCGTTCTTATTGATTAAAAACGTTCCATATTAATTGATTTCGTTACGAGGTTTTGACCTCTATATGAGACATTTTCAAAGACTGCATTCATTTTTAAAACAAACCATAACCTTTATTTCATAAATAAAGGTTTAAAAAGCTTTACGTAGATTATCAAATAATGATAATCTAAAATATCCTGTTTACACACGACCATTACATAACGGTTTACAATACAAATATGTTACATTGAAATCAGTTTCTTGAATACAGTATTTACACAATATCATACAAACATGGACTCCAAATCTTGTCCTTATTTTAGTATGCAACAGCGGAAGCGCTTAGTATTCACCTGAGAATAAACATGCTTTAAACGTCAACAAAAATGTTGGTGAGTTATAGGTTTAACCTATATATATCAAATCGTAACAATAGACCACAAGATTTCATATTTCAATATACATCCCATACATAGAGATAAAAATCATTCATATGGTGAACACCTGGTAACCGACATTAACAAGATGCATATATAAGAATATCCCCATCATTCCTGGACACCCTTCGGATATGATATAAATTTCGAAGTACTAAAGCATCCGGTACTTTGAATGGGGCTTGTTAGGCCCGATAGATCTATCTTTAGGATTCGCGTCAATTAGGGTGTCTGTTCCCTAATTCTTAGATTACCGGACTTAATAAAAAGGGGCATATTCGATTTCGATAATTCAACCATAGAATGTAGTTTCGCGTACTTGTGTCTATTTTGTAAATCATTTATAAAATCTGCATGTATTCTCATCCCAAAAATATTAGATTTTAAAAGTGGGACTATAACTCACTTTCACAGATTTTTACTTCGTCGGGAAGTAAGACTTGGCCACTGGTTGATTCACGAACCTATAATAATATATACATTTATATCAAAGTATGTTCAAAATATATTTACAACACTTTTAATATATTTTGATGTTTTAAGTTTATTAAGTCAGCTGTCCTCGTTAGTAACCTACAACTAGTTGTCCACAGTTAGATATACAGAAATAAATCAATAAATATTATCTTGAATCAATCCACGACCCAGTGTATACGTATCTCAGTATTGATCACAACTCAAACTATATATATTTTGGAATCAACCTCAACCCTGTATAGCTAACTCCAACATTCACATATAGAGTGTCTATGGTTGTTCCGAAATATATATATATGTGTCGACATGATAGGTCGAAACATTGTATACGTGTCTATGGTATCTCAAGATTACATAATATACAATACAAGTTGATTAAGTTATGGTTGGAATAGATTTGTTACCAATTTTCACGTAGCTAAAATGAGAAAAATTATCCAATCTTGTTTTACCCATAACTTCTTCATTTTAAATCCGTTTTGAGTGAATCAAATTGCTATGGTTTCATATTGAACTCTATTTTATGAATCTAAACAGAAAAAGTATAGGTTTATAGTCGGAAAAATATGTTACAAGTCGTTTTTTTAAAGGTAGTCATTTCAGTCGAAAGAACGACGTCTAGATGACCATTTTAGAAAACATACTTCCACTTTGAGTTTAACCATGATTTTTGGATATAGTTTCATGTTCATAATAAAAATCATTTTCCCAGAAACAACTTTTAAATCAAAGTTTATCATAGTTTTTAATTAACTAACCCAAAACAGCCCGCGGTGTTACTACGACGGCGTAAATCCGGTTTTACGGTGTTTTTTGTGTTTCCAGGTTTTAAATCATTAAGTTAGCATATCATATAGATATAGAACATGTGTTTAGTTGATTTTAAAAGTCAAGTTATAAGGATTAACTTTTATTTGCGAACAAGTTTAGAATTAACTAAACTATGTTCTAGTGATTACAAGTTTAAACCTTCGAATAAGATAGCTTTATATGTATGAATCGAATGATGTTATGAACATCATTACTACCTCAAGTTCCTTGGATAAACCTACTAGAAATGAGAAAAATAGATCTAGCTTCAAAGGATCCTTGGATGGCTTGAAAGTTCTTGAAGCAGAATCATGACACGAAAACAATTTCAAGTAAGATTTCCACTCGAAATAAGATTGTTATAGTTATAGAAATTGAATTAAAGTTTGAATATGATTATTACCTTGTATTAGAAAGATAACCTACTGTAAGTAACAAAGGTTTCTTGATCTTGGATGATTACTTGGAATGGATTTAGAAAACTTGGAAGTAAACTTGCAATCTTGGAAGTATTCTTGATTTTATGAAACTAGAACTTTTGGAATTTATGAAGAACACTTAGAACTTGAAGATAGAACTTGAGAGAGATCAATTAGATGAAGAAAATTGAAGAATGAAAGTGTTTGTAGGTGTTTTTGGTCATTGGTGTATGGATTAGATATAAAGGATATGTAATTTTGTTTTCATGTAAATAAGTCATGAATGATTACTCATATTTTTGTAATTTTATGAGATATTTCATGCTAGTTGCCAAATGATGGTTCCCACATGTGTTAGGTGACTCACATGGGCTGCTAAGAGCTGATCATAGGAGTGTATATACCAATAGTACATACATCTAAAAGCTGTGTATTGTACGAGTACGAATACGGATGCATACGAGTAGAATTGTTGATGAAACTGAACGAGGATGTAATTGTAAGCATTTTTGTTAAGTAGAAGTATTTTGATAAGTGTCTTGAAGTCTTCCAAAAGTGTATGAATACATATTAAAACACTACATGTATATACATTTTAACTGAGTCGTTAAGTCATCGTTAGTCGTTACATGTAAACGTTGTTTTGAAACCTTTAGGTTAACGATCTTGTTGAATGTTGTTAACCCATTGTTTATTATAACAAATGAGATGTTAAATTTTATATTATCATGATATTATGATATATAATATATCTTAGTATGATATATATATTCAGTTAAATGTCGTTACAACGATAATCGTTACATATATGTCTCGTTTCGAAATCATTAAGTTAGTAGTCTTATTTTTACATATGTATTTCATTGTTAATACACTTAATAATATATTTACTTATCATTTAACATAATTAACCAAGTGTATCAATATCTTAATATGATTCATATGTACCTAGTAAGACGTTGTTATAACGATAATCGTTATATATATCGTTTTCGAGTTTCTTAAATTAATAGTCTCATTTTTATGTATATAACTCATTGTTAAAATACCTAATGAGATACATACTTATAATAAAATCATGTTAACTATATATATAACCATATATATGTCATCGTATAGTTTTTACAAGTTTTAACGTTCGTGAATCACCGGTCAACTTGGGTGGTCAATTGTCTATATGAAACCTATTTCAATTAATCAAGTCTTAACAAGTTTGATTGCTTAACATGTTGGAAACACTTAATCATGTAAATAACAATTTCATTTAATATATATATAAACATGGAAAAGTTCGGTTCATGAAAGGACCCGTTCATATACATTATAAACGATTCACAATAGTTGATTACATCGCGAGATATTTGACCTCTATATGATATGTTTTACAAACATTGCATTCGTTTTTAAAAGACAAAATTTCTTTACATCAAAAATTGACGGCATGCATACCATTTCATATTACATCCAACTATAATTGACTTAATATTAATCTTGATGAACTCAATGACTCGAATGCAACGTCTTTCAAAGTATGTCATGAATGACTCCAGGTAATATCCTTAAAATGAGCTAATGCACAGCGGAAGATTTCTTTAATACCTGAGAATAAACATGCTTTAAAGTGTCAACCAAAAGGTTGGTGAGTTCATTAGTTTATCATAATCAATCATTTCCGTAATAGTAATAGACCACAAGATTTCAGTTTTCATAAATATCCGTACACTCGCAAGTGTTTAAAAGCATTCTATAAGTTGTAGGCACCCGGTAACAAGCCTTAACGTTCATGTTTTACCCTCTGAAGTACACCGAATCAGGTGCGTTTAAATAACCTCGAAGTACTAAAGCATCCCATAGTCAAGATGGGGTTTGTCAGAACCAATAGATCTATCTTTAGGATTCGCGCCTACCAGTCATATACCAGTAGTTATAGTTACCAAGCTAAGGGGATATTTCTGGTTTAAACCCACGTAGAATTAGTTTTAGTACTTGTGCCTATTTCGTAAAACATTTATAAAAGTTGCGCATGTATTCTCAGCCCAAAAATATATA
Organism: Rutidosis leptorrhynchoides; assembly: GCF_046630445.1. Taxonomy (NCBI): domain Eukaryota; kingdom Viridiplantae; phylum Streptophyta; class Magnoliopsida; order Asterales; family Asteraceae; genus Rutidosis; species Rutidosis leptorrhynchoides. The sequence continues at coordinate 169,563,967 of NC_092337.1, forward strand.
TAAAAAGGGAGCAAATGAAACTCACAATACTTTATTTCGTAGCAATTATGTATATGACGGCACTGAACAAGTGCAGGGTTTGTCTCGGATTCACGAACGTATCAATATTGTGATTCAATATTGCAGGAAAGTACGTAGATGCAACGAAAATGATAAACGTTAGGTTGACCTCACGAGCAATACCCTCGATCAATACCCATAACCTCCATAGCTATAACCCATAATTTCCTTAGCTCTATCACATTTGAAAACTTATTTTGAAATCGTCTGAGTATAACTCCGTCGTAGTATTTTATGTATACTAATAATATCTTGAAATAATACAAATAAAATATATATATGTAATTCGATTGAGAGAGTTTAGAGAAATATATTTTCAAGTTTCTATGAAATAATGAAACCTATTCAATTCTATTTATAATAGATTTTTGAATTATTAAAGTGAATTATTAAAGTATGAATTATTAAAGTGAATTATTAAAGTATGAATTATTAAAGTGAATTATTAAAGTGAATTATTAAAGTATGAATTATTAAAGTGAATTATTAAAGTATAAATTATTAAAATTAAAGTAAAGTAAAAGTAAAGTAAAGGTAAAGTTAAAGTATAGTAAAAGTATAAAACTATATACGTATAATACGCGTATAAATATATATAATATTAGTTTAAATCGTTATATATATTTAATAAAATAAAATATAAATATCGTTATCTTTATCATACTGGTTAAGTAATAGGTTGTCAAAAGTGGTTCTAGATATTTATAAAAGATATATACGTTTTAATAATAAAGTTCTTTTTAAACTAAAAACATTTTTTTGTACTTTTAAAACTAAATCAAATAAATTTGATAATTTTGTTTTCTAAAACTAAATATATTTAAGAATCATTTTGTTAAAAGGTTAAAATAATGGAAATCGTTATATCATAAAACATTTTAGAAAAGTAGAATTATATATATTCATAATAGGTTTCAAGTTTTTAAATTACAGTTTATTGGTGAAGCATGGGATAAAGTCCAAAGGTTAAATAAACGTATGAAATCATCTTAATGAAAAATGTCGAGTTACTTAACTTGTCGATATCCAACATCTAAGTTATTTACACTCCACGTTCTTATTTTCATATTAAATAAAATGAAAGTTAACATAGTTATCTTATCAAGGTCACGAGGAAAATATTATAAAACATGCCTTGGAAATTAAACATGAATTTTCACTAACCCTTGTCTAGTTCCCGTTAATTGACACATTTCTTCTTATTTATAAATCACTTTACCATTTTCCAAATGTTGTCAAAAAGAATAGATTTCTTAAATCAAAGTGGACCTCATAACATAGGCCCGTAATCATATCATAATGTATCTGATAATTCAATCATTTGATATTATCTCTTAATTCTGTCGATAAATATATCGAAACAAATACGTTCAGGTAAAGTATCATATATCTATTACTTTGTTAATGTTTTCAGTTAATATTATATATTATATATACATATCTATATACTCATAATTGTTCGTCAATCGTCAAACACGGTCAAAGGGTAATTGATTACATGAATGTAGTTCCGAACTTTTTGAGATTCAACATTACAAATTCTGCTTATCGTGTCGGAAATATATAAAGGTTAAGTTTAAATTTGGTCGGAAATTTCCGGGTCGTCACAGTACCTACCCGTTAAAGAAATTTCGTCCCGAAATTTGATCGAGGTCGTCATGGCTAACAATAAGAATGTTATTATGACGAATTAAGTTGATTCATAGGGTTTTATCATGATTGAGAAATATGGATAAAATAATTCGATTACTCGAAACGTATGAGTGAAGCTATCGTAAAAGAGTGAAATGAGAAAATAGGGATTCATCTTATCTTTTGACGTCATCACGGTTGATCTCTGGATTAAAGAAAATCTTTGTAATCTATATAGGATTTGATTCTTCGGTGATTAAGGAAATTATGATCCTCTTCGATTTAATGCGATGATTCATCTCGATTTTTCTGTCGGATATTTCACTATAAATCCACCTCCTTCGTTTCCTTTTAATTCACACCTTCTATTATTTCTCCCTCAATTCTTACTTTAAAATTATTCGTCAATATGCTTCATCCAGTGCTGATTCTCGATATACTCCTCACTTTCATATCTGTCGTTCTTCTTTTTCATCTACCTCCAGAAGAATCTATTTACTTCTACTATACTCTTGGTTTTATAGTGTTTTTAGTTCTCCCGTGTCTTTATATTGCTATATGCATTGATATATACGGTTTATAGTTTCTGGGTTGTTGTTGGGTTTTACATCTTCCCTTATATTTCGATGTCCCTGCTTCTGTCTTCTATAATCATTGTCATCCCCAATTAATACTCTCTTTTATTTGCTGCGATTTATACCCCAATTTCTATTTCGGAGTTTTGTCCTTTCGTTGCTTCTTCTTGCGATTAAGCACCGCTTGTAATTGTCCAGAAATCGCATATATGAATTTCGGAATGAACATTGTTAATGTTCTAAGAAGGAAATTGTAATGGCACGATCTTGACTTGTCAAATTACTAGAATACCTCGGAAAAGGCCGAATCTTCAAGAAATATTTTCTTGATATTTTAGAGGTTAAAGAGAATACAAGAGTCGTGTAACATAGCACATGATGACGTTATGATCTGTGAATCATCACATTCTATTTAGAAACTCAGCATGACTTACTGTAATATAATCACGTTGATCAAGTGTCATTATATTATACTAGTTCATGCTTCAGTTCCCAACACTACTTCAAAAATATTCCTATTTTAAATTCGAAAGTTTCAGAATTTAGAAACTAAAATAGTTTCTTTTATGATGTAATACAGACAGCACGAAGAGGTAAATGATTTCAGATAAGAATAATTATGGAAATATCTTCAGAAATATGGAGGATATTTATAATGAAAGATACGATGATATCTTAAAATTTCTAATATCAGAGGATGATGAAGAATATTGTCCGTAAGGGTTTAGAGTCAGGAGCAAGGTATTTGATAATGACTTCAGCAGACACGGAATCATTTGGATTCTTTGAAGGTAGATCTCGTCCTTGTGATTTATCCACAGCCTTCTTCATGGTTTGCTCAATCCGTATTTTTCAGTACCAAATCTTCTCTTTTTCTGAGCTTTTCCAACACACTACTCTTTATCATCAAACTTTTTACTGTTAAGATCCTTTATAGTTTTTGCTGCTTCATCAGTATTTCGAGAACTAGTTCACAGTTTAGGGTGTTTTTCAGAAACTTCACATTCAAAGTATATAAGTCCTGAAGATAGACACATATAATTGTTGGCGTAGACATGCTGCGAGATTTCAAAATACTGATTGCTAATTTCCGAAGATTTGTATGGCAATTCTCGTTACAAGATGCAGATGAGTAAATGATGGGGTTTTGATAAATATAAAGATTTTTCGAAAAGTCAAAGATCAATGAAGTTGTTAATAAGTTCACTGCTAATGTGGCGAGATATGAAAGGTTCCCCAGTAATAATGATGAAGGGGTAATCATTATAATAAGGCTTATTCAAATGAACAATTGAAGTTGGTTTGCTGGAGCTGTGACAAAACCGTCTATTTTTAGAAGGGATTGAAAAGTTATTTTAGCTAGTAAATGCCAAAAGGTCTGACATGGATACATGTTAAATTATGACTTTGGTTTCAAGAGTTTTTCAGGTACGTAACTGTGGATAACATGTGGTTGGATCATCATCTCGATTGTTCATTATTTGAAGTGTCTTCAGATATTTCGAAGGGCTTGAACACAGATTATAATCGTTAATATACATACGACGTTCTAACACAGTTTTGAAGTTAAAGTATAGCTTTGAAAGATGTAAGAATCTAAGAGTGATGATACCGGTTATAACTTGAATTGAATTCGACGATTTCAAAATCAGAATATGTAATTAGATTTTTGAATGAGTATGGTTGTTTTGATTTCTATAAAAGAATGTATATTGTTGTGAAAGTAGGGAGTATAATGGATGATTTGCTGAATCAGATTCGAAGAATGTATCATATTAATTGTGAATTTATATATCTCTCGGGTATTACCTACCCGTTAAAAAAATGTCACAATTAATATTTTGTACAAAAGAATTTTATTACAGTCTTTATGGAAATATATGTGTATATTTCGTCAGATGTAATATAGATTTAATGAGTTAATATTAAATTAAACTCACTTGATTTATGGTTAAGGCTAGGATAGATAATTTCTAAACTTTAGAAATTACATAATCGTCGTAGAATGTTTTCCCAATGAAGTTATGAATCAATACTTCATCGTTGTGGTATTCCTTAGTATCTACAGGGCGTATGACGTCGATGCTCATGGGACAGATTGTGAAGTTGAGGTTTGCGATACGGTTGTTGTTGGTGGTGGTAATGGTATTGTTGATGTTATTGATGGTGGTACTGGTTATGTTGCTGGTGCTGCTGCTGGTGTTTGTAACCTTTACACCATATTCTCCAAAGCCACTACCCGAGCGCGAAGCTCGTTGACTTCTTCTATTACACCGGGGTGATTGTCGGTTCGGACAAGCGGATAAATAAGATCTAGAATTTGGTGTAGTATATAATCATGACGAGATACTCTAGAAATGAGAGAGAAAATGGTGTTTCGGACAGGTTCGCCAGTAAGTGCTTCAGGTTCATTGCCAAGAGGGCAATGTGGTGGATAAAAAGGATCGCCTTCTTCTTGTCTCCAATGATTAAGGAGGCTACGAACCCATCCCCAATTCATCCAGAATAGATGATGGCTGATTGGTTGATCCATTCCAGTCACACTGCTTTCGTAGATTGAGTGGGATTCCATTTCGGAATCCGAGGAACTTGAACTGATGACGAATTCCATTTCGTACGATTTGATAAAGGATTTTTCGATACGAAATGATTTTCCGGCTATCGGGTGGTATTCTAACTACATAGAGTATATATATATATATAGATCAAAAGATTTCATAGATTACGGAAGAATTTACGGAATATGTCAGGAAAAGTTTACGGTAATAGATACGATAAGATATGAATTTTGTCTATACACTATTCATGCAATCCATGCAGCAAGACATGTCTAGACTAAGAATGATAAGCAGGTAATTTCCTAAGGATGGTAAGTAGATGATTTCAAAAATGATAAACAAAACTTTTGACATGCAGACACGGTCGAAGTCCAGACTCATTAATGCATCTTAACAACTATCAGTTATACACACTAATGCAAGACCTGGTTCGCTAAGACCACCGCTCTGATACCAACTGAAAGGACCCGTTCATATACATTATAAATGATTCACAATAGTTGATTACATCGCGAGATATTTGACCTCTATATGATACGTTTTACAAACATTGCATTCGTTTTTAAAAGACAAACTTTCTTTACATCAAAAATTGACGGCATGCATACCATTTCATATTACATCCAACTATAATTGACTTAATATTAATCTTGATGAACTCAATGACTCGAATGCAACGTCTTTCAAAGTATGTCATGAATGACTCCAGGTAATATCCTTAAAATGAGCTAATGTACAGCGGAAGATTTCTTTAATACCTGAGAATAAACATGCTTTAAAGTGTCAACCAAAAGGTTGGTGAGTTCATTAGTTTATCATAATCAATCATTTCCGTAATAGTAATAGACCACAAGATTTCAGTTTTCATAAATATCCGTACACTCGCAAGTGTTTAAAAGCATTCTATAAGTTGTAGGCACCCGGTAACAAGCCTTAACGTTCATGTTTTACCCTCTGAAGTACACCGAATCAGGTGCGTTTAAATAACCTCGAAGTACTAAAGCATCCCATAGTCAGGATGGCGTTTGTCAGACCCAATAGATCTATCTTTAGGATTCGCGCCTACCAGTCATACACCAGTAGTTATAGTTACCAAGCTAAGGGGATATTTCTGGTTTAAACCCACGTAGAATTAGTTTTAGTACTTGTGCCTATTTCGTAAAACATTTATAAAAGTTGCGCATGTATTCTCAGCCCAAAAATATATATAAAAAGGGAGCAAATGAAACTCACAATACTTTATTTCGTAGCAATTATGTATATGACGGCACTGAACAAGTGCAAGGTTTGTCTCGGATTCACGAACGTATCAATATTGTGATTCAATATTGCAGGAAAGTACGTAGATGCAACGAAAATGATAAACGTTAGGTTGACCTCACGAGCAATACCCTCGATCAATACCCATAACCTCCATAGCTATAACCCATAATTTCCTTAGCTCTATCACATTTGAAAACTTATTTTGAAATCGTCTGAGTATAACTCCGTCGTAGTATTTTATGTATACTAATAATATCTTGAAATAATACAAATAAAATATATATATGTAATTCGATTGAGAGAGTTTAGAGAAATATATTTTCAAGTTTCTATGAAATAATGAAACCTATTCAATTCTATTTATAATAGATTTTTGAATTATTAAAGTGAATTATTAAAGTATGAATTATTAAAGTGAATTATTAAAGTATGAATTATTAAAGTGAATTATTAAAGTGAATTATTAAAGTATGAATTATTAAAGTGAATTATTAAAGTATAAATTATTAAAGTTAAAGTAAAGTAAAAGTAAAGTAAAGGTAAAGTTAAAGTATAGTAAAAGTATAAAACTATATACGTATAATACGCGTATAAATATATATAATATTAATTTAAATCGTTATATATATTTAATAAAATAAAATATAAATATCGTTATCTTTATCATACTGGTTAAGTAATAGGTTGTCAAAAGTGGTTCTAGATATTTATAAAAGATATATACGTTTTAATAATAAAGTTCTTTTTAAACTAAAAACATTTTTTTGTACTTTTAAAACTAAATCAAATAAATTTGATAATTTTGTTTTCTAAAACTAAATATATTTAAGAATCATTTTGTTAAAAGGTTAAAATAATGGAAATCGTTATATCATAAAACATTTTAGAAAAGTAGAATTATATATATTCATAATAGGTTTCAAGTTTTTAAATTACAGTTTATTGGTGAAGCATGGGATAAAGTCCAAAGGTTAAATAAACGTATGAAATCATCTTAATGAAAAATGTCGAGTTACTTAACTTGTCGATATCCAACATCTAAGTTATTTACACTCCACGTTCTTATTTTCATATTAAATAAAATGAAAGTTAACATAGTTATCTTATCAAGGTCACGAGGAAAATATTATAAAACATGCCTTGGAAATTAAACATGAATTTCCACTAACCCTTATCTAGTTCCCGTTAATTGACACATTTGTTCTTATTTATAAATCACTTTACCATTTTCCAAATGTTGTCAAAAAGAATAGATTTCTTAAATCACAGTGGACCTCATAACATAGGCCCGTAATCATATCATAATGTATCTGATAATTCAATCATTTGATATTATCTCTTAATTCTGTCGATAAATATATCGAAACAAATACGTTCATGTAAAGTATCATATATCTAATACTTTGTTAATGTTTTAAGTTAATATTATATATTATATATACATATCTATATACTCATAATTGTTCGTCAATCGTCGAACACGGTCAAAGGGTAATTGATTACATGAATGTAGTTCCGAACTTTTTGAGATTCAACATTACAAATTCTGCTTATCGTGTCGGAAACATATAAAGTGTAATGACCCGCACTTTTTCGATCATTCTATTATTATAAGATTAATATTTACATAAATTAAACCTTACCAACATGATAAGCAATCCAAATTGTCGAGATTTATATTTCCGAAAAGAGTTTACACAACGTTTGACCGTCTAGTTTGACCGATGATATCACGAACTATATAACATATGATAATTATACGTTTGTGTATATATATGTATATATACATATTTAACATGATCTAAGAATGTTTTAATATCTCATTTTGTATTAATAACAATAAGTTATAAGTATATTTTAAAACTACTAACTTAAGTTTTCAAAACGATAACTATACGTAATGTTTTTTGACGTAAATACTTATAACCTATATTACTTATACATGCATCGTATAGATATGTATTTTATCACTTTTAAAGGGCTTACATACATAAAACAATATAAGTATATTTACAAAAGATAGCTATATTTGAATCCTCGTTCCGTTTCCTCAAAGATTTCTATACGTATACCTAGAGTATATGTACCCGTATCATACGCAGCTTCTAGATGTATTTACTATTGGTATATACCAATAAAAATCTGCTCCTTAGCAGCCTTAAATGATTAAGAAACATGTGGAACCAACCATTTGTCAAGTAGCATGAATTATTTAGCAAGAAAACAAAGTTAGGTATCTTTTTTTTCCTTTATAACCTAAAAACGTTTTTATGCATGCACACCATTTCTTCACCCCATTTTCTCATACTTACACTTCCATTTCTCTCTCAAAATACTCTTAACTTCATACTTGATCATCTCCAAGCATTTTCCCCATCATTTAGCTTCAAAAACCTTACTTAATCACCATAAAAAAACCATACAAAAACACTTCAAGAAATCCTTCCAAGAACACAAACTTACTTCCAATCTTTCATCCAATTCCATCACCCTTTTGGTTCTAGCTTTTTACTTCTCTTTTACAGCAACCTTGTCCAAGGAACTTGAGGTAGAATCTATGTTCATAACCTTATTCGATTCATATATATATAGCTATCTTATTTTGTGGTATAAAATTTTAACAACAAGAACATAGTTTGAATGTTTTCAAACTTGTTTGCAAACTAAATAGATCCTTCTAACTTAACTTTTAAAATACTTCAAGACCTATAATATATCATAAATATATGCTAATTTAACAAGGTATAACTTGGTTTTTCAAAGAACACCTTAAAAACTGAATTTACGACGTCGGAGTGCAACCGGGGGCTGTTTTGGGTTGGATAATTAAAAACTATCTTAAACTTTGAATTGGAAGTTTATTTTCTGGAAAAATGATTTATACTATGAATATGATAACACATAAAAATTTCATGATTTAACTCAAAGTATAAGTATTTTTAGAAAAATAATCATTTAAGGTTGTTTACATGATGGAAAATGATTAACTTCATAAGTTTCACTAAAGTTTGACCTATGACCTGTGATTTCGAATACAAACTAAGGTATTTACAGTTCATAGTCTTAAAGAGGGACTCGATCCAAGGAAGTGACAAGTTGAATCAACGAAAACGGAGTTGTAACGAAGAAACTATGACCAAAACGAGATCGGATATCTAAGACTTGTTTAACTTCGGGATTAATTGGGAAAAATTAAATAAAATCACATATTTCTAAGATAACATGATATTTTATATATATGTACTTATAATTCAATTTTATATGGTTCAGGATCACCCGCAAACAACACGAGAAGATTAATCATAAGATCCCATGTTTGTACGCAACACGTCATTTGACAACACCGGTACTTTATGTACGCAACACGTCATTTGACAACACCGGTACCGTGGGTCAAGATTAATCTCGACCAATACATATACGATGGGGTTTTATTTATTTCGTTAGGGGGTTTTATTTATTTCATTGCGGGTATATTAAACATCTAAAAATGAACCATTAAAATTGAATTACTAACAACGAACTGCTAACTACGGACTAAGGAATTATTCAAAGTATTAAAAGTATAACAAGTATATATATGTGACGTTTGTTTAAAAAGAAAAGGTATTGATATATTATATATGGATAGGTTCGTGATATCAACCGGAGACCAAGTCAAATTATATATATCTTCAAGACAACAGTGAGTATATAGTCCCACTTTTAAACTCTAAATATTTCGGGATGAGAATACATGTATTTTATGTTTTACGTTATGGACACAAGTAACTGAAAAATATATTCTACGTTGAGTTGTACCACTGGCATACTTCCCTGTAGCTTGGTAACTAATATTTACAGCGGTATTGTAAACGCGAATCCTGTTGATAGATCTATCGGGCCTGACAACCCCAACCGGACTGGACGACCAGTATTCAACGGTTGCACAGTACTTCGTTTTGTGACTACACTTGGTACGGTGTAGTAAGATTTCATATTAAAGGGAATATGCGACGTGATTAAATGTTAAGTATGGTTACCAAGTGCTCAACCACTTAGAATATTTTTATTAAACTGTTTATATACGAAATCTTGTGGTCTATATATATATATTGCTGCCGGCACTAAACCTATATCTCACCAACTTTATGTTGACCTTTTAAAACATGTCTATTCTCAGGAGATTACTAAAGCTTCCGCTGCATCATGTTGAATCTAAGCAGGATCTTGCGTACGCATATTTGTGTCAAAAATAAGACTGCATATCCAAGAACTTGTGTTGTAAAATATGCTAGAAATCGGGTTGTTATTATCATTTGTAAAGTTTGTAAGTCGAAGATTATCGCTAAACGATAATCATCTTTATTTTGTCCAAAGCTTGTATCAAAAATAAGGATCATGGTTTGTAATGTATAATATATGCAGTTTTTCTTTAAAAAAATGTCGCATATAGAGGTCAATACCTCGCAATGAAATCATACGTTATCTAACACGTTCTTATGGTTAAGGTCGAGTTATGACATGTGGTATCAGAGCGGTGGTCTTAGCGAACCAGGTTTGCATTAGTGTGTCTAACCGATAAGTCGTTAGGATACATTAGTAAGTCTGGACTTTGACCGGGTCTGATTTAAAAACCATTGCTTATCATTGTTGGTTAAAATTTATATGTAAATATTATGTAGTACTAATGGGTTAGTTGTTGTATGATAGATGTCGGGCTCAAAACTTGTTATCACATTCAGCGACTCTGAACCAGAATCTTCAGATGGTGTTCCAGTCATTAACCTATCCGATGACGAAAATGATATCTTTGGGGAAGACTCACAAATTCCGGATGAACCAACTATAGAGAACCCGGAAAGTGAACCCGAGGAGGAAAGTGAACCCGAGGAGGAAAGTGAACCCGAGGAGGAAAGTGAACCCGAGGAAGAAATACTGGAAATTACAAAAGACGAGTTCGAACTAGGAAAGAAACGAAAGGCTAATGAATTAGAAAATTCAAATCCTGAGTTTAATAAGGATGATGTGGCACCAACTCCACTAGACACTACCACCCCTATTCCCGCTATTCCTATTCGTTCTATCCCGGCATCCAGTTCTTCAGTCCCACAGCCAAAATATAGGCAGACAGCCAGGATAAGCGTTAAGCGATTCTTTGAACCTAAACGTCCTAGAAAATAGACCAAACGATGCGCTGCCGTATTAAACCATGGGATCATATAATGTTTTGTATAATATTATTAGTGTGGTTTGTTTAATGTTCGATGTAAGATAAGCATATGTAAAATAGTGAAGTGTGAAATGCAATAATTTTCCATGGTTAAGTATTATTTAGATGGTAGTAATTGATTCTGTACTAAGCTATTAAGTATGGACATTAACGGGTAGGTACTACCCTAGATATAATTATAAAACGCTAATAAGAAGAAAAGGCTTTTATAATAATACCTGGTTCATATTATTAATAAGCTATAATGTACTGTAAATATACACTACATCTATAATATTCCATGTGAATAATTATTTCCTTTTCATTCTTATAGAAGAATATGGCGCGATTGAACCGAATGACGGAACAAGAAATCCAGGAACTCATCAATCAGCGAGTGAACGACAGAATGTTATGGGTCGAGGCTGCAAGAGGTGCTGCAGTTAACCCAAATCCTCGTGTGGGGTGCACTTACAAAACTTTTCAAGCTTGCAAGCCCTCATCATTCAGTGGAACAGAAGGACCGATCGGTTTAACCCGGTGGATAGAAAAGATGGAGACTGTGTTTAAAATCAGTGGTTGTGTTGAAAAGGACATGACCAAGTATGCATCGTGCACTTTACAAGATAGTGCACTCACGTGGTGGAAAAATTATGTGAAGGCTGTAGGAGGAGATGTAGCTTATGATACTCCGTAGGAAGAATTCAAAACAATGTTAATCAACGAATATTGTCCAAGGAACGAGGTTAGGAAGTTGGAAGATGAATTACGAAGTCTGAAGGTTGTTGGTACTGAAATCACCAACTACAATCAGCGATTCATGAAATTAGTTTTGCTATGTCCTGAATTGGTTCCAACCGAAGAACGGAAGATTGAAATGTACAAAGATGGCTTGCCCAAAAAGGTCAAGGCAAATGTTACAGCATCGAAACCTAAGACAATTCATGAAGCTATAACCATGGCAAACGAGCTAATGGATCAGGTCATCATGGATAAGAAAGTATCCAATACTGATGTGAAGGTATCAGGTAACAAAAGAAAGTGGAATGGAAATTATGATCGAGGTAACCAACAACAATCTTTTAAGAAACAAGAAAACACGCAAGGTGCGGGTAGTGGTTTAAGCTTTGGTTATAAAGGACAAAATCCTTTATGCAATCGATGCCACAAACATCACTCTGGTTACTGTAATGTGGTATGCAACAAATGTAATCGAAAGGGTCATCTTGCTGAAGATTGTAGGGCTCTCGTTACAAATACAAATGGTACCAAGACTCCTGCCACCAATGCAAATAGAACTGCTTTGGCTACCATTACTTGTTTTGGGTGTGGAAAACAAGGTCACTATAAGAGCCAGTGCCCGAATCCAGAAAAGAATATCGGACCTGCACGTGGGAGAGCATTTGTTATTAATGCTAGAGAGGCATGTGAAGACCCGGAGCTTGTTACGGGTACGTTTACCATTAATAACTTATCCGCATCTATTATATTTGATACTGGTGCCGATAGAAGTTACGTGTGTAGAGACTTTCACGCTAAATTGAATTGTTCATCATTACCTCTAGATGCTAAGTACATGATTGAGTTAGCTAATGGTAAACTAATTAAAGCCGATAAAATTTGCCGTGATTGTAAAATAAATTTAGCCGGAGAAACATTTAAAATTGACTTAATACCCGTAGAATTAGGAAGTTTTGATGTAATAGTCGGCATGGACTGGATGTCCAAAATAGGAGCCGAAGTTGTGTGCGCCAAGAAGGCAATTCGCATTCCTCGTAAGAATAAAACGCCAGTAATGATTTATGGAGAGAAGGGTAACTCAAAGCTAAAACTCATTAGTTATTTGAAAGCTCAAAAGTGCTTGAAGAAAGGGTGCTATGCTATCTTAGCACATGTTAATAAAGTCGAAAAGAAAGAAAAAGAGAAGTGCATCAATGACGTGCCTGTTGCAAGAGATTTTCCTGAAGTATTTCCGGAAGAGTTGCCGGGATTACCTCCATTTAGATATGTAGAATTTCAAATAGATCTTGTACCAGGAGCTGCACCGGTTGCCCGTGCTCCATATAGACTTGCACCGTCCGAGTTAAAAGAACTTCAGAGTCAGTTAAAAGAATTACTGGATCGTGGATTCATACGACCAAGTACTTCACCGTGGGGAGCTCCAATTTTATTCGTCAAGAAGAAAGACGGATCTTTCCGAATGTGTATAGATTATCGTGAATTAAATAAGTTAACTATCAAGAATCGGTATCCACTACCGAGAATTGACGACTTATTTGATCAACTCCAAGGATCATGTGTGTACTCGAAAATTGACCTAAGATCGGGCTATCATCAATTACGTGTCAAAGAAGAAGATATACCGAAAACTGCTTTTCGGACACGCTACGGTCATTACGAATTTTTGGTTATGCCGTTTGGATTGACGAATGCGCCAGCTGTATTCATGGACCTCATGAATCGAGTTTGTAGTCCATATTTAGATAAGTTTGTTATCGTTTTCATTGATGATATTCTTATCTATTCCAAGAGTGAGCAAGAGCATGAGCAGCATGTAAGGTTGATATTAGAGTTGTTAAGAAAAGAACAGCTATATTCTAAATTTTCTAAATGTGCTTTCTGGTTGAAAGAAGTGCAATTTCTTGGCCACGTTGTTAGTAGCAAAGGAATTCAGGTTGATCCAGCAAAAATTGAAGCCATTGAAAAATGGGAGACTCCTAAGACACCAACGCAGATACGCCAATTTTTGGGTTTAGCCGGTTATTATAGAAGGTTTATTCAAGATTTTTCCCGAATAGCTAAGCCGTTGACAGCATTAACGCAAAAAGGGAAGAAATACGAATGGACCTCGGAGCAGGAGAACGCATTTCAATTACTGAAGAAGAAGTTAACTACGACGCCTATTTTATCGTTACCTGAAGGGAACGATGATTTTGAAATATATTGTGACGCTTCGCGACAAGGTTTTAGTTGCGTTCTTATGCAACGGAAGAAAGTTATTGCATACGCATCCCGACAATTAAAGATTCACGAGCGGAATTATACGACGCATGATCTAGAACTGGGAGCAGTCGTGTTTGCATTGAAGATATGGAGACACTACTTGTATGGGGTTAAATGCACTGTGTTTACTGATCATAAAAGCCTTCAACATATTTTCGATCAAAAACAGCTGAACATGAGGCAACGTAGGTGGGTTGAGTTAATAAATGACTATGATTGTGAAATTCGTTATCATCCCGGGAAAGCGAACGTGGTGGCCGACGCTCTAAGCAGAAAGGAACGAGAACCAATTCGAGTACGAGCGATGAACATAAAAATTCGCATGAATCTCAACTCACAAATCAAAGAGGCTCAACGAGAAGCACTTACTAAAGAAAATATAGGAAATGAAATAATGAAGAAGTATGAGAAGCAACTCGTTATACGGGAAGATGGAACTCGATATTTTGCAAATCGTATTTGGGTACCGAAGTTGGGTGGATTGAGGAAGTTGATATTGAATGAGGCACATAAGACAAGATACTCGATACATCCTGGAGTTGGAAAGATGTATCAAGATCTTAAGACGCATTATTGGTGGCCTAATTTAAAGACAGACGTTGCAACATATGTTGGGGAATGTTTAACTTGTTCCAAGGTCAAAGCAGAATACCAGAAGTCGTCAGGGTTACTTCAACAACCAGAAATCCCAGAATGGAAATGGGATGGTATTACCATGGATTTCATCACGAAGTTACCAAAGACTGCCTGGGGATACGACACCATTTGGGTGATTGTTGATCGTCTCACCAAGTCTGCACATTTCTTGCCTATAAAGGAAACGGATAGAATGGAGAAACTATTACGATTGTATATAAAGGAAATTGTTTCAAGGCATGGAATACCTATTTCCATTATATCTGATCGTGATAGTAGATTTACCTCAAAGTTCTGGCAATCACTACAGGAGGCACTAGGAACTCGTTTGGATATGAGTACCGCATATCATCCGCAAACGGACGGGCAGAGTGAAAGAACAATTCAGACTCTTGAAGACATGCTCAGGGCATGTGTGATCGATTTTGGAAACGGATGGGATAAGTATCTACCATTAGCAGAATTCTCGTATAATAATAGTTATCATGCGAGCATTAAAGCTGCACCATTCGAAGCATTGTACGGAAGGAAGTGTAGATCTCCTATCTGTTGGAATGAAGTAGGAGATCGAAAATTAACTGGTCCCGAGATCATACATGAAACTACTGAAAAGATAGTACAAATCAAAGAGAGATTGAAAACAGCCCGTAGTCGCCAAAAGAGCTACGCCGATGTCCGAAGGAAACCATTAGAGTTTCAGATCGGTGACATGGTTATGCTAAAGGTGTCACCTTGGAAAGGTGTAATACGTTTCGGTAAAAGAGGTAAACTGAACCCAAGATATGTAGGCCCGTTCAAGATCATCGAACGCATTGGACCGGTAGCTTATCGACTCGAGTTACCGCAACAACTCGCCGGAGTACATAATACCTTTCACGTCTCGAACCTTAAGAAGTGTCTTGCAAAGGAAGACCTCACCATTCCTCTTGAAGAAATCCATGTCGACGAGAAACTACAATTCATCGAAGAACCAATCGAAATCATGGATCGTGAAGTTAAACGGCTCAAGCAGAGCAACATACCGATCGTTAAGGTTCGTTGGAATGCTCGAAGGGGTCCCGAGTTTACTTGGGAACGAGAGGATCAAATGAAACAAAAGTATCCACACTTGTTTCCCGATGACGCAAAATAGGTACAATTTTAAAATTTCGGGACGAAATTTATTTAACTGGTAGGTACTGTAATGACCCGCACTTTTTCGATCATTCTATATTTATAAGATTAATATTTACATAAATTAAACCTTACCAACATGATAAGCAATCCAAATTGTCGAGATTTATATTTCCGAAAAGAGTTTACACAACGTTTGACCGTCTAGTTTGACCGATGATATCACGAACTATATAACATATGATAAATTATACGTTTGTGTATATATATGTATATATACATATTTAACATGATCTAAGAATGTTTTAATATCTCATTTTGTATTAATAACAATAAGTTATAAGTATATTTTAAAACTACTAACTTAAGTTTTCAAAACGATAACTATACGTAATGTTTTTCGACGTAAATACTTATAACCTATATTACTTATACATGCATCGTATAGATATGTATTTTATCACTTTTAAAGGGCTTACATACATAAAACAATATAAGTATATTTACAAAAGATAGCTATATTTGAATCCTCGTTCCGTTTCCTCAAAGATTTCTATACGTATACCTAGAGTATATGTACCCGTATCATACGCAGCTTCTAGATGTATTTACTATTGGTATATACCAATAAAAATCTGCTCCTTAGCAGCCTTAAATGATTAAGAAACATGTGGAACCAACCATTTGTCAAGTAGCATGAATTATTTAGCAAGAAAACAAAGTTAGGTATCTTTTTTTTCCTTTATAACCTAAAAACGTTTTTATGCATGCACACCATTTCTTCACCCCATTTTCTCATACTTACACTTCCATTTCTCTCTCAAAATACTCTTAACTTCATACTTGATCATCTCCAAGCATTTTCCCCATCATTTAGCTTCAAAAACCTTACTTAATCACCATAAGAAAACCATACAAAAACACTTCAAGAAATCCTTCCAAGAACACAAACTTACTTCCAATCTTTCATCCAATTCCATCACCCTTTTGGTTCTAGCTTTTTACTTCCCTTTTACAGCAACCTTGTCCAAGGAACTTGAGGTAGAATCTATGTTCATAACCTTATTCGATTCATATATATATAGCTATCTTATTTTGTGGTATAAAATTTTAATAACAAGAACATAGTTTGAATGTTTTCAAACTTGTTTGCAAACTAAATAGATCCTTCTAACTTAACTTTTAAAATACTTCAAGACCTGTAATATATCATAAATATATGCTAATTTAACAAGGTATAACTTGGTTTTTCAAAGAACACCTTAAAAACTGAATTTACGACGTCGGAGTGCAACCGGGGGCTGTTTTGGGTTGGATAATTAAAAACCATCTTAAACTTTGAATTGGAGGTTTATTTTCTGGAAAATGATTTTTACTATGAATATGATAACACATAAAAATTTCATGATTTAACTCAAAGTATAAGTATTTTTAGAAAAATAATCATTTAAGGTTGTTTACATGATGGAAAATGATTAACTTCATAAGTTTCACTAAAGTTTGACCTATGACCTGTGATTTCGAATACAAACTAAGGTATTTACAGTTCATAGTCTTAAAGAGGGACTCGATCCAAGGAAGTGACAAGTTGAATCAACGAAAACGGAGTTGTAACGAAGAAACTATGACCAAAACGAGATCGGATATCTAAGACTTGTTTAACTTCGGGATTAATTGGGAAAAATTAAATAAAATCACATATTTCTAAGATAACATGATATTTTATATATATGTACTTATAATTCAATTTTATATGGTTCAGGATCACCCGCAAACAACACGAGAAGATTAATCATAAGATCCCATGTTTGTACGCAACACGTCATTTGACAATACCGGTACTTTATGTACGCAACACGTCATTTGACAACACCGGTACCGTGGGTCAAGATTAATCTCGACCAATACATATACGATGGGGTTTTATTTATTTCGTTAGGGGGTTTTATTTATTTCATTGCGGGTATATTAAACATCTAAAAATGAACCATTAAAATTGAATTACTAACAACGAACTGCTAACTACGGACTAAGGAATTATTCAAAGTATTAAAAGTATAACAAGTATATATATGTGACGTTTGTTTAAAAAGAAAAGGTATTGATATATTATATATGGATAGGTTCGTGATATCAACCGGAGACCAAGTCAAATTATATATATCTTCAAGACAACAGTGAGTATATAGTCCCACTTTTAAACTCTAAATATTTCGGGATGAGAATACATGTATTTTATGTTTTACGTTATGGACACAAGTAACTGAAAAATATATTCTACGTTGAGTTGTACCACTGGCATACTTCCCTGTAGCTTGGTAACTAATATTTACAGCGGTATTGTAAACGCGAATTCTGTTGATAGATCTATCGGGCCTGACAACCCCAACCGGACTGGACGACCAGTATTCAACGGTTGCACAGTACTTCGTTTTGTGACTACACTTGGTACGGTGTAGTAAGATTTCATATTAAAGGGAATATGCGACGTGATTAAATGTTAAGTATGGTTACCAAGTGCTCAACCACTTAGAATATTTTTATTAAACTGTTTATATACGAAATCTTGTGGTCTATATATATATATATTGCTGCCGGCACTAAACCTATATCTCACCAACTTTATGTTGACCTTTTAAAACATGTCTATTCTCAGGAGATTACTAAAGCTTCCGCTGCATCATGTTGAATCTAAGCAGGATCTTGCGTACGCATATTTGTGTCAAAAATAAGACTGCATATCCAAGAACTTGTGTTGTAAAATATGCTAGAAATCGGGTTGTTATTATCATTTGTAAAGTTTGTAAGTCGAAGATTATCGCTAAACGATAATCATCTTTATTTTGTCCAAAGCTTGTATCAAAAATAAGGATCATGGTTTGTAATGTATAATATATGCAGTTTTTCTTTAAAAAAATGTCGCATATAGAGGTCAATACCTCGCAATGAAATCATACGTTATCTAACACGTTCTTATGGTTAAGGTCGGGTTATGACATAAAGGTTAAGTTTAAATTTGGTCGGAAATTTCCGGGTCGTCACAGGTCACTACAGTACCTACCCGTTAAATAAATTTCGTCCCGAAATTTTAAGCAGTTGGAGGTGTTGACGTATCTTCTGGAAATAAATGCGGGTATTTCTTCTTCATCTGATCTTCACGTTCCCAGGTGAACTCGGGTTCTCTACGAGCATTAAATCGAAACTTAACAATCGGTATCTTGTTTTGTTTATGTCTCTTAACCTCACGATCCATTATTTCGACGGGTTTTTCAATGAATTGAAGTTTTTCATTGATTTGGATTTCGTCCAACGGAATAGTGAGATCTTCTTTAGCAAAACATTTCTTCAAATTTGAGACGTAGAAAGTGTTATGTACAGCCGCGAGTTGTTGAGGTAGCTCCAGTTGGTAAGCTACTGGTCCGACACGATCTATAATCTTGAATGGTCCAATGTACGTTGGATTTAGTTTCCCCCATTTACCAAATCGAACAACGCCTTTCCAAGGTGAAACCTTAAGCATGACCATTTCTCCAATTTCAAACTCTATATCTTTTCTTTTACTGTCCGCGTAGCTCTTTTGTCGACTCTGGGCGGTTTTCAATCTTTGTTGAATTTGGATGATTTTCTCGGTAGTTTCTTGTATTATCTCCAGATCTGTAATCTGTCTATCCCCCACTTCACTCCAAAAAAATTGGAGACCTGCACTTTCTACCATAAAGTGCTTTAAACGGTGCCATCTCAATGCTTGAATGGTAGCTGTTGTTGTAGGAAAATTCTGCTAACGGTAGATGTCGATCCCAACTGTTTCCGAAATCAATAACACAAGCTCGTAGCATGTCTTCAAGCATTTGTATCGTCCTTTCGCTCTGCCCATCAGTTTTTGGATGATAGGTAGTACTCATGTCTAGACGAGTTCCCAATGCTTGCTGTAATGTCTGCCAGAATCTTGAAATAAATCTGCCATCCCTATCAGAGATAATAGAGATTGGTATTCCATGTCTAGAGACGACTTCTTTCAAATACAGTCGTGCTAACTTCTCCATCTTGTCATCTTCTCTTATTGGCAGGAAGTGTGCTGACTTGGTGAGACGATCAACTATTACCCAAATAGTATCATAACCACTTGCAGTCCTTGGCAATTTAGTAATGAAATCCATGGTAATGTTTTCCCATTTCCATTCCGGGATTTCAGGTTGTTGTAGTAGACCTGATGGTTTCTGATGTTCAGCTTTGACCTTAGAACACGTCAAACATTCTCCTACATATTTAACAATATCGGCTTTCATACCTGGCCACCAAAAATGTTTCTTAAGATCCTTGTACATCTTCCCCGTTCCAGGATGTATTGAGTATCTGGTTTTATGAGCTTCTCTAAGTACCATTTCTCTCATATCTCCAAATTTTGGTACCCAAATTCTTTCAGCCCTATACCGGGTTCCGTCTTCCCGAATATTAAGATGCTTCTCCGATCCTTTGGGTATTTCATCCTTTAAATTTACCTCTTTTAAAACTCCTTGTTGCGCCTCCTTTATTTGAGTAGTAAGGTTAGTGTGAATCATTATATTCATAGATTTTACTCGAATGGGTTCTCTGTCCTTTCTGCTCAAGGCGTCAGCTACTACATTTGCCTTCTCCGGGTGGTAACGAATCTCAAAGTCGTAATCATTCAACAATTCAATCCACCTACGCTGCCTCATATTCAGTTGTTTCTGATTAAATATGTGTTGAAGACTTTTGTGGTCGGTATATATAATACTTTTGACCCCATATAAGTAGTGCCTCCAATCTTTAATGCAAAAACAACCGCGCCTAATTCCAAATCATGCATCGTATAATTTTGCTCGTGAATCTTCAATTGTCTAGACGCATAAGCAATCACCTTCGTCAGTTGCATTAATACACAACCGAGACCTTGCTTTGATGCATCACAATAAATCACAAAATCATCATTCCCTTCAGGCAATGACAATATAGGACCCGTAGTTAGCTTTTTCTTCAATAATTGAAACGCCTTCTCTTGTTCATCCTTCCATTCAAATTTCTTCCCTTTATGCATTAATGCAGTCAAGGGTTTTGCTATTTTGGAGAAATCTTGGATGAATCTTCTGTAGTAACCAGCCAATCCTAAAAATTGACGTATATGCTTTAGAGTTTTTGGGGTTTCCCACTTTTCAACGATTTCGATCTTTGCTGGGTCCACCTAGATACCTTCTTTGTTCACTATGTGACCGAGGAATTGAACTTCTTCCAACCAAAATGCACACTTTGAAAACTTAGCGTACAGTTTTTCTTTTCTCAATACTTCTAGCACTTTTCCCAAATGTTCTTCGTGCCCTTGATCATTCTTTGAGTAAATAAGTATGTCGTCGATGAAAACAATGACAAACTTGTCAAGATATGGCCCACACACTCAGTTCATAAGGTCCATGAACATAGCTGGTGCGTTAGTCAATCCAAACGGCATAACCATAAACTCGTAATGACCATAACGCATCCTAAAAGCAGTTTTTGGAATATCGTCCTCCTTCACCCGCAGTTGATGATACCCAGAACGTAAATCAATCTTCGAATAAACTAACGAGCCTTGTAATTGATCAAATAAGTCGTCAATTCTCGGTAGTGGGTAACGGTTCTTGATAGTAAGTTTAATCAACTCTAGATAGTCGATGCACAACCTGAATGTACCATCCTTCTTTTTGACAAACAAAACAGGAGCTCCTCATGGTGATGTGCTTGGTCGAATGAAACCACGTTCTAATAGTTCTTGCAGTTGGCTTTGCAGTTCTTTCATCTCGCTGGGTGCGAGTCTATAAGGAGCACGAGCTATTGGTGCAGCTCCTGGTACAAGATCTATTTGAAATTCAACAGATCGATGTGGAAGTAGTCCCGGTAATTATTTCGGAAATACATCGGGAAATTCTTTTGCGACGGGAACATCATTGATGCTCTTTTCTTCAGTTTGTACTTTCTCGACGTGTGCTAGAACAGCATAGCAACCTTTTCTTATTAGTTTTTGTGCCTTCAAATTACTAATAATATGTAGCTTCATGTTTCCCTTTTCTCCGTACACCATTAAGGGTTCTCCTTCTTCTCGTACAATGCGAATTGCATTTTTATAACATACGATCTCTGCTTTCACCTTCTTCAGCCAGTCCATGCCAACGATTACATCAAAACTCCCTAACTCTACTGGTATCAAATCAATCTTAAATATTTCGCTACCCAGTTTAATTTCTCGATTCCGGCATATATTATCTGCTGAAATTAATTTACCGTTTGCTAATTCGAGTAAAAATTTACTATCCAACGGCGTCAATGGATAACTTAATTTAGCACAAAAATCTCTACTCATATAGCTTCTATGCACACCCGAATCAAATAAAACGTAAGCAGATTTATTGTCAATAAGAAACGTACCTGTAACAAGCTCCGGGTCTTCCTGTGCCTCTGCCGCATTAATATTGAAAACTCTTTTGCGGCCTTGTCCATTCGTGTTCTCCTGGTTCGGACAATATCTAATAATGTGGCCCGGTTTTCCACATTTATAACAAACTACATTGGCATAACTTGCTCCGACACTACTTGTTCTGCCATTACTCGTTCCGACACCATTTGTTCCTTTTATTCTATTAACCCCTGGTCCGTAGACCTCACACTTCGCCGTGCTATGACCATTTCTTTTACACTTGTTGCAAAATTTGGTGCAGAACCCCGAGTGATACTTTTCACACCTTTAGCATAGCTGCTTCTGATTGTTGTTGTTGTTACGGTTGTTATTGTTGTTGGGATGATTGTTGTAGTTGCTGTTGTTGTTGTTGTTGTTGTTGTTGTTGTTGTTGTTGTTGTTGTTGTTGTTGTTGTTGTTGTTGTTGTTGTTATTGTTGTTGGGCCGTTTGTTGTAGTTGCGATTGATGTTGCGATTGTTGGGATAATTGTTGCGATTATTATTGTAATTGCTGTTGTTGTTGTATTGGTGATTCTTTTCACCGTTTTCCTCCCACTTTCTTTTGACTTGCTTCACATTGGCCTCTTCAGCCGTCTGTTCTTTAATTCTTTCCTCAATCTAGTTCACTAGTTTGTGAGCCATTCTACATGCCTGTTGTATGGAGGCGGGCTCGTGTGAACTTATATCTTCTTGGATTCTTTCCGGTAATCCTTTCACAAACGCGTCGATCTTCTCTTCCTCGTCTTCGAACGCTCCCGGACACAATAGGCACAATTCTATGAATCGTCTTTCGTACATGGTAATATCAAATCCTTGGGTTCGTAACCCTCTAAGTTCTGTCTTGAGCTTATTGACCTCGGTTCTGGGACGGTACTTCTTGTTCATCAAGTGCTTGAATGCTGACCACGGTAGTGCGTACGCATCATCTTGTCCCACTTGCTCTAGATAGGTATTCCACCATGTTAATGCAGAACCTGTGAAGGTATGCGTAGCGTACTTCACTTTGTCCTCTTCAGTACACTTACTTATGGCAAACACCGATTCGACCTTCTCGGTCCACCGTTTCAATCCGATCGGTCCTTCGGTTCCATCAAATTCCAAAGGTTTGCAGGCAGTGAATTCTTTGTAGGTGCATCCTACACGGTTTCCTGTACTGCTAGATCCAAGGTTATTGTTGGTATGTAGCGCACCCTGTACTGCGGCTATGTTTTAAGCTAGAAAAGTACGGAATTCCTCTTCATTCATATTCACGGTGTGTCGAGTAGTCGGTGCCATTTCCTTCAAAATAGTCAAATGGAACAAGTTAATCATACAGAATATTAAGAGTAGTTAATAGTATTTCGTAGCATAATATGAACTCATTTATAAAAGCTTTTTCTTCATATTAGTGTTTTATAAGTTTAAATTCGGATAGTACCTACCCGTTAAGTTCATACTTAGTAGCTAATATACAATTCAACTACTACAATTCTATATGAAAAACTGATTATAATAATATTTCGCGTTCAAACTTTTATACAATATTTTACAAACTTACAATACCGCTTATTTTACATAAAGCATGAAATATAGCACACAATAACTTTTATACAAGATAGTTGTGAAGATAATTCTAGCTAGTACACAAGTCGTTCAACAAAGGCAATAAAGACACGTAATTCATACGTCCAGAAACAAGTCATGCATTCTGGTTTTACTAGGACTACTCCCCATCCTTGGTCTTGTGGAACATAACCGTTATGGCCGTTGATAAGACAGCGTGTTGTAACGTCGTCAAAGGGACGAGGGTTACGTAATGACCAACAGTCTCGTAATAACCTAAAAACCTCATTTCTTACCCCAATTACCGACTCCGTCACTTGTGGGAACGTTTTGTTTAATAGTTGAAGCCCGATGTTCTTTTTCTCACTTTGGTGAGAAGCGAACATTACTAACCCGTAAGCATAGCATGCTTCTTTATATTGCATGTTAGCCGCTTTTTCTAAATCATGAAGTCCTATATTCGGATACATTGAGTCAAAATAATTTCTTAACCCGTTGCGTAAAATAGCATTTGGGTTCCCCGCAATATATGCGTCAAAGTAAACACATCGTAACTTATGGGTTTCCCAATGTGATATCCCCCATCTTTCAAACGAAAGTCTCTTATAAACCAAAACATTCTTGGAACGTTCTTCGAATGTCTTACAAACTGATTTCGCCGTAAATAGTTGTGCCGAAGAATTCTGACCGACTCTAGACAAGATTTCATCAATCATGTCTCCGGGTAGGTCTCTTAAAATATTGGGTTGTCTATCCATTTTGTGTTTTTATACTGTAAAATAGACAAGAGTTAGATTCATAAAAAAAAATACTCATTAATACAAGCAATTTTTACATATATCATAAAGCATAAGCACACTATATTACATATATTACACCACACGAATACAACTATCTTATTCCGACTCGCTCATTTCTTCTTCTTCGGTTTTGGTTCGTTTTGCCAAGTTTCTAGGGATATATGATGTTCCCCTAATACGAGCTGTCGTTTTCCACATTGGTTTAGAAAAACCTGGTGGTTTAGAGGTTCCCGGGTCATTGTTACAACTTAAGGGCTTCGGGGGTTGACGATACATATAAAGTTCATCGGGGTTGGAATTAGATTTCTCTATTTTTATGCCCTTTCCCTTATTATTTTCTTTTGCCTTTTTAAATTCAGTTGGGGTAATTTCTATAACATCATCGGAATTCTCGTCGGAATCCGATTCATCGGAGAATTGGTAATCTTCCCAATATTTTGCTTCCTTGGCGGAAACACCATTGACCATAATTAACCTTGGTCGGTTGGTTGAGGATTTTCTTTTACTTAACCGTTTTATTATTTCCCCCACCGGTTCTATTTCCTCCTGCGGTTCCTTCTCTTCCGGTTTTGATTCTTCTTCCAGTTTTGATTCTTCTTCCGGTTCTTCTTCGGGAACTTGTGAATCAGTCCAATATATATTCGACTCTTCGTTATTATTAGGTGAGTCAATGGGATTTGTGCTAGAGGTATACATCTATCACACAATATCAAACATGTTAAGAGATTAATATATCACATAATATATACATGTTAATAATATATAGTTTCCAACAAAAATGTTAAGCAGTCATTTTTAAAGAAAACACGGTCGAAGTCCAGACTCACTAATGCATCCTAACAAACTCGATAAGACACACTAATGCAAATTTTCTGGTTCTCTAAGACCAACACTCGGATACCAACTGAAATGTCCCGTTCTTATTGATTAAAAACGTTCCATATTAATTGATTTCGTTGCGAGGTTTTGACCTCTATATGAGACGTTTTTCAAAGACTGCATTCATTTTTAAAACAAACCATAACCTTTATTTCATAAATAAAGGTTTAAAAAGCTTTACGTAGATTATCAAATAATGATAATCTAAAATATCCTGTTTACACACGACCATTACATAATGGTTTACAATACAAATATGTTACATCGAAATCAATTTCTTGAATGCAGTTTTTACACAATATCATACAAACATGGACTCCAAATCTTGTCCTTATTTTAGTATGCAACAGCGGAAGCTCTTAGTATTCACCTGAGAATAAACATGCTTTAAACGTCAACAAAAATGTTGGTGAGTTATAGGTTTAACCTATATATATCAAATCGTAACAATAGACTACAAGATTTCATATTTCAATACACATCCCATACATAGAGATAAAAATCATTCATATGGTGAACACCTGGTAACCGACATTAACAAGATGCATATATAAGAATATCCCCATCATTCCGGGACACCCTTCAGATATGATATAAATTTCGAAGTACTAAAGCATCCGGTACTTTGGATGGGGCTTGTTAGGCCCAATAGATCTATCTTTAGGATTCGCGTCAATTAGGGTGTCTGTTCCCTAATTCTTAGATTACCAGACTTAATAAAAAGGGGCATATTCGATTTCGATAATTCAACCATAGAATGTAGTTTCACGTACTTGTGTCTATTTTGTAAATCATTTATAAACCCAGCATGTATTCTCATCCCAAAAATATTAGATTTTAAAAGTGGGACTATAACTCACTTTCACAGATTTTTACTTCGTCGGGAAGTAAGACTTGGCCACTGGTTGATTCACGAACCTATAACAATATATACATTTATATCAAAGTATGTTCAAAATATATTTACAACACTTTTAATATATTTTGATGTTTTAAGTTTATTAAGTCAGCTGTCCTCGTTAGTAACCTACAACTAGTTGTCCACAGTTAGATATACAGAAATAAATCGATAAATATTATCTTGAATCAATCCACGACCCAGTGTATACGTATCTCAGTATTGATCACAACTCAAACTATATATATTTTGGAATCAACCTCAACCCTGTATAGCTAACTCCAACATTCACATATAGAGTGTCTATGGTTGTTCCGAAATATATATAGATGTGTCGACATGATAGGTCGAAACATTGTATACGTGTCTATGGTATCTCAAGATTACATAATATACGATACAAGTTGATTAAGTTATGGTTGGAATAGATTTGTTACCAATTTTCACGTAGCTAAAATGAGAAAAATTATCCAATCTTGTTTTACCCATAACTACTTCATTTTAAATCCGTTTTGAGTGAATCAAATTGCTATGGTTTCATATTGAACTCTATTTTATGAATCTAAACAGAAAAAGTATAGGTTTATAGTCAGAAAAATAAGTTACAAGTCGTTTTTGTAAAGGTAGTCATTTCAGTCGAAAGAACGACGTCTAGATGACCATTTTAGAAAACATACTTCCACTTTGAGTTTAACCATAATTTTTGGATATAGTTTCATGTTCATAATAAAAATCATTTTCCCAGAATAACAACTTTTAAATCAAAGTTTATCATATTTTTTAATTAACTAACCCAAAACAGCCCGCGGTGTTACTACGACGGCATAAATCCGGTTTTACGGTGTTTTTTGTGTTTTCAGGTTTTAAATCATTAAGTTAGCATATCATATAGATATAGAACATTTTTTTAGTTGATTTTAAAAGTCAAGTTAGAAGGATTAACTTTTATTTGCTAACAAGTTTAGAATTAACTAAACTATGTTCTAGTGATTACAAGTTTAAACCTTCGAATAAGATAGCTTTATATGTATGAATCGAATGATGTTATGAACATCATTACTACCTCAAGTTCCTTGGATAAACCTACTGGAAATGAGAAAAATAGATCTAGCTTCAAAGGATCCTTGGATGGCTTGAAAGTTCTTGAAGCAGAATCATGACACGAAAACAATTTCAAGTAAGATTTCCACTAGAAATAAGATTGTTATAGTTATAGAAATTGAATTAAAGTTTGAATATGATTATTACCTTGTATTAGAAAGATAACCTACTGTAAGTAACAAAGGTTTCTTGATCTTGGATGATTTCTTGGAATGGATTTAGAAAACTTGGAAGTAAACTTGCAATCTTGGAAGTATTCTTGATTTTATGAAACTAGAACTTTTGGAATTTATGAAGAACACTTAGAACTTGAAGATAGAACTTGAGAGATATCAATTATATGAATAAAATTGAAGAATGAAAGTATTTGTAGGTGTTTTTGGTCGTTGGTGTATGGCTTAGATATAAAGGATATGTAATTTTGTTTTCATGTAAATAAGTCATGAATGATTACTCATATTTTTGTAATTTTATGAGATATTTCATGCTAGTTGCCAAATGATGGTTCCCACATTTGTTAGGTGACTCACATGGGCTGCTAAGAGCTGATCATTGGTGTGTATATACCAATAGTACATACATCTAAAAGCTGTGTATTGTACGAGTACGAATACGGGTGCATAAGAGTAGAATTGTTGATGAAACTGAACGAGGATGTAATTGTAAGCATTTTTGTTAAGTAGAAGTATTTTTATAAGTGTCTTGAAGTATTTCAAAAGTGTATGAATACATATTAAAACACTACATGTATATACATTTTAACTGAGTCGTTAAGTCATCGTTAGTCGTTACATGTAAACGTTGTTTTGAAACCTTTAGGTTAACGATCTTGTTGAATGTTGTTAACCCATTGTTTATTATAACAAATGAGATGTTAAATTGTTATATTATCATGATATTATGATATATAATATATCTTAGTATGATATATATACAGTTAAATGTCGTTATAACGATAATCGTTACATATATATCTCGTTTCGAAATCATTAAGTTAGTAGTCTTATTTTTACATATGTATTTCATTGTTAATACACTTAATAATATATTTACTTATCATTTAACATAATTAACCAAGTGTATCAATATCTTAATATGATTCATATGTACCTAGTAAGACGTTGTTATAACGATAATCGTTATATATATCGTTTTTGAGTTTCTTAAATTAATAGTCTCATTTTTATGTATATAACTCATTGTTAAAATACCTAATGAGATACATACTTATAATAAAATCATGTTAACTATATATATAACCATATATATGTCATCGTATAGTTTTTACAAGTTTTAACGTTCGTGAATCACCGGTCAACTTGGGTGGTCAATTGTCTATATGAAACCTATTTCAATTAATCAAGTCTTAACAAGTTTGATTGCTTAACATGTTGGAAACACTTAATCATGTAAATAACAATTTCATTTAATATATATATAAACATGGAAAAGTTCGGGTCACTACACTCTTCACGTTATACTAGTATTCGCCACGAGGGTGAATAGTCCGAACAAACGTTATTTAGAAATCGATAAGAAACTTGTTCTAACAAATGTTTTCAAGTCCTAACAAACTTGTTCAAATATATATTAAGGAAATATACCTCGTTTCGGATCGAGATGCTCGTTTCACTTCTAGACTTACAAAAAGTCTTGGAAACACGTTTAGACATGAGTACCGCGTATCATCTACAAATCGACGGACCAAGCAAATGTACGATTCAAACCTTGGAAGACGTATTACGAACTCGTATTGTTGCCTTTAGCCGATTCCTCTTACAATGATAGTTATCATTCAAGTATTAACGCCGCACCTTCCGAAGCTTTATGTGACCACATATGTCATTT
Organism: Rutidosis leptorrhynchoides; assembly: GCF_046630445.1. NCBI lineage: Eukaryota > Viridiplantae > Streptophyta > Magnoliopsida > Asterales > Asteraceae > Rutidosis > Rutidosis leptorrhynchoides. The sequence goes on from NC_092337.1 coordinate 169,593,511, forward strand.
TTCTAATTGTTGGTCCGAAGTAGGCGATAAGCAACTCACTAGACCCGAACTCATTCATGAAACAACCAAGAAATTGTTCAATCAAGAAAGGCTCAAGATGGTCCGTGGTCGCCAAAAGAACTATGCCGATGTTAGACGTAAACCTCTCGATTTCCAAGTGGGTGACCGCGTAACATTAATAGTCGCATCTTGAAAAGGTGTAATCCGTTTCGGAAAACATAGAAGGCTTAATCCGTGATATTTTGATCCCTTTAAAATCTTGGAGCGTATTGGACCATTTGCTTACCGTTTAGATCTCCCGACTCAATTAAGTTCCCGTTCATCATACATTCCATGTATCAAACTTTAAGAAGTGTCTTGCAGAACAAGAACTTGTTATCCTTTTCGATGAGCTTACTATTGATGAAAAACTCCACTTCATAGGAGAACCAGTTGAAATATTGGATCGTGACGCCAAACCTTAAAACAAAGTAAAATTCCTATTGTCAAAGTTCGTTGGAATGCCAAAAGAGGACCCGAGTTTACATGAGAAAGACAAGATTAAATGCAAAAGAAGTACCCTCACTTATTCATAGAATTAGCAACGCAAGGTCTCGAGGAAGAAAACAACGACTACTACTTTCAACTAAATTTCGGGACGAAATTTCTTTTATGGTGTGGGTAATGTAATAACCCGTCTTTTTCCGTTAAATTATTTTAACGCCCGTCTTTTTTTTTTTAGATAATATCTTTCGTTATTTAAATTTGTATCTTTCGTTAATTAGCGTTTTCAATATTCCTGTTATTTAATTATAACATCTCCCATTTACTCTCGCGTACTTAAAATAATTCGTTTGGTTAATTCATGCACCCGCTTTTAAAATCGATGGACCAAAGTTGCCAAGGGGCCAAACTAGTTGACTAGGTCAACTAGTCAAACCTCACCACCACCCATTCTTCACCTACCATTTCTTCTTCTTTTTACTACTTCCATTTTTTCTCTCAAACTCCCAATTCACAAATTCATCATCTAAATCATTTCAAGGAAGCAAACATCAAAATAAATTGTACTTTTGGAATCCTCTCTTCATCCTCTACATTTTGGTACCAATTTCATAGCTTGGGGTAAGCTTTTCAAAATCTCTAATTTCCATAAATTAGACCTTTAAACTTAAAAGTGTGTTAGTTAGTGTCTATGGCTCAAGTCTAACATGAATATGTGATTTATTTGCTCGATCTTGTTATTTTGCATAAACTAGCATGAACTTGAAAAAGAGTTTGTTTACTCTTAAGTTTTGGGTGATTTAATGTTGTTAAATGTTAAAACTCATGTATTAAATGTGTTACTAGCATCATTAGCTACGTTTTGGTATGTAGGTTGACTTGGAAAAACTTCATTAACTTAAATGTTAAATTCATGATTCTTGGTTAGGGTTTGATAACTTTTAAAATGAACTTTTGATGCTTTGAAATCTATGAAAAGTTGTTAGTAAGTGTTTAGTTGCAATGTATGTTTAATTACCTTCGAAACGGCATATCGTATGTGTAAATTGGATTCCCGAATCATGAAATGCATTTTATGAACTTGAAACTTTAATGATGAAATTTTAACGATCATTCGACGAGGTTTTGGTTTTTGTAAATGATGGATTTGATTGATGATATGTATTTAGTTGCATTCCTTGTTAAAATACCTTTCCAACGATGTATGGTATGCATTTTGAGTGTTTTCAGTTCATAATTTGTGTTTGAATGAATTTTGGTTCGAGACTTGAACATTTGAAACAGCCCAGGAATCAGCTCAAGTCTTTCTCCGCGGCGCGACCACCCTAGCTGCAGTGCGACGTAAGCCTGGTCTGAAGGCTGTTCAAAATTTCGTTTTCATGTTTAATTCTAACTATGCTATGCACCTCCGATTAACATGTAACTTATTCTAACATGCTTGATATCGGCCAAAAAGTCACGTTTTTACCCCCGATATTGAGCCCTAAATCCCATAAAGTTCTAAACTTTATTGCAAAAATAATCGCTTTGTCGGTTGATTTTGTAGATTAAGTAATTACAAAGGCGATGCAAGAAGAATTAAGTAAAACGGAGCTAAAACAAAGAATCTAGAGCGAAAACGGTGAAAGACAAGAAAACAAGTTACGATCCAGGAAATCAGGCTGACCAGGCAAGCCAAACGGCCTGTCAAACGGCTTGCCTGGCTCAGAAATGGCCTGCCAAATAGCTTCAGCAAACGGCATTGCAAACGGGCAGGCCTGGCAAACGGCCTTGGCAAACGGTTTGCCAAACCCCATGTCAAACGGCCTGCCAGCCGTTTGCAGGCAGAATTCAAGTCTATTTATTGGGCCTTCTCCATCCATTTCAACACACTCTCAATTTACAATTTATTTTATATTTTCAAGTTTTAGGTTAGTTTTTAGTAGTAGCTAGCTTAGCTTTTATTTTTCGGAGGATATCCCGGCGAGTCCCTGCGATCTCGGACAGATTTCTTCGGCCTTTTCAGGTTTTTATCCGAAACGCTTGTCTTTTGTATTAAACATGTATTCTTACCTTTTATGCTTAATAATGCGTCTCGATATTACCATGATAGCTTAATTAATCTATATGTTGCCATGATAGAAGTTTGGGTTAGCGTAATTATATTAAAGTAGTACGGTTATCGTTGTTATGCAGAACTAGGAAGTCTGATAGATTTGTATGCTAGCATCTTAAGGATTGACCAACCTAGGTTGTGATCAGGACTTTTCCACCTATATAAACTTAGCTACTTCATAGGATTAAGATCCCTAGTTATACTGTATCTGAAGATTCTATGAACTCGGTATGGCCGGAGTTCCCGAGAGGCATTTAATGCGCTTTTAGGACACAGAACCTAGGAATTGAGACATGAATGACCTAATATGCCTATTAACTGTTCTAAAGAGACCTCTTAGGAGCTGTTAGGATCTAGCTAGTGCCCTGACTGTATGACCCAAACCTATCGCATGTTCTTGTTTGATTATTGCTTTAGGATTAAGCCATATCAACGGTTGAGGTACATGTTAGGTTTCTATCTGCTTTACTACCAGTATATTAACTTTAATGTTGTATAATGTTTGTCTTAGTTTGATCTCATTAATATGATGAAATGGTTGTTAGCTTTCATTTAAGGTTTTGTCAACTTAATGTAACAGACTCCGTCCGTTTGTGATCAGTGTTCAATCAACACGACACGTTGTTATTCAGTTAACCAAACTGATAACGAGGATTAGGATTAGAACTCAACTCACTAATAAACCTAGTAGTTTACTAAGGATAACCTTCAGGGTATAGTCACGCTTCAGTTATATAACCACGTGACATACTTCTCACTACTCAATGAGAATTCTGAGAGATTAGAGATAAGTAGGTCTGTGTAATTAGCTCATCCAACCAGATCTACACCATTTCAATCACAAGCTTCAATATCAATGTAATTACCTTTCCCTAGCCCAAACTAATATCTTGGTCAACATTTCCTTGATCTGTATACTCCGGACATCCTCCTACTTTATTTACTTTTCTGCAATTAGGGCTTTAGCTTAAACCAACTACTATCCTTTATCCAGGTAATTTAAATAAAAGACAATTATCCACTTGATCTTCAATTCGTTAAACCATTCAAAAGCACGACCCTAGGTTAACTTACACCTTCTACATTTGAAAGTTAAAGTAAATTTAGGCCCCGAACAATATAAATTAAATGAACACCTCTGTATGTTATACCGAATCTGACATCCTGCGACCTAATGACACCGCACGATAAAAACCGTCCGTTTTGGCTATATCATAAGTAGGTAGTAATCTTTTTGGCGCCACTGCCGAGGATCGAATATTTTGGTTGAGAAAGATTTTAAGCAGACTAAAGTATTGTTTGGTGGTGTCTAAGAAAGACTTTTTTACACGGACTTGGTTGTTGAATTTTCCGAACAGTCTCCAATTATATTGGAACCAAAAGGATCATGCCTCTCCGTATTCGGCCTGGCCACCTAGATACCTAGTAATCTGTAAGAAATCCTATCAATTAGAATATCGATGAGGTTAGCGACCGAATTTCAAGAATAATTGTTTTTATTAAATTATCGATCCTTTTAGTCAATTAACATTTTCTAAAAGTTACTTTTAAGTCTTTTTAAACAGAAAAATCAAAAAACTGGAACAACAAAACACCCTTGCTTCTATGCAAAAATATGCTTAGAAGAAAGAGGAGGACCAATCACCTTAGGAACCGAGGGAACTCCTGAGATCAGTTCACATATGATCAAGCTGGTCAGTATGATCTGTAAATTTCAAGGATTACCGACTGACGATCCAAACTTTCACTTAAACAAATTTATCAGTCTGGTTGACTCTTTTAAGAAGGAAGCAAACGAGAAAAACCTTTTAAAACTTCATCTTTTCCAATATTCTCTGTCTTCACACGCTTTAGCATGGTTTGATGGTCTTAACCCGAATTCAATACACTCATGGGAAGAATTAGCCACTAAGTTTTTGAACAAATTTTATCCACCTTTCCTGCAAACCTGTTTAAAGAATGACATCACTAACTTTTCTCAAAAAGAAAACGAGTCATTGTGTCTAGCATGGAATAGAGTAAAAGTGATTCTTAAAAGATGTATGAATCACTCGTTAATTTGGGCAGACATAATCTGCACGCTTTATAATGGTTTGACCAAGGATGATAAGTCTCTCCTAGACATGGCCTCGTAAGGCAATTTCATGTCACGAACATTAGATAAAGCATGGGATCTTTTGGATACAATAGCTGCACAGCAGGAGGATTGGAACAATGAAGCTGCTGAGAAGGATGACATCTTCACTCATACGATACAAATGCTGGAAACCAGGTTACAAGATCTCACCCTCACTCTTCAAAGTTTATCAATTCCTAAAAGTACCGATGCTACTAGAACCAATCTACGGTATCCTTACCCTAGATGGGCATACAAACAGCAAAATAGCTTGAACTTTAATATACTCCTCCCACTACACCAACCTGCTACCCTCTCTAAAGAAACTTTAGTAGAATTTATGAAAAAGCAATACACGATAAACCTTCAAGTCATAGAATGCCAGAACAAATTTGATACCGTGATACAGACTTTTGAAGAATTAATCATCAATTTTCAGCTTACACTTAAACGTTTAACTGCTAAAGCTGAAATAGAGAATAGTGAGCTTGATACCCTAGTAGTAACTAGAGGTGGGAAGGAAACAACTGTTAATATACCCATACAAGATTTTTTCGATAAGGAACCTGTGCCAATTGACCCAGATGTCAATCCACCGAAACCTATCTCTCCTAAGGCCCCGGAAATCATTCCACTCGCCCGCATACCTTTCCCAGATAGGCTTAGGAAGGAAAAACAAGAAGCGCAATTCGCTAAGTATTGAGATATTATTAAGAATTTACATTTGAATGTGCGACTAGTAGATGCTTTAGTAGAAATGCCAAACTGCGCTAAATTTTTCAAAGAACTGCTTTCAAACAAAGAGGGATTAAGAGAAATAGTTAGCTTGCCCTTAAGTGAAGAATTCTCATTAGTGTTACAACATGGTATTCTCCCTAAGTTAGGAGATACAGGAAGATTTACAGTACCTTGCTACCTGTAAGATGTCCAGATTAGTAATGCTTTAGCAGACTTAGGAGCCAGTGTAAACCTAATGCCCTATTCGTTATTCAAAAAGTTAGGATTAAAAGACTTAAGACGAACCAGAATGACTATCCAACTCGAGGACAGATCAGTTAAGATTCCTTGAGGAATAGCTGATGATGTCTTAGTCAGAGTAGATAAGTTCGCATTTCCCGTCGATTTCGTCATTATGGATATTGAGGAAGACACGAAGGTTCCCCTCTTTCATGGCAGAACATTCCTAAATACTGCCAAGGCCGTAATCAATGTTCACGACAAATCATTGAAACTAAGAGTTGGAAGTGAAGAAGTCACATTTAATGTCGACCGACTCATGGCTATATGCAGTCGAGATCAAATTTCTAAGGATCTGTTCTTTACACCCCTGAAGGAAATCTCGACACTCATTTAGCCGTAGATCTTGGTCGATATAAATCTCCCCTCTCTGAAAGTAACTTTCACGGCAAAACTATCCAAATAGCACCACTAGGTCAAGGCATTCCCCTACCTCTGTTAAGGAAAAGACCGAATGAACAATCAGACTTCATTCTGGTATTTCAGGAACCCCAGTCAGAAGAAGACTGTATGGGAAATCCTATCTTGGAAACTAAAGAAGACGTTTCAGAAGAAGAAGCTTTAAGAAGGACAATTTCCATAATCGAAGAATAGATAGCATCAGTGACCGCCACTAAGGATGAAGAATCAGAATTTCAAGAGAGATATGACTCGTTAGACAGAGCAGAGATAGCAAGAATGAAGCCATCTATTGAGGAACCTCCTGAATTAGAATTGAAAAAGTTACCCGAGCATCTGGAGTATGCATTCTTAGAAGAAGAATTATAACTCCCTGTAATCGTCTCTAAAGACCTCACACCACAGGAGAAGGCGAAATTGATTCAAGTTCTGAAATCACATAAGAAAGCGATTGCTTGGAAGATTTCCGACATAAAAGGAATCAGTCCCAACTATTGCACCTACAAGATCTTCATGGAAGATGATTTCAAACCATCAGTTCAGAGGCAAAGAAGGGTCAATCCTATGATTCAAGAAGTCGTCAAGAAAAAAGTAATCAAACTTCTGGATGCCGGTATGATCTATCCCATTTTCGATTCACCATGGGTCAGTCCTGTTCAAGTCGTACCCAAGAAAGGAGGAATGACTGTAATCCAAAATGAGAATAATGAACTTATTCCAACACGGGAGGTCACCGGTTGGAGGGTTTGCATAGACTATCGTAAACTTAACGATGCAACCCGAAAAGATCATTTTCCATTACCCTTCATCGATCAAATGTTGGAACGTCTATCAGGAAATGAATTCTATTGTTTCCTTGACGGTTTTTCCGGCTACTTTCGAATTCCTCTCGATCCAAAGGACCAAGAAAAAACAACTTTCACCTGTGTAGTGACCCGAACTTTTCCATGTTTATATATATTAAATAAAATTGTTATTTACATGATTAAGTGTTTCCAACATGTTAAGCAATCAAACTTGTTAAGACTTGATTAATTTAAATAGGTTTCATATAGACAATTGACCACCCAAGTTGACCGGTGATTCACGAACGTTAAAACTTGTAAAAACTATATGATGACATATATATGATTATATATATAGTTAACATGATATTATGATAATTAAGTATCTCATTAGGTATTTTAACAATGAGTTATATACAAAAATGACACTATTGAATTTAAGAAACTCGAAAACGATATATATAACATTATCGTTATATCGTCTTACTAAGTACATATGAATCATATTAAGATATTGATACACTTGGTTAATTATGTTAAATGATAAGTAAATATATCATTAAGTGTATTAACAATGAACTACATATGTAAAAATAAGACTACTAACTTAATGATTTCGAAACGAGACATATATGTAACGATTATCGTTGTAACGACATTTAACTGTATATATATCATACTAAGATATATTATATATCATAATATCATGATAATGTAACAATTTAACATCTCTTTAGATATAATAAACATTGGGTTAACAACATTTAACATGATCGTTAACTTAAAGGTTTCAAATCAACATTTACATGTAACGACTAACGATGACTTAACGACTCAGTTAAAATGTAGATACATGTAGTGTTTTAATATGTATTCATACACTTTTGAAAGACTCCAAGACACTTATCAAAATACTTTTACTTAACAAAAATGTTTACAATTACTTCCTTGTTCAGTTTCATCAACAATTCTACTCGTATGCACCCGTATTCGTACTCGTACAATACACAGCTTTTAGATGTATGTACTATTGGTATATATACTCCAATGATCAGCTCTTAGCAGCCCATGTGAGTCACCTAACAAATGTGGGAACCATCATTTGGCAACTAGCATGAAATATATCATAAAATTACAAAAATATTAGTAATCATTCATGACTTATTTACATGTAAACAAAATTACACATCCTTTATATCTAATCCATATACAAACGACCAAAAACACCTACAAATAATTTTATTATTCAATTTCCTTCATCTAATTGATCTCTCTCAAGTTCTATCTTCAAGTTCTAAGTGTTCTTCATAAATTCTATAAGTTCTAGTTTCATAAAATCAAGAATACTTCCAAGTTTGCTAGCTTACTTCTAATCTTGTAAAGTGATCATCCAACCTCAAGAAATATTTCTTATTTACAGTAAGATATATTTCTAATACAAGGTAATACTCATATTCAAATTTTGATTCAATTTCTATAACTATAACAATCTTATTTCGAGTGGAAATCTTACTTGAACTTGTTTTCGTGTCATGATTCTGCTTCAAGAACTATTAAGCCATTCAAGGATCCTTTAAAGCTAGATCCATTTGTCACTTTTCCAGTAGGTTTATCCACAAAACTTGAGGTAGTAATTATGTTCATAACATCATTCGATTCATACATATAAAGCTATCTTATTCGGAGGTTTAAACTTGAAATCACTAGAACATAGTCTAGTTAATTCTAAACTTGTTCGCAAACAAAAGTTAATCCTTCTAACTTGACTTTTAAAATCAACTAAACACATGTCCTATATCTATATGATATGCTAACTTAATGATTTAAAACCTGGAAACACGAAAAACACCGTAAAACCGGACATACGCCGTCGTGGTGACACCGCGAGCTGTTTTGGGTTTGATAATTAAAAACTATGATAAACTTTGATTTAAAAGTTGTTCTTCTGGGAAAATGATTTTTCTTATGAATATGAAACTATATCCAAAAATCATGATTAAACTCAAAGTGAAAGTATATTTTTCAAAATGGTCATCAAGACGTCGTTCTTTCGACTGAAATGACTACCTCTTATAAAAACAACTTGTAACTTATATTTCTGACTAAAACCTATACTTTTTCTGTTTAGATTCATAAAATAGAGTTCAATATGAAACCATAGCAATTTGATTCACTCAAAACGGATTTAAAACGAAGAAGTTATGGGTAAAACAAGATTGGATATTTTTTGATTGTTGTAGCTACGGGAAATATTGTAACAATTCTATAAAAATCATATCCTAGCAAACTTATATTGTATTATACATGTATTCTAATATATTATGTAATCTTAGGATACCATAGACACGTATGCAAATGTTTTGACATATCATATCGACCCATGTATATATATTATTTGAAACAACCATAGACACTCTATATATAGTAATGTTTGAGTTAGCTATACATGGTTGAGGTTGATTACAAAAATATATATACTTTGAGTTGTGATCTAGCCTGAGACGAGTATACACTGGGTCGTGGATTGATTCAAGATAATATATATCGATTTATTTCTATACATCTAATTGTGGACAACTAGTTGTAGGTTACTAACGAGGACAGCTGACTTAATAAACTTAAAACACTAAAATGTATTAAAAATGTTGTAAATATATTTTGAACATACTTTGATATATATGTACATATTTGTTATAGGTTTGTGAATCAACCAGTGGCCAAGTCTTACTTCCCGACGAAGTAAAAATCTGTGAAAGTGAGTTATAGTCCCACTTTTAAAAACTAATATTTTGGGATGATAATACATGCAGTTTTATAAATGTTTTACGAAATAGACACAAGTAAATGAAACTAAATTATAAGGGTAAATGATCGAAGCCGAATATGCCCCTTTTGCTTGGTAACCTAAGAATTAGTAAACCGATCTACTAATTGACGCTAATCCTAAAGATAGATCTATTGGGCCTAACGAACCCCATCCAAAGTACCGGATGCTTTAGTACTTCGATGTTGTTTTTATCATGTTTGAAGGATTCCCCGGAATGATAGGGGATATTCTTATATGCATCTTGTTAATGTCGGTTACCAGGTGTTCACCATATGAATGATTTTTATCTCTATGTATGGGATGTATATTGAAATATGAAATCTTGTGGTCTATTATTATGATTTGATAATATATAGGTTAAACCTATAACTCACCAACATTTTTGTTGACATTTTAAGCATGTTTATTCTCAGGTGATTATTAAGAGCTTCCGCTGTTGCATACTAAAATAAGGACAAGATTTGGAGTCTATTCTTGTATGATATTATGTAAAAACTGCATTCAAAAAACTTATTTTTGATGTAATATATTCTTATTGTAAACCATTATGTAATGGTCGTGTGTAAACGGTATATTTTAGAGTATCATTATTTGATAATCTACGTAATGCTTTTTAAACCTTTATAGATAAAATAAAGGTTATGGTTGTTTTAAAAATGAATGCAGTCTTTGAAAAATGTCTCATATAGAGGTCAAAACCTCGCGACGAAATCAATTAATATGGAACGTTTATAATCAATATGAACGGGACATTTCAGTTGGTATCCGAGTGTTGGTCTTAGAGAACCATAAAATTGCATTAGTGTGTCTTATCGATTTTGTTAGGATGCATTAGTGAGTCTGGACTTCGACCGTGTTTTTCTTCAAAAACGATTGCTTAACATTTTTTGTCGGAAACTATATATTATTAACATGTAAATATTTTGTGATATATTAATCTCTTAACGTGTTTGATATTGTATGATAGATGTCTACCTCTAGTACAAATCCCATTGATTCACCTAATAATAATGAAGAGTAGAATATATTTTGGGAAGATTCACAAATTCCCGAAGAGGAACCGGAAGAGGAGGAACCGGAAGAGGAGGAACCGGAAGAAGAGGAAACAGAAGAGGAGGAATCGGAAGAGGAGGAACCAGAAGAAGAGGTTCCGGAGGAAGAAATATTGATACCTATAGTAAATCGATTAAATAAAAGAAAATCCTCAACCAACGGACCAAAGTTAATAATGGTCAATGGTGTTTCCGCCGAAGAAGCAAAATATTGGGAAGATTACCAATTTTCCGATGAATCGGATCCCGATGATGATTCCGATGATGTTATAGAAATTACCTCGACCCAATTTAATAAAGCGAAAGAAAATAACAAGGGAAAAGGTATAAAAATAGAGAAACCCGATTCCAACCCCGATGAACTTTATATGTATCGACAACATCCGTAATTTCTAAAATGTAACAATGACCTGGGAACCTTTAAACCACCAGGTTTCTCTAAACCATTGTGGAAAACGACGGCTCGTATCAAAGGAACACCATATATTCCGAGAAAATTATGAAATGTCCTGTTCATATTGATTATAAACGTTCCATATTAATTGATTTCGTCGCGAGGTTTTGACCTCTATATGAGACGTTTTTCAAAGACTGCATTCATTTTTTTAAAACAAACCATAACCTTTAAAATATTACGACGATTATCAAATAATGATAATCTAAAATATAGCGTTTTTCACACGACCATTTCATAATGGTTTACAATAATATTACACATCAACATAAGTCTTCGAATGCAGTTTTTAAACAATATTATACAAGCATGGACTCCAAATCTTGTCCTTAATTTAGTATGCAATAGCGGAAGCTCTTAATAATCACCTGAGAATAAACATGCTTAAAACTTCAACAAAATTGTTGGTGAGTTATAGGTTTAACCTACATATTATTAAATCATAATAATAGACCACAAGATTTCATTTTTATAACACATCTCTTATCAGGAATTTCGAAAACTGCATAGAGATAAAAATCATTCATATGTTGAACACCTGGTAACCGACGTTAACTTAATGCATAGAATATCCCCAAAACAGAACCTCTCATCTGTATAATAATCTCGAAGTACTAAACCATCCATAACCTGAATGGAGGTTGTTAAGCCCAATAGATCTATCTTTAGGATTCGCGTCAATTAGGGGCCATTTCCCTAATTCTTAGGCTACCAGACTTGAAGGGCGATATTCGGTTTAATAATTCAACCATAGAATGTAATTTTGCATACTTGTGTCTATTTTGTAAAACATTTATAAAGCTGCATGTATTCTCATCCCAAAATATTAGATTTTAAAAGTGGGACTATAACTCACTTTCACAGATTTTTACTTCGTCGGGAAGTAAGATTTGGCCACTGGTCGATTCACGAACCTATAGCAAATATGTACATATATATCAATGTATGTTCAAAATATATTTACAACATTTTTTAATACGTTTTAATGTTTTAAATATTTTCAGTCAGCTGTCCTCGTTAGTAACCTACAACTAGTTGTCCATAGTTAGATGTACAGAAATAAATTGATATATATTATCTTGACCCAATCCACGACCCAGTTTATAAACGTCTCAGGCTAGATCACAACTCAAAGTACATATATTTTTAGAATCAACCTCAACCCTGTATAGCTAACTCCAACATTACTGCATATAGAGTGTCTATAGTTGTTCCAAATAATATATATAGATGGGTCGATATGATATGTCAAAACATTTACATACGTGTCTATGGTATCCCAAGATTACATAATATATTATAATACATGTATAATACAATATAAGTTAGCTAGGATATGATTTGTATAGATTTGTTACCAATTTTCACGTAGCTACAACAAGTAAAAATATCCAATCTTGTTTTACCCATAACTTCTTCGTTTTAAATCCATTTTGAGTGAATCTAATTGCTATGGTTTCATATTGAACTTAAGTTTATGAATCTATATAGAAAAAGTATAAGTTTATAGTCAGAAATATAGGTTACAAGTCATTTTTGTAAAGGTAGTCATTTCAGTCGAAAGAACAACGTCTAGATGACCGTTTTGGAAAACATACTTCCATTTTAGTGGCCGGGTATGAAAGCCGATATTGCTAAATATGTAGGAGAATGTTTGATGTGTTCTAAGGTCAAAGTTGAACATCAGAAACCATCAGGTCTACTACAACAACCTGAAATCCCGGAATGGAAATGGGAAAACATTACCATGGATTTCATTACTAAATTGCCAAGGACTGCAAGTGGTTACGATACTATTTGGGTAATAGTTGATCGTCTCACCAAGTCAGCACACTTCCTGCCATTGAGAGAAGATGACAAAATGGAAAAGTTGGCGCGATTGTATTTGAAGGAGGTTGTCTCCAGACATGGAATACCCGTCTCTATTATCTCTGATAGGGATGGTAGATTTGTTTCAAGGTTCTGGCAGACGTTGTAACAAGCATTAAGGACTCATCTAGACATGAGTACAGCCTATCATCCACAAACTGATGGGCAGAGCTAAAGGACGATACAAATGCTTGAAGACATGCTACGAGCATGTGTTATTGATTTTGGAAACAGTTGGGATCGACACCTACCGTTAGCAGAATTTTTCTACAACAACAGTTATCATTCTAGTATTGAGATGGCGCCATTTGAGGCACTTTATGGTAGAAAGTGCAGGTCTCCGATTTATTGGAATGAAGTGGGGGATAGACAGATTACGGGTCCGGAGATAATACAAGAAACTACCGAGAAAATCATCCAAATTCAACAACGTTTGAAAACTGCCCAGAGTCGACAAAAGAGCTACGCAGACAGTAAAAGAAAAGATATAGAGTTTGAAATTGGAGAAATGGTCATGCTTAAGGTTTCACCTTGGAAAGGCATTGTTCGATTTGGTAAATGGGGGAAACTAAATCCAAGGTACATTGGACCACTCAAGATTATTGATGATGTTGGACCAGTAGCTTACCAACTGGAGCTACCTCAACAACGCGCGGCTGTACATAACACTTTCCACATCTCGAATTTGAAGGAATGTTTTGCTAAAGAAGATCTCACTCTTCTGTTGGACGAAATCCAAATCAATGAAAAACTTCAATTCATTGAAGAACCCGTCGAAATAATGGATCGTGAGGTTAAGAGACTTAATAAAAACAAGATACCGATTGTTAAGGTTCGATGTAATGCTCGTAGAGGACTCGAGTTCACCTGGGAGTGTGAAGAATAGATGAAGAAGAAATACCCGCATCTATTTCCAGAAGATTCGTCAACACCTTCAACAACTTAAAATTTCGGGACGAAATTTATTTAACGGGTAGGTACTGTAGTGACCCGTACTTTTCCATGTTTATATATATTAATTGAGATTGATATTTACATGACTAAATGTTTCCAACATGTTAAGAAATCAAACTTGTTAAGACTTGATTAAATGAAATAAGTTTCATATAGACAATTGATCAACCAAGTTGACCGGCGATTCACGAACGTTTCAATTTTGTAAAAACTACATGTTGTGGTATATATAGACATATATATATAGTTGACATGAGATTATGATGAGTAAGTATCTCACTAAGTATATTAACAATATGTGATATACATAAGAAATGAGATTACTAAGTTAAGAAACTCGAAATGATATATATAACGATTATCGTTATGATAACGTCTACTAAATACATATGTATCATATTAAGATATTGATACACTATATTTAACATGATAAAATGATATTTAAATATATCATTAAGTGTGTTAACAATGAACTACATATGTAAAAACAAGACTACTAACTCAAGAATTACGAAACGAGACTTATATGTAACGATTATCGTTGTAACGATATTTTAATGTATATATCATATTAAGAGGTATTCATACATCATAATATCATGATAATATAATAATTTAACATCTCATTTGATATAATAAACATTGGGTTAACAATATTAATTGAGATCATTAACTTAAAGGTTTCAAAACAACACTTACACGTAACGACTAACGAAGACTTAACGACTCCATTAGAATGAATATACATGTTGTGTTTTGATATGTATTCTTACACTTTTGAAAGACTTCAAGACACATAGTGCTTCTACTTAACAAAAATGCTTACAATTACATCCTCGTTCAGTTTCATCAACAATTCTACTCGTATGCACCCATATTCGTACTCGTACAATACACAGCTTTTAGATGTATGTACTATTGGTATATACACTCCAATGATCAGCTCTTAGCAGCCCATGTAAGTCACCTAACACATGTGGGAACCATCATTTGGCAACTAGCATGAAATATCTCATAAAATTACAAAAATATTAGTAATCATTCATGACTTATTTACATGAAAACAAAATTACATATCCTTTATATCTAATCCATATACCAACGACCAAAAACACCTACAAACACTTTCATTCTTCAGTTTTCTTCATCTAATTGATCTCTCTCAAGTTCCATCTTCAAGTTCTAAGTGTTCTTCATAAATTCCATAAGTATAGTTTCATAAAAATCAAGAATACTTCCAAGTTTGCAAGTTTACTTCCAAGCTTTCTAATCCATTCCAAGTAATCATATAAGATCAAGGAACCTTTGTTATTTACAGTAGGTTATCTTTCTAATTCAAGGTAATATTCATATTCAAACTTTGATTCAATTTCTACAACTATAACAATCTTATTTCGAGTGAAAATCTTACTTGAACTGTTTTCGTGTCATGATTCTGCTTCAAGAACTTTCAAGCCATCCAAAGATCCTTTGAAGCTAGATCCATTTTTCTCATTTCCAGTAGTTTTATCCAAAAAACTTGAGGTAGTAATGATGTTCATAACATCATTCGGTTCATACATATAAAGCTATCTTATTTGAAGGTTTAAACTTGTAATCACTAGAACATAGTTTAGTTAATTCTAAACTTGTTCGCAAACAAAAGTTAATCCTTCTAACTTGAATTTTAAAATCAACTAAACACATGTTATATATCTATATGATATGCTAACTTAATGATTTAAAACCTGGAAACACGATGAACACCATAAAATCGGATATACGCCGTCGTAGTGAAACCGGGGGCTGTTTTGGTTTGGATAATTAAAAACTATGATAAACTTTGATTTAAAAGTTATTCTTCTGGGAAAATGATTTTTCATATGAACATGAAACTATATCCAAAAATATTGGTTAAATTCAAAGTGAAAGTATGTTTTTCAAAGTGGACATCAAGATGTCGTTCTTTCGGCGGAAATGACTACCTCTTTAGTAATTGACATGTAACTTAAATTTCTGACTATAAACCTATACTTTTTCTATTTGGATTCTTAAATTAGAGTCCAATATGAAACCATAGCAATTTAGTTCACTCAAAACGGATTTAAAATGAAGAAGTTATGGTTAAAACAAGATTGGATATTTTTGATCTTTTTAGCTACGGGAAATGTTTAACAAATCTATACAAATAATATCCTAGCTAACTTATATTGTATTATACATGTATTCTAATATATTATGTAATCTTGGGATACCATAGACACGTATGCAAATGTTTTGACATATCATATCGACCCATGTATATATATTATTTAGAACAACCATAGACACTCTATATGCAGTAATGTTGGAGTTAGCTATACAGGGTTGAGGTTGATTCTAAAACTATATATACTTTGAGTTGTGATCTAGCCTAAGACGTGTATACACTGGGTCGTGGATTGATTCAAGATAATATATATCGATTTATTTCTGTACATCTAACTGTGGACAACTAGTTGTAGGTTATTAACGAGGACAGCTGACTTAATATACTCAAATCTTTAAAACATAATAAAAATGGTTGTAATTATATTTTGATCTTACTTTGATATATATGTACATATTTGTATAGGTTCGTGAATCGATCCGTGGCCAAGTCTTATTTCCGAGGAAGGAAATATCTGTGAAAGTGAGTTATAGTCCCACTTTTAAAATCTAATATTTTTGGGATGAGAATACATGCAGGTTTTATAAATGATTTACAAAATAGACACAAGTACGTGAAACTACATTCTATGGTTGAATTATCGAAATTGAATATGCCCCTTTTTATTAAGTCCGGTAATCTAAGAATTAGGGAACAGACACCCTAATTGACGCGAATCCTAAAGATAGATCTATTGGGCCTAACAAACCATATCCAAAGTACTGGATGCTTTAGTACTTCAAAATTTATATCATATCCGAAGGGTGTCCCGGAATGATGGGGATATTCTTATATATGCATCTTGTTAATGTCGGTTACCAGGTGTTCACCATATGAATGATTTTTCTCTATGTATGGGATGTGTATTGAAATATGAAATCTTGTGGTCTATTTTTACAATTTGATATATATAGGTTAAACCTATAACTCACCAACATTTTTGTTGACGTTTAAAGCATGTTTATTCTCAGGTGAATATTAAGAGCTTTCGCTGTTGCATACTAAAATAAGGACAATATTTGGAGTCCATGTTTGTATGATATTGTGTAAAAACTACATTCAAGAAACATATGTCGATGTAATATATTTCTATTGTAAACCATTATATAATGGTCGTGTGTAAACAGTATATTTTAGATTATCATTATTTGATAATCTACGTAATATTTTTAAAACCTTTATTGATAAAATAAAGGTTATGGTTGTTTTAAAAATGAATGCAGTCTTTGAAAAACGTCTCATATAGAGGTCAAAACCTCGCAACGAAATCAATTAATATGGAACGTTTATAATCAATATGAACGGGACATTTCACGAATGATATTATGAACATCATTACTACCTCGGGTTTTGTGGATAAACCCACTAGAAATGAGAAAAATATATCTGGCTTCAAAGGATCCTTGGATGGCTTGAAAGTTCTTGAAGCAGAATCATGACACGAAAACAAGATCAAGTAAGATTTCCACTCGAAATAAGATTGTTAGAGTTATAGAAATTGAATCAAAGTTTGAATATGAGTATTACCTTGTATTAGAAAGATATATTACTGTAAATAAGAAAGATTTCTTGAGGTTGGATGATCACTTTACAAGATTGGAAGTAAGCTAGCAAACTTGGAAGTATTCTTGATTTTATGAAACTAGAACTTATAGAATTTATGAAGAACACTTAGAACTTGAAGATAGAACATGAGAGAGATCAATTTGATGAAGAAAATTGATGAATGAAAGTGTTTGTAGGTGTTTTTCGTCATTGGTATATGGATTAGATATAAAGGATGTGTAATTTTGTTTACATGTAAATAAGTCATGAATGATTACTAATATTTTTGTAATTTTATGAGATATTTCATGCTAGTTGCCAAATGATGGTTCCCACATGTGTTAGGTGAATCACATGGGCTGCTAAGAGCTGATCATTGGAGTGTATATACCAATAGTACATACATCTAAAAGTTGTGTATTGTACGAGTACGAATACAGGTGCATACGAGTAGAATTGTTGATGAAACTGAACGAGGATGTAATTGTAAGCATTTTTGTTAAGTAGAAGTATTTTGATAAGTGTATTGAAGTCTTTCAAAAGTGTATAAATACATATTAAAACACTACATGTATATACATTTTAACTGAGTCGTTAAGTCATCGTTAGTCGTTACATGTAAATGTTGTTTTGAAGCCTTTAGGTTAACGATCATGTTAAGTGTTGTTAACCCATTGTTTATTATATCAAATGAGATGTTAAATTATTACATTATCATGATATTATGATATATTAATATATTTTAATATGATATATATACAATTAAATGTCGTTACAACGATAATCGTTACATATATGTCTCGTTTCGAAATCATTAAGTTAGTAGTCTTGTTTTTACATATGTAGTTCATTGTTAATATACTTAATGATATGTTTACTTATCATAATACCATGTTAACTATATATATATATATATATATATATATATATATATATATATATATATATATATATATATATATATATATATATATATATATATATATATATATATATATATATATATATATATGACATCATATAGTTTTTACAAGTTTTAACGTTCGTGAATCACCGGTCAACTTGGGTGGTCATGTTGGAATCACTTAATCAAGTCTTAACAAGTTTGATTGCTTAACATGTTGGAATCACTTAATCATATAAATATCAATTTCATTTAATATATATAAACATATAAAAGTTCGGGTCACTACAGTACCTACCCGTTAAATAAATTTCGTCCCGAAATTTTAAGCAGTTGGAGGTGTTGACGTATCTTCTGGAAATAAATACGGATATTTCTTCTTCATCTGATCTTTTCTTTCCCAGGTGAACTCGGGTCCTCTACGAGCATTCCATCGAACCTTAACAATTGGTATCTTGTTTTGCTTGAGCCTTTTAACCTCACGATCCATTATCTCGACGGGTTCTTCAATGAATTGTAGTTTTTCATTGATTTTAATTTCGTCTAAAGGAATAGTGAGATCTTCTTTAGCTAAGCACTTCTTCAGATTCGAGACGTGAATGGTATTATGTACATTGGTGAGTTGTTGAGGTAATTCAAGTCGGTAGGCTACTGGTCCGACACGATCTAAAATCTTGAATGGTCCAATGTATCTTGGGTTTAGTTTCCCCCGTTTACCAAATTGAACAACGCCTTTCCAAGGCGAAACCTTAAGCATGACCATCTCCCCAACTTCAAATTCTATATCTTTCCTTTTAAGGTCCGCGTAGCTCTTTTGTCGACTCTGAGCGGTTTTCAACCGTTGTTGAATTTGGATGATTTTCTCTGTAGTTTCTTGGATTATCTCCGGACCCGTAATCTATCTATCCCCCAATTCATTCCAACAAATTGGAGATCTGCACTTTCTACCATAAAGTGCTTCGAACGGTGCCATTTTGATACTCGAGTGGTAACTGTTGTTGTAGGAAAATTCTTCTAATGGTAGATGTCGATCCCAACCATTTCCAAAATCAATAACATATGCTCGTAGCATGTCTTTAAGAGTCTGTATCGTCCTTTAGCTCTACCTATCGGTTTGTGGATGATAGGCAGTACTCATGTCTAGACGAGTTCCCAATACTTGTTGTAATGTTTGCCAAAACCTTGAAACAAATCTGCCATCCCTATCAGAGATAATAGAGATTGGTATTCCATGTCTGGAGACGACTTCCTTCAAATACAGTCGTGCTAACTTTTCCATCTTGTCATCTTCTCTTATTGGCAGGAAGTGTGCCGATTTGGTGAGACGATCAACTATTACCCAAATAGTATCAAAACCACTTGCAGTCCTTGGCAATTTAGTGATGAAATCCATGGTAATGTTTTCCCATTTCCATTCCGGGATTTCGGGCTGTTGAAGTAGACCTGATGGTTTCTGATGCTCAGCTTTGACCTTAGAACACGTCAAACATTCTCCTACGTATTTAGCAACATCGGCTTTCTTACCTGGCTACCAAAAATGTTTCTTGAGATCTTTGTACATCTTCCCCGTTCCAGGATGTATTGAGTATCTGGTTTTATGAGCTTCTCTAAGTACCATTTCTCTCATATCTCCAAATTTTGGTACCCAAATTCTTTCAGCCCTATACCGGGTTCCGTCTTCCCGAATATTAAGATGCTTCTCCGATCCTTTGGGTATTTCATCCTTTAAATTTCCCTCTTTTAAAACTCCTTGTTGCACCTCCTTTATTTGAGTAGTAAGGTTATTGTGAATCATTATATTCATAGCTTTTACTCAAATGGGTTCTCTGTCCTTTCTACTCAAAGCGTCGGCTACCACATTCCCCTTCCCCAGGTGGTAACGAATCTCAAAGTCGTAATCATTCAACAATTCAATCCACCTGCGCTGCCTCATGTTTAGTTGTTTCTGATTAAATATATGTTGAAGACTTTTGTGGTCAGTATATATAATACTTTTGACCCCATATAAGTAGTGCCTCCAAGTCTTTAATGCAAAAACAACAGCGCCTAATTCCAAATCGTGTGTCGTATAATTTTGCTCGTGAATCTTCAATTGTCTAGATGCATAAGCAATTACCTTCGTTCGTTTCATTAATACACAACCGAGGCAATGACAATATAGGTGTCGTAGTTAACTTTTTCTTCAACAATCGAAACGCTTTTTCTTGTTCATCCTTCCATTCAAATTTCTTCCCTTTATACGTTAATGCAGTCAAGGGTTTTGCTATTTTAGAAAAATCTTGGATGAATCTTCTGTAGTAACCAGCCAGTCCTAAAAATTGGCATATATGCTTCGGAGTTTTAGGGGTTTCCCACTTTTCAACGGTCTCAATCTTTGCCGGATCCACCTGAATACCTTCTTTGTTCACTATGTGACCGAGGAATTGAACTTCTTCCAACCAAAATGCACACTTTGAAAACTTAGCATACAGTTTTTCTTTCCTCAATAACTCTAGCACTTTTCTCAAATGTTCTTCGTGCTCTTGATCATTCTTTGAGTAGATAAGTATGTCATCAATGAAAACAATGACAAACTTATCGAGATATGGCCCACACACGGTTTATGAGGTCCATGAACACAGCTGGTGCGTTAGTCAATCCAAACGGCATAACCATAAACTCGTAATGACTGTAACGCGTTCTGAAAGAAGTCTTCGGAATATCGTCCTCCTTCACCCGCAGTTGATGATACCCAGAACGTAAATCAATCTTCGAATAAACTGACGAGCCTTGTAATTGATCAAATAAGTCGTCAATTCTCGGTAGTGGGTAACGGTTCTTGATAGTAAATTTATTCAACTCTAGATAGTCGATACACAACCTGAATGTACCATCCTTCTTTTTGACAAACAAAACAGGAGCTCCCCATGGTGATGTACTTGGTCGTATGAAACTACGCTCTAGAAGTTCTTGTAATTGGCTTTGAAGTTCCTTCATTTTGCTGGGTGCGAGTCTGTATGGAGCACGAGCTATTGGTGCAGCTCCCGGTACAAGATCTATTTGAAATTCAATAGATCGGTGTGGAGGTAATCTCGATAATTCTTTCAGAAATACATCGGGAAATTCTTTTGTGACGGGAACGTCATTGATGCTCTTTTCTTCAGTTTGTACTTTCTCGACGTGTGCTAGAACAGCATAGCAACCCCTTCTTATTAACTTTTGCGCCTTCAAATTACTAATAAGATTTAGCTTCGCGTTGCTCTTTTCTCCGTACACCAATAAGGGTTTTCCTTCTTCTCATACAATGCGAATTGCATTTTTGTAACATACGATCTCTGCTTTCACCTCTTTCAACTAGTCCATGCCGATTATCACATCAAAACTCCCTAACTCTACTGGTATCAAATCAATCTTAAATGTTTCGCTAACCAGTTTAATTTCTCGATTCCGACATATATTATCTGCTGCAATTAATTTACCATTTGCTAATTCTAGTATAAACTTATGATCCAAAGGCGTCAATAGAAAACTTAATTTAGCACAGAAATCCTTACTCATATAGCTTCTATCCGCACCCGAATCAAATAAAACATAAGCAGATGTATTGTCAATAAGAAATGTACCCGTAACAAGCTCCGGGTCTTCCTGCGCTTCAACCGCATTAATTTTGAAGACTCTTCCTCGGCCTTGCCCATTATTATCCCCCTGATTTGGACACATAGTTTTGTAATGGCCCTTCTTCCCGCATCCGAAACAGGTAATGTCTGCATAACTTGTTCCGGCATTATTTGTTCCCTTAGCCATTGATCCGTAGATTTCGCACTTTGTCGCACCATGGCCCTTTCTATTACACTTAGTACACACTGCTGTACAGAGCCCAGTTGGATGGTATCCTTCACATCTTTGGTATAATTTCTGCCTCTTGTTGTTATTGTTGAGATTGTTGTTGTTGCGGTTGTTATTGTTGTTGAAACGGTTGTTGTAGTTGTTGCTGGGGTGGTTGTTGTTGTTGCGTTTTTTGTTGCGAAAATTGGTGTGATTGTAGTTATGATTGTTGGGTTGATTATTGAAATTGTGACCCTTGTCACTGGTTTCTTCCCATTTCCTCTTAACTTGTTTCGTATTGGCTTCTTCGACCGTCTGTTCTTTAATCCTTTCCTCAATTTGATTTATAAGTTTATGAGCCATTCGACTTGCCTTTTGTATGGAGGCAGGCTCGTGTAAACTTATATCCTCTTGGATCCTTTCCGGTAACCCTTTTACAAATGCGTCGATTTTCTCTTCTTCATCTTCGAACGCTCCCGGACACAATAGGCACAACTCTGTGAATCGTCGTTCGTACGTGGTAATATCAAACCCTTGTGTTCGTAACCCTCTAAGCTCTACCTTGAGCTTATTGACCTCGTTTCTGGGACGGTACTGCTCGTTCATTAAGTGTTTGAATACTGACCACGGTAGTGCGTAAGCAGCATCTTGTCCCACTTGTTCGAGATAGGTATTCCACCATGTTTAACGCAGTACCTGTGAAGGTATGCGTGGCGTACTTTACCTTATCTTCCTCAGCACATTTGCTTATCGTAAACACAGATTTGACCTTTTTGGTCCATCGTTTCAGTCGGACTGGTCCTTCAGTTCCATCGAATTCCAGAGGTTTACAGGCAGTGAAAGCCTTGTAGGAGCATCCTACACGGTTTCCTGTGGAGTTAACTCCACTACTAGACCCTGAGTTATTGTTGTTTTGTATTGCAGCCTGTACTGCGGCTATATTTGCTGTAAGGAAAGCACGGAAGTCTTCCTCACTCATGTTCAAGTTCTGACGAGTAGTCGGTGCCATTTCCTTCAAAAATAGCCAAAACAATTAAGTTAATCATATAGAATATTAAGAGTAGTCAATAGTATTCCGTAGCTTAATATGAACTTATTTATAAAAGCTTTTTCTTCATATTATCGTTTTATAAGTTTTAATTCGGGTAATACCTACCCGTTAAGTTCATACTTAGTAGCTAACAGACAATTCAACTACTACAATTCTATATGAAAACTGATTATAATAATATTTCACATTCAAACTTTTATACAATATTTTGCAAACTTACAATACCACTATTTTACATATAGCATGAAATATAGCACATAAAAACTCTGATACAAAATAGTTGCGAAGACAATTCTAGTTAATACGCAAGTCGTTCAACAAAGGCAATAAAGACACGTAATTCATACATCCAGAAACAAGTCATGCATTCTGGTTTTACTATGACTACTTCCCATCCTTGGTCTTGTGGAACATAACCGTTGTGACCATTGACAAGACAGCATGTTGTAATGTCGTCAAAAGGACGAGGGTTTCGTAATGTCCAACAGCCCCGTAATAATCTAAAAACCTTGTTTCTCATCTCAACTACCAAGTCCATCACTTGTGGGAATGTTTTATTTAAAAGTTGCAACCCAATGTTATTTTTCTCAATTTGATGAGAAGCGAACATTATTAACCCGTAAGCATAACATGCTTCTTTATGTTGCATGTTAGAAGCTCTTTCTAATTCACGAAATCCTATGTTGGGATATGTTGAGTCAAAATAGGTTCTTAACCCGTAGCATAAAATTGCATTTGGGTTCCCCGCATTTAACGCTTTAAAGAAAACACGGCGTAACTTACGGTCTCTCCAATGTAATATACCCCACCTATCAAAGGAAAGCCTTTTATATACTAAGGCATTTCTGGAAAGTCTTTCAAATGTTTGACAAGTTAATTTTGCCATAACTAAATGTGCTGATGAATTCTGACCGACTCTAGACAAGATTTCCTCAATCATATCCTCTGGTAGGTCTTCTAAAATATTCGGTTGTCTACGCTTAACATCCATTTTGTTTTTATACTGTAAAATAGACAAGGATTAGATTCGTAAAAGATAATTAACAAACAATACAAGCAATTTTTTTACATAGAACATAAAAGTACAAGCACACTATATTACATATATTACACAACATGATTACAACTCTTTAATCCGACTCACTCGTTTTTTCTTCTTCGGACTTGGTTCGTTTTGCTAATTTCCTAGGGATATATGATGCTTCCCTAATATGAGCTGTCATTTTCCACAATGGTTTAGAAAAACCTGGTGGTTTAGAGGTTCCCGGGTCATTGTTACATTTTAGGAAATACGGATGTTGTCGATACATATAAAGTTCATCGGGGTTGGAATCGGGTTTCTCTATTTTTATACCTTTTCCCTTATTATTTTCTTTCGCTTTATTAAATTGAGTCGAGGTAATTTCTATAACATCATCGGAATCCTTATCGGGATCCAATTCATCGAAAAGTTGATAATCTTCCTAATATTTTGCTTCCTCGGCGGAAACACCATTGACCATTATTAACTTTGGTCCGTTGGTTGAGGATTTTCTTTTATTTAATCGATTTACTATAGGTATCAATATTTCTTCTTCCAGAACCTCTTCTTCTTCTGGTTCCTCCCCTTCTGATTCCTCTTCTTTCGGTTCCTCTTCTTCTGGTTCCTCTTCTTCCGGTTCCTCTTCGAGAATTTGTGAATCTTCCCAAATTATATTCGACTCTTCATTATTATTAGGTGAATCGATGGGATTTTTACTAGTGGTAGACATCTATCACACAATATCAAACACATTAAAAGGTTAATATATCACATAATATTTACATGTTAATAATATATAATTTCCAACAAAAATGTTAAGCTATCATTTTTAAAGAAAAAACGGTCGAAGTCCAGACTCACTAATGTATCCTAACAAACTCGATAAGACACACTAATGCAAATTTCTGGTTCTCTAAGACCAACACTCTGATACCAACTGAAATGTCCCGTTCATATTGATTATAAACGTTCCATATTAATTGATTTCGTCGCGAGGTTTTGACCTCTATATGAGACGTTTTTCAAATACTGCATTCGATTTTAAAAAAACCCATAACCTTTAAAATATTACGACGATTATCAAATAATGATAATCTAAAATATAGCATTTTTCACACGACCATTTCATAATGGTTTACAATAATATTACACATCAACATAAGTCTTCGAATGCAGTTTTTAAACAATATTATACAAGCATGGACTCCAAATCTTGTTCTTAATTTAGTATGCAACAGCGGAAGCTCTTAATAATCACCTGAGAATAAACATGCTTAAAACGTCAACAAAATTATTGGTGAGTTATAGGTTTAACCTACATATT
Source organism: Rutidosis leptorrhynchoides (assembly GCF_046630445.1). Classification (NCBI taxonomy): domain Eukaryota; kingdom Viridiplantae; phylum Streptophyta; class Magnoliopsida; order Asterales; family Asteraceae; genus Rutidosis; species Rutidosis leptorrhynchoides. The sequence continues at coordinate 169,619,378 of NC_092337.1, forward strand.
ATTAAATCATAATAATAGACCACAAGATTTCATTTTTATAACACATCTCTTATCAGGCATTTCGCAAATTGTATAGAGATAAAAATCATTCATATGTTGAACGCCTGGTAACCGACGTTAACTTAATGCATAGAATATCCCCAAAACAGAACCTCTCGTCTGTATAATAATCTCGAAGTACTAAACCATCCATAACCTGAATGGGGGTTGTTAAGCCCAATAGATCTATCTTTAGGATTCGCGTCAATTAGGGGCCATTTCCCTAATTCTTAGGCTACCAGACTTGAAGGGCGATATTCGGTTTAATAATCCAACCATAGAATGTAGTTTTACGTACTTGTGTCTGAAGGTATTTCATATGCCCGAGAGACATATTAAATTAACGTGGCTAATATGTTTTGATCCAAGTCGGGTCATACCTAATAACAAGCTTATCGACACCTTATTTGTATTTGATCTTAACGATTGGATCGTTGATTAAATACGCGACACTTGAACTTTAAGAAAAATGGTTTTCTTAAGTATTACTTGATGTGTAGATATATATAAATTATGGAATAATTTATGTAATATGGAATTAATTATTTATGGGTTAAATAATTAATTAATTTATGTTACATTTATATAAATTGGTTTTATATAATAAATGTACATAAATAAATATGCAAGTTTATAAAATGTGCATTATAAATATATGGAAGTTTTATATAAAAGTTTTATAAAACATATAACTTATATAAAACTAATTAATTTAAACAAAGTGGGAGTGGCCTTGGAGTTGTAAGAAAGCATGCTAATGACTCCAACACTTGGCCATACTTTCCCACTTCCATATACATGCACTTTGACTCTTTGGTAGTCACTTCACTTGCATTTTTACACTTCAAAAAAACTGCACAAAAACCTTTTGGCGATGCAGCTAGGCCGTGGCCTTTTTGAGCAATTAAGGTGGTTCTAAATTTGGTTTTCAAGCTAATTTCAAGTGTCATTAAATCCTAACCAAAAGGTAAGGTGTTGGTGCAAAAGTTTGGAGTATTTCTCCTTGAGGTTTCATCATTTTGAAGCTACATTCATTATCATCATCTTCTACATTCATTACCTAGCTTGGAGTAGGTATAATCTCTCTTCTTACTTGTAGTTTGTAAGTATGTTTCACAACTTGATCCTACTAGGGATTTAACTTTAATTGGTTAAAGTATTACATGTTCTAATATGGTATTTACATGCTTCCGCTTTAAATTTGATTCTTAAAAGGTTTTAAGTATTATGAAACTTGTTAAATCCCAACAATGGTATCTAGAGCCGAAGTTGATGGAATATGCTTCGAGATGATTTTTAAACCCACTATATTTTGCATTTTATGTACATGCATGATAAAAAATTTGCAAAAATTAAAGGGTTTGGGTGGGAGCTTCACTTTGGCCAAATTATTGGGGACCCAAAATGGGTTTTGGGTCTTCCACTTTGGTCATATTTTGGTTGCATGTTGAGTTCACAATCAAGCCTTGACCTTGTGTTTGGATGGTTGCATGTTTGGTTGAATTAATCTATTCATTTGGTATGTAATATTAATTCATTAATGTGGTTGTAATATTCATTCAATTTGGTTTGTAATTTTATTATTTTGTTTATGTAATTTATTTTATATTTGGTATGTAAAATAGATTAGGTTGTATTTTCATTTTCTAGAAAAATGTATTAGGATATATTTTTTGTAAAAATGAAGATACAAGATGAAGACTTGGAAGATGCATTTGGATGCAAGATTAAGTGGGAGATTTTGAAATCTCCTACTTAGTGTTATAACCCTTAACTAGTGACATTTGTTTTCGGCTAAACAAATGTCTACCAAATCAGCTTGATTGTGAACACATTTGTTTGCATGCGTAGTTGTTTTATTTCTTGTATGATTGTGGATTGTGTATGTTACTACAACAAATTATCACATAAGTTAACAACAAGCATAACTACAATTTAATTGGTTAAATTATTAACGACATGCAAAACGTCAATTTAAATGGTTAAATTAAAAACGGCTAAAAGGACATTAATAAACGGTTATTAAGAACATGATAAGGATCATATATATAAAATGGTTTATATCAAGTAATTGGCTAAAATTACTAGACTTGAAAATGGATTTCAAATAAACCATACACTAAATGCATGTTGGTGTATGGCATATATGTTTTCTTAAACTAGAATAAAGAAAGCCGAAAATCCCTTTAAAACTAAAACAAGGTAAACAAGTTTAACGCCATCCTTTTGTGGGACACTTAAACATAGTAGGGAACTCATAATGGGATAAAGGTCACCTAACCGTTATGAGCTAACTAATATGGTTAAGGTAAAATTCGCATGCTTGTGGGATAAAGGTCACCTAACCACTTGTATGTTAATTTTACATGTTTACACAAGTAGGACGACTTGATTTGGGAATCATGAACTTAGGGTCACCGAAGCATGAGGAACAAATAGGCGTTGATGGGATAAATATGCCATGCAAAAGGATTGCATGATCCCATAATTTAGAAATTGCAAAAGGATTGCAATTGTCATATAAATGACTACCTAGCTAAATCAAATAACGGGATAAAGGTCACCTAACCGAAATTTGATTTACCGTTGGATTCTAATATTTAATAAGTCAATTAAAATTTAAAAGGGTATTGTTTATTAAATCTAAAATCGATACTTAAATGAACTTTGTTAAATTTTGTAGATGGCCGCAAATAACAACAACATGCAAAACGCACCTATTAACTTGAATAACCTATCATTAAGGTATCTCCTCGAGAAAGACAAACTCAACCATACGAACTTTATGGATTGGTTCCGCAATCTTAGGATTGTCCTCAAACTTGAGGATAAGGCGTATGTGTTGGAAGACCCTATTCCCGATCAACCCGACGAGGATGATACAGAAGGCATGGCTTATTGGGATAAGTATTGCGCCGATTCGGTGCAAGTCGCTTGCCTAATGCTTGGGACTATGATACCCGAACTCCAAAAGGATTTCAAGCATCATACTGCATACGACATGATCACGTAATTGAAGGAGATGTTCCTTCAACAAGCACGTGTCGAGCGCTTCGAGACCGTTCGAGCGCTTCATGCATGTCGTATGGACGACTTCCAATCCGTTTCATCTTATGTCCTTAAGATGAAAAGCCTCATTGATCGCGCAAACCGTCTTAATCTCAACATATCTAATGAGCTAGCCACGGATCTTATCCTAAACTCCTTGTCAAAGAGGTTTGACCAATTTGTAATTAATTACAATATGAATGGGATGGATAAGACCATTGGCGAACTTCATGGAATGCTTAGGACGGCGAAAACTAGCATGGGTAAGAGGGCTTCACCCGTGCTAATGATCAATGATGGTGGGTCCAAAGGTAACAACACCTCTAAGCCAAAGGCGGCTAAGAGGAAAGGACCCGCCCATCAAGGCAAGGGAAAGGGGAGGATGGTTACCCCAACCAAAAACAAGAACAAGAAGCAAAAGGTTGCCGGACAAGCAAACCCCAAGGAAGACCCGTGCTTCGGTTGCGGTGAAATGGGTCACTTGAAATGCAACTGCCCATTCTACCTTAAGGAGTTGAAGGAAAAGAGGGATGCGGGGCAAACCTCAGGTAATATATATATATGGTATATATAGAGCTTAGTATTACTTCTTCTAATACATGGGTATTAGACACTGGATGTGGAACTCACATTTGCAATTCTTTGTAGGGGTTCAAAAGAAGTAGCAAGCAAACGGGAACATCAAGTCTCTTTATGGGTAATGGAGCCAAAGTGCAAGTGAAGGCTCAAGGAGACTTTGTATTAAAGCTTCCAAGTGGTTTGGAACTTATTTTGAACAATGTTTTGTATGCACCGAATTTATGTCGAAACATTATTTCAGTTTCCCGTTTAAAACAATGTGGTTTTTATCTTAATTTTGTTAATAATGATATCCACATTTATTTAGATAATGTATTATATTTTAAGGCTTCGCCTTCAAATGGAATTTATGAATTGGTTCATGATGATACATCATCTAGTAGCTCAATATACCATACTAGCACCAAGAAACTCAAAAGGGATTTGAGTGATTCCTACTTATGGCATTGTCACCTTGGTCACATAAACAAGAACCGAATGCGTACAATTCAAAAGAATGGACTCTTGAAATCAAATGAGATGGACTCGTTTGATGTATGTGAATCTTGTTTACAAGGCAAAATGACTAAAGCACCTTTCAAAGGGACCTATGAAAGGGCTAAAGATTTATTGGGATTAATACATTCGGATGTATGTGGACCCTTTAAACCCATAACTAGGAATGGTGAAAGATACTTCGTTACTTTCATTGATGACTTCAGTCATTTCGGATATGTCTACTTATTAAGACACAAGGACGAAACTTTTGAAGCATTCAAGGAATATCAAAACGAAGTACAAAATCAACTCAATAAGACAATCAAGGTACTTCGTACAGATAGAGGAGGTGAATACCTAAGCGATGCTTTCCAAGATCATCTTAAAAGTTGTGGGATTATCTCGCAACTTACTCCTCCTGGAACACCCCAACTTAATGGAGTTTCCAAAAGGGGGAACTGAACCCTAATGGATATGGTTCGATCTATGATGGCTAGAAGCTCGTTACCTCTATCATTTTGGGGTTATTGTCTATGCTCCGTGGCTCGTATTTTAAATATGGCCCCAACCAAGAAAGTGGAACGAACTCCTCATGAGATATGGTTTGGAAAACCTCCATCTCTATCATACTTAAAGGTATGGGGATGTGAAGCTTATCCTAAGCGTTATGTCCCTAATAAGTTGAATGCTCGATCCATGAAGTGTATCTTAATAGGATATCCCAAGGATGATATGGGATATTATTTGTATGATCCTTTCGAACAGAATGTATTTATTGCTCGGAAGGTGGAATACCTTGAAACTAAGTTGCTAATGGAAGGTAATAGTGAAAGGAAGATAGATCTTGAAGAGGTCCAAGATCAAGCAGATGATACACAATTGGTTAACACTAGCACTCAACATGAAAGTGTTGAGAATGATCAAATGGATGAACAAAGTATAAAAGACGTTCGCAAATCTGGTAGGATTAGTAATCCTCCTGAGAGATATGGGTTTCTCATGGATGATTGCTATGTGGTTGATTTGGATGAACCAACAAACTACCAAGATGCTTTATCAAGGATTGATAAAGATAAATGGCAGGAAGCCATGAACGCTGAGATGCAATCCATGTATGACAACCAAGTTTGGGAACTAGTTGTACAACATGCTAGCTCCAAGTTAGTTGATTGTAAATGGATTTTCAAGATGAAAACCGACATGCATGGAAACTTAAATACATATAAAGCCAGACTTGTAGCAAAAGGTTTCACTCAAACTCAAGAGGTTGACTATGATGAAACCTTTTCGCCTGTGGCAATGCTAAAGTCTATTAGGATATTATTTGCCATTCTGCTCATTATGATTATGAAATTTGGCAAATGGATGTCAAAACCGCTTTCCTAAATGGATATCTTGAGGAAGATGTCTATATGGTTCAGCCTGAAGGTTTTGTCAATCCGAAACATCCAAACAAAGTATGTAAGTTAAAGAAGTCAATCTACGGATTGAAACAAGCATCTAGAATGTGGAATCATCGTTTCAATGAGGAAGCCAAGAAATTTGGCTTCATTAAAAATGGTGATGAAGCTTGTGTATACAAGAAAGCTAGTGGGAGCACTATCATGTTCCTTGTATTATATGTGGATGATATATTGTTATTTAGAAATGATATTCCGACAATGCAAGGTGTTAAGACTTGGCTAAAAAGCTGCTTCTCCATTAAGGATCTTGAAGAAGCACAATACATTTTGGGGATTAGGATCTACAGGGATAGATCCAAGAAATTGATAGGTTTGAATCAAAGTGCATACATTGAAAAGATCTTGAAAAGGTTCAAGATGGAGAACTCTAAAAAGGGTTTGGTACCTATTCAAAGAGGAACGCTCCTTAGTTCATATCAGTGTCCCACCACGAAAGATGAACAGGAGAGAATGAAGAAAGTCCCATATGCATCTGCTATTGGGTCAATCATGTATGCAATGATATGCACTAGATCGGATGTGTCATGCGCTCTTAGCCTGACAAGTAGATACCAGAATAACCCAGGAAACAGTCATTGGATTGCTGTTTAAAGTATATTGAAATACCTTAGGAGGACTAAGGATATGTTTCTTATATACGGGTCTGGTGAGGAGGAACTCGCTGTAAAAGGTTACGTGGACGCGAGTTTCCAAACTGATCGTGATGATTCTCGTTCACAATCCGGTTATGTCTTCACATTAAATGGAGGTGCGGTCTCTTGGAAGAGTTCAAAATAGGACGTTGTTGCATTATCCACTACAGAGTCGGAGTACATTGCCGCTTCATTGGCAGCTCAGGAAGCTGCATGGATGAAGAAATTCATCGACGACTTAGGAGTAGTCCCTTCCATTCATGACCCTCTTGAGATCTTTTGTGACAACGAGGGTGCGATTGCTCAAATCAAGGAACCTCGTGCTCACCAAAAGACCCGTCACATTGAGCGGAGATTCAACTACATAAGGGATGAAGTTGAAAAGGGAAAGATATGTATTCGCAAAGTTCACACAGATCTTAATATAGCGGATCCACTCACGAAACTCTTACATGGTGCAAAACATCAAGTGCATGTTAGTGCATTATGGCTTCGATATTCTAGTGATTGGTTGTGATCTGTTTTAAGTATTGTAATGGAACGAAATTGTTCAAACTCATTAATATAATTATGGTATTAATTTATTTTGAGTTATGTTCCTATTTTGCATATTTTATCCATGAATAAGTAATTATTCTAAATTTCGTAGTCGATCACATTTGTGGGAACAAGTGTGAGGTTTAGACTATTATGAACTTGGATTGGTATACATTCACGGGATGAATGTGGGGCAAGGTTGCAACCAAGGTTCATAGATATTTGTGGGATACAAATATTGGAAGACCCGCCCTCAAGATTTACAAAATGGAGCCTTTGTGGTTGATCACATGTAATCTTGAGTAAAGGCGAATATCATTGTACCCTCTGACCTGAGATACATATTGTGTTCGGATATCTACCGAGTATCCTACCTTGATTCTTTCCTTCGCTATTCTGAAATATGGTAGTTCACAAGGAAGAGCTCAGGCATAATGCAAGGTACATATTTAGGACGTATGTAGTCAAGATGGAATTTGTCCCTCTTATTCGTTGAGAGTCAGATGTCTAACTCCTGATAAAGTTAAATCTAAAAGAGAGTGATCACTCTGTATCTCTTGGATTTAACATGACATCTAGGATGAAAGGATATAATGAAAGATTCACCTATTCATATTCGAGATAGGAACTCGAAAGGGATGATGTTATTGAATGGCACAAAGTAATAACATATTGGGGGTGAGGGACGGTCGTTAGGTGGTATCCATCACTTGCATTAATTTCTTATGTTTCTCGTGTAAGTGGGAGATTGAAGGTATTTCATATGCCCGAGAGACATATTAAATTAACGTGGCTAATATGTTTTGATCCAAGTCGGGTCATACCTAATAACAAGCTTACCGACACCTTATTTGTATTTGATCTTAACGATTGGATCGTTGATTAAATACGTTACACTTGAACTTTAAGAAAAATGGTTTTCTTAAGTATTACTTGATGTGTAGATATATATAAATTATGGAATAATTTATGTAATATGTAATTAATTATTTATGGGGTAAATAATTAATTAATTTATGTTACATTTATATAAATTGGTTTTATATAATAAATGTACATAAATAAATATGCAAGTTTATAAAATGTGCATTATAAATATATGGAAGTTTTATATAAAAGTTTTATAAAACATATAACTTATATAAAACTAATTAATTTAAACAAAGTGGGAGTGGCCTTGGAGTTGTAAGAAAGCATGCTAATGACTCCAACACTTGGCCATACTTTCCCACTTCCATATACATGCACTTTGACTCTTTGGTAGTCACTTCACTTGCATTTTTACACTTCAAAAAAACTGCACAAAAACCTTTTGGAGCTGCAGCTAGGCCGTGGCCTTTTTGAGCAATTAAGGTGGTTCTAAATTTGGTTTTCAAGCTAATTTCAAGTGTCATTAAATCCAAACCAAAAGGTAAGGTGTTGGTGCAAAAGTTTGGGGTATTTCTCCTTGAGGTTTTATCATTTTGAAGCTACATTCATTATCATCATCTTCTACATTCATTACCTAGCTTGGAGTAGGTATAATCTCTCTTCTTACTTGTAGTTTGTAAGTATGTTTCACAACTTGATCCTACTTGGGATTTAACTTTAATTGGTTAAAGTATTACATGTTCTAATATGGTATTTACATGCTTCCGCTTTAAATTTGATTCTTAAAAGGTTTTAAGTATTATGAAACTTGTTAAATCCTAACAGTGTGTTTTTTGTAAAACATTTATAAAGCTGCATGTATTCTGATCCCAAGATATTAGATTTTAAAAGTGGGACTATAACTCACTTTCACAGATTTTTACTTCGTCGGGAAGTAAGACTTGGCCACTGGTCGATTCACGAACCTATAACAAATATGTACATATATATCAAAGTATGATCAAAATATATTTACAACATTTTTTAATACGTTTTAATGTTTTAAATATTTTCAGTCAGTTGTCCTCGTTAGTAACCTACAACTAGTTGTCCATAGTTAGATGTACAGAAATAAATTGATATATATTATCTTGACCCAATCCACGACCCAGTGTATACACGTCTCAGGCTAGATCACAACTCAAAGTATATATATTTTTAGAATCAACCTCAACTCTATATAGCTAACTCCAACATTACTGTATATAGAGTGTCTATGGTTGTTCCAAATAATATATATAGATGGGTCGATATGATATGTCAAAACATTTGCATACGTGTCTATGGTATCCCAAGATTACATAATATATTAGAATACATGTATAATACAATATAAGTTAGCTAGGATATGATTTGTATAAATTTGTTACCAATTTTCACGTTGCTACAACAAGTAAAAATATCCAATCTTGTTTTACCCATAACTTCTTCGTTTTAAATCCGTTTTGAGTGAATCCAATTGCTATGGTTTCATATTGAACTTAAGTTTATGAATCTATACAGAAAAAGTATAAGTTTATAGTTTGAAATACAGGTTACAAGTCATTTTTGTAAAGGTAGTCATTTCCGTCGAAAGAACGACGTATAGATGGCCGTTTGGGAAAACATACTTCCATTTTGAGTTTAATCATGATTTTTGGATATAGTTTCATGTTCATAAGAAAAATCATTTTCCCAGAAGAACAACTTTTAAATCAAAGTTTATCATAGCTTTAAATTAACTAACCCAAAACAGCCCGTGGTGTTACTACGATGGCGTATATCCAGTTTTACGGTGTTTTTAGTGTTTTCAGGTTTTAAATCATTAAGTTAGAATATCATATAGATATAGAACATGAATTTAGTTGATTTTAAAAGTCAACTTAGAAGGATTAACTTTTGTTTGCGAACAAGTTTAGAATTAACTAAACTATGTTCTAGTGATTACAAGTTTAAGCCTTCGAATAAGGTAGTTTTATATATATGAATTGAATGATATTATGAACATCATTACTACCTCAGGTTTTGTGGATAAACCCACTGGAAATGAGAAAAATATATCTAGCTTCAAAGGATCCTTGGATGGCTTGAAAGTTCTTGAAGCAGAATCATGACACGAAAACAAGTTCAAGTAAGATTTCCACTCGAAATAAGATTGTTAGAGTTATAGAAATTGAATCAAAGTTTGAATATGAGTATTACCTTGTATTAGAAAGATATCTTACTTTAAATAAGAAAGATTTCTTGAGGTTGGATGATCACTTTACAAGATTGGAAGTAAGCTAGCAAACTTGGAAGTATTCTTGATTTTATGAAACTAGAACTTATAGAATTTATGAAGAACACTTAGAACTTGAAGATAGAACTTGAGAGAGATCAATTTGATGAAGAAAATTGATGAATGAAAGTGTTTGTAGGTGTTTTTGGTCGTTGGTATATGGATTAGATATAAAGGATGTGTAATTTTGTTTACATGTAAATAAGTCATGAATGATTACTAATATTTTTGTAATTTTATGAGATATTTCATGCTAGTTGCCAAATGATGGTTCCCACATGTGTTAGGTGACTCACATGAGCTGCTAAGAGATGATCATTGGAGTGTATATACCAATAGTACATACATCTAAAAGCTGTGTATTGTATGAGTACGAATACGGGTGTATACGAGTAGAATTGTTGATGAAACTGAACGAGGATGTAATTGTAAGCATTTTTGTTAAGTAGAACTATTTTGATAAGTGTCTTGAAGTCTTTCAAAAGTGTATAAATACATATTAAAACACTACATGTATATACATTTTAACTGAGTCGTTAAGTCATCGTTAGTCGTTACATGTAAATGTTGTTTTGAAGCCTTTAGGTTAACGATCCTGTTAAGTGTTGTTAACCCATGATATATTAATATTTCTTAATATGATATATATACAATTAAATGTCGTTACAACGATAATCGTTACATATATGTCTCGTTTCGAAATCATTAAGTTAGTCGTCTTGTTTTTACATATGTAGTTCATTGTTAATATACTTAATGATATATTTACTTATCATAATACCATGTTAACTATATATATATATATATATATATCCATATATATGACATCATATAGTTTTTACAAGTTTTAACGTTCGTGAATCACCGGTCAACTTGGGTGGTCAATTGTCTATATAAAACCTATTTCAGTTATTCAAGTCTTAACAAGTTTGATTGCTTAACATGTTGGAAACACTTAATCATATAAATATCAATTTCATTTAATATATATAAACATGGAAAAGTTCGGGTCACTACAAATTAGGAAAATGAACCAAGTCCGAAGAAGAAGAAACCAGCGATTCAGATTAGAGGGTTATAATCATGTTGTATATTATATGTATTGTACTAGGCTTGTACTTTTATGTTCTATGTAAAAATATTGCTTGTATTGTTTGTTAATTATCTTTTATAAATCTAATCCTTGTCTATTTTACAGTATAAAAACAAAATGGACGTTAAGGGTAGACAACCGAATATTTTAGAAGACCTACCAGAGGATATAATTGAGGAAATCTTTTCTAGAGTCGGTCAGAATTCATCAGCACATTTAGTTATGGCAAAATTAACTTGTCAAACATTTGAAAGATTTTCCAGAAATGCCTTAGTTTATAAAAGGCTTTCCTTTAATAGGTGGGGTATATCACATTGGGGAGACCGTAAGTTAAGCCGTATTTTCTTTAAAGCATTAAATGCGGGGAACCCAAATGCAATTTTACGCTACGGGTTAAGAACCTATTTTGAATCAACATATCCCAACATAGGATTTCGTGAATTAGAAAGAGGTTCTAACATGCAACATAAAGAAGCATGTTATGCTTACGGGTTAGTGATGTTCGCTTCTTACCAAAGTGAGAAAAAGATCATCGGACTGCAGCTTTTAAATAAGACCTTCCCACAAGTGACGGATTCAGTAGTTGGGGTGAGAAACAAGGTTTTTAGATTATTACGGGGCTGTTGGACATTACAAAACCCTCGTCCTTTTAACGACATTACAACATGCTGCCTAGCCAATGGTCATAACGGTTACTTTCCACAAGACCAAGGATGGGAAGTCGTCTTAGTAAAACCAGAATGCATGACTTGTTTCTGGACTTATGAATTATGTGTCTTTATTTCCTTTGCTGAACAACTTGCGTATTAACTAGGTTTATCTTCAAAACTGTCTTGTATCAAAGTGTACTATATTTCATGTTATATGTAATATAGCGAAGTTGTAAGTTTGAAGAATATTTGTATATGATATATTATTATAATCAGTTTTTCATATGGAATTGTAGTAGTTGAATTGTATATTAGCTACTAAGTATGAACTTAACGGGTAGATAGTACCCGAATTTAAACTTATAAAACACTAATATGAAGAAAAAGCTTTTATAAATGAGTTCATATTATGCTACGAAATAATATTGACTTCTCTTAATATTCTGTATGATTAACTCGATTCAATTGGCTATTTTGAAGGAAATGACACCGACTACTCAACACACCATGAATATGAGCGAAGAGGAATTTCGTACCTTTCTTGCTAGCTGCAGTACAGGCTGCGCTACATACCAACAATAACTCTGAATCTCGCAATGCAGCTAACGGAGCGAGAAATCGTGTAGGATGCTCCTACAAAGAATTCGCTGCCTGCAAACCTTTGGAATTTGATGGAACCGAAGGACCAATTGGATTGAAACGGTGGACCGAGAAAGTCGAATCGGTGTTTGCCATAAGTAAGTGTACTGAAGAGGACAAAGTTAACTACGCTACGCATACCTTCACAGGTACTGCGTTAACGTGGTGGAACACCTATCTTGAATAGGTAGGACAAAATGCTGCTTACGCACTACCGTGGTCGGCATTCAAGCAATTGATGAACGAGCAGTACCGTCCTAGAAACGAAGTTAATAAACTCAAGGCAGAACTTAGAGAGTTTCGAACACAAGGGTTCGACGTTACCACATATGAATGACGATTCACAGAGTTGTGCCTATTGTGTCCGGGAGCATTCGAAGATGAAGAAGAGAAGATCGACGCATTTGTAAAAGGGTTACCAGTAAGGATTCAAGAAGATGTGAGTTCGCACGAGCCCGCTTCTATACAGAAGGCAAGTCGAATGGCTCATAAACTCATAAATCAGATAGAGGGAAGAATTAAAGAGCAGGCGGCTGAAGAAGCCAACATGAAACAACTCAAGAGGAAGTGGGAGGAAAACGGTGACAAGAGTCACCAGTACAACAACAACAACAATTACAACCACAATCGCAACAACTATCCCAACAACCGCAACAACAATCGCAACAATAACCGCAATCCTAACAATAACTACAACAAACATCCCAACAACAACAACAACTACAACAACCGTTTCAACAACAATAACAATCCCAATGACAACCTCAATAACAACAACGGCAACAAAAACAAAAAACAGCCATGTCATAGGTGTGAAGAAAATCATCAGGGGTTTTGCATGACATTTTTGCAACAGGTGTAAAAGAAATGGTCATAGCGCGACAAAGTGTGAGGTATACGGACCAAAGTTTAATAGAACCAAAGGAACAAATAATGTCAGAACAAGTAATGCCGAAACAAATAGTGTCGGAGCAAGTAATACCAACCCTGTTTGTTATAAATGTGGAAAACCGGGCCACATTATTAGAAATTACCCGAATCAGGGAAATACTAATGGGCAGGGCCGTGGAAGAGTTTTCAATATTAATGCGGCAGAAGCACATGAAGACCCAGAGCTTGTTACGGGTACGTTTTTATTGACGATAAATCTGCTTATGTTTTATTTAATTCGGGTGCGGATAGAAGCTATATGAGTAGAGAATTTTGTCCTAAATTAAGTTGCCCATTGACGCCTTTGGATAATAAATTTTTACTCGAATTAGCAAATGGTAAATTAATTTTAGCAGATAATATATGTCAGGATAGAGAAATTAAACTGGGTGATGAAACGTTTAAGATTGATTTAATACCTGTCGAGTTAGGGAGTTTTGATGTAATAATTGGCATGGACTGGTTGAAGAAGGTGAGAGCAGAGGTCGTTTGTTACAAAAACGCGATTCGCATTATGCGTGAAAAAGGAAAACCTTTAATGGTGTACGGAGAAAAGAACAACGCGAAATTAAAACTTATTAGTAGTTTGAAGGTGCAAAAACTAATAAGAAAAGGTTGTTACGTCATTCTAGCACACATCAAGGAAGTTAAACCTGAAGAAAAGAACATCAGCGATGTTCCCGTCGCAAAAGAATTTCCCGATGTATTTCCGAAAGAATTACCGGGATTACCCCCACATCGATTCGTTGAATTTCAAATAGACCTTGTACTAGGAGCTGCACCAATAGCTCGTGCTCCATACAGACTCGCACCCAGCGAAATGAAAGAATTACAAAGTCAGTTACAGGAACTTTTAGAGCGTGGTTTCATTCGACCAAGCACATCACCATGGGGAGCTCCTGTTTTGTTTGTCAAGAAGAAAGATGGTACATTTAGGTTGTGTATCGACTACCGAGAGTTGAACAAACTTACCATCAAGAACCGCTACCCACTACCGAGAATCGACAACTTATTTGATCAACCACAAGGCTCGTCTATTTATTCGAAGATTGATTTACGTTCTGGGTATCATCAAATGCGGGTGAAGGAGGATGATATTCAGACTGCTTTTAGGACGCGTTACGGTCATTACGAGTTTATGGTTATGCCGTTTGGAATGACGAACGCACCAGCTGTGTTCATGGACCTCATGAACCGAGTGTGTGGGCCATATCTTGACAAGTTTGTCATTATTTTCATCGATGACATACTTATTTACTCGAAGAATGATCAAGAGCATGAAGAACATTTAAGAAAAGTGCTAGAGTTGCTGAGAAAAGAAAAACTGTATGGTAAGTTTTCAAAGTGTGCATTTTGGTTGGAAGAAGTTCAATTCCTCGGTCACATAGTGAACAAAGAAGGTATTCAGGTGGATCCAGCAAAGATTGAAACCGTTGAGAAATGGGAAACCCCGAAAACTCCGAAGCATATACGCCAATTTTTAGGACTAGTTGGTTACTACAAAAGGTTCATCCAAGATTTTTCCAGAATAGCAAAACCCTTGACTGCATTAACGCATAAAGGTAGGAAATTTGAATGGAAGGATGAACAAGAGAAAGCATTTCAATTGTTAAAGAAAAACTTAACTACGGCACCTATATTGTCATTACCTGAAGGAAATGATGATCTTGTGATATATTGTGACGCTTCAAAGCAAGGTCTCGGTTGTGTATTAATGCAACGAACGAAGGTAATTGCTTATGCATCGAGACAATTGAAGATTCACGAGCAGAATTATACGACGCATGATTTGGAATTAGGCGCGGTTGTTTTTGCATTAAAGACTTGGAGGCACTACTTATATGGGGTCAAAAGTATTACATATACCGACCACAAAAGTCTTCAACATATATTTAATCAGAAACAACTAAATATGAGGCAGCGCAGGTGGATTGAATTGTTGAATGATTACGACTTTGAGATTCGTTACCACCCGGGGAAGGCGAATGTGGTAGCCTACGCTTTGAGTAGAAAGGACAGAGAACCCATTCGAGTAAAATCTATGAATATAATGATTCACAATAAACTTACTACTCAAATAAAGGAGGCGCAACAAGGAATTTTAAAAGAGGGAAATTTAAAGGATGAAATACCCAAAGGATCGGAGAAGCATCTTAATATTCAGAAAGACGGAACCCGGTATAGGGCTGAAAGAATTTGGGTACCAAAATTTGGAGATATGAGAGAAATGGTACTTAGAGAAGCTCATAAAACCAGATACTCAATACATCCTGGAACGAGGAAGATTTACAAAGATCTCAAGAAACATTTTTGGTAGCCAGGTAAGAAAGCCGATGTTGCTAAATACGTAGGGGAATGTTTGACGTGTTCTAAGGTCAAAGCTGAGCATCAGAAACCATCAGGTCTACTTCAACAACCCGAAATCCCGGAATGGAAATGGGAAAACATTACCATGGATTTCATCACTAAATTGCCAAGGACTGCAAGTGGTTTTGATACTATTTGGGTAATAGTTGATCGTCTCACCAAATCGGCACACTTCCTGCCAATAAGAGAAGATGACAAGATGGAGAAGTTAGCACGACTATATTTGAAGGAAGTCGTCTCCAGACATGGAATACCAATTTCTATTATCTCTGATAGGGATGGCAGATTTATTTCAAGATTCTGGCAGACATTACAGCAAGCATTAGGAACTCGTTTAGACATGAGTACTGCCTATCATCCACAAACTAATGGGCAGAGCGAAAGGACGATACAAACGCTTAAAGACATGCTACGAGCATGTGTTATTGATTTCGGAAACAGTTAGGATCGACATCTACCGTTAGCAGAATTTTCCTACAACAACAGCTACCATTCAAGCATTGAGATGGCGCTGTTTGAAGCACTTTATGGTAGAAAGTGCAGGTCTCCGATTTTTTGGAGTGAAGTGGGGGATAGACAAATTACGGGTCCGGAGATAATACAAGAAACTACCGAGAAGATCATCCAAATTCAACAACGGTTGAAAACCGCCCAAAGTTGACAAAAGAGCTGCGCCGACATTAAAAGAAAAGATATAGAATTTGAAATTGGAGAGATCGTCATGCTTAAGGTTGCACCTTGGAAAGGCGTTGTTCGATTTGGTAAACGAGGGAAATTAAATCCAAGGTATATAGGATCATTCAAGATTATTGATTGTGTCGGACCAGTAGCTTACCGACTTGAATTACCACAACAACTCGCGGCTGTACATAACACTTTCCACGTCTCAAATTTGAAGAAATGGTTTGCTAAAGAAGATCTCACTATTCCGTTAGATGAAATCCAAATCAACGAAAAACTTCAATTCGTCGAAGAACCCGTCGAAATAATGGATCGTGAGGTTAAAAGACTTAAGAAAAACAAGATACCAATTGTTAAAGTTCGATGAAATGCTCATAGAGGACCCGAGTTCACCTGGGAATGATAAGATCAGATGAAGAAGAAATACCCACTTATTTCCAGAAGATACGTCAACACCTCCAACTGCTTAAAATTTCAGGACGAAATTTATTTAACGGGTAGGTACTGTAGTGACCCGAACTTTTCCATGTTTATATATATTAAATGAAATTGTTATTTACATGATTAAGTGTTTCCAACATGTTAAGCAATCAAACTTGTTAAGACTTGATTAATTTAAATAGGTTTCATATAGACAATTGACCACCCAAGTTGACCGGTGATTCACGAACGTTAAAACTTGTGAAAACTATATGATGACATATATATGATTATATATATATTTAACATGATATTATGATAAGTAAGTATCTCATTAGGTATTTTAACAATGAGTTATATACAAAAATGAGACTATTGAATTTAAGAAACTCGAAAACGATATATATAACGATTATCGTTATATCAACGTCTTACTAAGTACATATGAATCATATTAAGATATTGATACACTTGGTTAATTATGTTAAATGATAATTAAATATATCATTAAGTGTATTAACAATGAACTACATATGTAAAAATAAGACTACTAACTTAATGATTTCGAAATGAGACATATATGTAACGATTATCGTTGTAACGACATTTAACTGTATATATATCATACTAAGATATATTATATATCATAATATCATGATAATGTAAAAATTTAACATCTCTTTAGATATAATAAACATTGGGTTAACAACATTTAACATGATCGTTAACTTAAAGGTTTCAAATCAACATTTACATGTAACGACTAACAATGACTTAATGACTCAGTTAAAATGTATATACATGTAGTATGCACCCGTATTCGTATGCACCCGTATTCGTACTCGTACAATACACAGCTTTTAGATGTATCTACTATTGGTATATACACTCCAATGATCAGCTCATAGCAGCCCATGTGAGTCACCTAACACATGTGGGAACCATCATTTGGCAACTAGTAAGAAATATCTCATAAAATTAAAAAGATATTAGTAATCATTCATGACTTATTTACATGTAAACAAAATTACACATCCTTTATATCTAATCCATATACCAACGACCAAAAACACCTATAAACACTTTCATTCTTCAATTTTCTTCATCTAATTGATCTCTCTCAAGTTCTATCTTCGATTTCTAAGTGTTCTTCATAAATTCTATAAGTTCTAGTTTCATAAAATCAAGAATACTTCCAAGTTTGCTAGCTTACTTCCAATCTTGTAAAGTGATCATCCAACCTCAAGAAATCTTTCTTATTTATAGTAAGATATCTTTATAATATAAGGTAATACTCATATTCAAACTTTGATTCAATTTCTATAACTATAACAATCTTATTTCGAGTGGAAATCTTACTTGAACTTGTTTTCGTGTCATGATTCTGCTTCAAGAACTTTCATGCCATCCAAGGATCCTTTGAAGCTAGATCCATTTGTCTCTTTTCCAGTAGGTTTATCCATAAAACTTGAGGTAGTAATGATGTTCATAACATCATTCAATTCGTACATATAAAGCTATCTTATTCAAAGGTTTAAACTTGAAATCACTAGAACATAGTTTTGTTAATTCTAAACTTGTTCGCAAACAAAAGTTAATCCTTCTAACTTGACTTTTAAAATCAACTAAACACATGTCCTATATCTATATGATATGCTAACTTAATGATTTAAATCCTGGAAACACGAAAAACACCGTAAAACCAGACATACGCCGTCGTAGTAACACCGCGGGCTGTTTTGGGTTTGATAATTAAAAACTATGATAAACTTTGATTTAAAAGTTGTTCTTCTGGGAAAACAATTTTTCTTATGAACATGAAACTATATCCAAAAATCATGATTAAACTAAAAGTGGAAGTATATTTTTCAAAATGGTCATCAAGACGTCGTTCTTTCGACTGAAATGACTACCTCTTAAAAAAATGACTTGTAACTTATATTTCCGACTATAAACCGATACTTTTTATGTTTAGATTCATAAAATAGATTTCAATATGAAACCATAACAATTTGATTCACTCAAAACGGATTTAAAACGAAGAAGTTATGGGTAAAACAAGATTGGATATTTTTTGATTGTTGTAGCTACGGGAAATATTGTAACAATTCTATACGAATCATATCCTAGCTAACTTATATTGTATTATACATGTATTCTAATATATTATGTAATCTTGGGATACCATAGATACATATGCAAATGTTTTGACATATCATATCGACCCATGTATATATATTATTTGGAACAACCATAGACACTCTATATACAGTAATGTTGGAGTTAGCTATACAGGGTTGAGGTTGATTCCAAAAATATATATACTTTGAGTTGTGATCTAGCCTGAGACGTTATACACTGGGTCGTGGATTGATTCAAGATAATATATATCGATTTATTTCTGTACATCTAATTGTAGACAACTACTTGTAGGTTACTAACGAGGACAGCTGACTTAATAAACTTAAAACATTAAAACGTATTAAAAATGTTGTAAATATATTTTGAACATACTTTGATATATATGTACATATTTTTTATAGGTTCGTGAATCGACCAGTGGCCAAGTCTTACTTCTCGACGAAGTAAAAATCTGTGAAAGTGAGTTATAGTCCCACGTTTAAAAACTAATATTTTGGGATGAGAATACATGCAGTTTTATAAATGTTTTACGAAATAGATACAAGTAAATGAAACTACATTATATGGGTGAATGATCGAAGCCGAATATGCCCCTTTTGCTTGGTAACCTAAGAATTAGTAAACCGATCTACTAATTCACGCGAATCCTAAAGATAGATCTATTGGGTCTAACGAACCCCATCCAAAATACCGAATGCTTTAGTACTTCGATGTTGTTTTTATCATGTCCGAAGGATTTCCCGGAATGATAGGGGATATTCTTATATGCATCTTGTTAATGTCGGTTACTAGGTGTTCACCATATGAATGATTTTTATCTCTATGTATGGGATGTATATTGAAATATGAAATCTTGTGGTCTATTATTATGATTTGATAATATATAGGTTAAACCTATAACTCACCAACATTTTTGTTGACGTTTTAAGCATGTTTATTCTCAGGTGATTATTAAGAGCTTCCGCTGTTGCATACTAAAATAAGGACAAGATTTGGAGTCCATGCTTGTATGATATTATGTAAAAACTGCATTCAAGAAACTTATTTTTGATGTAATATATTCTTATTGTAAACCATTATGTAATGGTCGTGTGTAAACGGTATATTTTAGATTATCATTATTTGATAATCTACGTAATGCTTTTTAAACCTTTATAGATAAAATAAAGGTTATGGTTGTTTTAAAAATGAATGCAGTCTTTGAAAAACGTCTCATATAGAGGTCAAAACCTCACGACGAAATCAATTATTATGGAACGTTTATAATCAATATGAACGGGACATTTCAACCTGTCCTTATGGAACATTTGCCTATCA
Organism: Rutidosis leptorrhynchoides; assembly: GCF_046630445.1. NCBI lineage: Eukaryota > Viridiplantae > Streptophyta > Magnoliopsida > Asterales > Asteraceae > Rutidosis > Rutidosis leptorrhynchoides. Next base: position 169,639,558 of record NC_092337.1, read on the forward strand.
ATGCATGCCCTTTGTGCTATGCAACACACCAGCTACATTCCAGTGATGCATGGTTACCATATTCCACGACGTGATTGAACGTTGTATGGAAGTCTTCATGGATAACTTCTCAGTTTTTGGTAGTACCTTTGATTCGTGCTTTTGTAACCTTGACAAGATGCTCATCTGGTGTGAAGATTCGAATTTAGTTTTGAATTGGGAAAAATGTCACTTCATGGTGAAAGAAGGCATAGTTTTAGGACATAAGATTTCAAAAGCAGGAATAGAAGTTGATAAGGCTAAGATTGAGACCATTACTAAACTTCCAGAGCCTACCACAGTAAAAGCGGTAAGGAGTTTCTTAGGGCACGCCGGTTTTTACCGACGTTTCATTAAGGATTTTTCAAAGGTCACACGGCCTCTCACTCATCTCCTAGGAAAGGAAGTTCCGTTTGTCTTCAACGAAGAATGCATAAAAGCGTTCAACTATCTGAAGGAACAGCTCACACATGCACCAATCATGATTGCTCCCAATTGGAGCTTACCATTAGAAATCACGTGTGATGCGAGCGACTTCGCAGTTGGGTCTGTACTAGGACAATGGACGGATAAGCACTTTCATATAATCTATTACGCCAGCAAAACCTTGATCGGAGCTCAAGAGAATTATACCACCACGAAAAAGGAGCTGCTAGCTATAGTTTTCTCCTTCGACAAATTCCGTTCCTATCTCATCCTGCCCAAAACTACGGTTTACACAGCTCATTCAGCCCTTAAATATCTATTCACTAAGCAAGACGTGAAACCAAGACTCCTAAGATGGATCTTACTCCTTCAGGAATTTGATATTGAGATTAAAGATAAGAAAGGAGCAGAGAACGTCGCAGCAGACCATCTCAGTCGTTTGGAGAAACCAGCGATGGAACAACTTGCTGAACAAGATATCAGAGATAAATTTTCGGAAGAACAGCTTATGAGCTTAGGAGAAGCTAACATAGGATCGCAATTTACTGATACCCCTTGGTATGCTGACATAGCCAACTACCTAGTTGCTGGAGTAGTACAAAAAGGAATGAGCACATCCCGAAGAAGGAAGTTCTTCAGGGATTCCATGTACTACTACTGGGAAGATCCTTATCTGTTTAGAATTTGCCCTGATCAAATAATCAGGAGGTGCGTAGATGAAAAACAAGCAGCAGGGATCCTTCACCAATGTCACCATGGACCAACAGGAGGTCATCATGGAGTAAACTTAACCGTAAGAAAAGTCTACAAATCAGGATTTTATTGGCCGTCTATATTCCGAGATGCGCAAGAGCTTGTAAAGCGTTGCGACGCATGCCAAAGGCAACGTATTATCTCTATGAAGAATGAGATGCCTCGGACTAATAACCAAGCTTGCGAGATCTTCGATATATGGGGATTAGACTTTATGGGGCCATTCTCGAAGTCTAATTGGAAAGAATATGTCCTCGTAGCAGTAGATTACGTCTCCAGATGGGTCGAAGCCCAGACATTTCCAACTAATGATGCCAAAGTCATCACCAACTTCCTGAAGAGACTATTCTGCCGATTCGGAGCTCCCCGCGCTATAATAAGCGATAGAGGCACGCACTTTTGTAACACCCAGTTTATGAAAGTGATGCAACAATATGTAGTTACCCACAAATCTCCACTACCTATCATCCGCAGACAAACGGCTAAGCAGAGGTCACAAATAGAGCACTCAAGATAATTCTAGAATGCACCGTCAGTCATCATGGAAATAAATGGGTCGAGAAACTAGACGATGCTCTGTAGGCATTCCGGACTGCCTACAAGAATCCCCTAGGAACTACACCCTACCGAATGATCTATGGAAAAGCTTGTTATCTTCCGCTAGAACTAGAGTATAAAGCTCTCTAGGCATTGAAAACCTATAACCTCGATCCTTCAGTAACCGCCAAACATAGAAAAATGCAAATGAATGAACTCGCTGAATTAGGGGACCAAGCTTACGAGACTTCATACATCTACAAGGAATGAACTAACTGACACATGATGCAAAATTGATTCCTACAAAGTTCGCCCCTGGAGATAAAGTTCTACCCTTTAATTCCCGATTTAAAAAGTTCGCTGGAAAATTCAGATCAAGATGGAGTGGCCCATACAAAGTTATTCACGCTTTTCCAAACGGAGCTGTGGAATTAGAAGGACCCACTGGCAACTTCAAAGTCAATGGCCACCGGTTAAAGGCTTATCTAGAAGACCATGACAAGGAGGAGCACCTCTTCTCCTTCGATCCATTTTGAAGATCTGATAGGAAAAGTCGAGCTCTAACGACTTGATAAACAAAGCGCTCTTGGGAGGTACCCCTTGCTTATCCTTTTTATTTTACTTATTTTAGTTTCAAATTATTTTCAGTCTACAAATATACTATTTCTGTGCACTAACCCTAAGTGCCATACTTGCGCTTAGTACTTAAAAGTTTGTTGAATGTATCCAGGCATAAATGCCAAGTTCAGTTGCTTCTTATTGCATTCCATTTCACAGGAGAAGAACTCCTCGAGTTTACTCCTCAGGAAGCAGTGCAGATCAGTTTAGGCCATCAACAGGACAGATAGGTCCAAGACGTATGATCCTTGAGAGTGTTGAGGAGGACACTAGTACGGCACCACCGGCTCCTCCGGTGCGACGCTCCTGACGTTTAGCATCGAGACCAGCTGAGTTTTTAGAGTTACCAGAGATACGCGAGCTACAGACTGTGATTCATTATGGAGCCACTTTGAACGATCCAGATGTTACTTAGGCAGTACTTAGAGACCAGCAAAGACTTTATCGAGATTTCAGAGCGTACCTTCATCGCAAAGGAATGCCTAATAGTACTCTGGGACCTTCATCGTTTAGGCTAGCATGTCGTGCCCCTCCAACACGACAAGCTACCCCCAGGCACTCCACTCCAGTCTCGGTCTGTTCAGCTACACCTGTCGCCGTTCTGACTCACATTGCTCCCATTACGCCGCCTGCACTTGCCATTTCACCTTCTCCGGAACTGGATACGATCCTTGTTCATGAGCTACCAGAGGGCTGCCACTTTGTGACAGTGCCCATATCAGTAGAGCCACCCATGGCTCAGTTTTTTAGATTACCGGGAACATTCCCGAAGAAGAGCCGTTTCCGATTTTATCACATCTGGAGTTGCCATTGGACCTTTGTCTAGACACGCTTCTGAGCCCCGTGCTGGATGTAGGGTAACCATTAGAGTATTTGCCGACACTTGAGGATGTCGATGATCTCTTCGGATACTTCACAGACACCGCTCAGCAGATTGGCCAGGATAGTATTCCGTAGACTAATTTACTTTATTTAATTTTAATTTTATCTTTTTATAAAAGCATTGTATGAAAAGTTATATATAGTGGAAATACTGCCTTTCTCTTTTTGTTCTTCATGTAGAAATTTATCGAGAGACTGGTCCTTTCCAGCATTAGGAGAGCCCTGGCTGTAGAAAGCACAACACTAGGAGAGTAACCTAATAGTAGGGAAGTAATCTTTCCTCAAATCTCTATCAATTATCATGCACTAAAATCTCTAATTGTGGGGTCATCCCCACACCAAACTCAGAGATTCTAGAGGCGATGTCCTTAATATATTAAATATTATATATTATATTTCAGAGAACATTAGGGATAATGTTCCTCTAAGTGTGGGGTATTGGGTAAAGATTTAAGGATAAGTAACCGTAAAAACGCCAAAGTTTTGAAAAAAAATCTTTTGTCTAAAAGTAACTAGCAAGGAATATTTTGGTAATTTCGAAAATGAAAGGACCCGTTCATATACATTATAAATGATTTACAATAGTTGATTACATCGCGAGGTATTTGACCTCTATATGATAAGTTTTACAAACATTGCATTCGTTTTTAAAAGACAAACTTTCTTTATATCAAAAATTGACGGTATGCACACCATTTCATAATATATCCAACTATAATTGACTTAATAATAATCTTGATGAACTCAATGACTCGAATGCAACGTCTTTCAAAATATGCCATGAATGACTCTAAGTAATATCCTTAAAGTGAGCTAATGCACAGCGGAAGATTTCTTTAATACCTGAGAATAAACATGCTTTAAAGTGTCGACCAAAAGGTTGGTGAGTTCATAGGTTTATCATAACAATCATTTCAATATATTAATAGATCACAAGATTTTCGTTTATAAATATATGTACACTCGCAAGTGTATAAAAGTATTCTATAAGTTGTAGGCACCCGGTAACAAGCCTTAACGTTCATGTTTTACCCTCTGAAGTACACCAGATCCGGTGTGTTTAAAATAACCTTGAAGTACTAAAGCATCCCATAGTCAGGATGGGGTTTGTCAGGCCCAAAAGATCTATCTTTAGGATTCGCGCCTACCGTACATAGACAAGTAGTTTAATGTTACCAAGCTAAGGGTATATTCCTGGTTTAAACCCACGTAGAATTAGTTTTAGTACTTGTGCCTATTTCGTAAAACATTTATAAAAACAGCGCATGTATTCTCAGTCCCAAAAATATATATAAAAGGGAGCAAATGAAACTCACTTTTGCCTTGAAGGTATTTAATTCGACTTGGTCTCCGATAGATATCACGAACCTAACCATATATATAATATATCAACATATTTTCTTTTTTAAGTAATCGTTACATATATATATACTATTAATACTTTTAATATTTTCTTAGTCCGTAGTTAGCAGTCCGATGTTAGTGGTCCACAATTAGTTGCTTAAATAAAATAAATAAAGACCCCATCCCGATCAGAATTAATCTCGACCCATGGTACCATGTTGTCAAATGACGTGTTGCGTACATAAAGTACCGTGTTGTCAAATGACGTGTTGCGTACAATCATGAGGTCTTATGATTAATCTTCTCGTGTTGTTTACGGGTGGTCCTGAAATATATAAAATCAAATCATAAGTAATTATATATATAATATCATATTAATTAGAAAAGATATGATTAATTTACTTTTTCTCCAAATATTTTCGTAGCTAAACTAGCTTCGGATACCCAATCTTGTTTTAGTCATAGTTTCTTCATTACAACTCCGTTTTTGTTGGTTCAACTTGCCACTTCCTTGGATCGAGTCAAATTTTAAGAATATGAACTGAAAATACCTTATTTTGTATTCGAAATCATAGGTTATAGGTCAAACTTTGGTGAAACTTATGAAAGTGATCATTTTCCATCATAAAAACAACATTTAATGATCATTTTTCTAAAAATACTTACACTTTGAGTTAAACCATGAAATTTTTATGTGTTAACATATTCATAAGAAATATCATTTTTCCAGAACATGAACTTCCAATTCAAAGTTCAAGATGGTTTTTAATTATCCAACCCAAAACAGCCCCCGGTTGCACTCCGACGACGTAGATTCAGTTTTTAAGATGTTCTTTGTAAAACCAAGTTATATCTTGTTAGGTTAGCATATCATTATGATATATTATAGGTCTTAAAGTGTTTTAAAAGTCAAGTTAGAAGGATCTATTTAGTTTGCGAACAAGTTTGAAATCATTCAAACTATGTTCTTGTTGTTAAAATTTTATACCACAAAATAAAATAGCTATATGAATATGAATTGAATAAGATTATGAACAAGGTTACTACCTCAAGTTACTTGGACAAAGTTACTGCAAAAGATAAGAAATAATCTTGGAATCAAAGAGTGGTGAAGTTAGATCAAAAGGTTGGAAGTAAACTTCTTCAAATGGGTGGTTATTTTGATATGTTCTTGAAAGAGTTTTCTTATGGTGTTTAAGGCTTGTAATTGAAGCTAAATGATGGGAAAAATGCTTGGAGATGATCAAGTATGAAGTTAGGAGTATTTTTAGAGAGAAATGAGGGTGTAGGTATGAGTGAAGAAATGGTGTTCATTTATAAAAACGTTTTTAGTTTATAAAGAAAGAAAATGATACCTAATTTTGTTTTCTTACTAATAATTCATACTACTTGACAAATCCTAGTTACCTCATATCTAGGGCAGTAATAATGTTGATTAGGATGTTGATTTGATGTGTATATACTAATAGTAAATACGTATAGAAGCTGGGTATGATATGGGTACATATACCCTAGATATACGTATAGAAATCTTGAGGAAACGGAACGAGAATTCAAATATAGCTATCTTTTGTGAATATACTTATATTGTTTTATGTATTTAAGTCCTTAAAAAGTGATTAAATACTTTATATATACAATACGTGTATAAGCATTATATATTATAAGTATATATATCAAAGAATGTTACGTATAGTTATTGTTTTGAAAACTTAAGTTAGTAGTTTCAAAATATACTTATAACTCATTGTCATTAGTACACAATGAGATGTTAAACCATCCTTAGATCATGTTAAATATATATAAATACATATATATACACAAACGTATAATTATCGTATGTTATATAGTTCGTGATATCATCGGTCATATTGGACGGTCAAACGTTGTGTAAAACTCTTTTCAAAAACACAAGTCTCAACAATTTGGATTGATTATCATGTTGGTAAGGTTTAATTTATGTAAATATTAATCTCATAGGTATAAAATGATCGGAAAAATCCGGGTCGTTACAGTACCTACCCGTTAAATAAATTTCGTCCCGAAATTTGATCTAGATCGTCATGGCTAACCATAAAAATGTTTTCATGACGAATATGAGTTGATAAATAGAGTTTTATAATCATTGAGTAATATAGATAAAACAATTTGATTACGCGAAGAGTATAAGTGAAGCTATCACAAAAGAGTGAAATGAATAAATGCAGATTCGTTTTAACCAGTGACGTAGTCACGGTTGATTTTCAGATTTAGAGGAAATCTTCGTCATAAGATTTGGGTTCTTCGATAATTAAGGAAATTAGAATCCTCTTTGGTTAAATGCGATGATCTGTCCTGATTGTTTTTTCTGGTACTTCACTATAAATCCACCATCTTCGTTTCCTTACAACTCAAACTTTCTATTCTTTCTCACTCAACTCATATTTTAAAGTATTTGTCAATATGCTCCATCCAGTGCTGACTCTTGATATACTCCTCACTTTCATATATGTCGTTCTTCTTTTTCATCTGCCGCCGGAAGAATCTATTTACTTCTACTATACTCTTGGTTTTATAGTGTTTTTAGTTCTCCCGTGTCTTTATATTGCTATATGCATCGATATATATGGTTTATAATTTTCGGGTTGTCATTGGGCTTTATATCTTCCCTTATATTTCCAAGTCCCTGCTTCTGTCTTCTATAATCATTGTCATCTACAGTTAATGCTCCATTCTATTTGCTGCGATTTATACTCCCATTTCTATTTCAGAGCTTCATTCTTTCATTTCCTCTTCTTGCGATTAAGCACCGTATATAATGGTCCAGATTTCGTAGATATGAATTTCGGAATAAACATAGTTAATGTTCTAAGAGTAAAATTGAAATGGCACGATCTTGATTTGTCAAATTACCAATATTCAAGAGAAAAGATAGAATTATCAGAAAGAATATGTTCTCGATATGTTTGGAGATTAGGTAGAATGTAAGAGTCGTGTAACATGGCACATGATGACGTTATAATCTGTGAATCATCACGTTTCATTAGAAACTCAGCATGACTTACTGTAATATAATCACGTTGATCAAGTGTTATTATATTATACTAACTCATGCTTCAGTTCCCAACACTACTTCAAAAACATTCATAATTTAAATTCGAATTTTTCAGAATTTAGAAACTAATACAGTTTCCTTTATAATGTATCACTGATATCGCGAAGAGATAAAAGATTTCAGTTAAGAATAGTTATGAAAATATCTTCAAAAATATGGAGGATATTTATAATGAAAGATATGATGATATCTTAGAATATTTAAGATAAGAGGATGATGAAGAATATTATCCACAAGGGTTTAGAGTCAGGAGCAAGGTATTTGATAATGACGATACTGAATCATTTGGATTCTTCGAAGGCAGATTTAGTCTTTGTGATTTGTCCACAGCCTCCTTCATACTTTGCTTAATCCGTTTTCCAGTTCTAAACCTTCTCTTTTTCCGAGTTTTGCCAACACACTATTTTTTATCATCAAACTTTTTACTGTTAAGATCGTTGACAGTTTCTACTGCTTCATCAGCATTTTTTAAAATTTTGAGAACTAATTCGTAGTTTAGGCATTTTTCAGAAACTTCACATTCGAAGTATGTAAGTCTTGGAGGTAGACGTTATATGTATATATAACTGTTGATGTAGACATGCTGCAAGATTTCAAAATACTGATTACTGATTCTCAATAATTGGTATGGCAATTCTTGTTACAAAGTGCGGATGAGTATATGATAGGGTTCTAATGAATATATCGATTTTTCTGAAAATCAAAGATCGGTGAAATTGTTGGTAAGTTTATTGCTAATGTGGTGGGACATAAACGGTTCTCCGGTAACGATGGCGGAAGGGCATCGTATATATCGAGATTATAATAAGACTGTTTTAATTGAAAAGTCGAAGTTGACTTGTGGAGCTGTGACACAACTGTCTACTTTGGTAAGGAATTGAAAGGTCATTTTTTTGCTAATAAATGCCAAAGAGTCTGACACAGATACGTGTTAAACTATGACTTTAGTTTCGAGAGTTTTTCAGGTGTATACTGTGGGTAACATGTGGTTGGATCATCATCTCGATTGTTCATTATTTGAAGCGTCTTCAGGAATTTCGAAGGGTTTGGACACAGATTGTAATCGTTAATATAACTATGATGTTCTAACACAGTTTTGAAGTCAAAGTATAGCTTTGCAAGATGTAAGGATTTAAGAGTGATGATTTTTGGCTATATCTCGAATTAAATTTTGCGATTTCAAAATCAGAATATGTAATTGAATTTGAATGAGTATGGTTATTTTGATTTCTATAAAAGAATGTATATTGTTATGACAATAGTGAGTATAGTTCATGATTGCTGAATCAGATTCGATGAATGTAACATATTAATTGTGAATTTTATATATCTCTTGAGTATTACCTACCCGTTAAAAAAAAATTTCACAATTAATATTTTGTACAAAAGAAATTTATTACAGTCTTTATGAAAATATACATGTGTATATTTTCTTCAGATGTAATACAGATTTGATGAATTAATACTAAATTAAGTTCATTTGATCTTAAGCTGGAGTTAGAAATGAATAATCTCAAACATTAGAGATTACATAATCTTCACAGAGTATTTCACTACTGTGATCAATACTTCATTATACGCGTTATTGATTAGTAATGATGTCCACGGTGATTCTTGAACTGACGGAGCTTGTGATGTTATAGGTGCTGCTAATTCTGACAATGCTGACGGCAGTGACTATGCTGGTGATGCTAATGGTACTGCTGATGCTGTTGGTAAAACAAGTAAATCACGCACCATTCTTGTCAGGGTTTCTACTCTTCCTCCTATCATTTTGGTTCACTCATCTGATTTATGGTTAGGGCTAGAGTAGATAATTTCTAAGACTTTAGAGACTACATAATCGTCGCATAATGTTTCTTCAATGAAATTATGAATCAATACTTCATCGTTTGTTGTTGTTGGTATTCTTTGGTATCTACAGAGCGTATGACATTGGTGCTCGTGGGACAGATTGTAAAGTTGAGGTTTATGACGCAGTTGTGGTTGGGGGTGGTAATGGTACTATTGGCGTTAATGATGGTGGTACTGGTTATGCTGCGGGTGCTGTTGCTGGTGTTTGTAACCTCTGCAACATATTCTCCAAAGCCACTACCCGAGCGTGAAGCTCGTTGACTTCTTCTATTACACCGGGGTGATTGTCGGTTTGGACGAGCGGATAAATAAGATCTAGAATTTGGTGTAGTATATAATCGTGATGAGATACTCTGGAAATGAGAGAGAAAATGGTGTTTCGGAAAGGTTCGCCGGTAAGTGCTTCAGGTTCTTCGCCAAGAGGGCAATGTGGTGGATGGAAAGGATCGCCTTCTTCTTGTCTCCAATGATTAAGGAGGCTACGAACCCATCCCCAATTCATCCAGAATAGATGATGGCTGATTGGTTGATCCATTCCAGTCACACTGCTTTCGGAGCTTGAGTGGGATTCCATTTCGGAATCCGAGGGACTTGAACTAATGACAAATTCCATTTCGTACGATTTAATAAAAGATTTTTCGATATGAAATGATTTTTCCGGCTATCGGGTGGTATTCTAATTACATTGAATATCTATATATATAGAACAAAATATTTCGTAGATTACGGAGGAATTTACGGAATATGCCAGGCAAAGTTTACTGTAACAGATACGCTAAGATATGAATTAACAGATACGCTAAGATATGAATTTTATCTATACACTATTCATGCAATCAATGCAGTAAGATGTGTCTAGACTAAGAATGATAAGCAAATGATTCCCTAAGAATGATAAGCAGGAAATTTTCGACACGAAATGATAAGCAAAACTTTTGACATGCAGACACGGTCGAAGTCCAGACTCAATAATGTATCCTAACGACTATCAGTTAGACACACTAATGCAGACCTGGTTCGCTAAGACCACCGCTCTGATACCAACTGAAAGGACCCGTTCATATACATTATAAATGATTTACAATAGTTGATTACATCGCGAGGTATTTGACCTCTATATGATAAGTTTTACAAACATTGCATTCGTTTTTAAAAGACAAACTTTCTTTATATCAAAAATTGACGGTATGCACACCATTTCATAATATATCCAACTATAATTGACTTAATAATAATCTTGATGAACTCAATGACTCGAATGCAACGTCTTTCAAAATATGCCATGAATGACTCCAAGTAATATCCTTAAAGTGAGCTAATGCACAGCGGAAGATTTCTTTAATACCTGAGAATAAACATGCTTTAAAGTGTCAACCAAAAGGTTGGTGAGTTCATAGGTTTATCATAACAATCATTTCAATATATTAATAGATCACAAGATTTTCGTTTATAAATATATGTACACTCGCAAGTGTATAAAAGTATTCTATAAGTTGTAGGCACCCGGTAACAAGCCTTAACGTTCATGTTTTACCCTCTGAAGTACACCAGATCAGGTGTGTTTAAAATAACCTCGAAGTACTAAAGCATCCCATAGTCAGGATGGGGTTTGTCAGGCCCAATAGATCTATCTTTAGGATTCGCGCCTACCGTACAAAGACAAGTAGTTTAATGTTACCTAGCTAAGGGTATATTTCTGGTTTAAACCCACGTAGAATTAGTTTTAGTACTTGTGCCTATTTCGTAAAACATTTATAAAAACAGCGCATGTATTCTCAGTCCCAAAAATATATATAAAAGGGAGCAAATGAAACTCACTTTTGCCTTGAAGGTATTTAATTCGACTTGGTCTCCGATAGATATCACGAACCTAACCATATATATAATATATCAACATATTTTCTTTTTTAAGTAATCGTTACATATATATATATACTATTAATACTTTTAATATTTTCTTAGTCCGTAGTTAGCAGTCCGATGTTAGTGGTCCACAATTAGTTGCTTAAATAAAATAAATAAAGACCCCATCGTATTCGTATTGATCAGAATTAATCTCGACCCATGGTACCATGTTGTCAAATGACGTGTTGCGTACATAAAGTACCGTGTTGTCAAATGACGTGTTGCGTACAATCATGAGGTCTTATGATTAATCTTCTCGTGTTGTTTACGGGTGGTCCTGAAATATATAAAATCAAATCATAAGTAATTATATATAAAATATCATATTAATTAGAAAAGATATGATTAATTTACTTTTTCTCCAAATATTTTCGTAGCTAAACTAGCTTCGGATACCCAATCTTGTTTTAGTCGTAGTTTCTTCATTACAACTCCGTTTTTGTTGGTTCAACTTGCCACTTCCTTGGATCGAGTCAAATTTTAAGAATATGAACTGAAAATACCTTAGTTTTTATTCGAAATCATAGGTTATAGGTCAAACTTTGGTGAAACTTATGAAAGTGATCATTTTCCATCATAAAAACAACATTTAATGATCATTTTTCTAAAAATACTTACACTTTGAGTTAAACCATGAAATTTTTATGTGTTAACATATTCATAAGAAATATCATTTTTCCAGAACATGAACTTCCAATTCAAAGTTCAAGATGGTTTTTAATTATCCAACCCAAAACAGCCCCCGGTTGCACTCCGACGACGTAGATTCAGTTTTTAAGATGTTCTTTGTAAAACCAAGTTATATCTTGTTAGGTTAGCATATTATTATGATATATTACAGGTCTTAAAGTGTTTTAAAAGTCAAGTTAGAAGGATCTATTTAGTTTGCGAACAAGTTTGAAATCATTCAAACTATGTTCTTGTTGTTAAAATTTTATACCACAAAATAAAATAGCTATATGAATATGAATTGAATAAGATTATGAACAAGGTTACTACCTCAAGTTACTTGGACAAAGTTACTGCAAAAGATAAGAAATAATCTTGGAATCAAAGAGTGGTGGAGTTAGATCAAAAGGTTGGAAGTAAACTTCTTCAAATGGGTGGTTATTTTGATATGTTCTTGAAAGAGTTTTCTTATGGTGTTTAAGGCTTGTAATTGAAGCTAAATGATGGGAAAAATGCTTGGAGATGATCAAGTATGAAGTTAGGAGTATTTTGAGAGAGAAATGAGGGTGTAGGTATGAGAAAATGGAGTGAAGAAATGGTGTTCATTTATAAAAACGTTTTTAGTTTATAAAGAAAGAAAAGGATACCTAATTTTGTTTTCTTACTAATAATTCATACTACTTGACAAATCCTAGTTACCTCATATCTAGGGCATTAATAATGTTGATTAGGATGTTGATTTGATGTGTATATACTAATAGTAAATACGTATAGAAGCTGGGTATGATATGGGTACATATACCCTAGATATACGTGTAGAAATCTTGAGGAAACGGAACGAGAATTCAAATATAGCTATCTTTTGTGAATATACTTATATTGTTTTATGTATTTAAGTCCTTAAAAAGTGATTAAATACTTTATATATACGATACGTGTATAAGCATTATATATTATAAGTATATATATCAAAGAATGTTACGTATAGTTATCGTTTTGAAAACTTAAGTTAGTAGTTTCAAAATATACTTATAACTCATTGTCATTAGTACACAATGAGATGTTAAACCATCCTTAGATCATGTTAAATATATATAAATACATATATATACACAAACGTATAATTATCGTATGTTATATAGTTCGTGATATCATCGGTCATATTGGACGGTCAAACGTTGTGTAAAACTCTTTTCAAAAACACAAGTCTCAACAATTTGGATTGCTTATCATGTTGGTAAGGTTTAATTTATGTAAATATTAATCTCATAGGTATAAAATGATCGGAAAAATCCGGGTCGTTACAGAAAAATTCTTAACTCATTTTACCCAAAGATTCTAAAAATTGCTAGAAATCAGTTTTCGAAACATTTACTAGAACGGAACGATTAAGTTAAAAACTCATGGTTTACGTTAAAAGATTTCTTTCGACAAAATATGTTAAAGGCTACGCATGACCAAGCACGACCCCTACTCCCAAAAGTGAGGACTTTTGGACCCAAAGTGTCTGTATGATCCATCTAATCTACAGCACTTTGTTAATTCAATTGATGAGCGTTCCGGTGTACGGTTCAAGTTAGAACTTGGTTTTGACATTCGTTTCGAGGCCAATGGTTAGTAAGCGCCATACGTGGTGTAGGTGCGATACTCCTTCTGAAATCATTCCGAATAGAGAAAGACATAAAGCCATCCGTTTCCATTTCCACTCCACGCAATTTAAACCCAACCAACTCACACAAAGAGTTGATGAATCAGAAATATTCACCCCAAATTCACTCCCAAAAATACACTACCCATTCACCTTCATTCCCTTTCCATTTATCAAAAGATCCAGAGATTTATGAAGAGATAGATCAATCAAATTCGCTTCAAAAGCACTTGTTGAAAAGATTCCAAACCCTTGACTATTTTTGATAGGTCAAAGACCTATTTTTGGTGAAATATCACTTCCTCTCTGGGCACCAGGAACAAATAACAAAAGTTATGAAGAAAGGGTATGCCAAAAAAAATATTTTATGAAAGAGCAAAGTCTCTAATAAGGCAAGAAAACCCCGAGAAGTTGCCCAGAGAAGAACTACCGGAAGAGCCGAGAAAATTCTAGACAATGTCTTAGCAAAATCCGCATCTTCCAAGGAAAACTCTTACGAATTCTCAAGCCGTTCTCTATCCAAAAAGGATACCCTGAAGAATCGAAATCTATCAACTCTCTCAAAAGTCGAAAGATCTGGATAGCTTTCACCCATCCATAAAATTTCCAAAACCCTGTAACCCATCTTCCTCTTGAAAGAATGCCTAGGAAGAAGATCAGTGACGTCCTTACTTAACCAGTAGAGATATCGATGCTCTACCAAGCCTATGATGAGAACTGATACACGACTGGCTTCTGAACGACAATACAACTAGATTAGGGTACCCTAAACACTTGAGTGATATGAGTGATCCGCTAGTGAGAAGCCTGGTCATGTATACTCTACATCTGAGAGTTGGAAAGTACGTCTTTTTCACTATGGACTTGACTAAAATCTAGCGACTAAACCATCGAAGTTCCAAACTTTTTCTAATACTTTCGAAAGACGTGAGAACTTATGATAAAGGCATAATAAAAGAACTGAGGATAGACGAGGGAGAATCCATTAGAAAGATCCTTATATTCCCGCTATTTGCTTGAGGACAAGCAAAGCTAAGTGTAGGGTATTTGATATCGGCCAAAAAGTCACGTTTTTACCCCCGATATTGAGCCCTAAAACCCATAAAGTTCTAAACTCTATCGCAAAAATAATCACTTTGTTGGTTGATTTTGTAGATTAAGTAATTACAAAGGCGATGCAAGAAGAATAAAGTAAAACGGAGCTAAAATGAAGAATCTAGAGCAAAAACGGTAAAAGACAAGAAAACAAGTTACGATCCAGGAAATCAGGCTGACCAGGAAAGCCAAACGACCTGTCAAACGGCCTGCCAAACGGCTTGCCTGGCTCAGAAATGGCCTGCCAAACGGCTTCAGGAAACAGGCCTTGCAAACGGCAGGCCTGGAAAACGGCCTTGGCAAACGGCTTGCCAAACGGCCTGCCAAACCGCCAGCCAGCCGTTTGCAGGCAGAATTCAAGTCTATTTATAGGGCCTTCTCCATCCATTTCAACACACACTCAATTTACAATTCATTTTATATTTTCAAGTTTTAGGTTAGTTTTTAGTAGTAGCTAGCTTAGCTTTTATTTTTCGGAGGATATCCCGGCGAGTCCCTGCGATCTCGGGCAGATTTCTTTGGCATTTTCAGGTTTTTATCTGAAACGCTTGTCTGTTGTATTAAATATGTATTCTTACCTTTTATGTTTAATAATGCGTTCCGATATTACCATGATAGCTTAATTAATCTGTATGTTGCCATGATAGAAGTTTGGGTTAGCGTAATTACGTTAAAGTAGTATGGTTATCGTTGTTCTGTTGAACTAGGAAGTCTGATAGATATGTATGCTAGCATCTTAAGGATTGACCAACCTAGGTTGTGATCAGGACTTGTCCACCTATATGAACTTAGCTACTTCATAGGTTTAAGACCTCTTGTTATACTGTATCTGAAGATTCTATGAACTCGGTATGGCCGGAGTTCCCGAGAGGCATTTAATGCGCTTTTGGGACACGGAACCTAGGAATTGAGACATGAATGACATAGTATGCCTATTGACTGTTCCGAAGAGACCTCTAAGGAGCTGTTAAGATCTAGCTAGTTCCCTGACTGTATGACCCAAACCTATTGCATGTTCTTGTTTGATTGTTGCTTTAGGATTAAGCCATATCAACGGTTGAGGTACCTGTTAGGTTTCTATCTGCTTTACTACCAGTATATTAACTTTAATGTTGAATAATGTTTGTCTTGGTTTGATCTCATTAATATGATGAAATGGTTGTTAGTTTTCATTTAAGGTTTTGTCAACTTAATCCGACAGACTCCATCCGTTTGTGATCAGTGTTCAATCAACACGGCACGTTGTTATTCAGTTAACCAAACTGATAACGAGGATTAGGATTAGAACTCAACTCACTAATAAACCTAGTGCTTTACTAAGGATAACCTCAGAGGTATAGTCACGCTTCAGTTATACAACTACGTGACATACTTCTCACTACTCAACGAGAACTCTGAGAGTTTAGAGATAAGTAGGTCTGTGTAATTGGCTCATCTAACCAGATCTACACCGTTTCAATCACAAGCTTCAATATCAACGTAATTACCTTTCCCTAGCCCAAACTAATATCTTGGTCAACATTTCCTTGATCTGCATACTCCGGACATCCTCCCACTTTATTTACTTTTCTGTAATTAGGGCTTTAGCTTAAACCAACTACTATCCTTTATCCAGGTAATTTAAATAAAAGACAATTATCCACTTGATCTTCAATTCATTAAACCATTCAAAAGCACGACCCTAGGTTAACTTACACCTTCTACATTTGAATGTTAAAGTAAATTTAGGCCCCGCACTATATAAATTAAACGAACACCTCTGTATGTTATACCGAATCTGACATCCTGCGACGTAACGACACCGCACGATAAAAACCATCCATTTTGGCTATATCAATGCTCATATATGATTATATAACTCAGAAAAATTGTTTGAGACCCGACCCGAATGTTTTGACTTTTTTGTTGACTTTGACTTTACCAAAGTTGACTTTTAGTCAAACTTAACCAAAAACTTATGCAATCGTTCTAATCTTCTCTTATACTTGATTCTTGCATGAAACTTGACAACTTGATTCACATGCTATATAATCGAGTCATAACGAGCCATAGGACTAATTGAACACATTTCGACCGACCTTGTGTCTTACCCGGTATTGATACAACTTACTTGTTTAGGTCAAGACTAAACAACTTTCATGCTCACATTTACTTTGTGAAGTACCTTTATACTCGTGCACTCAAGGTGAGATCATAGTCCCATCTTTTCAACACTTTTTTTCTTTAAATCATGGGATGAGAAACATATACGTATTATACTTTTATGCTTTGAACACAAGTACGAAAAAAGCATTCCACAGCGAGTTAGAACAAAAAGCCTCAATTCAATTATCATTAGTTACACTTGTAGGGTGTAAACATGAACTTATGTTATGTGGATCCATACGGGCTTGACGCGCCCTCATTCGGACGGTTTGCTACCGTTAGTGGATGAAATATATTTTCGGGTATAGTATAGGTTCTAAAACTATGATAACGGGGTTCGTAAAATAGTTAAGTCTTGACAATTGGGTGCTCGCGAACGTACAAAAACTTTGGAATGGAAATGATTTGGATAATTAACATATACTAAATCTTGTGGTTCAAAAATAACGTTTACAAATACACCTATGATTTCACCAACGTTTTTCATTGACAGTTTTCTATATGTTTCTCAGGTTCATACTTGGCTACTTGATACATGCTTCCACACACTTTGATTACTTGCTTGGGGTCAAGCATACATGCATACGCTAGTGATAGAACCTTTGGATTCAAACTTAATGTTTACATGCATACGCTATTGATAGCATTCGAGATTTTCAACTTATATTATGTCGCAAGTTATTTCAATTATACTTTATAACTTTTGTAAACTTAAACTTGTTGTCGAACCTTTTGGTATACATAATTTTGGTCAAACGCGTCTCATTTAGGGACTATGACCACGTAACAGGACCTAAGTTGACGGCGCCGTCAATGGCGATTTTTTCGAGTCGTCACATTTAACATGAACAAGATGTGAAAAAATGCGAATTGAAGGAGTTTATTTTACGGGCATGATAATACATCTCGAAAAGAATAATTTTCCGAATGGATGAAGGTTCAAATTGGCCAACGCTAATACCATAATAACTGCAAACTTTCAAATAGAAATCTATAAAAGGGATACGGAGATGAAAATAAAACAGGGCATGACCATAAATGGCGACTTTACCAGGTGGAGGTTTTGAAGCACGTTCATGAGGTAAGGGTATAACAGCGTCAGCCCCTAAAAATTTAGGAAAAAAGTTTCGAACTTGATCTAGATACGTTAATGTGACGCCACTACGAATGTTTTCTACATTTAAAGGAGCCATAATCGTGAAATAAAGGAGAAGAACTTTTGCATAAATTAAGGTAGATGAAGTAATTAGGTTTTGAAGTAAATGCAACACAGTAAAAAAGGGTTTAAATACATGAGAGAAGTTAAATAGTTGATACAAATCAAACGGTTGATAATTGGCCACGTGTAAGGTCAAAAGAATATGCGACAATTGAAAAAATTAAAAACAAAATTCAAAATTCAAAAAGGTAAACTTTGGAGGTAATCATCAAAAGGTAACAGACAATTCAGAGACACAGACGGCTACAGCAGATTTATGTTCCTGAGGAAAAAGGCACTTCTTATTTTTATAGTGTAACGACCCGGAAATTTCCGACCAAGTTTAAACCCTAATCTCTATAGGTTTCCGACACGATAAACAAAAACCTTAATGTTGAGTCTAGAAAGTCTGAAATCTTTATTTGGATAATCTGTTACCCTTTGACCAAGCCTGACGATTCACGAACATTTATGTGCATATACGATATATACTTATTAATTGATATAATAAAATCATTACAAGAAACATACAAATGTTATACTTATTACTTTTATTATCATTGTTAACATCAATATTATTAATATAACTATCATATTTAGTATTATTATTATTATAATTATTAAATTATAAATATTTATTAAATATAAAATTTAACAACAAATATCTGTTCTGTTAGACATCAAAATCATGATATTTTACTTTCTATAATCCGTGATTTATTGTTGTCCAGCATTGAGTGAGCTGTAAAGATAATATAGTTGATTTTTTTCTCTTTCTATTACATATACATACATGCATTAGTATGATAAACATTCACCATCAACTTCTCGATCCTCCTATTGTTATCACCTTCCCAACTTACTACTTAAGTCTCTTGTTAAACTTATGCAAAACACAAGCACACAACAACCAATCATCATCAAACAATTATAATTACTTGTATTCATTGATATTGTTTGAACCTTGACCAAAATAAGTTGCAACCCATCTTCATACTCTATTCTATCTCAACTAAAATTCTTTTATCTCTTTTCCGTTATGTTTCAACAACCCAATACAATTGGAACTCGTTATTTTTGTTTCTGGATCAAAACCCGTTTGTTACTATTGTTACTCGATTGTTTGTTGCTATTATTGAATCAAGAAAAACCCGTAAACAACCATCACCTTCGGACCTTTTACTGCTCGAACAATTTCATTGTTTTGCTTGTGTTTCATGTCGTCTAACCACCACCCGAGAACTAACCTACAAACTTCATCACCACTAAAACCCATCGGACCATCCACCACTTCACCACCTTACACCACCTGCTACAACCACAACCTCACCCATCCTTTCTCTCTCTCTCTCTCTAATTATCCCTCTCCTACTTCCGTTTACGATAACCACCCAATGAAAACAATCACCATCATTAAAATTTTGTTTTTCCCGTTGCCTTTCAAACTGTCGAACATCACCACCTCCAAACCCACTTGTACTCTCCTAATTCTTCTTCTTCGTGAGATCCACCTCAACTTCAAACCCCCACTAATTAACCACCACTTGATCAATAAAATACTACGTTTATTTTTTTTTTGTTTCTACTGCTACCGTCTGTTTGGTGTTAATAATGAAATCGTGAATGAAGGATGAGCGAAGATGATGTAACGAGGTTGATGAAAAACGATGATGATGATATTGTGTTTGTGTGTCAGGCGAAACACACCTTTCACCAAACCCTTGTTCCATTTAAATTGAAAATATTATATGGGTTTGATTAGTGGGAGACTTTTGCGTTTTTTTTTTTCCTGTGTTGTCAACACAATAAGCAAATAAACCATAATCCCTATCAGATACATATAGCCTCTAATATATTTCGGGATCTTGATTTAATTATTGGGACACGTTTTTTTTTTTTTTCCTTCAACTCAGCCGTGATTTATGCGAATGGTGGGACAAGTTTTGGTGTAGAGGGCCGACATTCATGGGAGGATAAATTGGAGAATATAGAAGCCGTCAAACTTCTATAGTGTGGCTGGGTCAATGGAATTTTTTTTGCATTTTGGGCCGAGATTAAATATACAATTCTTAGTTGGGCCAGAAACTTGCTTGTTGGGTTGTATAAGAAGTTGGGCCGAGATGTTTTGATAGGGGAAACGTATCAGTCTTGAATGTTGAGGAAAGGAAAGTGGAAATGTAATAAAAAAAACGGGTTAAATAAAAACTAAATCGGAAATAAAACAGAAAAGTTAGAATGGTGTATTGGTTAAGGGTGATAGCGGGTATCGAGAGGTCACGGGTTCGAACCCTGTAGTGACCTATTTTTTTTTAGAATTCGTTTCTAAGAGGTAGTCTCATGTCTTCTTATTATTATCATTATTATTATTATTATTATTATTATTGTTATTATTATTATATGTATAATTATTATTAGGATTATTATTAGTACTATGATAAAAATAATAAAAGTTATCACTATTTTTACAAATATTAATTTTATATAATTAGAATTACTTCTTGGTTAAACGAATTGAAATACATAAATATATATATAATACATTTAACATAACAAAATATTTTTATTATATAAAGGAATATATGAAATATAAACATATATTATTAATATAAAAATAACATCATTAAAAAGTTATATATATATAAACTTAATCGATTATGAGTATGAGTATTAATATATATACACAAATGATATAGGTTCGTGAATCCGAGGCCAACCTTATACTTGAGCAATGATGTTATATGTATTTTTATTACAAAATACATTAGGTGCGTATATAGTTCCCTTTTAAACTCTAAATATTTTTGGGCTGAGAATACATGCGCTGTTTTTATAAATGATTTACGTTATGGACACAAGTGACTAAAATTATGTTCTACATGGGTTTGAATCAAAAATCCCCTAGCTTGGTAACTTTAACTATTGGTTTATGAACTGGTAGGCGCGAATCCTAAAGATAGATCTATCGGGTTTTACACCCCCACCCAGATGTTGTTCTAGTCACTACTAAACTAGAAGAACGGGTGTTTAGTACTTCGAGGTTAACAGAACGCACTTGATTCGGTGCACATATTATTATAACTCAGGGGTAAACACTCTTGTTAAGGCTAGTTACCGGGTGCCCATAACTTATAGAATACTTTTATACACTTGCGAGTGTACAGATATTTTTAATTATTAAATCTTGTGGTCCATAGTTATAACGCTGCTAGCATCAAACCTATATATCTCACCAACATTATGTTGACTTTTTAAAGCATGTTTATTCTCAGGTACGAATTAAGTCTTCCGCTGTGCATAAACACATGTTAAGGACATTACTTGGAGTCGATCAACGTGATGGGATCAACTGTTAAAGATTCCGTCCGGGAGGATTAGTCGCGGACGTTTCAGTTGGTATCAGAGCGTTGGTCATAGCGAACCAGGCCTTGCATTAGTGTGTCTAACTGGTAGTTGTTAGGATACATTAGTGAGTCTGGACTTTGACCGTGTCTACATGTCAAAAAGTTTTGCTTATTATTCTAGTCGGAAACCATCTGCTTATCATCCTTAGGGAATTGCCTGCTTATCATTCATAAGTCTAGACACATCTTACTGCACTTACTGCATTGATAGTGTATAGATAAAATTCATATCTTAGCGCATCCGTAGCCTTGCCTGACATATGCCGTAAATTCCTCCGTAGTCTACGAAATCTTTAGGACTATATATATAGATATTCTATATAGTTAGAATATCATCCGATATCTGAAAATCATTTCACATCAAAGATCTCTTCCATCCACCAAATTGCCCTTTTCAACCTGAAGCGCTTACCGACGAACCTGTTCGAGAAACCATTTTCTCTCCCCTTTGACCGAATATCTCATCACTATTACATACCATCCCATATTTCGAATCATATTCATTCGCTCGCTTCAACCGTCAATCATCCCGTAGTACTAGAAGAAGTTAACGAACTACGCGCTCGTGTGACGATTTTGGAGAACATGGTGCGGAGGTTACAAACACCAGCAGCAGCACCAGCAGCATAAACCGTACCACCATCATCAACGCCGACAATACTCTTATCATCCCAACCACAATCACGTCATAAATCTCCACGTCACGATCTGTACCTCGGATATCAACATCACACGCATTCATATCATCATCTGTACTTCAAGTATAATCTTTGTTTTACATATCGTTCTACATCGATTGATTTCGTTCTACGTATTGTTCTACCTCATTTACCTTCATTCGACATGGAAATTATGTAATCTCTAATGTTTTAGAGATCATGTAATCAAGTGCTAACAATAAATCAATGAGTATAATATCTTATTGACTCATTAAATCCATGATTTCATCCGATGAAAATATATATGCAAGTATATTTTCATAAAGATTGTAATTAAAAATTCTTTTGTACAAACTTTTAATGATAAAAATATTTTAACGGGTGGGTAGTACCCGAGGAATATTTAGAATTCACATTAATAAGTTACACTGTACATTCTTCGAATCTGATTCAACAATCATTTACTATCCTACTTACAACTACAGATATACGTATCCGTTCACCACAGAATAACCATTTCTATTCAAATTTCATATTTGGATTTTGACCTATCAGAATCCAACAAGTGGCATAACGAAGAAAACATTGGACAAAAATAAAAAGTGTTAGAAACAAACGAATTAATTAATTGGAATTGTGATAGGATTTCACGCTAACTGTTCCGGCTAACTGTTCCCAGCTAACTGATTAACATTTAATTTATCGCAATTTACATTCTCGCAATTTTATTTATCGTCATTTAATTTCTGTTATTTACTTTTATGCACTATAAATAACGGGACACGTACGCAAGGTTTCGACTTATCATATCGACCCATCTATATATATATTTCGGAACAACCGTAGACACTCTATATGTGAAGGTGGGAGTTGGCTATACAGGGTTGGAGTTGATTCCAAAATATATATATGGTTTGAGTTGTGATCGACACTGAGATCGGTACACGGGTCACGATACGTATTAATTAATTTGAATATTATATATTTAATTTATATATGAATTTATTGGACCATTGGACAATCGGACTATTG
This sequence comes from Rutidosis leptorrhynchoides, assembly GCF_046630445.1. Taxonomy (NCBI): domain Eukaryota; kingdom Viridiplantae; phylum Streptophyta; class Magnoliopsida; order Asterales; family Asteraceae; genus Rutidosis; species Rutidosis leptorrhynchoides. The sequence goes on from NC_092337.1 coordinate 169,662,836, forward strand.
GACTGCTAACTTTGGACGATTAAAAATGAATTAAAATATTGATTATAACATATGAAACTAAACAATTCTTCAAGTTTGCCACTTGATTTCATCTTAAACCTCATTGGTACCTCGACAATTACAATCCGCATTCAAATCTTTTCATGATTCTTGAAAACACATCGATCGAGAAGTTGAACCAGCCGCACCTCGTCTACGGAAGAAAGATTTATGCATACATTATGCATCTGAAAAACTTTCGAAACCAAAATTTTAGTTAAAACATATCCACGTCGAATTCCTTATCATTTATTAGCAAAAACAACCACACAATTCCTTTTCAAGAAGCTGATTTTGTCACAGCTCCACTTCGATTTCTCAGTAAGACTACTTTTATTATAATCTCAAAATATACGTACCCATTCGCCGTCGTTACTGGAGAACCTTTTATATTCCACCATACTACCATCAGCGTTAAATCATCTAAAAACACAAATCTCTTAAAATCACCTCGGTTTGAAAACCAATGACCCAAATTCGTTAACTTTGAAAATGCTGACGAAGCAGCATGTTGTAGATGATCTTAATGACCAAAAGTTGATGATAAAGAAGGAGGTGTTAGGAACACCCGATGGAAAATATGGTATTGAAAATCGGATTGAGCTAACCATGAAAGAGACCAAGGACAAATACAAGGACCAAACTCTGTATTTAAAGAATCCAGATGATTCTGTTTCTAATGAAATCTTTAGTGAACACCTTGTTTCCGAATCTAAACCCTTACGGGTCAATCTTCATCATCATCCTTCGACATTAGAAACTCCAAGATATTATCATATCTTTCATTATAAATATCCTCAATATTTCTGAAGATATTCTCACAGCTATCCTTATCTGAAATCATTTATTCCTCCGTAATATCTGCAAAGAAACTGTGTTAGTTTCTAAATTCTGAAATCTTCGAGTTTAAATATGAATGTTTTAAAGTAGTGTTGGGAATTGATGCATGAATTAGTATAATATAATGAAACTTGATCAACTTCATTATATTACAGTAAGTCATGTTAAGTTTCTAATGGAATATGATGATTCACAGTACCGTCATCATGTGCCATGTTACACAGCACTTACATTCTATTCAATTCTGAAACGTATTAAGAACAAATCATCTTGATAGTTCTATTTTCCTGGATATTCTGGTAATTTGACAAATCAAAATCATGCCATTACCATTCCTTTCTGAGAACATTAGCCATGTTCATTCCAAATCTTATACCTACGAATTCCGAACCATTGCTCGCTTGGCTTAAGGACGGGAAGAGGAAATGAAAGAATGAAGCTCCAAAATAGAAACTAGAGTATAAATCGCAGCAAATAGGAGAAAGAGTAGAAGATGTGGGATATGGAAAAAGGGAACGAAGGGGGTGAATTTATAGAAAAATATTGACAGAGAAATCGAAACAGATTGCCACATTAAATCCAAGAAGATTCTGATCATCGAAGAACCAAATCTTATTACCTTCGCTCGTGCGCTTCATATGATCGAATCATTTTATTTATAATGATAAAACTCTATTATTACCTCATATTCGTCATGAAAACATTCCTATTGTTATTTATGACAACCTCTACCAAATTTCGGGAACGAAATTTCTTTAACGGGTGGGTACTGTAACGACCCGGAAATTTCCGACCAAGTTTAAACCCTAATCTCTATAGGTTTCCGACACGATAAACAAAAACCTTAATGTTGAGTCTAGAAAGTCTGAAATCTTTATTTGGATAATCTGTTACCCTTTGACCAAGCCTGACGATTCACGAACATTTATGTGCATATACGATATATACTTATTAATTGATATAATAAAATCATTACAAGAAACATACAAATGTTATACTTATTACTTTTATTATCATTGTTAACATCAATATTATTAATATAACTATCATATTTAGTATTATTATTATTATAATTATTAAATTATAAATATTTATTAAATATAAAATTTAACAACAAATATCTGTTCTGTTAGACATCAAAATCATGATATTTTACTTTCTATAATCCGTGATTTATTGTTGTCCAGCATTGAGTGAGCTGTAAAGATAATATAGTTGATTTTTTTCTCTTTCTATTACATATACATACATGCATTAGTATGATAAACATTCACCATCAACTTCTCGATCCTCCTATTGTTATCACCTTCCCAACTTACTACTTAAGTCTCTTGTTAAACTTATGCAAAACACAAGCACACAACAACCAATCATCATCAAACAATTATAATTACTTGTATTCATTGATATTGTTTGAACCTTGACCAAAACAAGTTGCAACCCATCTTCATACTCTATTCTATCTCAACTAAAATTCTTTTATCTCTTTTCCGTTATGTTTCAACAACCCAATACAATTGGAACTCGTTATTTTTGTTTCTGGATCAAAACCCGTTTGTTACTATTGTTACTCGATTGTTTGTTGCTATTATTGAATCAAGAAAAACCCGTAAACAACCATCACCTTCGGACCTTTTACTGCTCGAACAATTTCATTGTTTTGCTTGTGTTTCATGTCGTCTAACCACCACCCGAGAACTAACCTACAAACTTCATCACCACTAAAACCCATCGGACCATCCACCACTTCACCACCTTACACCACCTGCTACAACCACAACCTCACCCATCCTTTCTCTCTCTCTCTCTAATTATCCCTCTCCTACTTCCGTTTACGATAACCACCCAATGAAAACAATCACCATCATTAAAATTTTGTTTTTCCCGTTGCCTTTCAAACTGTCGAACATCACCACCTCCAAACCCACTTGTACTCTCCTAATTCTTCTTCTTCGTGAGATCCACCTTAACTTAAAACCCCCACTAATTAACCACCACTTGATCAATAAAATACTACGTTTATTTTTTTTTTGTTTCTACTGCTACCGTCTGTTTGGTGTTAATAATGAAATCGTGAATGAAGGATGAGCGAAGATGATGTAACGAGGTTGATGAAAAACGATGATGATGATATTGTGTTTGTGTGTCAGGCGAAACACACCTTTCACCAAACCCTTGTTCCATTTAAATTGAAAATATTATATGGGTTTGATTAGTGGGAGACTTTTGCGTTTTTTTTTTCCTGTGTTGTCAACACAATAAGCAAATAAACCATAATCCCTATCAGATACATATAGCCTCTAATATATTTCAGGATCTTGATTTAATTATTGGGACACGTTTTTTTTTTTTTCCTTCAACTCAGCCGTGATTTATGCGAATGGTGGGACAAGTTTTGGTGTAGAGGGCCGACATTCATGGGAGGATAAATTGGAGAATATAGAAGCCGTCAAACTTCTATAGTGTGGCTGGGTCAATGGAATTCGTTTTGCATTTTGGGCCGAGATTAAATATACAATTCTTAGTTGGGCCAGAAACTTGCTTGTTGGGTTGTATAAGAAGTTGGGCCGAGATGTTTTGATAGGGGAAACGTATCAGTCTTGAATGTTGAGGAAAGGAAAGTGGAAATGTAATAAAAAAAAACGGGTTAAATAAAAACTAAATCGGAAATAAAACAGAAAAGTTAGAATGGTGTATTGGTTAAGGGTGATAGCGGGTATCGAGAGGTCACGGGTTCGAACCCTGTAGTGACCTATTTTTTTTTAGAATTCGTTTCTAAGAGGTAGTCTCATGTCTTCTTATTATTATCATTATTATTATTATTATTATTATTATTGTTATTATTATTATATGTATAATTATTATTAGTACTATGATAAAAATAATAAAAGTTATCACTATTTTTACAAATATTAATTTTATATAATTAGAATTACTTCTTGGTTAAACGAATTGAAATACATAAATATATATATAATACATTTAACATAGCAAAATATTTTTATTATATAAAGGAATATATGAAATATAAACATATATTATTAATATAAAAATAACATCATTAAAAAGTTATATATATATATATAAACTTAATCGATTATGAGTATGAGTATTAATATATATACACAAATGATATAGGTTCGTGAATCCGAGGCCAACCTTATACTTGAGCAATGATGTTATATGTATTTTTACTACAAAATACATTAGGTGAGTATATAGTTCCCTTTTAAACTCTAAATATTTTTGGGCTGAGAATACATGCGCTGTTTTTATAAATGATTTATGTTATGGACACAAGTGACTAAAATTACGTTCTACATGGGTTTGAATCAAAAATCCCCTAGCTTGGTAACTTTAACTATTGGTTTATGAACTGGTAGGCGCGAATCCTAAAGATAGATCTATCGGGTTTTACACCCCCACCCAGATGTTGTTCTAGTCACTACTAAACTAGAAGAACGGGTGTTTAGTACTTCGAGGTTAACGGAACGCACTTGATTCGGTGCACATATTATTATAACTCAGGGGTACACACTCTTGTTAAGGCTAGTTACCGGGTGCCCATAACTTATAGAATACTTTTATACACTTGCGAGTGTACAGATATTTTTAATTATTAAATCTTGTGGTCCATAGTTATAACGCTGCTAGCATCAAACCTATATATCTCACCAACATTATGTTGACTTTTTAAAGCATGTTTATTCTCAGGTACGAATTAAGTCTTCCGCTGTGCATAAACACATGTTAAGGACATTACTTGGAGTCGATCAACGTGATGGGATCAACTGTTAAAGATTCCGTCCGGGAGGATTAGTCGCGGACGTTTCATATAGTTTAATTTATTTTTTACAAAAATAAAGACATTAAACTGGGGGACTTAATGGTGTATCCTAGGGGATACACGTATAAAAGAATCATTTTTTACACAAAAGAAAGCCTCGATGTGCATAAAAGATAGCAATAATAGCAATTTTTGTTAATAGCCGTCCAGCACTCAGTCAGGCCGCCCAACGTCATACGTAAGCCATGTAGGAAGCTTCTATGCTTAAGCCCTTGAATAGGAGAGTGAGCGACACACAACCACGTCATCTCAAGCCAAATTTCGGTTGCGGATATTTCGCATAATCAAATTAATCAGCATCTGACACATGTTTCCAAAAAATTTGGAGGATCTGCGCCTATAAATAGACCCCTTGGGTCACCACATTTCACAGTTCAGTTCAGTCACTTGTGACAGAGAGTACACTTCCTATGATAACCCGGAAATTTCCGACCAAATTTAAAATTGATCTTTATATGTTTTCAAGACGATAAGCAAAGTCTGTAATGTTGAATCTCAAAATTTTGAACTGTTTCATGTATTCAATTGACTTTCGACTATTCTCGATGATTCACGAACCACTATATGAAAATAAATACATGTATATTTAAATATATATATATATATATATATATATATATATATATATATATATATATATATATATATATATATATATATATATATATATATATATATATTAATTTGAAATATAAACTTATATGATTTAATTCATTTGTGTAAATAAAATAATATATGATAATACTATAAATCTATATTTATATATGAAAAGTATATTGAATATATATGATTTAGAATTTATAATAAATGCTCGTAACACTCGTTTGTCATCTTGATAGTTATTAATCAAGTTAAAAATGAACTTATATGATTATAAAATAAACGGTGATCCGAAAATGAGTTCTATAAATTTTAGGCTTACTAAAAATGTATTTAGGATCTAGTCATTAAATTTTAGCACTTTTTATATTTTACCCAGAATTGAGAGGGACAATTGATGTAATTTTTATTTAATAAATTAATGATCAAATTTTATACCATAATGACCAAAATAAATAAATATAGTTAATCTAAAAATTTGGGATTTTTAGGAACACTTTTATGTATTAACTGTTTAGCAATGGACCACGATATGATACCCATATTATGGTGTCGGCAGACTAATAGTAAATTAATCCATGATAATTGAATATTGATTGTGGATTACTGTTGTGTATAGTGCTATGTTTGTTAATTATCAAAACACAGATTTTATATATACATAGAAAAGCATTAGACATATTAACACAAAAACCATCACTTTGATTTTTCTCCTACAACCATCAAGAACCGCCACCACCATGATCATTTCACCACCCATCCACCACCTCCAACCGTCGACACCACCTTTTCTTTTGGTTTCCTTCTTCGTGAAAATCTTGCCTCCATCATCACATAACCAAACCTACAACAATCAACACCTCAACCTTCTTCTTCCTCTTGCTTCTGTCTTTCGAATCCCACTACAAGACCACCCATCCTCATTCGTTAATCACTGCTACGGTGAGGTTCCGTTGTTTTCAATCGAATGACAATACCATCACAACCCATTATATACCGATGCATATAATTTTCTGTTTTAACATCAAACAAACATCACAACCGTAATAATTGTTGCAACTACGGTGTTCTACTGCAGTAATTTTTGCTTTCTTTTTACCATTACAACTATCGCAAGAACCACCATCATATTCGTTATTTACTACTACTATTTCATGCTTGAAACCCCATCACTATCTTCAACCCGTTTGTATGTAACCACCACACTAACCATCATCAAGATCAACCAATCACTAACACACTTTCTCACCGTCGTTATACAAACCCATCATCCATCACGATCACGGGCCACAACATATCTCTCTCTCTCCTATACCTGCTATGTTTTTCATCTTTCTAGCATGTTTGATCGAAACATAATCATTGATATTACTTTATTCTCGCTGCCACCGGTGTAGTCTGCAAGTATAAATGGTCCACCCTCACAAACCATAACCGAAACGTGTATGAATATTGCCACATTAAGCATGTTTATATGGACATTACGCGTTTCATGAGATTATACACGGTTCTTGTAAATGATTAAAAGAATACGCGTTTCATGTAAATGTTGGGATTTAACAAGTTTCATAATACTTAAAACCTTTTAAGAATCAAATTAAAGCGGAAGCATGTTGTTATTACCATTTAAACTTGTTAATCATTAACCAATTAAGGTTAAATCCCAATTTGGATCAAGTTATGAAGTATGCTTACAAACTACAAGCAAGTAAAGGGTTTATACCTACTCCAAGCTTGTAAGTGTATGATGAAGATGATGATGATGAATGGAGCTCCAAAATGTATGAAACCTCAAGTTGTAATACCCCAAGCTTATCACCAACACCTTGTACTTTAATTGTTGACACTTGAATTTAGCTCGTAAAATTCATTAATCTTAAAACCATTATTTCAAAAGTGTTTCCAGGTTTATATATAAAAAAATGAATTTGTTGAGTGCTAAAAATTAAACAAAAACAGAAAGAATTAAAATTCAATATCAGTTACAGCTCATTTTGTGTTCTTCGCGAAATAAAAAATCAATTTGGTAATTTGTGAAAGTTTTAGGATGAGATTATAACATGAAAAAGATTCAAAATCTTCCTTAGAAACTTTCTGTATCCTTAATTTAACATAAATCATAAAAACACAATCGAATTTTATGATGAACGCACCTGTTGACTTTTTAGAATTTTAGTTTGACTATACCAATTCGAATTCAATATGGAAAATTGGAAATCCAAACTCTGCTGATAGTTTAAACACATTATTTCTAACTGAACTGCATTGATACATTTTTAAATTTTTTTTAAATTCGAGGTATGACTAAAAAGAAATTAAGAACAGAGGACGGAACTGTTTTTCTTTATTTTTCTGTAAAAAACGTTAGTTTGCAAGCTGTAAAAGGGATTGGAAATTAATAGTTGATGATATAAAGTGGAATGGATTACTTAACACCAAAGTCAATCGATTTATATACAAAATATGGTGTCGACTAGAATTATAATGGATCAGAAGTATGAAAAAAAAATAAAATATAAAATATAAAAGTAGAAAATGACCCACAACTGATTTTGTTTTGTATACTGTGTTTATATTCGATCGTATTTAGTTTTTGAGACAAAACCAAAATTATCTACAGGTTAATTGGTACCTGCAAATTGAATTAGGATTCTTTTTCCTTTTATTTTATTTATAATTATTGTTGATAATTAATATATATAAATAATTGAAATACTTTTAAAAAAATAAATAATTGAACTACTACTAATATGAATCTATATAAAAAAATATAATAAATTCTGTTAACAAAGATAATAATAATATTTATAATAATAATACCAAAATAATTATATTAGGAATGATACTAAAAATAATAATTGGTAATATTACTAAGAATGATAGAAAATATTATTAATGATGATAATCATAACACTATCCTAATTATAATAATATTTATATTATTACTGATACTAATATTATTAGTAATAATAATAATGTAACAATTCATATATATCCGTTTTCATATCTTATATGTCATATATTTAAAATAATAGTATTAATAATACTAACATGGATGTTAATATTGAAAGTAATAATAATATTACTATAATAACTTGTAATTACATTTATTATAATAATATAACAACTTATTAATTATATCATGTTTATTAATTGTATAATAACATCTATTAAATATTTAATATATATATTACAATATATATAATATTACTTATGTAATGCTTATAAATTATATAATTGAATATTTATACACTATCTATATATTATAATATACATGTAATAATAATTATACTTAAAAATCATATATATTTATACATAGGTTCATTTTTAAATTACACTTAATTATTTTGTATCTTATTTTACATATTTGAATCTAATGTTTAAATTCTTATATTTTAAAATTTCAAATTTTTTTTATATACATACCTACGTTTATATATATAAATATATACATGTTTATTTACAGACAATTGTTCGTGAATCATCAGGAATAGTCAAGATCAAATGCATTTATGAAAAATAGTTCCAACATTTTGAGACTCGGTGTAATAAACTTTGCTTATCGTGTTGGAATCATTATAAGATTAAGTTTAAATTTGATCTGAAATTTCCGAGTCATCACAGTCCCTACCCGTTAAAGAAATTTCGTCCCGAAATTTGAGTAAGGTCGTCATGGCTAACAATAAAAATGTTTTTATGACGAATATGAGCTGATAAATAGAGTTTTATCATCATTGAGTAATATGGATAAATCAATTCGATTATTCAAAGAGTACAAATAAAGCTATCACAATAGAGTGAAATGAATAGGTATAGATTCGTCATATCTTTTGACATAGATAGGATTGATTTCCAAATTCAAGAGATTTGGGGAAAATCTTTGTAATAAGATTTGATTCTTCGGTAAACAAGGGAATTAGGATCCGCTTTAAATGCGATCATCTGTTTTGATTGCTCTGTTGGATATTTCACTATAAATACACCTTTTTCATTTCGTTTATATTTTGGAGTTCCATCCCTTTTGTTTTCTCTTCCCGACTTACGCCAAGTGAATAATGATCCAAACTTAGTAGGTATGAAGTTTCAAATGAACATAACTAATGTTCTAAACAAGAAAGAATGAAATAGCACGATTTGATTTGTCAATTTACCAGAATCACCGAGAACAGAACTATCAAGAATATATTTTGTTGATATGTTCAGAAGTTAAGTAGAATGAAAGAGTTATGTAACATGGCACGTGATGACATTATAATCTGTGAATCATCATTTTCCATTAGAAACTCAGCATGACTTACTGTAATATAATCACGTTGATCAAGTGTCATTATATTATACTAACTCATGCTTCAGTCCCCAACACTACTTCAAAAACATTCATAATTTAAATTTGAATTTTTCAAAATTTAGAAGCTAAAACAGTTTCCTTTCTGATGTAATATAGATAGAACGAAGAGATGAATATTTTCGGACAAGAATATTTATGAAAATATCCTCAGAAATATCGAAGATATTTATGATGATATTTTGGAATTTCTAAGATCGAAGGTTGATGAAGAAAATTTTTTCCACAAGATTTAATAAGAGTATGGAGCAAGATATTTTCTAAAGATTTCATTGGATATAGAATCATCTGGATTCTTTGAATATAGGGTTTGATTCTTGTATTTGTCCTAGGTCTCCTTCATGGTTTACTTAATTTGTTTTCCAGTTCCAAATTTTCCATTGAGTGTTTCCAACACTCCATTCTTTATCATTAAACTTTTGACTGTTAAGGCAGTCTTTAGTTTTCACTGTTTCATCAGCTTTTTCAAAACTTTGGAATATTGATTCGTAGACTGGGTGCTTTTCATAATTTCAGAATGGAACATCATAATTCTAAGAGATAATTGTTATATGTATACATATAACTGTTGATGTAGACATGCTGAAAGACTTCAAAATACTAATTGATGATTCTCGGTAATTGGTATGGCAATTCTTGTTATAAGATGCCGGTGAGTATATGATAGGGTTTTAATGAACATATATAATGGTTCTTTAGAAAGTCAAAGATCAATGAAGTTGCTGTTAAGTTTGCTGCTTATATGGCGGAATATATATATGGTTCTTCGGTAACGATGATGAAAGCAAAGTTATATATCAAGGTTATGAAAAGTTGAAATTGATTTGCTGAAGCTGTGATAAAGTTGTCTACTTTGAAAGGGATTACTAAGTTATTTTGGGTAATAATAACACTAAAGGAATTAACACACATACGTATTAAACGTTTACTCAAGTTCTGAGTGTTTTCAAGTGCATAGCTATATGCATCAACCTCTTCTTACGTAGATGAAGTGCGGTTGATTCATCCTCTTGATTGAGGTGTTTTCAAAAATCATAAAAGGTTTGAACGCAGATTGTAATCGTCAAGATACAAATGAGGTTTAAGATGAAATCAAGTGACAAACTTGAAGAGATGTTTAGTTTCATATGTTATAATCAATATTTTAATTCATTTTAATTGTCCAATGCCATTAGTCCAAGTCGATAGTCCACAGTTAATAGTCCAATAATTCATATATAGTTTAATATATAATATTCGAATTAATTAATTGGTATCGTGACCCGTGTACATGTCTCAGACTCGATCACAACTCAAAGTATATATATTATTATAGAATCAACCTCAAGCATGTATAGCTAACTCGATCATTACTGCATATAGAGTGTCTATGGTGATTCCAAATAATATATATAGATGCGTCGATATGATATGTCAAAACCTTGTATACGTGTCCCGATATTTAAATGCGTAAATAACAGTATATAAATGACGATAAATAAAGTGCGTAAAATAAATAACAGAATGTAAATGACAATAAATAAAATTACGAGAATATAAATTGCGATAAATAAACTGCGATAAATAAATTGCGATAATAAAATGTAATAAGGAATTAACAGTTAGCTAGGAACAGTTAGCTAGGATTTTGTTAGCGTGGATTCTTAACAAAATTTCTCATAGTTAATTTGTTTGTTTCTAACAAATTTTATTTTGTCCAATGTTTTCTTCATTATACCACTTGTCGGATTCTGATTTGTCAAAATCCAAATATGAAATTGAATGAAAAGGGTTATTCTGCGGTGAACAGATACGTATATCTGTGGATGTAAGTAGGATAGTAAATGGCTTGTTGAATCAGATTCGAAGAATGTACAGTGTAATTTATTAAAGTGAAATCTAAATATTCATTGGGTATTACCTACCCGTTAAAATATTTTCATCATTAACAGTTTGTACAAAAGAATTTTTAATTACAATCTTTATGAAAACATATATACATATATATTTTCTTTAGATGTAATCATGGATTTAATGAGTTAATGTAATATTAAATTCATTCGGTTTATAGTTAGAACTAGAGTACATAATCTCTAAAACATCAGAGATTACATAATAGTCATGTAGAACGAAGATAAATGATGTAGAACGATTCGTAGAATGATGATTATACTCGAGGTATAGAATGAGATGTTGAGGCATGGATTGTTGATGGTACTGGTGATGTTGCTGAAGCTCGTAAATTTTGCACCATATTCTAAAAATTGATTACTCGAGCGCGAAGTTCGTTGACTTCTTCTATTATTCCGGAATGATTTGTCGCTCGGAACGAGCGAATGAATAAGGTTTAGAGTTGTGGATAGAATATAATCATGTCGAGATACTCTGGAAATGAGAGAGAAAATGGTGTTTCGAAAAGGTTCGCCAGTAAGTGCTTCAGATTCTTCGCCGAGAGGTGAATTCGGTTATTGAAAGGGATCGCCTTCTTCGTTTCTCCATTGATTAAGTCGACTACGGACCCATCAGATGAATTGGAGATGGATGATTGGTTGATTCATTCTGGTGACACTGCTTTCGGAGCTTAGGTGAAACTCCATATCGGAATAGCTGTCAAAATCCGAGGAATTAGAACTGGTTGAGGGATTCATCTCGTACGATCAGATAAAGGATTTTCGATAAGAAATAGATTATAGGATGTAGATTAGTACCCTGCAATACATAATTTACATATGCATATATAATACTAAAATCCCATAAGTTACGGAGGAATCTACGGAAGCTGTCAGGCAAAGTCTACAGTAGCAGATACGCTAAGATATGAATTTTGTCTATACACTATTCATGCAGTCAATGCAGTAAAATGTATCTAGACTAAGAATGATAAGCAGGTAATTTTCGACAAGAAATGATAAGCAAAACTTTTGACATGCAGACACGGTCGAAGTCCAGACTCACTAATGCATCTAAACAACTATCAGTTAGACACACTAATGCAAGACCTGGTTCGCTAAGACCACCGCTCTGATACCAACTCTAACAACCCGTCCTAATCCATCAGGACGAATACATTACATTTGGTTACATCGCGAGGTACTTGACTTCTATATGATACAATTTTACAAACATTTCATTCGTTTTTAAAAGACAAACTTTCATTACATCGAAAGTTGGCGGCATGCATACCATTTCATAATATATCCAATTATAATTGACTTAATAATAATCTTGATGAACTCAATGACTCGAATGCAACATCTTTTGAAATATGTCATGAATGACTCCAAATAATATCTCTAAAATGAGCAAATGCACAGCGGAATTTTTTTCGTACCTGAGAATAAACATGCTTTCAAGTGTCAACCAAAAGATTGGTGAGTTCATTAGTTTATCATAATCAATCATGTTCATCATTTTAATAGACCACAAGATTTCCATTTCTTATAAATATACATCCCATGCATAGAGACAAAAATAATCATTCATATGGTGAACACCTGGTAACCGACATTAACAAGATGCATATAAGAATATCCCCTATCATTTCGGGAAATCCTTCGGACATGATAAAAACAACATCGAAGTACTAAAGCATTCGGTACTTTGGATGGGGTTCGTTAGGCCCAATAGATCTATCTTTAGGATTCGCATCAATTAGTAGATCGGTTTACAAATTCTTAGGTTACCAAGAAAAAAGGCATATTCGGCTTCGATCATTCACCCATATAATGTAGTTTCAATTACTTGTGTCTATTTCGTAAAACATTTATAAAAATTTCGCATGTATTCTCAGCCCAAAAATATAAAGGGTAAAAAGGCAAATGAAACTCACCTAATGTATTTTGTAGTAAAAATACATATGACTATATTGAACAATGCAGGGTTGGCCTCGGATTCACGAACCTATATCATTTGTATATATATTAATACATATAATCGTAATCAAACATTTTATATATTATTATTAATGATATAATATTTATATCAATAACTTATTTACTTCATTATATTTTCATTTTATATATAAAAGTATAAATTTTGTTATGTTATATGAAATAAATATATTTATATCATTCGTTTGTTAAAATAGTAATTTAGTAATACGAAATAATATTTAAGATGATAAAATAATTATAATGCCAATATTAGTATTAATAATTCTATTAATGATAACGTTAATAATAATTTCATAATAATGATGATAATAGTTGTTTTTAGTAAATTGAATAATTTAATAATACTGGTAATAATTAATACTTAATACTTTTAAATGGCAAAATCTATAATAATATTTACATTAATAATGTTAATAATAATAATAATAATAATAATAATAATAATAATAATAATAATAATAATAATAGTAATTATATTCATAATACTTAATAATAATAATACTAATAATAATAATAATAATAATTTCAATACTTTATAATAATAATTATAATTATGATACATGTATTAATAACAATAATTAATAGTAAAAATAATAATAATAATAATAATAATAATAATAATAATAATAATAATAATAATAATAATAATAATAATAATAATAATAATAATAATAATAATAATAATAATAATAATAATAGTAGTAGTAGTAGAAATAAAATAACAAATTATACCCTTTATAATCTCTGAGTAAAAAGAAATGTTGCAGACGGGTGTCAAACCCGAGACCCCTCGCTCAATCGCTAACCCCCTTAACCATCACTCTGCCATCTGCTTTTCTGATTAATACTATCCCTATATTTATATAACCTATACTACATCTGTGTCTCCTTCTTCCCCAAAAACCAATCGATCAGGAAGCATGTACCAATCAAAATAATCATTTAAAGGTTGAATTAAGATGTGGAAGCGAAATGGAATAATCAGTTATTTGTTGAATTGTTTTTAACAGATGAAAAAAAAATTACATTTAACTCGTAAAATAAAAGCTTCTTCTTCTTCCTTCTTTAAAAAAAATCGACCAAAGTTCATTAATCTTAAAACCATTATTTCAAAAGTGTTTCCAGGTTTATATATAAAAAAAATGAATTTGTTGAGTGCTAAAAATTAAACAGAAACAGAAAGAATTAAAATTTAATATCTGTTACAGCTCATTTTGTGTTCTTCGCGAAATAAAAAATCAATTTGGTAATTTGAGAAAGTTTTAGGATGAGATTATAACATGAAAAAGATTCAAAATCTTCCTTAGAAACTTTATGTACCCTTAATTTAACATAAATCATAAAAACACAATCGAATTTTGTGATGAACGCACACCTATTGACTTTTTAGAATTTTAGCTTGACTCGACCAATTCGAATTCAATATGGAAAATTGGAAATCCAAACTCTGCAGATAGTTTAAACACATTATTTCTAACTGAACTGCATTGATACATTTTTAAAAAATTTTTGAATTCGAGGTATGACTAAAAAGAAATTAAGAACAGAGGACGGAACTGTTTTTCTTTATTTTTTTCTGTAAAAATCGTTAGTTTGCAAGCTGTAAAAGGGATTAGAAATTAATAGTTGATGATATAAAGTGGAATGGATTACGTAACACCAAAGTCAATCGATTTATATACAAAATATGGTGTCGACTAGAGTTATAATGGATCAGAAGTATGAAAAAAAATAAAAAAAAAAAAATATAAAAGTAGAAAATGACCTAAAACTAATTTTGTTTTGTATACTGTGTTTATATTCGATTGTATCTAGTTATTGAGACAAAACCAAAATTATCTATAGGTTAATTGGTACCTGCAAATTGAATTAGGATTCTTTTTCCTTTTATTTTATTTATAATTATTGTTGATAATTAATATATATAAATAATTGAAATACTTTTAAAAAAATAAATAATTTTACTACTACTAATATGAATCTATATAAAAAATATAATAAATTCTGTTAATAAAGATAATAATAATATTTATAATAATAATACGAAAATAATAATATTAGGAATGATACTAAAAATAATAATTGTTAATATTTCTAAGAATGATAGAAAATATTATTAATGATGATAATCATAACACTATCCAAATTATAATAATATTTATATTATTACTGATACTAATAGTATTAACAGATGAAAAAAAAATTACATTTAACTCGTAAAATAAAAGCTTCTTCTTCTTCCTTCTTTAAAAAAAATCGACCAAAGTTCATTAATCTTAAAGCCATTATTTCAAAAGTGTTTCCAGGTTTATATATAAAAAAAATGAATTTGTTGAGTGCTAAAAATTAAACAAAAACAGAAAGAATTAAAATTTAATATCTGTTACAGCTCATTTTGTGTTCTTCGCGAAATAAAAAATCAATTTGGTAATTTGAGAAAGTTTTAGGATGAGATTATAACATGAAAAAGATTCAAAATCTTCCTTAGAAACTTTATGTGCCCTTAATTTAACATAAATCATAAAAACACAATCGAATTTTGTGATGAACGCACCTATTGACTTTTTAGAATTTTAGCTTGACTCGACCAATTCGAATTCAATATGGAAAATTGGAAATCCAAACTCTGCAGATAGTTTAAACACATTATTTCTAACTGAACTGCATTGATACATTTTTAAAAAATTTTTGAATTCGAGGTATGACTAAAAAGAAATTAAGAACAGAGGACGGAACTGTTTTTCTTTATTTTTTTCTGTAAAAATCGTTAGTTTGCAAGCTGTAAAAGGGATTAGAAATTAATAGTTGATGATATAAAGTGGAATGGATTACGTAACACCAAAGTCAATCGATTTATATACAAAATATGGTGTCGACTAGAATTATAATGGATCAGAAGTATGAAAAAAAATAAAAAAAAAATAAAATATAAAAGTAGAAAATGACCTAAAACTAATTTTGTTTTGTATACTGTGTTTATATTCGATTGTATCTAGTTATTGAGACAAAACCAAAATTATCTATAGGTTAATTGGTACCTGCAAATTGAATTAGGATTCTTTTTCCTTTTATTTTATTTATAATTATTGTTGATAATTAATATATATAAATAATTGAAATACTTTTAAAAAAATAAATAATTTTACTACTACTAATATGAATCTATATAAAAAATATAATAAATTCTGTTAACAAAGATAATAATAATATTTATAATAATAATACCAAAATAATAATATTAAGAATGATACTAAAAATAATAATTGTTAATATTTCTAAGAATGATAGAAAATATTATTAATGATGATAATCATAACACTATCCAAATTATAATAATATTTATATTATTACTGATACTAATAGTATTAGTAATAATAATAATGTAACAATTCATATATATCCGTTTTCATAACTTATATGTCATATATTTAAAATAATAGTATTAATAATACTAACATAGATGTTAATATTGAAAGTAATAATAATATTACTATAATAACTTGTAATTACATTTATTATAATAATATAACAACTTATTAATTATATCATGTTTATTAATTGTATAATAACATCTATTGAATATTTACTATATATATTTATATATTACAATATATATAATATTACTTATGTAATGTTTATAAATTTTAATAATTGAATATTTATACACTATCTATATATTATAATATACATGTAATAATAATTATACTTAAAAATCATATATATTTATACATAGGTTCATTTTTAAATTACACTTAATTATTTTGTATCTTATTTTACATATTTGAATCTAATGTTTAAATTCTTATATTTTAAAATTTCAAATTTTTTTATATACATACTTACGTTTATATATATAAATATATACATGTTTATTTATAGGCAATTGTTTGTGAATCGTCGGGAATAGTCAAGATCAAATGCATTTATGAAAAATAGTTCCAACATTTTCAGACTCGGTTTAATAAACTTTGCTTATCGTGTCAGAATTATTATAAGATTAAGTTTAAATTTGATCAGAAATTTCTGAGTCGTCACAATAATGGTGATGTGCAAGATGGAAGGGTGATAGTGATAGCCACGTTTTTTTTATTTATTTATTTATTCCTACTGAACGTTCAAAATGGGAACCAGATTAAAAACCACAAAGTTATTTCATGGACCACACCTTGTTGGGCTTAATGATGTTAATACTTGGGCCGAAATTTAGCTAGGCGGGCCGATTGTTTACTGTTGGGCTGCCCTTCTCTGTTGGGCCGAAATATAGAGTGTTGTTGGGTTGGAACAGGACTAATAAACGGGTTAAATATATTAGGTTTGCAAGTTACTTCAGAAAAGCAAGATTGGATGAGTGGTTAGAGTTGTTTGTGGAGCGTGAGGTCTGGGGTTCGAGTCTCGTTTGGAGCATTCTTTTTAGATAAAGCTTTAAGGGTATACACAATTACTTTTATTATTATTATTATTATTATTATTATTATTATTATTATTATTATTATTATTATTATTATTATTATTATTAGAATTATATGTATTATTAATTATTGTTATGATTATGATTATTATTATTATGATTGTTAGAATTATAATTATTATTACTAATGTCATATTTATATTTATAAGTATTAAAGACGTTATTATCATTAAAATAAGTATCATGAGTATTATTAAAAACTATTATCTTTATTATCATTTTTACAAAAATTATCATTTTTATTATTATTAAAATTATTATTATTATTATCATTTCTATTAAAAGTATCATTATAACTAAATTTATCAAAATTATCATTTTTATTAAACCTATCATTCTTTTATCAAAATTTAACATTATTAGTAAAGTTATTATCTTTATCTTTATTAAAATTTACATTTTTATTATTATTATTATTACTATTATTACTATCATTATTAGTATTATTATTATTTTACTACTAGTATTATTATTATTATCATTATAACTATATTACTATTATCAATACTACTATTAATATTATTATCAATATGACTATAATAATTAGTCATATAAAAATATACTTAACAAAACTATATTAATATATTTATTTCTTTAAAGTATACAAAATAAATACATTTAATTAAGTTACTAATGAAACACCTAATCTACTAAGATAACATTTATAATATATAAATCTAATATATAAATCTGTTCGATTACAATTAGAGGTGTTAATATATATACTTGATATAGGTTCGTGAATCCATGGCCAACCCTACACTTGTTCAATGTCGCCATATGTATTTTTACTACAAAATACAGTATTGTGAGTTTCATTTGCTCCCTTTTACTCATTATATTTTTGGGACTGAGAATACATGCACTGTTTTATAAATGTTTTATGAAATAGACACAAGTAATCGAAACTACATTATATGGTTGAATGATCGAAATCGAATATGCCCCTTTTAGTCTGGTAATCTAAGAATTAGGGAACAGACACTCTAATTGACGCGAATCCTAAAGATAGATCTATCGGGCCCAACAAGCCCCATCCAAAGTACTGGATGCTTTAGTACTTCGAAATTTATCATGTCCGAAGGGAGTAACGAAATGATGGGGATATTCTATATGCATCTTGTGAATGTCGATTGCCAGGTGTTCAATCCATATGAATGATTTTTATCTCTATGCAGTTTGCGAAATGCCTAATATGAGATTATGTTTATAAGAAATTGAAATATGAAATCTTGTGGTCTATTAAAATTATGGAAATGATTGATTACGATAAACTAATGAACTCACCAACCTTTTGGTTGACACTTGAAAGCATGTTTATTCTCAGGTATTAAAGGAATCTTCCACTGTGCATTTACACATTTTAAATATAGTACTTGGAGTCATTCATGGCATATTTCAAAAGACGTTGCATTCAAGTCGTTGAGTTCAATAAAGATTATTATTAATTAAATGTCAGATTAGGTCATTTATAGTTTGGATTTTATGAAATGGTATGCATGCCTGTCAACTTTCAATGTAATGAAAGTTTATCTTTTAAAAACGAATGCAATGTTTGTAAAATGTATCATATAGAGGTCAAATACCTCGCGATGTAATCATATGTTATTGTATTCGTCCTTATGGATTAAGATAGGTCTTTACATGTGGTATCAGAGCGGTGGTCTTAGCGAACCTGGTCTTGCATTAGTGTGTCTAACTGATAGTTGTTTAGATCCATTAGTGAGTCTGGATTTCGACCGTGTCTGCATGTCAAAAGTTTTGCTTATCATTTCTTGTCGAAAATTACCTGCTTATCATTTCTAGTCTAAACACATCTTACTGCATTGATTGCATGAATAGTGTATAGACAAATTCATATCTTAAGCGTATCTGCTAATCCATATCTTAGCGTATCTATTACTGTAGATTTTATCCGACACGTTTCCTTAATTCCCTTCGTAATTTACGAGATCTTCTGTACTATGTATAGGTATTCTATATAATTAGAATATCATCCAATATCCGAAAATTATTTCATATCAAAAAATCCTTTATTCAATCGTACAAAATGGAGCTCGCCACTAGTTTAAATTCTTCGGAATCCGACAGCTATTCTGACATGGATGTTCACCTAAGCTCCGAAAGCACCGTCACCGGAATGAATCAACCAATCAGCCATCCCCAATTCATCTAATGGGTTCATAGTCGACTTAATCAATGGAGACGCGAAGAAGGCGATCCCTTCCACCAACCAAATTCATCTATTGGCGAAGAACCTGAAGCACTTACTAGCGAACCAGTCCGAAACACCATTTTCACCATCATTTCCCAATATCTCGCCATGATTATATACTATCTCAAAATTTGAAACCTTATTCATCTGCTCGTTCCGACCGACAATCATCCCAGAGTAATACAAGAAGTCAATGAACTTCGCGCTCGAGTAATCAATTTGGAGAATATGGTGCAAAACGTACCAGCTACAGCAACATCACCAACATCAACAGTACCACCAACAACACAAGTTTCAACATCATATGCCCCAATATCTCATTCTGTACCTCGAGCATAATCATCGTTCTACGAATCATTCTACATTATTTATCTTCGTTCGACATGTCGATTATATAATCTTTAATGTTTTAGAGATTATATATTCTTATTCTAACGGTAAATCAAATGAGTCTAATATCATATTGACTCACTAAATTCATGATTACATCTGAAGAAAATATATATGTAATTATATTTTCATAAAGATTGTAATTAAAATTCTTTTGTACAAACCGTTAATGGTGAAAATATTTTAACGGGTAGGTAATACCCGAGGAATATTTATATTTCACATTAATAAGTTACATTGTACATTCTTCGAATCTGATTCAATAATCATTT
This sequence comes from Rutidosis leptorrhynchoides, assembly GCF_046630445.1. NCBI lineage: Eukaryota > Viridiplantae > Streptophyta > Magnoliopsida > Asterales > Asteraceae > Rutidosis > Rutidosis leptorrhynchoides. The sequence goes on from NC_092337.1 coordinate 169,683,724, forward strand.
ACTATCCTACTTACATGTAGTGACCCGAACTTTTCCATGTTTATATATATATATATATATTAAATGAAATTGTTATTTACATGATTAAGTGTTTCCAACATGTTAAGCAATTAAACTTGTTAAGACTTGATTAATTGAAATAGGTTTCATATAGACAATTGACCACCCAAGTTGACCGGTGATTCACGAACGTTAAAACTTGTAAAAACTATACGATGACATATATATGGTTATATATATAGTTAACATGATTTTATTATAAGTATGTATCTCATTAGGTATTTTAACAATGAGTTATATACATAAAAATGAGACTATTAATTTAAGAAACTCGAAAACGATATATATAACGATTATCGTTATAACAACGTCTTACTAGGTACATATGAATCATATTAAGATATTGATACACTTGGTTAATTATGTTAAATGATAAGTAAATATATTATTAAGTGTATTAACAATGAAATTCATATGTAAAAATAAGACTACTAACTTAATGATTTCAAAACGAGACATATATGTAACGATTATCGTTGTAACGACATCTAACTGTATATATATCATACTAAGATATATTATATATCATAATATCATGATAATATAACAATTTAACATCTCATTTGTTATAATAAACAATGGGTTAACAACATTCAACAAGATCGTTAACCTAAAGGTTTCAAAACAACATTTACATGTAACGACTAACGATGACTTAACGACTCAGTTAAAATGTATATACATGTAGTGTTTTAATATGTATTCATACACTTTTGAAAGACTTCAAGACACTTATCAAAATACTTCTACTTAACAAAAATGCTTACAATTACATCCTCGTTCAGTTTCATCAACAATTCTACTCGTATGCACCCGTATTCGTACTCGTACAATACACAGCTTTTAGATGTATGTACTATTGGTATATACACTCCAATGATCAGCTCTTAGCAGCCCATGTGAGTCACCAAACACATGTGGGAACCATCATTTGGCAACTAGCATGAAATATCTCATAAAATTACAAAAATATGAGTAATCATTCATGACTTATTTACATGAAAACAAAATTACATATCCTTTATATCTAATCCATACACCAACGACCAAAAACACCTACAAACACTTTCATTCTTCAATTTTCTTCATCTAATTGATCTCTCTCAAGTTCTATCTTCAAGTTCTAAGTGTTCTTCATAAATTCCAAAAGTTCTAGTTTCATAAAATCAAGAATACTTCCAAGATTGCAAGTTTACTTCCAAGTTTTCTAAATCCATTCCAAGTAATCATCCAAGATCAAGAAACCTTTGTTACTTACAGTAGGTTATCTTTCTAATACAAGGTAATAATCATATTCAAACTTTAATTCAATTTCTATAACTATAACCATCTTATTTCGAGTGGAAATCTTACTTGAAATTGTTTTCGTGTCATGATTCTGCTTCAAGAACTTTCAAGCCACCCAAGGATCCTTTGAAGCTTGATCTATTTTTCTCATTTCCAGTAGGTTTATCCAAGGAACTTGAGGTAGTAATGATATTCATAACATCATTCGATTCATACATATAAAGCTATCTTATTCGAAGGTTTAAACTTGTAATTACTAGAACATAGTTTAGTTAATTCTAAACTTTTTCGCAAATAAAAGTTAATCCTTCTAACTTGACTTTTAAAATCAACTAAACACTTGTTCTATATCTATATGATATGCTAACTTAATGATTTAAAACCTGGAAACACGAAAAACATCGTAAAATCGGATTTACGCCGTCGTAGTAACACCGCGGGCTGTTTTGGGTTAGTTAATTAAAAACTATGATAAACTTTGATTTAAAAGTTGTTATTCTATGAAAATTATTTTTATTATGAACATGAAACTATATCCAAAAATTATGGTTAAACTCAAAGTGGAAGTATGTTTTCTAAAATGGTCATCTAGACGTCGTTCTTTCGACTGAAATGACTACCTTTACAAAAACGACTTGTAACTTATTTTTCCGACTATAAACCTATACTTTTTCTGTTTAGATTCATAAAATAGAGTTCAATATGAAACCATAGCAATTTGATTCACTCAAAACGGATTTAAAATGAAGAAGTTATGGGTAAAACAAGATTGGATAATTTTTCTCATTTTAGCTACGTGAAAATTGGTAACAAATCTATTCCAACCATAACTTAATCAACTTGTATTGTATATTATGTAATCTTGAGATACCATAGACACGTATACAATGTTTTGACCTATCATGTCGACACATCTATATATATTTCGGAACAACCATAGACACTCTATATGTGAATGCTGGAGTTAGCTATACAGGGTTGAGGTTGATTCCAAAATATATATAGTTTGAGTTGTGATCAATACTGAGATACTTATACACTGGGTCGTGGATTGATTCAAGATAATATTTATCGATTTATTTCTGTACATCTAACTGTGGACAACTAGTTGTAGGTTACTAACGAGGACAGCTGACTTAATAAACTTAAAACATCAAAATATATTAAAAGTGTTGTAAATATATTTTGAACATACTTTGATATATATGTATATATTGTTATAGGTTCGTGAATCAACCAGTGGCCAAGTCTTACTTCCCGACGAAGTAAAAATCTGTGAAAGTGAGTTATAGTCCCACTTTTAAAATCTAATATTTTTGGGATCGGAATACATGCAGGTTTTATAAATGATTTACAAAATAGACACAAGTACGTGAAACTACATTCTATGGTTGAATTATCAAAATTGAATATGCCCCTTTTTATTAAGTCTGGTAATCTAAGAATTAGGGAACAGACACCCTAATTGACGCGAATCCTAAAGATAGATCTATTGGGCCTAACAAACCCCATCCAAAGTACCGGATGCTTTAGTACTTCGAAATTTATATCATATCCGAAGGGTGTCCCGGAATGATGGGGATATTCTTATATATGCATCTTGTTAATGTCGGTTACCAGGTGTTCACCATATGAATGATTTTTATCTCTATGCATGGGATGTGTATTGAAATATAAAATCTTGTGATCTATTGTTACGATTTGATATATATCGGTTAAACCTATAACTCACCAACATTTTTGTTGACGTTTAAAGCATGTTTATTCTCAGGTGAATACTAAGAGCTTCCGCTGTTGCATACTAAAATAAGGATAAGATTTGGAGTCCATGTTTGTATGATATTGTGTAAAAACTGCATTCAAGAAACTGATTTCGATGTAACATATTTGTAATGTAAACCATTATGTAATGGTCGTGTGTAAACAGGATATTTTAGATTATCATTATTTGATAATCTACGTAAAGCTTTTTAAACCTTTATTTATGAAATAAAGGTTATGGTTTGTTTTATAAATGAATGCAGTCTTTGAAAAACGTCTCATATAGAGGTCAAAACCTCGCAACGAAATCAATTAATATGGAACGTTTTTAATCAATAAAAACGGGACATTTCAGTTGGTATCCGAGCGTTGGTCTTAGAGAACCAGAAAATTTGCATTAGTGTGTCTTATTGAGTTTGTTAGGATGCATTAGTGAGTCTGGACTTCGACCGTGTTTTCTTTAAAAATGATTGCTTAACATTTTTGTTGGAAACTATATATTATTAACATGTATATATTATGTGATATATTAATCTCTTAACAGGTTTGATATTGTGTGATAGATGTCTACCTCTAGCACAAATCCCATTGACTCACCTAATAATAACGAAGAGTCGAATATATATTGGACTGATTCACAAGTTCCCGAAGAAGAACCGGAAGAAGAATCAGAACCGGAAGAAGAATCAGAACTGGAAGAGGAGGAACCGGAGGAGGAAATAGAACCGGTGGGGGAAATAATAAAATGGTTAAGTAAAAGAAAATCCTCAACCAACCGACCAAGGTTAATTATGGTCAATGGTGTTTCCGCCAAGGAAGCAAAATATTGGGAGGATTACCAATTCTCCGATGAATCGGATTCCGATGAGAATTCCGATGATGTTATAGAAATTACCCCAACTGAATTTAAAAAGGCAAAATAAAATAATAAGGGAAAGGGCATAAAAATAGAGAAATCTAATTCCAACCCCGATGAACTTTATATGTATCGTCAACCCCCGAAGCCCTTAAGTTGTAACAATGACCCGGGAACCTCTAAACCACCAGGTTTTTCTAAAGCGTTGTGGAAAACGACAGCTCGTATTAGGGGAACATCATATATCCCTAGAAACTTGGCAAAACGAACCAAAACTGAAGAAGAAGAAACGAGCGAGTCGAAATAAGATAGTTGTATTCGTGTGGTGTAATATATGTAATATAGTGTGCTTATGCTTTATGCTATATGTAAAAATTGCTTGTATTAATAAGTATTTTTTTTTTATGAATCTAACTCTTGTCTATTTTACAGTATAAAAACACAAAATGGATAGACAACCCAATATTTTAAGAGACCTACCCGGAGACATGATTGATGAAATCTTGTCTAGAGTTGGTCAGAATTCTTCGACACAACTATTTACGGTGAAATCAGTTTGTAAGACATTCGAAGAACATTCCAAGAATGTCTTGATTTATAAGAGACTTTCGTTTGAAAGATGGGGGATATCACATTGGGAAACCCATAAGTTACGATGTGTTTACTTTGACGCATATATTGCGGGGAACCCAAATGCTATTTTACGCAACGGGTTAAGAAATTATTTTGACTCTATGTATCCGAATATAGGACTTCATGATTTAGAAAAAACGGCTAACATGCAACATAAAGAAGCATGCTATGCTTACGGGTTAGTAATGTTCGCTTTTCACCAAAGTGAGAAAAAGAACATCGGGCTACAACTATTAAACAAAACATTCCCACAAGTGACGGAGTCGGTAATTGGGGTAAGAAATGAGGTTTTTAGGTTATTACGAGACTGTTGGTCATTACGTAACCCTCATCCCTTTGACGACGTTACAACACGCTGTCTTATCAACGGCCATAACGGTTATGTTCCACAAGACCAAGGATGGGAAGTAGTCCTAGTAAAACCAGAATGCATGACTTGTTTCTGGACGTATGAATTACGTGTCTTTATTGCCTTTGCTGAACGACTTGTGTACTAGCTAGAATTATCTTCACAACTATCTTGTATCAAAGTTATTGTGTGCTATATTTCATGCTTTATGTAAAATAAGCGGTATTGTAAGTTTGTAAAATATTGTATAAAAGTTTGAACGCGAAATATTATTATAATCAGTTTTTCATATAGAATTGTAGTAGTTGAATTGTATATTAGCTACTAAGTATGAACTTAACGGGTAGGTACTACCCGAATTTAAACTTATAAAATGCTAAAATGAAGAAAAAGCTTTTATAAATGAGTTCATATTATGCTACGATATACTATTAACTACTCTTAATATTCTGTATGATTAACTTGTTCCATTTGATTATTTTGAAGGAAATGGCACCGACTACTCGACACACCATAAATATGAATGAAGAGGAATTCCGTACTTTTCTAGCTTCAAACATAGCCGCAGTACAGGCTGCGCTACATACCAACAATAACCTTGGATCTAGCAGTACAGGAAATCGTGTAGGATGCACCTACAAAGAATTTACTGCCTGCAAACCTTTGGAATTTGATGGAACCGAAGGACCGATCGGATTGAAACGGTGGACCGAGAAGGTCGAATCGGTGTTTGCCATAAGTAAGTGTACTGAAGAGGACAGAGTGAAGTACGCTACGCATACCTTCACAGGTTCTGCGTTAACATGGTGGAATACCTATCTAGAGCAAGTGGGACAAGATGATGCGTACACACTATCATGGTCAGCATTCAAGCACTTGATGAACGAGAAGTACCGTCCCAAAACCGAGGTCAATAAGCTCAAGACAGAACTTAGAGGGTTACGAACCCAAGGATTTGATATTACCAAGTACGAAAGACGATTCACAGAATTGTGCCTATTGTGTCCGGGAGCGTTTGAAGATGAGGAAGTGAAGATCGACGCGTTTGTAAAAGGATTATCGGAAAGAATCCAAGAAGATATAAGTTCACACGAGCCCGCCTCCATACAACAGGCATGTAGAATGGCTCACAAACTAGTGAACCAGATTGAGGAAAGAATTAAAGAACAGACGGCTGAAGAGGCTAATGTGAAGCAAGTCAAAAGAAAGTGGGAGGAAAACGGTGATAAGAATCACCAATATAACAACAACAGCAATTACAATAATAATCGCAACAATTATCCCAACAATCGCAACATCAATCGCAACTACAACAAACGGCCCAACAACAACAACAACAACAGCAACAACAGCAACTACAACAATCATCCCAACAACAATAACAACCGTAACAACAACAACAATCAGAAGCAGCTATGCCAAAGGTGTGAAAAGTATCACTCAGGGTTCTGCACCAAATTTTGCAACAAGCGTAAAAGAAATGGTCATAGCGCAGCGAAGTGTGAGGTCTAAAGACCAGGGGTTAACAGAACGAAAGGAACAAATGGTGTCGGAACGAGTAATGGCGGAGCAAGTAGTGTAATTGCCCGAACCAGGAGAACACGAATGGACAAGGCCGCGAAAGAGTTTTCAATATTAATGCGGCAGAGGCACAGGAAGACTCGGAGCTTGTTACGGGTACATTTCTTATTGACAATAAGTCTGCTTACGTTTTATTTGATTCGGGTGCGGATAGAAGCTATATGAGTAGAGATTTTTGTGCTAAATTAAATTGTCCATTGACGCCGTTGGATAGTAAATTTTTACTCGAATTAGCAAACAGTAAATTAATTTCAGCAGATAATATATGCCGGAATCGAGAAATTAAACTGGGTAGCGAAATATTTAAGATTGATTTGATACCAGTAGAGTTAGGGAGTTTTGATGTAATAGTTGGCATGGACTGGCTGAAGAAGGTGAAAGCAGAGATCGTATGTTATAAAAATGCAATTCGCATTGTACGAGAAGAAGGAGAACCCTTAATGGTGTACGGAGAAAAGGGCAACATGAAGCTACATCTTATTAGTAATTTGAAGGCACAAAAACTAATAAGAAAAGGTTGCTATGCTATTCTAGCACACGTCGAGAAAGTATAAACTGAAGAAAAGAGCAACAATGATGTTCCCGTCGCAAAAGAATTTCCCGATGTATTTCTGAAAGAATTACCGGGACTACCTCCACATCGATCTGTTGAATTTCAAATAGATCTTGTAACAGGAGCTGCACCAATAGCTCGTGCTCCTTATAGACTCACACCCAGCGAGATGAAAGAACTGCAAAGCCAACTGCAAGAACTATTAGAACGTGGTTTCATTCGACCAAGCACATCACCATGGGGAGCTCCTGTTTTGTTTGTCAAGAAGAAGGATGGTACATTTAGGTTGTGTATTGACTACAGAGAGTTGAACAAACTTACCATCAAAAACCGTTATCCACTGCCGAGAATTGATGACTTATTTGATCAACTACAAGGCTCGTCGGTTTATTCGAAGATCGATTTACGTTCTGGATATCATCAAATGCGAGTAAAGGAGGATGATATTCCAAAAACTGCTTTTAGGACGCGTTATGGTCATTACGAGTTTATGGTTACGCCTTTTGGATTGACTAACGCACCAGCTGTGTTCATGGACCTTATGAACCGAGTGTGTGGGCCATATCTTAACAAGTTTGTTATTGTTTTCATCGATGACATACTTATTTACTCAAAGAATGATCAAGAGCACGAAGAACATTTGAGAAAAGTGCTAGAAGTATTGAGGAAAGAAAAACTGTACGCTAAGTTTTCAAAGTGTGCATTTTGGTTGGAAGAAGTTCAATTCCTCGGTCACATAGTGAACAAAGAAGGTATCCAGGTGGACCCGGCAAAGATCAAAACCGTTGAAAAGTGGGAAACCCCAAAAACTCCGAAGCATATACGTCAATTTTTAGGATTGGCTGGTTACTACAGAAGATTCATCCAAGATTTCTCCAAAATAGCAAAACCCTTGACTGCATTAACGCATAAAGGGAAGAAATTTGAATGGAAGGATGAACAAGAGAAGGCGTTTCAATTATTGAAGAAAAAGCTAACTACGGCACCTATATTGTCATTGCCTGAAGGGAATGATGATTTTGTGATTTATTGTGACGCATCAAAGCAAGGTCTCGGTTGTGTATTAATGCAACGGACGAAGGTGATTGCTTATGCGTCTAGACAATTGAAGATTCACGAGCAAAATTATACGACGCATGATTTGGAATTAGGCGTGGTTATTTTTGCATTAAAGACTTGGAGGCACTACTTATATGGGGTCAAAAGTATTATATATACCGACCATAAAAGTCTTCAACACATATTTAATCAGAAACAACTGAATATGAGGCAGCGTAGGTGGATTGAATTGGTGAATGATTACGACTTTGAGATTCGTTACCACCCGGGGAAGGCAAATGTGGTAGCCAACGCCTTGAGCAGAAAGGACAGAGAACCCATTCGAGTAAAATCTATGAATATAATGATTCACACTAACCTTACTACTCAAGTAAAGGAGGCGCAACAAGGAGTTTTAAAAGAGGGAAATTTAAAGGATGAAATACCCAAAGGATCGGAGAAGAATCTTAATATTTGGGAAGATGGAACCCGGTATAGGGCTGAAAGAATTTGGGTATCTAAATTTGGAGATATGAGAGAAATGGTACTTAGATAAGCTCATAAAACCAGATACTCAATACATCCTGGAACGGGGAAGATGTACAAGGATCTTAAGAAACATTTTTGGTGGCCAGGTATGAAAGCCGATATTGCTAAATATGTAGGAGAATGTTTGAAGTGTTCTAAGGTCAAAGCTGAACATCAGAAACCATCAGGTCTACTACAACAACCTGAAATCCCGGAATGGAAATGGGAAAACATTACCATGGATTTCATTACTAAATTGCCAAGGACTGCAAGTGGTTATGATACTATTTGGGTAATAGTTGATCGTCTCACCAAGTCATCACACTTCCTGCCAATAAGAGAAGATGACAAAATGGAGAAGTTAGCACGACTGTATTTGAAGAAAGTCATCTCCAGACATGGAATACCAATCTCTATTATCTCTGATAGGGATGGCAGATTTATTTCAAGATTCTGGCAGACATTACAGCAAGCATTGGGAACTCTTCTAGACATGAGTACTGCCTATCATCCACAAACTAATGGGCAGAGCGAAAGAATGATACAAACGCTTGAAGACATGCTACGAGCTTGTGTTATTGATTTCGGAAACAGTTGGGATCGACATCTACCGTTAGCAGAATTTTCCTACAACAACAGCTACCATTCAAGCATTGAGATGGCGCCGTTTGAAGCACTTTATGGTAGAAAGTTCAGGTCTCTAATTTTTTGGAGTGAAGTGGGGGATAGACAGATTACGGGTCCGGAGATAATACAAGAAACTACTGAGAAAATCATCCAAATTCAACAAAGATTGAAAACCGCCCAGAGTCGACAAAAGAGCTACGCGGACAGTAAAAGAAAAGATATAGAGTTTGAAATTGGAGAAATGGTCATGCTTAAGGTTTCACCTTGGAAAGGCGTTGTTCGATTTGATAAACGGGGGAAACTAAATCCAAGGTACATTGGACCATTCAAGATTATAGATCGTGTCGGACCAGTAGCTTACCAACTGGAGCTACCTCAACAACTCGCAGCTGTACATAACACTTTCCACGTCTCAAATTTGAAGAAATGTTTTGCTAAAGAAGATCTCACTATTCCGTTGAACGAAATCCAAATCAATGAAAAACTTCAATTCATTGAAGAACCCGTCGAAATAATGGATCGTGAGGTTAAGAGACTTAAACAAAACAAGATACAAATTATTAAGGTTCGATGGAATGCTCGTAGAGGACCCGAGTTCACCTGGGAGTGTGAAGATCAGATGAAGAAGAAATACCCGCATTTATTTCCAGAAGATACGTCAACACCTCCAACTGCTTAAAATTTCGGGACGAAATTTATTTAACGGGTAGGTACTGTAGTGACCCGAACTTTTCCATGTTTATATATATATTAAATGAAATTGTTATTTACATGATTAAGTGTTTCCAACATGTTAAGCAATCAAACTTGTTAAGACTTGATTAATTGAAATAGGTTTCATATACACAATTGACTATCCCAGTTGACCGGTGATTCACGAACGTTAAAACTTGTAAAAACTATACGATGACATATATATGGTTATATATATAGTTAACATGAGTTTATTATAAGTATGTATCTCATTAGGTATTTTAACAATGAGTTATATACATAAAAATGAGACTATTAATTTAAGAAACTCGAAAACGATATATATAACGATTATCGTTATAACAACGTCTTACTAGGTACATATGAATTATATTAAGATATTGATACACTTGGTTAATTATTTTAAATGATAAGTAAATATATTATTAAGTGTATTAACAATGAAATACATATGTAAAAATAAGACTACTAACTTAATGATTTCGAAACGAGACATACATGTAACGATAATCGTTGTAACGACATTTAACTGTATATATATCATACTAAGATATATTATATATCATAATATCATGATAATATAACAATTTAACATCTCATTTGTTATAATAAACAATGGGGTAACAACATTCAACAAGATCGTTAACCTAAAGGTTTCAAAACAACATTTACATGTAACGACTAACGATGACTTAACGACTCAGTTAAAATGTATATACATGTAGTGTTTTAATATGTATTCATAAACTTTTGAAAGACTTCAAGACACTTATCAAAATACTTCTACTTAACAAAAATGCTTACAATTACATCCTCGTTCAGTTTCATCAACAATTCTACTCGTATGCACCCGTATTCGTACTCGTACAATACACAGCTTTTAGATGTATGTACTATTGGTATATACACTCCAATGATCAGCTCTTAGCAGCCCATGTGAGTCACCTAACACATGTGGGAACCATCATTTGGCAACTAGCATGAAATATCTCATAAAATTATAAAAATATGAGTAATCATTCATGACTTATTTACATGAAAACAAAATTACATATCCTTTATATCTAATCCATACACCAACGACCAAAAACACCTACAAAGACTTTCATTCTTCAATTTTCTTCATCTAATTGATGTCTCTCAAGTTCTATCTTCAAGTTCTAAGTGTTCTTCATAAATTCCAAAAGTTCTAGTTTCATAAAATCAAGAATACTTCCAAGATTGCAAGTTTACTTCCAAGTTTTCTAAATCCATTCCAAGTAATCATCCAAGATCAAGAAACCTTTGTTACTTACAGTAGGTTATCTTTCTAATACAAGGTAATAATCATATTCAAACTTTAATTCAATTTCTATAACTATAACAATCTTATTTCGAGTGGAAATCTTACTTGAAATTGTTTTTGTGTCATGATTCTGCTTCAAGAACTTTCAAGCCACCCAAGGATCCTTTGAAGCTAGATCTATTTTTCTCATTTCCAGTAGGTTTATCCAAGGAACTTGAGGTAGTAATGATGTTCATAACATCATTCAATTCATACATATAAAGCTATCTTATTCGAAGGTTTAAACTTGTAATCACTAGAACATAGTTTAGTTAATTCTAAAATTGTTCGCAAATAAAAGTTAATCCTTCTAACTTGACTTTTAAAATCAACTAAACACATGTTCTATATCTATATGATATGCTAACTTAATGATTTAAAACCTGGAAACACGAAAAATACCATAAAATCGGATTTGCGCCGTCGTAGTAACACCGCGGGCTGTTTTGGGTTAGTTAATTAAAAACTATGATAAACTTTGATTTAAAAGTTGTTATTCTGGGAAAATGATTTTTATTATTAACATGAAACTATATCCAAAAATTATGGTTAAACTCAAAGTGGAAGTATGTTTTCTAAAATGGTCATCTAGACGTCGTTCTTTCGACTGAAATGAGTACCTTTACAAAAACGACTTGTAACTTATTTTTCTGACTATAAACCTATACTTTTTCTGTTTATATTCATAAAATAGAGTTCAATATGAAACTATATCAATTTGATTCACTCAAAACGGATTTAAAATGAAGAAGTTATGGGTAAAACAAGATTGGATAATTTTTCTCATTTTAGCTACGTGAAAATTGGTAACAAATCTATTCCAACCATAACTTAATCAACTTGTATTGTATATTATGTAATCTTGAGATACCATAGACACGTATACAATGTTTCAACCTATCATGTCGACACATCTATATATATTTCGGAACAACTATAGACACTCTATATGTGAATGTTGGAGTTAGCTATACAGGGTTGAGGTTGATTCCAAAATATATATAGTTTGAGTTGAGATCAATACTGAGATACGTATACACTAGGTCGTGGATTGATTCAAGATAATATTTATCGATTTATTTCTTTACAACTAACTGTGGACAACTAGTTGTAGGTTACTAACGAGGACAGCTGACTTAATAAACTTAAAACATCAAAATATATTAAAAGTGTTGTAAATATATTTTGAACATACTTTGATATATATGTATATATTGTTATAGGTTCGTGAATCAACCAGTGGCCAAGTATTACTTCCCGACGAAGTAAAAATCTGTGAAAGTGAGTTATAGTCCCACTTTTAAAATCTAATATTTTTGGGATGAGAATACATGCAGGTTTTATAAATGATTTACAAAATAGACACAAGTACGTGAAACTACATTCTATGGTTGAATTATCAAAATTGAATATGCCCCTTTTTATTAAGTCTGGTAATCTAAGAATTAGGGAACAGACACCCTAATTGATGCGAATCCTAAAGATAGATCTATTGGGCCTAACAAACCCCATCCAAAGTACCGAATGCTTTAGTACTTAGAAATTTATATCATATCCGAAGGGTGTCCCGGAATGATGGGGATATTCTTATATATGCATCTTGTTAATGTCGGTTACCAGGTGTTCACCATATGAATGATTTTTATCTCTATGTATGGGATGTGTATTGAAATATAAAATCTTGTGTCTATTGTTACGATTTGATATATATATAGGTTAAACCTATAACTCACCAACATTTTTGTTGACGTTTAAAGCATGTTTATTCTCAGGTGAATACTAAGAGCTTCCGCTGTTGCATACTAAAATAAGGACAAGATTTGGAATCCATGTTTGTATGATATAGTGTAAAAACTGCATTCAAGAAACTGATTTCGATGTAACATATTTGTAATGTAAACCATTATGTAATGGTCGTGTGTAAACATGATATTTTAGATTATCATTATTTGATAATCTACGTAAAGCTTTTTAAACCTTTATTTATGAAATAAAGGTTATGGTTTGTTTTAAAAATGAATGCAGTCTTTGAAAAATGTCTCATATAGAGGTCAAAACCTCGCAACGAAATCAATTAATATGGAACGTTTTTAATCAATAAGAACGGGACATTTCATTACATCCACAGATATACGAATCCGTTCACCACAGAATAACCATTTTCATTCAATTTCATATTTGGATTTTGACTTATTAGAATCCAACAAGTGACATAAAGAAGAAAACATTGGACAAAATAAAATTTGTTAGAAACCAACAAATTAACTATGGGAAATTTTGTTAAGAATTGACGCTAACAAAATCCTAGCTAACTGTTCCTAGCTAACTGTTAATTCCTTATTATATTTTATTTATTGCAATTTAATTATCGCAATTTATTTATCGCAATTTTAATTCTCGCAATTTTATTTATCGTCATTTAATTTCTGTTATTTATTTTACGCACTTTAATCAGGACACGTATACAAGGTTTTGACATATCATATCGACGCATCTATATATATTATTTGGAATAACCATAGACACTCTATATGCAGTAATGCTTGAGTTAGCTATACAGGGTTGAGGTGGATTCTCAAATAATATATATACTTTGAGTTGTGATCGAGTCTGAGACATGTATATAATGGGTCACGACACGTATTAATTAATTCGAATATTATATATATAACTATATATGAATTGTTGAACTACTAATTGTGGACTACAAACTGTGGACTAATGACATTGGACAATTAAAATGAATTAAAATATTGATTATAACATATGAAACTAAACATTTCTTCAAGTTTGCCACTTGTTTTCATCTTAAACCTCATCTGTATCTTGACGATTACAATCTGCGTTCAAACCTTTCATGATTCCTGAAAACACCTCAATCGATAGGATGAATCAACCGCACTTCATCTACGGAAGGAAAGATTTATACATATAGTTATGCACCTGAGAAACTCTCGACAACTGAGTAAACATTTAACACGTAGCTATGCTAATTCCTTAGTGTTATTATTACCCAAAATAACTTGGTAATCCCTTTCAAAGTAGCAAATTTTGTCACAGCTCCAGTAAGTCAACTTCGACTTTTCGTTCGAAACAACCTTATTATAACCTTGATATATATGCGTGCTCTTTTATAGTTACCAGGGAACCTTTTATATTCCACCATATTACCAGCAACCTCGTTGCTTCTTGGCTTAAATCTCTCTGATAAATTATTATATTTATTCATTGAAACCCTATCATATACTCATCCGCATCTTGTAACGACAACTGCCATACCAATTACCGGGAATCAGCAATCAGTACTTTGAAAACTCACAGCATATCTACATCAACAGTTATATGTATAACATTTATCTCTTAGAATTATGATCTTTCATTCTGAAATTCTGAAAAGCACACAGTCTACAAATCAATACTCTGAATGTTTAAAAAGCTGAATGAAGCAGCAGAAATAGTAGACAGCCGTAAGTAACCTTAATCATCGAAAGTTTGATGATAAAGAATAGTATGTTGGAAAAGCTCAGAAAATTTGGAACTGGAAAAAGGATTGAGCTAACCACAAAGGAGACCAAGGACAAATACAAGGACCATACCCTATATTCAAAGAATCCAGGTAATTCTGGATCCGTTGAAATCTTTAGAGAATATCTTGCTCCGAAGTCATGTTAAAATCTTGCGGAAAATTTTTCTTCATCAACCTTCGAACTTGGAAATTTCAAAATATCATCATAAATATCTTCGATATTTCTGAGGATATTTTTATAAATATTCTCGTCTGAAATTATATACCTCTTCGTGCTTCCTGTGTTTCATTATATTGGAAACCCCTTTCTGTAAAATCTAAGTTTAATTTATGAATGAATTCTGGAGAAATGTAAAGAAATTGATGCATGAATTAGTATAATATAATGACACTTGATCAACGTGATTATATTACAGTAAGTCATGCTGAGTTTCTAATGGAACGTGATGATTCACAGATCATAACATCATCATGTGCCATGTTACATAACTCTTTCATTCTGCTTAACTTCTGAATATATCAAGAAAGTATATTCTTGATAGTTCTATTCTCAGTGATTCAGGTAATTTGACAAATCAAATCGTGCGATTACGTTCTTTCTTGTTTAGAACATTAAGTTCATTCGAAACTCCATACTTACGAATTATGGACCGTAACTCGCTTTACTAGAGATCGAGAAGATAATAAAAAGGCAAAGACCTCCAAAATATAGGAAAAAATATAAAGCCCAATAAAAACACGGAGATTACAAACTGTGGATATTAATACGAATAGCAATATAAAGACACGGTATAATTAAGAATAGCATCACCCCAAGGTAATAGTAGAAGTAAACAGATTTTTCTGGTGGAAGATTGAAAAGAAGGATGACAGAAATGATAATTAGGAAAATATCAAGGATTAGAGCGGGATTAAGCATTTTCGCAATCTTTTGGAAGTATGAACTAAGAAAGAAAGTATAGGAATGATGAGAATAATGGAACGGAAGAGCTTAATTTATAATGGAAATATCAGACAGAGTAATCGAGGCAGATCACCATATTTAATTATAGAGATCTTAATTTCCTAATTCGCCGAAGAATCAAATCATTTAGATTTCGAATTCAACCTGACTCGGTCAAAAGTTAAGACGAATCTTTACTTTTCCTATTTCAATCTTTTGCGATAGCTTCACTTATACGCTTCAAGTAACTGAATCGTTTAATCTATATTACTCGGTAATGATAAAACTCTATTTATCACTCATATTCGCCAGGAAAACATTTTTATTGTTAGCCATGACGACCTCACTCAAATTTTGGGACGAAATTTCTTTAACGGGTAGGTACTGTGACGACCCGAAAATTTCCAACCAAATTTAAACTTGATCTTTATATATTTCCAAGATGATAAGCAAAGTCTGTAATGTTGAATCTCAAAATTTTGAACTGTTTCATGTATTCAATTGACTTTCGACTATTCCCGACGATTCACGAATCACTATCTGTAAATAAATACATGTATATTTAAATATATATATATATATATATATATATATATATATATATATATATATATATATATATATATATATATTAATTTGAAATAGAAACTTATATGATTTAATTCATTTGTGTAAATAAAATAATATATGATAATACTATAAATCTATATTTATATATGAAAAGTATATTGAATATATATGATTTAGAATTTATTTAATAAACGCTCGTAACACTCGTTTGTCATCTTGATAGTTATTAATCAAGTTAAAAACGAACTTATATGATTATAAAATAAACGGTGATCCGAAAATGAGTTCTATAAATTTTAGGCTTACTAAAAATGTATTTAGTCATTAAATTTTAGCAATTTTTATATTTTACCCAGAATCGAGAGGGACAATTGATGTAATTTTTATTTAATAAATTAATGATCAAATTTTATACCATAATGACCAAAATAAATAAATATAGTTAATCTAAAAATTTGGGATTTTTAGGAACACTTTTATGTATTAACTGTTTAGCAATGGACCACGATATGATACCCGTGTTAAGGTGTCGGCAGACTAATAGTAAATTAATCCGTGATAATTGAATATTGATTGTGGATTACTGTTGTGTATAGTGCTATGTTTGTTAATTATCAAAATACGGATTTTATATATACATAGAAAAGCATTAGACATATTAACACAAAAACCGTCACTTTGATTTTTCTCCTACAACCATCAAGAACCGCCACCACCATGATCGTTTCACCACCCATCCACCACCTCCAACCGTCAACACCACCTTTTCTTTTGGTTTCCTTCTTCGTGAAAATCTTACCTCCATCATCAGACAACCAAACCTACAACAATCAACACCTCAACCTTCTTCTTCCTCTTGCTTCTGTCTTCCGAATCCCACTACAAGACCACCTATCCTCATTCGTTAATCACTGCTACGGTGAAGTTCTGTTGTTTTCAATCGAATGACAATACCATCACAACCCATTATATACCGCTGCATATAATTTTCTATTTTAACAGCAAACAAACATCACAACCGTAATAATTGTTGCAACTACGGTGTGCTACTGCAGTAATTTTTCCTTTCTTTTTACCATTACAACTATCGCAAGAACCACCATCATATTCGTTATTTACTACTACTATTTCATGCTTGAAACCCCATCACTATCTTCAACCCGTTTGTATGTAACCACCACACTAACCATCATCAAGATCAACCAATCACTAACACACTTTCTCACCGTCATTATACAAACCCATCATCCATCACGATCATGGGCCACAACATATCTCTCTCTCTCCTCTCTCTACTATACCTACTACATTTTTCCTCTTTCCAGCCTGTTTGATTGAAACATAATCATTGATATTACTTTATTCTCGCTGCTACCGGTTTAGTCTGCAAGTATAAACGGTCCACCCTCACAAACCATGACTGAAACATGTATGAATATTGCCACAGTAAGCATGTTTATATGGACATTACGCATTTCTTGATATTATACACGATTCGTTTAAATGATTAAAAGAATACGCGTTTCATGTAAATACTCCCACGATTCGCGTAACTTGTTGGTTGATGATACTGTTACCGCTACTACTAGTTCCTTGTATATATTCGTATTCTCTTTTTATAACAAAGATAATGATATGTAATTGGTAGTGGAGATTATTATAATGGTGATGTGCAAGATGGAAGGGTGATAGTGATAGCCACATTTTTTTTATTTATTTATTTATTCCTACTGAACGTTCAAAATGGGAACCAAATTAAAAACCACAAAGTTATTTCATGGACCACACCTTGTTGGGCTTAATGATGTTAATACTTGGGCCGAAATTTAGCTTGGTGGGCCGATAGTTTACTGTTGGGCTGCCTTTCTCTGTTGGGCCAAAATATGGAGTGTTGTTGGGTTGGAACAAGACTAATAAACGGGTTAAATATATTGGGTTTGCAAGTTACTTCAGAAAAGCAAGATTGGATGAGTGGTTAGAGTTGTTTGTGTGAGCGTGAGGTCTTGGGTTCGAGTCTCGTCTGGAGCATTCTTTTTAGATAAAGCTTTAAGGGTATACACAATTACTTTTATTATTATTATTATTATTATTATTATTATTATTATTATTATTATTATTATTATTATTATTATTATTATTATTATTATTATTATTAGAATTATGTGTATTATTAATTATTGTTATGATTATGATTATTATTATTATGATTGTTAGAATTATAATTATTATTACTAATGTCATATTTATATTTATAAGTATTAAAGACGTTATTATTATTAAAATAAGTATTATGAGTATTATTAAAAACTATTATCTTTATTATCATTTTTACAAAAATTATCATTTTTATTATTATTATTAAAATTATTATTATTATTATCATTTCTATTAAAAGTATCAATATAACTAAAATTATCAAAATTATCATTTTTATTAAACCTATCATTTTTCTATCAAAATTTAACATTATTAGTAAAGTTATTATCTTTATCTTTATTAAAATTTATATTTTTATTATTATTATTATTATTACTATTATTACTATCATTATTAGTATTATTATTATTTTTACTACTAGTATTATTATTATTATCATTATAACTATATTACTATTATCAATACTACTATTAATATTATTATCAATATGACTATAAAAATTAGTCATATAAAAATATACTTAACAAAACTATATTAATATATTTATTTCTTTGTAACACCCTGTTTTCACGAACGTATCGAAAGGTACCTACTTAATCATTTGTACGTCTATAACTCGTTAGCTAATGCGTAAATGTACGAATATATGTGTATATATATATATATATATATATATATATATATATATATATATATATATATATATATATATATAGGTATACTTGATAATGGGTGCATATACAAGTGTATACGTGGGTTTTGATAGCGTTAAGTCTTGTGAGTCCATTGTTGGAGGTTAGGCGATTATAGGAAGTGGGATTTCAGTGTACGAATGAAATAAAAATCAAAATTTGCTTAAGTTGTCGAGGTGTCCAGGCGACGGCTAATGTCGTGCCGCGACAAACTGGGTCGCGCCGCGACAAACAAATCAAACCTGGATCAGGGATTGGGTTAAGAAGGGCTTATTTTCCCTTTATGTGTCGCGCCGCGATGATTGAGTCCGCGCCGCGACAGTTCTGCTGGACTGGTGCCGGACTTAGCTCATTTTAAGGGGTTTTAAGGGGCAAAATGGTAAATTGACATGTGGATCTGATGGGAGCATTAACTCTCCACCACATATTCATTTATTTCATTTCCTTTTCTATTTTCTTTCCAATTTCTCTCCCAAAACACAAAACCCATTTAGATTAAACTCAAGATTTGGAGTTGGAGATTTGTGAATCAAACCTAGGAGCAAGAGTTAAAGTTGTTCTCCTTGTTATTAGCTACAAGAAGATAGTCTTGGTAAGTTCTAACTCTATGTTTCGAGTTGTAATTAGTTATGCTAGGGTTTTGGTTCATTTGCAACTTATGTGACCCATTTGGGGTTCAAATGGGTGAATTTGGGTTGTGTTGCTGAAAGGAAACCCTAAGTAACTATAATCTAGGGTTTGGACTTAGGATTTGAAGTTGAAAGTGTTAAATGGGTTCTTTGTCACTAATACACTTGTTAATGATGATGAAAATAGTTAATGAATTAAGTATGACTAGTTTGTGAGTCAAAGTGTTAAAATGAGTCAAAATGGGTAATGTTGACCTAGCTTGGGTGAGATGGGTATGAATTACCCTAGGTTGTGCTAGTTAATGTTAATAGACTTTAAATCACTAGCTTTAGTGATTTAACATGAGTTTTGGACATTTATGGGTGGTGTTGGGTGTAAGTGAGCTAATAAATGTTAATGGGTCATTAAATGCTCAAAGTATAAGTAAGGTGGTAAAAGCCATTAGTTGTGTATTGAATGTGTACCTATGTATTAGGTACTTTGCTCGAAGTGTACGGAAGCATTTGAATCACCACCAAAGTGAGTGGAATAATTATATATGCATGTATATGATTTATTTGCTTGTGGGGTATGGGTTAAAGTTCGATGTTGATGATACCATACCCTAGTGTATATTTGTGTTGTTGATGAGGGTTTAAAGTTCGTTGTTGACGATACCTCATACGTATAGAATTAAAGTTCGATGTTGACGATGCCATACGATTATTGTAGTGACGTTAATGAGGGTTTAAAGTTCGTTGTTGACGATACCTCATATGTGGGATTAAAGTTCGGTGTTGACGATACCACATTAATGTAGGCGAATGGGATTTAAGTTTGATGTTGACGATACCATTCGTTGGGCTAGCCTTGAGATCTTGAGTACTATGGATGTTGTGAACATCATCGTTATACTTGTGTTTTAGCATATTGTATTGTTGTGTTATAAGCTATTATTATACTAGCCTTGTTATCGTGATACTTAGTGTTATACATGTGAAGGGTATGCTAATTAGGTAACTAGTATGTATGCGTATTTGGTAAGTGTTTGCAAGTAAGTAGGTTATATATATGTATGTATAATTGTTGCACTCACTAAGCCTTGCTTACCCTCTCGTTGTTTACCATTTTATAGGTTCCGGCTTGGACAAGGGTAAGGGCATACGTTTGGACTAGTGGTCTCCCTCTTACGTTGTCGGGGTTGCTTTTGGTGTTAGCTTTTGAAGTTGGCCTAACGTTTTGGGTAGTTTAGCCCCAAACCATGCTCGAGGTCGTTTGGATTATAAACTATCCTTGTAGTGGGTCAAACTTGTATTAAACTTAATTAATGGCTTTCGTGCCTTTTGTAAACATTTAAATTGATGTACATTTAAATGGAACTTATGTAATGGTTTACATATTTAATTGACGCATAAATGTGTATTATAAAAAAAAATTTATCGTATGGAATACGGGTTGGGTTGTTTCAAGTGGTATCAGAGCATGGTCTAAGGGATTTAGGTGACTTGAGATAGGTGCCTAGACTTGGGCTTTATTGTGTGAGCACTTTATGCGGGACTTGTAGGACTTTGGGTCTAATCGGGAATTGTTAGTGCTTCGGTTTATGTGAACTAACCTTGTGCTAATTGTTTTGTATTGTGTTTAGCAATCATCAAGCAAGACGGACGTTGTACTAGCAAGTTAATGCGACGTGCTCGCGTAACAACGATTAGCTACCGTTGTTACGGGTGCAAATCGTGTCAAACAAGTAATGTACGACGATTGTCGAGCGAGATGGAGTAGTGTGGTGTACATGTATATACTTACATGTTATGTCTTTTCGTTCTTTGTTTAATCTTTTCCGTTTTATAGAATGAAGACGAGAAACGGACACGATAATGATAACGGTGGTACGAGTGAGGATGTTGAACTCACGGCCAAAGTTGAGGCCATCTTTAAAAAGTTAAAGAAGGATTTTCTTGACGATGTCCGAAAGGTCTTCCAAGAATCGGTCGATGGACAAGTGACCGAAATGATCAACAATCGAATGAAAGCTGCAATAGAGGAGGCTTTACAGGCTAGAAACATTTATCCTCGAGGCGAAGGGGGTGAAGGTAATGGTGGGGGTGGAAGGCGGGACTTCCACTACAAAAATTTCAAGGATACTCAACCTCCGATGTTTAATGGGGTGAGGGATCCATTGAAAAGCACTTGTTGGATTTCCGATATTGAGGGAGCTTTCCGTACCGCGGAATGTCCTCTTAAGAAGAAGACGAGATATGGGTCTAGCATGCTACGTGAAGAAGGCAAGTTGTGGTAGGATGACAAAATCAATTTATATGGTGAAGAGCAATGCATGAGCTTGACATGGGAGGAGTTTAAGAAGGAATTCTTCCAAGAATACCGAACTTCTTCCGACCTTGATAGAATCCGGGACGAGTTGCATCATTTGCAACAAGGTTCAATGGACTTGGTTACTCTCAAGTCTACCTTTTTGGCAAAGACTCGCTTTTGCCCGGAATATGTTGGTGACGATCACAAGCTAATGAAAGATTTCTACCGTACCTTGAACGATGAGTTAAAGGGTAAGATTAGTCGGGGAATGTCTAAGACTTTTGAAGAGCTATTCGAGTTGGCTCGGGGTTTTGAACCGGAGGTTCTGAGGAAGAGTGATTTCACTTTTTCAAAAAGAAAGTTTGAAGGTTCGAGTTATTCGAATTTTTCAAATAAAAAGAACAAGAACAAAAAGGGTTCCGAAAGTGTCAATAGTGTGGAGAAGGGCGCTACCGGTAGTTTTGGGAACTTTGTCCCTACTTGCTACAATTGTGGGGTACGTGGACATATGGCTCGAGATTGTCCAAAGCCAAATTCAACAAACAAGCTCACTTGTTTTAATTGCAACAAAGAAGGACACCGAAAGTCAGAGTGTCCCGATTTGAACAACGATAACGTTAAAAGGCTAGAGAAGGCGGCGGGTACAGATCGAGGTCGAAACTATTTGATGACTAACGACGAAGCCAAGCAATCCAACGAAGTTGTCTCAGGTACCTTCTTGGTTAATTCTAATCCGGCAAGGATTCTTTTTGATAGCGGTGCAAATTTGTCGTTTGTGTCTCCAAAATTTGTGCCTAAACTTGATAGACCGTTAGCTAAGTTAAGTCGTCCGGTAGAAGTCGAAATAGCGGACGGCAAGACGGTGCTAGTGGTTGATGTGTGTAAGAACTGTGATGTCGTTTTTGGTGCCGAAAACTTTAAAATTGATCTCATCCCTATGACTTTGGGCGATTTTGATATCGTTGTTGGTATGGATTGGCTCGATCGAAATAGAGCCGATATTGCATGCCATGAAAAGTTTATTCGTGTGAAGACCCCAAGTGGGGGAGAGTTGATTATTCATGGCGATAGACGAAGAAGACTTGTGCCGATATGTTCTTTTGCACGGGCACGTCGTTTTCTTGCCCATGTTGTTGATACTCGTGATGAGCCACCACCTATTCGTGAAATTCCGGTGGTTAGGGAATTCGAAGACATTTTTCCGGATGAGTTACCGGGTGTCCCGGCGGAAAGACAAGTTGAATTTCGCATTGAGTTGGTTCCGGGAGCTACTCCCATTGCTAAAACTCCTTATCGTTTAGCACCAATGGAAATGCAAGAGTTGTTAAATCAAACTCAAGAGTTGCTTGAGAAGGGTTTTATTCGACCGAGTGCCTTGCCGTGGGGCACTCCGGTTTTATTCATGAAAAAGAAGGATGGTAGTATGCGGATGTGCATCGACTACAGGGGGTTGAATAAAGTGACAATCAAGAATCATTATCCACTGCCTAGGATCGATGATTTGTTTAATCAACTCCAAGGTGCGACGTATTTCTCTAAGATCGACCTACGGTCCGGCTATCACCAAATGCGGGTCCGTGAGGAAGATATTGAGAAAACGGCTTTTCGAACGCGTTATGGGCATTTTGAGTTTGTAGAAATGCCTTTTGGTCTTACGAATACACCGGCGGCATTCATGGATCTTATGAACCGAGTGTGCCAACCTATGTTGGACAAGTCGGTGATTGTGTTTATTGACGACATACTAGTCTACTCGAAAAGTATGAACGAGCATGAACGTCATTTGCGTGAAGTATTGAATACGTTACGAAAAGAGAAGTTGTATGCTAAGTTCTCCAAATGTGAATTTTGGCTAAGGGAGGTTCAATTCCTTGGTCACATTGTGAACAAAGACGGCATTCAAGTGGATCCGGGGAAGATAGAGACGGTGAAGAGTTGGAGACAACCGACTATGCCTTTGGAGGTCCGAAGTTTTCTCGGATTGGCCGGTTATTATCGTCGGTTTATCCAAGACTTTTCTAAAATCGCTTCTTCGTTGACGAAATTAACAAGGAAGAACGCGAGATTTGTTTGGGAGAACGAGCAAGAAGTTGCTTTCCAATTGTTAAAGGAGAAGTTATGTCAAGCTCCGGTGTTAGTTTTGCCGGAAGGGGTGGAAGACATGATGGTTTATTGTCATGCCTCGTTAATTGGACTTGGGTGTGTTCTAATGTAAAGAGGTAAAGTCATCGCTTATGCCTCTCGACAATTAAAGGAACACGAGAAGAGATATCCGACTCATGATCTAGAGTTGGCAGCGGTTGTGCATGCGTTGAAAATTTGATGCCATTACTTTTATGGTGTCAAGTGTACGATTTATTCGGATCATAAGAGTTTGAAACACCTCTTTAATCAACGAGATTTGAATTATTGTCAACGTAGGTGGATGGATGTGGTGAAAGATTATGATTGTGAAATACTTTATCATCCGGGAAAAGCAAATGTGGTCGCGGATGCGTTAAGTCGAAAGAGTCATCACCCGGCGTTACGATTGGGATTGTTACGTATGATTATTACTAACGATTTTCTTGAAAAACTCGGTGTGATTCAAATAGAGGCTTACGTTCACAACAAGTATGCGGAGCGAATTGTGGGACAATCGGAGTTCATTACTATGGGCTCGCGTAGTTTGTTGTCTTTTCAAGGAAGAGTGTGGGTGCCTAAGATGGTTAATTACCGACAAGTGCTACTCGATGAAGCACATAAGTCAAAGTATTCCATTCATCCGGGCGCGACGAAAATGTATCTTGATTTAAGGAAAGATTATTGGTGGCCGGGCATGAAACGTGATGTTGTGAAGTATGTTGAGCAATGCATCACGTGTTTGCAAGTTAAAGCCGAGCACCAAAAGCCGTATGGTAAGTTACAACCGTTAGATATCCCGAAATGGAAATGGGAGCACATTACCATGGATTTCATCACGAAGTTACCTAAAACGGTAACAACCCAATTTGATTCGATTTGGGTTATAGTAGATCGATTGACGAAAAGCGCTTTGTTTCTTCCCAATAAGGAAGCGATATCGTCGGAGACCTTGGCTAAGTTGTTTATTAAGGAAGTCATCTCTCGACACGGCGTTCCTATATCGATTGTTTCGGATCGAGATACTCGTTTTACATCTCGATTTTGGGAAAAGTTTCATGAGGATATTGGTACACAATTGAAATTGAGCACGGCGTATCATCCTCAAACAGATGGTCAAACCGAACGTACGAATCAAACTTTGGAAGATATATTATGCGCGTGCATTATCGATTTTAGTGGTAGTTAGGATGAGCACTTACCTTTGGTGGAATTCTCGTACAATAATAGTTATCATACTAGTATTGGGATGCCACCTTATGAGACGCTTTATGGGCGTAGGTGTCGAACCCCGATTTGTTGGGGTGAAGTAGGACAAAAGGAAATCGGGAGTACCGATTTAGTTTTAGAGACGAATAGTAAGATTGATATGATTCGAGAGCATTTGAAGAAGGCTCAAGATAGTCAAAAGTCGTATGCTGACAAACGTAGACGAACGATTGAATTCCAAGAAGGTGACATGGTGATGCTTAAGGTTTCGCCATGGAAAGGTATTATTCGATTCCGAAAATGAGGAAAGTTAGTTCCTCGGTTTATTGGACCGTTTAAGGTTTTAGCTCATGTTGGTGAAGTCGCGTATCGTTTGGAATTACCCGAAGAGCTTGCGGGGATCCATAATACATTTCATGTTTCCCACCTCCGTAAGTGTCTTGCGGATGATTCATCTTGGGTGCCATTAGACGAAATTGAGCTAAATAATAAGTTAGAGTATATCGAGGAACCGATTGCCATACTTGATGAGAAGGTCAAAAGGTTAAGACATAAAGAGGTTAGGACTTTTAAAGTTCAATGGCGTCGTAGTAAGGGTTCCGAGTTTACTTGGGAGCCCGAAGAGTTTGTGTTGGTTTATCTTTCTTCTTGTCATGCGGCTTGGATCGCGAGGACGCGCTCCTATTCAAGTGGGGGAGAGTTGTAACACCCCGTTTTCTCGTACGTATCGAAAGGTACCTACTTAATCATTTGTACGTCTATAACTCGTTAGCTTATGCGTAAATGTACGAATATATATATGTGTGTGTGTGTGTATATATATATATATATATATATATATATATATATATATATATATATATATATATATATATATATATATATATATATATCTAGGTATACTTGATAATGGGTGCATATACAAGTGTATACGTGGGTTTCGATAGCGTTAAGTCTTGTGAGTCCATTGTTGGAGGTTAGGCGATTATAGGAAGCGGGATTTAAGTGTACGAATGAAATAAAAATCAAAATTTGCATAAGTTGTCGAGGTGTTCAGGCGACGGCTAATGCCGCGCCGCGACAAACTGGGTCGCGCCGCGACAAACAAAGCAAACTTGGATCAGGGATTGGGTTAAGAAGGTCCTATTTTCCCTTTATGTGTCGCGCCGCGACGATTGAGTCCACGCCGCGACAGTTCTGCTGGACTGGTGCCGGACTTAGCTCATTTTAAGGGGTTTTAAGGGGCAAATTGGTAAATTGACATGTGGATCTGATGGGAGCATTAACTCTCCACCACATATTCATTTATTTCATTTCCTTTTCTATTTTATTTCCAATTTCTCTCCCAAAACACAAAACCCATTTAGATTAAACTCAAGATTTGGAGTTGGAGATTTGTGAATCAAACCTAGGAGCAAGAGTTAAAGTTATTCTCCTTGTTGTTAGCTACAAGAAGATAGTCTTGGTAAGTTCTAACTCTATGTTTCGAGTTTTAATTAGTTATGCTAGGGTTTTGGTTCATTTGGAACTTATGTGACCCATTTGGGGTTCAAATGGGTGAATTTGGGTTGTGTTGATGAAAGGAAACCCTAAGTAACTATAATCTAGGGTTTGGACTTAGGATTTGAAGTTGAAAGTGTTAAATGGGTTCTTTGTCACTAATACACTTGTTAATGATGATGAAAATAGTTATTGAATTAAGTATGACTAGTTTGTGAGTCAAAGTGTTAAAATGAGTCAAAATGGGTAATGTTGACCTAGCTTGGATGAGATGGATATGAATTACCCTAGGTTGTGCTAGTTAATGTTAATAGACTTTAAATCACTAGCTTTAGTGATTTAACATGAGTCTTGGACATTTATGGGTGGTGTTGGGTGTAAGTGAGCTAATAAATGCTAATGGGTCATTAAATGCTCAAAGTATAAGTAAGGTGGTAAAAGCCATTAGTTGTGTATTGAATGTGTACCTATGTATTAGGTACTTTGCTCGAAGTGTACGGAAGCATTTGAATCACCACCAAAGTGTTAAGGTGAGTGGAATAATTATATATGCATGTATATGATTTATTTGCTTGTAGGGTATGGGTTAAAGTTCGATGTTGACGATACCATACCCTAGTGTATATTTATGTTGTTGATGAGGGTTTAAAGTTCGTTGTTGACGATACCTCATACGTATGGAATTAAAGTTCTATGTTGACGATGCCATACGATTATTGTAGTGACGTTGATGAGGGTTTAAAGTTCGTTGTTGACGATACCTCATATGTGGGTTTAAAGTTCGGTGTTGATGATACCACATTAATGTAGGCGAATGGGATTTAAGTTCGATGTTAACGATACCATTCGTTGGGATAGCCTTGAGATCTTGAGTACTACGGATGTTGTGAACATCATCGTTATACTTGTGTTTTAGCATATTGTATTGTTGTGTTATAAGCTATTGTTATACTAGCCTTGTTATCGCAATACTTAGTGTTATACATGTGAAGGGTATGCTAATTAGGTAACTAGTATGTATGCGGATTTGGTAAGTGTTTGCAAGTAAGTAGGTTATATATATATATATATGTATGTATAATTGTTGCACTCACTAAGCCTTGCTTACCCTCTCGTTGTTTACCATTATATAGGTTCCGGCTTAGACAAGGGTAAGGGCATACGTTTGGATTAGTGGTCTCCCGCTTATGTTGTCGGGGGTGCTTTTGGTGTTAGCTTTTGAAGTTGGCCTAACGTTTTGGGTAGTTTAGCCCCAAACCATGCTCGAGGTCGTTTGGATTATAAACTATCCTTGTAGTGGGTCAAACTTGTATTAAACTTAATTAATGGCTTTCATGCCTTTTGTAAACATTTAAATTGATGTACGTTTAAATGGAACTTATGGAATGGTTTACATATTTAATTGGCGCATAAATGTGTATTATAAAAAAAAAAAATTATCGTATGGAATACGGGTTGGGTTGTTTCATTCTTTAAATTATACAAAATAAATACATTTAATTAAGTTACTAATGAAACACCTAATCTACTAAGATAACATTTATAATATATAAATCTAATATATAAATCTGTTCGATTACAATTAGAGGTGTTAATATATATACTTGATATAGGTTCGTGAATCCATGGCCAACCCTACACTTGTTCAATGTCGCCATATGTATTTTTACTACAAAATAGAGTATTGTGAGTTTCATTTGCTCCCTTTTACTCTTTACATTTTTGGGACTGAGAATACATGCGCTGTTTTATAAATGTTTTATGAAATAGACACAAGTAATCGAAACTACATTATATGGTTGAATGATCGAAATCGAATATTCCCCTTTTAGTCTGGTAATCTAAGAATTAGGGAACAGACACCCTAATTGACGCGAATCCTAAAGATAGATCTATCGGGCCCAACAAGCCCCATCCAAAGTACCGGATGCTTTAGTACTTCGAAATTTATCATGTCCGAAGGGAGTCCCGGAATGATGGGGATATTCTATATGTATCTTGTGAATGTCGATTACCAGGTGTTCAATCCATATGAATGATTTTTATCTCTATGCAGTTTGTGAAATGCCTGATATGAGATTATGTTTATAAGAAACTGAAAAATGAAATCTTATGGTCTATTAAAATTATGGAAACGATTGATTACGATAAACTAATTAACTCACCAACCTTTTGGTTGACACTTGAAAGCATGTTTATTCTCAGGTATTAAAGGAATCTTCCACTGTGCATTTGCTCATTTTAAAGATAGTACTTGGAGTCATTCATGGCATATTTCAAAAGACGTTGCATTCAAGTCGTTGAGTTCAATAAAGATTATTATTAATTAAATGACAGATTAGGTCATTTACTGTTTGGATTTTATGAAATGGTATGCATGCCTGTCAACTTTCAATGTAATGAAAGTTTATCTTTTAAAAACAAATGCAATGTTTGTAAAATGTATCATATAGAGGTCAAATACCTCGTGATGTAATCATATGTTATTGTATTCATCCCTATAGATTAGGACGGGTCTTTACACTTTCTCTCTCACACACTACTTTCTCACTCTAGAACTTCACCACTTAGCAACATACGATAGATGAACCAGCTCAAAGTCTGGTCCCACAAAACTGACAAGGCCACCCCACGGAGATCTCGTCCGTGTTCTGGGTCTGCAGAAACACATCTCTCCACGCTAGTCAGTTCTAGTATTGTACTGGTACCTTTTAGCTGCTAGACGAAAAATAGTACCAACATATGGCGGCATCCGTTTAGTGTCTAATGCAACAGTAATAAATTCGTTAAACGGTTTTGTCAGTGTTTCGAAATTGAAAGCTTTCTTCACAATCATAAGAATACCTGTAGTGAGGCGCTTAGTATCATTGTTGCTTGAATGCAATTTTTCTTCCAAAGTCTTCTTTTCCATAGTTAGAGTATCAATCTTATGCAGATACCATTTTTCCTATGATTCTAGCTCAGCAACACGAGCTTCTACAGGACGCTGAGCAGCAATTGCAGCATTTAATTCAAGCTTTGCAGCTTTTTGAGCACCTTCCAATTATGTGATTTTTCCTTTTTCCTTTTCAATCTTTTCAGATTCTTCACGGTGCACTTGGTTAGAAAGTTCCAAGTGTTTCAAGCTGTCAAGTTCTGAAGCAATGTTAAAAATAATGCCCTGTGTACGAGATTTATGGGCATCACTCTCAGAAAAATTATGAAAGAAATCAACAAGTGAAGGTGACACCATGGCTTCTAGATATTTCAAAAACTCGACATAGCTGCCAGGTGGACCTGCAAGAAATGATGACAGACTATCTGTGTCTAGATGAGGGAGGTTGATTTGTGAGCTACTTTCGCCAACTATGTTGTGCTGGCCGGACGACGGAAGGACGAGTCTTTATAACGTCCCTGCTTCAGATGGCATAGGGGAATCATAATAGCATTTATTATTCATAAAAAAATTTCCAGTCAACACATGATGACTCAAAATTCAATGGAGGATACTTAAACTGATCAGGATTATAATAACCACCGGTACTAGGCATTTTGTAATAGCAAAACAGGTTTTCATCCGCAATGCATTGTAAAGAAACATTACCAGCAGCACGACATTTACGAGCATTCGCTCGAGTTAAGATAGAGCTTTCTACAGGCTCATGGTCAGAAACATTCTCTTCAGGAAGAAGGTTATCATCAGCAAGCACTTCTGTTGTAAATTGCAAGTCATCAAATTTTTCATGACGCAAACCGGAGAGGGGGCTAATCTCTGAAACAAACAAAATTGTACAAACAATTACCAATGCACACAAATTTTCAAAATAGCAGTTATCGAATTAAGCATACCTCTATTTCTCGGCATTGCGATTGGGACGCCACGTGTCACTTCGTCCAATTTAGCATTCACTGAACACAAGGATAGCATATGTTTCGGGTACCTTCGTTCAGGGATATTCTCATTTATAATATAATTCAACAATTTTTGTTCATCTGGAAAAAGTCTAGAATGGATAGCAGTTTGGGGGTCAAGAGACGTACGCTAATATCGAGCTTTGGTTAAGGTATTGGGGATTACATCGCTATTGATGAAAAAGAAGGTGTTATGCCACTCTTCTGGAGAGTCATTGGCAGTATCAAAAATTCCATGAAACTTATCAAAATAAAACCAACCTCTATCATAGGATTTAACATGAACAAGATGGAAAAAAATGCAAATTGACAGAGTTTATTTTATGGGCATGACAATACATCTCGAGAAGCATAATTTTCCAAATGGATGAAGGTTCATATTGGCCAACGCTAACACAATAATAACTGCAAACTTTCAAATAGAAATCTGTAAAATGGATACGGAGATGAGAATAAAACAGGGCACGACCATAAATGGCGACTTTACTAGGTGGAGGCTTTGAAGCACGTTCATGAGGTAAAGGTATAACAGCGTCAGCCCCAAAAAATTTAGGAAAATTTTTTTGAACTTGATCTAGATACGTCGATGTGACGCCACTAGGAATGTTTTCTACATTTAAAGGGGACATAATCGTGCAATAAAGGAGAAGAATTTTTGAATAAATTAAGGTAGATGAAGTAATTAGGGTTTGAAGTAGATACAGCACAGTAAAAAATGGGTTTAAATGCAGGAGAGAAGTTAAATAGTTGATGCAAATCAAAAGGTTGGTAATTGGCCATGTGCAAGGTTAAAAGAATATGCGGCAATTGATAAAATTAAAAACAATTCAAAACTCAAAAAGGTAAACTTTGGAGGTAATCATCAAAAGGTAACTGACAATTAAGAGACACAGACGTCTACAGCAGATTTATGTTCCCGAGGAAAAAGACACTTCTTATTTTTATAGTTTAATGACTTTTTTTACATAAATAAAGACATTAAACTGGGGGACTTAATGGTGTATCCTAGGGGATACACGCATAAAAGCATCATTTTTACACAAAATAAAAGCTCAAACTACATAAAATATATCAATAATAGTAGTTCTTGTTAACAGTCGTCCAGCGCTTAGTCAGGCCCCCAGCGTCATGCGTAAGCCCTGTAGGCAGCTTCTATGCTTAAGCCCTTGAATGGGCGCGTGATCGACACACATCCACATCAGCCCACGCCAAATTCGGTTGTGGATATTTCGCATAATCAAATTAATCAGCAACTGACACGTATTTTCGAGAAATTCGGAGGATACGCCCGTATAAATAGACCCAATGGGTCACCACATTTCACAATTCAGTTCAGTCACTTGTGACAGAGAGTACACCTTCTCTCTCACACAGCACTCTCAAAGTTCACCGCTTAGCATCAATACGCTAGATGGACCAGCTCAAAGTCCCACAAGACTGATAAGGCCACCCCACGGAGATCTCGTCCGTGTTTCGGGTCTGCCGGGATCTTATCCCGAAGGAAAACATCAGTCGGCAACACATATATCTACGCTAGACAGTTATAGTATTGTACTGGTACCTTTTAGTCACTAAATAAAAAATAGTACCAACAATACACAACCGAGTCTACCCGAATTTCAACTACAGGTGACAAAATAAATGTTTGTTTTAACGATAAAATAAGGACAACCGTGTCTACCCGAAATTTAAAACTTTATCAAAAACATATGTAAGTCTACGATGATTCAAAAACCTATGGCGATGATTTTCTAAATCAACCACAAATCGGCACGTTTTCCGTGAAATTCTTTGGGCGAGATTATGAGAGGGCGTACTGCCTATCGAAAGGATGAAGATGGATGGTTCCTCTAAGTAAGGAAAGACAAATATAAGGAGATAAAGATGAAACCAATGTTACGACTTTCTATATCACCAATCTTCCAGAGAGGGTTGATCATAGAGGTTTGAGACTGTCATATGAACCATATTTATTGGTGGTTGACGCTTACGTTTCTTATAAGCATTCTAAATTAAGGAACCAATCTGGATTTATACGAGTCAAAGATGTGAAGGATGATAATAGATTCGTGGATGTAAATCTACAACATTTAAGTGGGTTGTGCATTTGGTGCTCTTTCAATTCGATTAAAATGTGTGCAAAATTTCAAACGAATGAAATGTTGGTGTCGTTGTATTCTATAGCTAAATCGATTGCTATGAATTGTTTATTGGATGAGAGGTTAACATGGGTTGAAATAACGGGTATGAATTTATACGCTTGGAAGGCGAATGCTTTCAAAAGGGTTGCTTCAAGAGTAAAGAAGATTGTGTTTTTCGATAAGATAAATTCAAACCCGTTAAGCCTTAGATGGGTTTGTGTTGCTATACGAAATAATGGTTTAATTTCGGAAGAGGTGAAGGTTACGGTTCATTAAATCAATTATCTCGTACATGTTAATGAGGTCAGATCTTGGAATGTAAAATATGAAGGCGAAGATGACACATATTCTAAGTCAGAATCCGATATTCATTATACTCCATCAGTAGTGGAGGTAGAAGACCATTTACATGCGTATGTACAAGAACAGTGTTGACATATGATTATGTAATAGTTTAGTAGCACACGATTTTAATATTTGTAATGTAATGTATTTACTCTTTATTACCATGGTAACTTATTAAGGCTTGTAACTTGGGAGGTTGTCATATATAAACAACCTCCCCACTCCTTTTGTAACTAGTTATCACATTTTACTCTTTTATATTATCTTGTTCTCTCTCAAGTTCATACTAACTAATACCACAAACCCACACAATCATCAAGTAACCGATCGGTATAGGCTTAATTGGGACTAACAATTGGTATCAAAGCGGGATTTGTTATCTTACTTGTGGATCCAAGGATTGATGCCCTGTGACTCGTGTTTTTAAAGTTTTATGTGTTCTTCGATTTAGGTATCACGATAACTTGACTTGTTTTTCATTTTTATGTTTGTTCTTACAAATACATCGATTATTCATGCTTGAAACCTGTTAATTTCTGTACACTCATAACTGAATCTAAATCTTAATATCTCAGTTTTTAAGTATGTGAAAAGGTTATATGCAAAAATGTGATACTCCCTTTGATATGATGAACTTTTGAAGTGTTGTAGAGTTAATTAACATGTTATTACTTCTTACAATGATGCATATGTTAATTATGGATGTGTCTTATGAAGATTTCTGTTAGAATGTGCTTATGATTCATTCATGTGTTTAATAACATATTTCTGCTGCTATGCTTAGTTTCTTATCATTTTAAGTGCTTAAAACATGATTTAATCGTATTGTGCTTGTCCAAAATTACTCAAAATGTGTTAAAGATGCCTAAAGGACACTAAATCTACTTGCTTTATAAAGAGTTTGCCATTAAATCGTGTTTAAATCAGTCTTGAAATCAAAATACTTGTGTTTTCTGCAATAATCAGCCTGCTCAAAAACCCACATCTGGGTTCAAAGCTGCTCGAAAACCATTTAGGGTTCACTGATAACGGTAAAACTCTAAGATTCCTGCTCAAAAATATCAAATTTGTGACGTATCTGGTTGACTTGTTGACTAATTTTTGGCTCCAAACTTTGGACTCATGGTCAATACCCACCGAAAATCCTTTTACACAGTAGATTTTAGTTAGAAAAGGACAGGTCCTTGACATAATCCCTTGATTTATGTCATAAAGGACAACCCATTTGTCCTTGTGTGCTCAGAATTGTGTACTTGACTGCTACTACTCACGTGCAAAGGGATCTTTGGTCAAAAGAGTCAAAGGTGTAAAAGTTTTGAATTTTACTACGTCATAATAAGTTAACTTGCTCGAAAATAGTGTGAAAAACTGAAACATCGGCTCGAAACAGTCCAAAATTTCAAACTAGTGCTCTAAAACAGTGTCAAACCTTCAAAAGTGTCAAGAAAATTACCGTTTTACCTGCTCGAAAATTGTGCTCAAAAATCCCAGTCTGCTCGAAAAACATGCTTGAAATCCTTTGACTACTCGAAAATCTGCATAAAAATCTTTGTGTTTATTCTTATCTGCTCGAAAACTTGATTAACTTGGACAACCTGGTTTTGCTCGAAAACCATCTTTCTTTGAAGGCTTGGTTTTGCTTAGAACCCGAGTTGTCTGCTCGAAAATCTAGTTTTGCTCGAATATTTAGGTGGACAAGATATTTCTATGCTCTAGAATTAGATTAGTGCTCGAATACCTTGTCT
Organism: Rutidosis leptorrhynchoides; assembly: GCF_046630445.1. Classification (NCBI taxonomy): domain Eukaryota; kingdom Viridiplantae; phylum Streptophyta; class Magnoliopsida; order Asterales; family Asteraceae; genus Rutidosis; species Rutidosis leptorrhynchoides. The sequence goes on from NC_092337.1 coordinate 169,718,797, forward strand.
GCTTGAGAACTAAGTAGTGCCCGAATATCTTATGCTCGAAAACTAGCCTGTGCCTGAAATTCACCTGCTCGAAATTCTCTTCTGCTGAAAAATCTCCCTTAAAACATAAACTTGCTCGAAAATCTTGTCTGTCTTGAAATTTGGCTTTGCTCAGAAACCATTCTGCCTCATAGAAGTGGTTTTACACTAAAACCCTAATTTCATCACCTGAAACTCTTAATTCTCATTGCTCAAAAATCTTATCTTATCAATATCATTTGATCCTCTCTGTCTTGTTCCACTCTGTTTCCACTCTTAGTTAAGATGGCTACTGCAAACCGTGATGCCTTGGTCGTGGGCTCAGATACGCGTCCTCCCATGCTGTTCGAGGGACTGTTTAACGAATGGAAAGGAAGATTTTACAACTTCATCGATGGAAAGGGAGAACAAACCAAAAACCTTTGGGACTCATTCCTCAATGGACCTAAGGTCTTTCGTCACCCTGAAATAGGTGTAGCCCTGAAACCCTATGAACTTCAGGGCGAAGATGCCAAGAGAGCTCAAGCCGACATTGACTCCAGGTCTATCATCATGCAAGCACTCCCTCATGACATTTACAAATCCGTCAGCTCCCTGAAATCTGGAAAAGAGCTTCTAGATGAAATCACTCATCAACAGGAAGGATATAGTCAATCCGACCAAACAAAACTTGACATTTCTCTCGCCATTTATGAGGACTATCACCAGAAACCCGATGAAATTTTGAAACACTGTTACAGATGATTATGTGAAGTCATCAATGAGCTGAAAAAGGACGGAGTGAACAAAGAGAATCAGGAGCTGAGCATGAAATTCCTGAAAATGCTCAATGCGACCTGGACTCCATATGGAAACAACTTCCGGGCTACTAAGAACACCAAGAAGTACAACATTCATGAAGTTGTAGGCAAACTTATGAACCACCAAACTGATGTGCAAGCTATTCAAGACTCCAAAACAAACCCTGCTGGAACCAGTGATCCAATGGCTCTCTATGTAAACAAAAGCTCTAACAAAGCTATTCCCATCTGTTCCTCCTCACTCAAAGCAAAACAACCCAGGTCATCTGATAAGGACACATATTCTGATGTTGATGAAGAACTTCAGGATCTCGTCAAAGCTGCCGCAATGTTCAGCAAGCAACTAAGTCTCAGAGATCATCTGGTGGTTTCAGCAAAAACAACAACAATCGAACCACATCCAGCTCATCATACTACAAAAAGCCAGAAACCACAACTACTCAGTACCGAGTCCCTAAAAATAAGGACTCCGATAATGTGTGTTACAGTTGTGGTAAAACAGGTCACTTTGCTCGAGAATGCAGACTATGATGTCCCAGAAAATTCTGACTTAATTTAAACTTAATCTTTATATGATTTTGATACGATAAGCAAAGTATGTAATGTTGAGTCTAGAAAATTTTGAAACGATGTTTATATATTCAATTGACCTTCGACTGCTCTCGACGATTCACGAATAATTAATTGTAAATAGATATGTGTGTATGTATATATAAATAATAATTCGAAATATAATTTGAAGTACTATATGTTGTTGTTATTAAAAATTAATAAAATAAAAATAGGATATTATAATAATTATTATTTAAAATATATCTATATATATAAATAAATTATATTAAAAATAAATATTAAATGATTGTAATACTCGTTTGATGTTTCGATTAATAATAAACGAGTTAAAAAGGAACTTATGCAATTTTAAAATAAACGTTGATCCAAAAATGAGTTCTATAAATTTTAGGCTTATTAAAAATGTATTTAGGAACTATTTGGTAAGTTTTAACATTTTGTATATTTCACTCATAAATGAGAGGGACAGTTGATGTAATTTTTATTTAATAAATTAATGATCGAATTTTATACCATAATGACCAAAATAAATAAATATAGTTAATTTAAAAATATGGGATTTTTCTGAACACTTTTATCCGCCATTGGTTTCGCACGATACACAGTCCGTTAAAAGCGTCGGTAGAATCAATCCAAATATCTGATGGCTTTCCTATTCGCTCAATTTAGCACATGATTTATTAAATGGAATTTTTTATTATTTGTGTTTCTTTTCACATCCACTAGTACAAGTATTTTATAATATATATATATATATATATATATATATATATATATATATATATATATATATATATATATATATATATATATATATATATATATATATATATATATATATATATATATATATATATATATATATGTTAAATGAATGCATATCATGGATCACACCTAAAACCAGTTATCCTCCTTTCTTTTTCTCTTACCAATCAAACCCCACTTGTTACGAATCAATTCTCAAATTAGGAATGTAAAATACTGTTCTCTTTTGTCTATTCTCTTTTGGAATGTCAAATTAGGAATCAATTCTCTTTTGTTTATTCACAGAATCATATCCTTTGTATATATAGTCATATGCATACAAATATCTTTAAACCTTATATATATACTGACATATTATGATGACAGTCACCATCCACCACCTCATTGTTATATATGCATATATATGTTCTTGAGATATATGCATACTTACACATACACTAACACATCGTTTTCCAATCCTATTTCTTCAACTTACCAACATCACTTTTCTATATATACATATACATGACATATATACATCATGATCAACCATCTTTATTTATATTTATATTCATCTCCTTCCTTCTGCCACCCTATTATCTTTTATTTGGTATATTTCAAACTGCAACCATAACCACCATTAACCGTAAAACTACAACCTTTTTCCTTATGATAGTCGATCAAACCATCCTTGCACCGCCACTTTCTCCATTACCACCTCCAACATAATCCATCATCATTTATCACCACCAAAAACTTTTACAATTCAGTTTTCTTTTTCTTGTTTCTGCTCGACACCAAGTGATTATCATCATCATCATCAACACTTACGATCACTATCATCATGGTTTACTGCTGTTTTCTTTTCCTGTTAACGGATCGAACAACCCAACAGACCATCATTTTTTTTTTACTATTCGAATACTATGACTATTCTAAGCTAGTAGTTAACTTATTACTACAACTATTCTGTCGGATAACATATCATCTCCATCGGTCAACAACCCACTATAACCTATATCAAACCACCTGCAACCTGCAACTGTGAACAAAAACGATGATTTGTAAGATGTATAGTGATGAGATATAAAAAAAATATTATTCCTTCAGTTTCTATTTCGATAGAACAACCAAACCCCTTTCCATTTTTTTACTATTACGATCAAAGTACTATGAATACCTTCAATAACAAAACCTGCTGCTGCTATAGCTTCTGCTGCAGCTATTTCCTGCTTGAACACAACCAAAAACCGCCACTGTAGCTGCTATATAAAATGATGTGATTATTAAGATGAATAGTGAAGATGTGAGGATGATGATACACGATGGCTATGATCGATGGGTTCATAATGATAAGGTTCGTGATTAATGATAAAAGATGATGATAATATGAAAACGATATTATGATAGATGAATAAGATATGTTGCAGAATAATGATTTTGATTATTAGATGAATAAAGATGATGATGTTTAATGATACATGAAGATGATGAATAATAATCGTAAATGATGATTCAGTTGTGTGCTTTTAACAGACGAACCCCACCCCCACTAAAACCTTATTCAATTTAAATTAAACACAAGTGTTGGGTTTGTGTAAATGGGGCTTGGAGTAAATGTTGTTGGGCCGAATTCTTTTTACTGATTGGGTCGAGAATCCAGCTACGTTTTTGCTGTGGGCCGAAGTAGTATCGGGCTTCAATTAGATTTGTATGATTGGGCTTTAATAAAAAGAAGAAGAAAACGAACTGTTGGGTTAAATAAAACTGAATCACAAATTAATAAAGAAAAATTGGACAGAGTAGATGGTTAAGGTGTTGTGTAGGTTAGCGGGAAGTCATGGGTTCAAGCCTTGGCAGAGATGTTTATTTTTTTTAAGGCTTGTTACATTGAGGTAGCTATTTTATTATTTCTATTATTATTATTATTATTATTATTATTATTATTATTATTATTATTATTATTATTATTATTATTATTATTATTATTATTATTATTATTATTATTATTTTTATTATTATTATTATCATTATTGTTATTATTATTAATTATTATTGTTATTATTATCATTAATAAGTATATCATTAATAAGTATTAGCATTAGGTATTATAAGTATTATTATCATTAACATCATTATTATTATTAAAATAAGTATTATTAACATTAATATCATTATCATTATTATTATTATTAGAAAAAAAAATATTATTTTTATAGTTATTGAAGTTATTATTATTACTACTATTATCATTTTTATCAAAATTTATAAAATTATCATGTAGATTAATATTAGTATTAATATTATTATTATTATTATCAATATTACTTTCATATTAACAAAATTATTATAACAAATGAATATTTTCTATATAAGAGAATATTTATTACAACTATCATAATATTTCATATAATTATATATATTAGGATTATTTATAATTATATATATTAGGATTATTTATATAAATATTTACATATAACAAATTATTTATTTTTAATATAATATTAATCATATGTGTATATATATATATATATATATATATATATATATATATATATATATATATATAACTATATATATATTAACTATTTTAAATATATATATAAGATATATAATTTAAGACATAATATATAAATTGTTTGATTACGATTATATGTATTAATATATATAAATGATATAGGTTCGTGAATCCGAGGCCAACCCTGCATTGTTCAGTATCGTTGTATGCATATTTTTACTACAAAATATCGTATTGTGAGTTTCATTACTCCCTTGTTATATATATTTTTTAGACTGAGAATACATGGGCTGATTTTATTAATATTTTATGAAATAGACACAAGTGATCAAAAAACTACATTCTATGGCTGGATTATGAATATTGAATATCACCCCTTTTTAGCTTGGTAACCTAATAATTAGGAAACGGGTATGGCCCCTAATTGACGCGAATCCTAAAGATAGATCTATGGACCTCGACAAGTCCCATCCGGGGTACGGATGCTTTAGTACTTCGAGATTATTATTATTATACATATGAGAGGTTCTGTTTGGGGATATTCTATGCATTAAAGTTAATTCGGTTATCAAGTGTTCACCATATGAATGATTTTTTTTAATTCACGGGTTACGCGTGTTATTTTTTTACTCGGGTTACGTGTACAACTAAATATATGAAATCTTGTGGTCTATTAAAATGATGGAAATGAATGATTATGATAAACTAATGAACTCACCAACCTTTGGTTGACACTTGAAAGCATGTTTATTCTCATGATTGAAAGAAATCTTCCGCTGTGCATTTGCTCATATTAGAGATATTACTTGGAGTCATTCATGACATATTTCAAAAGACGTTGCATTCAAGTTGTTGAGTTCATCAAGATTATTGTTAAGTCAATTATAGTTGGATATATTATGAAATGGTATGCATGCCATCAACTTTCAATGTAATGAAAGATTGTCTTTTCAAAAACGAATGCAATGTTTGTAAAATGTATCATATAGAGGTCAAGTACCTCACGATGTAACCAAATGTAATGTATTCGTCCAGATGGATTAGGACGGGTCATTAGAGTTGGTATCAGAGTGGTGGTCTTAGCGAACCAGGTCTGCATTAGTGTGTCTGACTGATAGTCGTTAGGATGCATTAGTGAGTCTGGACTTCGACCTTGTCTGCATGTCAAAAGTTTTGCTTATCATTTTTGTCGAAAATTACATGCTTATCATTCTTAGTCTAGACACATCTTATTGCATTAATTGCATGAATAGTGTATAGACAAAATTCATATCTTAGCATATCTGCTAATCCATATCTTGGCGTATCTGTTACTGTAGACTGCCTGACATATGCCGTAAATTCCTCTATAATCTACGAAATCTTTAGTACTATATATATATATATATATATATATATATATATATATATATATATATATATATATATATATATATATATATATATATATATATATATATATATATATTCTATATAGTTAGAATATCATCTAATATTCTAAAATCATTTCATATCGAAAAATCCTTCATTCAATCGAACGAAATGGAACTCGTCACTAATTTAAGTTCCTCGGATTCCGACAGCAATTCCGATATGGAAACACACTCGAGCTCTGAAAGCTGTGTGACCAGAATGGATCAACTAATCAGTCTTCACAATTCATCTGATGGGTTTGTAGTCGACTTAATCAATGGAGACGCGAAGAAGGCGATCCCTTCCACCAACCAAATTCACCTCTTGACGATGAACCTGAAGCGCTTACTGGCGAACCTGTTTGAGACACCATTTTCTCTCTCATATTCAGAGTATCTCGTCACGATTATATTCTATCCACAATTCTAAACCTTATTCATCCGCTCGTTCCTACTGACAATCATTCCGGAGTAATAAGTCAACGAGCTTTGCGCCCGAGTTGTAGCCTTGGAAAATATGGTGCAAAACGTACCAGCTTCATCAACATCACCGGACCAACAGTACCACCAACATCAATACCAGTACCACCAACAACCCAAGTTTCAACATCACACACCTCAATATCTCATTATGTACCTCGAGCATAATCATCGTTCTACGAATCTTTCTACATCATTTATCTTCATTCTACATGACGATTATATAATTTCTAATGTTTTAGAGATTATGTACTCTAGCTCCAACCGAAAAGAAAATGAGATTAATATCATATTAACTCATTAAATCCATGATTACATCTGAAGAAAATATATATATGTAAGTATATTTTCATAAAGATTGTAATTAAAAATTCTCTACTACAAACTGTTAATGGTGAAAATATTTTAACGGGTAGGTAATACCCAAGGAATATTTAGATTTCACATTAATAAGTTACACTGTACATTCTTCCAATCTGATTCAACAGTCATTTACTAACCTACTTATATCCACAGATATACGTATCCGTTCATCGCAGAATAATCATTTTCTTTCAATTTCATACTTGGATTTTGATCTATCAGAATCCAACAAGTGGTATAATGAAGAAAACATTAGACAAAATAAAAATTGTTAGAAACAAACAAATTAATTATGAGAAATTTTGTTAAGAATCCACGCTAACTATTCCTAGCTAACTGTTCCTAGCTAACTGTTATTTCCTTATTACATTTATTTATCGCAATTTATATTCTCGCAATTTTATTTATCATCATTTAATTTCTGTTATTTATTTTACGCACTTTAAATATAGGGACACGTATACAAGGTTTTTGTGACGACCCGGAAATTTCCGATCAAATTTAAACTTGATCTTTATATAATTTCGATATGACAAGCAAAGTCTGTAATGTTGAGTCTCGTAAATTTTGGAACTATGTTTATGTATTTAATTACCCTTTGACTGTGCTCGACGATTCACGAACATTTGTTTGTAAATAAATATATGCATAAATGTATGTATTGAAAATAATAAGGATGATTGAATTATTAGAAGTAAATATGTAAAATAATATATAAAAGATAAGGAAATTATCTTTTTAAAATAAATCTTTGATTAGATATATATGATTTCAGTAATAATTCTTATCATATGAATATTGGAAAATATATATAAATTATAAATACTATATGATGTGAGAATATTATAATATATATATATATATATATATATATATATATATATATATATATATATATATATATATATATATATATATATATATATATATATATGATAATTATATTTTTATATTTAACATGCATACATTTATTATATAAAATACTTATAATAAGAATACAACACATATTATCATATAACATATAATGTATAATTTTAATGTATAATTTAACATGATAAGTGTTATTTCTTCATTTTTATTAGCAATATTAATATCAATGTTAACATTAATATCAGTATTATTAATATTATTAATTTCAATACATAATATACAGATATGGAAATTGATACATTTTATTTGATAATAATATTATTAATACTAATTGTTATTCTTGTTAATATTATAATTATTATTAGTTGTGACTTATTATTATTGTTATTACTCTTATTATTATTATTATTATTAGTATTTTGATTATTATTAATGTAATTATAATTATTAATTAACAAAATCAATTATATAAAAACATAAATATAGATCTGGAATGTAAAAATATTTCTGTAGCAAACGATTGTGTTCAGATGAAAACAAATTGATAAAATATCACAGATTTAGATTGTACAAATTCTGTTAGAAGTCTCAATCTACTTTATCTATTTTTTCTCCCTTTCTGTTCCTGATTGAGGAATCTGTCGATCACTATCTACTACAAAACAACTAAAATTGATTTCTATTGTGATATAAATCATACACTGGCACGTTATGTATACCTACTACTGCTTCTTGTCATAATTCAACACCATAACCATCACCTAATTCTTTTCTTTCTCTTTCCCTATATTCGTCTATCTCTTTCTTAAAAATCCTGGTTACCGTTTCAAATCACAACCACAGATCATCGCAACATACTATTATCTGTGTAATCTTTTCGAATTTAAACCAAAACCACACCACCACTAATCATATACCATCAAACTCCTACTACTACCTTGATTGATGTATTTAAAACCCCTACCACAATCCACCACCTACAATCACCATCTTAAAGCTTGATTAAACAAGATCATCATTTTTTAAATCCTTCTTGGTCACCCCCTACACGACACCCTTGTACCGTCACCTTTAAACTTCCACCACCAATTTCCGTTGGTTATTTGTTGGGTGCCTGCTATTTGAACATATCACCAAGTCTATCACCATCATGAATCATAATCCATCTGTCACCTTGAAAACCTTACTCGCAACAATCTCAATTTCTTCTTCTGTTTCATGTCCAACCATTATCTTAGCAAACTGTCATTCATTTACCTGCAACTGATCAACCATCGTTTCTGTTACGACCATTAATGATAAACGACGATGATAACGGTGCAGCTGAATCGCTTTCTATTCGATTTAAATGATTGTGATGGTGACAATTGAAATGTCCCGTTCTTATTGATTAAAAACGTTCCATATTAATTGATTTCGTTGCGAGGTTTTGACCTCTATATGAGACGTTTTTCAAAGACTGCATTCATTTTTAAAACAAACCATAACCTTTATTTCATAAATAAAGGTTTAAAAAGCTTTACGTAGATTATCAAATAATGATAATCTAAAATATCCTGTTTACACACGACCATTACATAATGGTTTACAATACAAATATGTTACATCGAAATCAGTTTCTTGAATGCAGTTTTTACACAATATCATACAAACATGGACTCCAAATCTTGTCCTTATTTTAGTATGCAACAGCGGAAGCTCTTAATATTCACCTGAGAATAAACATGCTTTAAACGTCAACAAAAATGTTGGTGAGTTATAGGTTTAACCTATATATATCAAATCGTAACAATAGACCACAAGATTTCATATTTCAATACACATCCCATACATAGAGATAAAAATCATTCATATGGTGAACACCTGGTAACCGACATTAACAAGATGCATATATAAGAATATCCCCATCATTCCGGGACACCCTTCGGATATGATATAAATTTCGAAGTACTAAAGCATCCGGTACTTTGGATGGGGTTTGTTAGGCCCAATAGCTCTGATACCAACTGAAATGTCCCGTTCTTATTGATTAAAAATGTTCCATATTAATTGATTTCGTTGCGAGGTTTTGACCTCTATATGAGACGTTTTTCAAAGACTGCATTCATTTTTAAAACAAACCATAACCTTTATTTCATAAATAAAGGTTTAAAAAGCTTTACGTAGATTATCAAATAATGATAATCTAAAATATCCTGTTTACACACGACCATTACATAATGGTTTACAATACAAATATGTTACATCGAAATCAGTTTCTTGAATGCAGTTTTTACACAATATCATACAAACATGGACTCCAAATCTTATCCTTATTTTAGTATGCAACAGCGGAAGCTCTTAGTATTCACCTGAGAATAAACATGCTTTAAACGTCAACAAAAATGTTGGTGAGTTATAGGTTTAACCTATATATATCAAATCGTAACAATAGACCACAAGATTTCATATTTCAATACACATCCCATACATAGAGATAAAAATCATTCATATGGTGAACACCTGGTAACCGACATTAACAAGATGCATATATAAGAATATCCCCATCATTCCGGGACACCCTTCGGATATGATATAAATTTCGAAGTACTAAAGCATCCGGTACTTTGGATGGGGTTTGTTAGGCCCAATAGATCTATCTTTAGGATTCGCGTCAATTAGGGTGTCTGTTCCCTAATTCTTAGATTACCAGACTTAATAAAAAGGGGCATATTCGATTTCGATAATTCAACCATAGAATGTAGTTTCACGTACTTGTGTCTATTTTGTAAATCATTTATAAAACCTGCATGTATTCTCATCCCAAAAATATTAGATTTTAAAAGTGGGACTATAACTCACTTTCACAGATTTTTACTTCGTCGGGAAGTAAGACTTGGCCACTGGTTGATTCACGAACCTATAACAATATATACATATATAACAAAGTATGTTCAAAATATATTTACAACACTTTTAATATATTTTGATGTTTTAAGTTTATTAAGTCAGCTGTCCTCGTTAGTAACCTACAACTAGTTGTCCACAGTTAGATGTACAGAAATAAATCGATAAATATTATCTTGAATCAATCCACGACCCAGTGTATACGTATCTCAGTATTGATCACAACTCAAACTATATATATTTTGGAATCAACCTCAACCCTGTATAGCTAACTCCAACATTCACATATAGAGTGTCTATGGTTGTTCCGAAATATATATAGATGTGTCGACATGATAGGTTGAAACATTGTATACGTGTCTATGGTATCTCAAGATTACATAATATACAATACAAGTTGATTAAGTTATGGTTGGAATAGATTTGTTACCAATTTTCACGTAGCTAAAATGAGAAAAATTATCCAATCTTGTTTTACCCATAACTTCTTCATTTTAAATCCGTTTTGAGTGAATCAAATTGCTATGGTTTCATATTGAACTCTATTTTATGAATCTAAACAGAAAAAGTATAGGTTTATAGTCGGAAAAATAAGTTACAAGTCATTTTTGTAAAGGTAGTCATTTCAGTCGAAAGAACGACGTCTAGATGACCATTTTAGAAAACATACTTCCACTTTGAGTTTAACCATAATATTTGGATATAGTTTCATGTTTATAATAAAAATCATTTTCTCAGAATAACAACTTTTAAATCAAAGTTTATCATAGTTTTTAATTAACTAACTCAAAACAGCCTGCGGTGTTACTACGACGGTGTAAATCCGGTTTTTACGGTGTTTTTCGTGTTTCCAGGTTTTTAATTATTAAGTTAGCATATCATATAGATATAGAAAATGTGTTTAGTTAATTTTAAAAGTCAAGTTAGAAGGATTAACTTTTGTTTTCTAGTGATTACGAGTTTAAACCATCGAATAAGATAGTTTTATATATATGAATCGAATGATGTTATGAACATCATTACTACCTCAAGTTTAGTAGGTAAACCTACTGGAAGTGACAAGAAATGATCTAGCTTTAAAGGATCTTGGATGGCTTGAAAGTTCTTGAAGTAGGATCATGACACAAAAACAAGTTCAAGTAAGATTTTTACTCGAATTAAGATAGTTTATAGTTATAGAAATTGAATCAAAGTTTGAATATGAATATTACCTTGAATAAGAAAGATAACCTACTGTATATAACAAAGGTTTCTTGATCTTAGTTGATTACTTGGAATGGATTAGAAAGCTTGGAAGTAAATTAGTAAACTTGAAGGGATTTTTGAAGTGTTCTTGAAGTGTTCTTCCTATGATGATTATAGCTTGATTCTTGAAGTGATTTTTGATGAAGATGATGATTAACTACTGGAAAAATACGTTCATAATAGTGTGTGTGTGTTGAGAGAGAATTAGAAAGAGAATTGAAAGTGAAATGGAGTGAATGATGAGTGGTAATTGGTGAGTGGTGAGTGGGGTTAAAAGGAGTTCTAGTTAGTTGACTAGCTCATGGTAGAAGTTAAAATTGATTAGTCATACATGACATAATCAAGAGTGGAATCCCATGCTAGTTCCTATTGGTATATACCCATAGTAAGTACGTTTTGAAGCTGTGTATAATACGGGTAAAAATACGACTAGAATTCTTGATGAAAGAAAAGAATGGGAAAGTAACTGTAACCATTTTCGTTAAGTATGAGTGTTTTGATATATGTATTGAAGTCTTCCAAAAGTATTTTAATACATCTAAATACACTACATGTATATACATTTTAACTGAGTCGTTAAGTCATCGTTAGTCGTTACATGTAAGTGTTGTTTTGAAACCTTTAAGTTAACGATCTCAATTAATGTTGTTAACCCATTGTTTATTATATCTAATGAGATGTTAAATTATTATATTATCATGATATTATGATATATTAATATATCTTAATATGATATATATACATTTAAATGTCGTTACAACGATAATCGTTACATATATGTCTCGTTTCGAAATCCTTAAGTTAGTAGTCTTGTTTATATGTATATAACTCATTGTTAATATACTTATGGAGATACTTACTTATCATAATCTCATGTTAACCATATGTATATCCATATATATATCGTCATGTCATTTTTACAAGTTTTAACGTTCGTGAATCGCCGGTCAACTTGGGTGGTCAATTGTCTATATGAAACATATTTCAATTAATCAAGTCTTAACAAGTTTGATTGCTTAACATGTTGGAAACATTTAATCATGTAAATATCAATCTCAATTAATATATATAAACATGGAAAAGTTCGGGTCACTACAGTACCTACCCGTTAAATAAATTTCGTCCCGAAATTTTAAGCTGTTGAAGGTGTTGACGAATCTTCTGGAAATAGATGCGGGTATTTCTTCTTCATCTGATCTTCACGCTCCCAGGTGAACTCAGGTCCTCTACGAGCATTCCATCGAACCTTAACAATTGGTATCTTGTTTTGCTTAAGTCTTTTAACCTCACGATCCATTATTTCGACGGGTTCTTCGATGAATTGGAGTTTTTCGTTGATTTGGATTTCATCTAACGGAATAGTGAGATCTTCTTTAGCAAAACATTTCTTCAAATTCGAGACGTGGAAAGTGTTATGTACAGCCGCGAGTTGTTGAGGTAACTCAAGTCGGTAAGCTACTGGTCCGACACGATCAATAATCTTGAATGGTCCAATATACCTTGGATTTAATTTACCTCGTTTACCAAATCGAACAACGCCTTTCCAAGGTGCAACCTTAAGCATGACCATCTCTCCAATTTCAAATTCTATATCTTTTATTTTAATGTCAGCGTAGCTCTTTTGTCGACTTTGGGCGGTTTTCAACCGTTGTTGAATTTGGATGATCTTCTCGGTAGTTTCTTGTATAATCTCCTGACCCGTAATCTGTCTATCCCCCACTTCACTCCAAAAAATCGGAGACCTGCACTTTCTACCATAAAGTGCTTCAAACGGCGCCATCTCAATGCTTGAATGGTAGCTGTTGTTGTAGAAAAATTCTGCTAACGGTAGATGTCGATCCCAACTATTTCTGAAATCAATAACACATGCTCGTAGCATGTCTTCAAGCGTTTGTATCGTCCTTTCGCTCTGTCCATCAGTTTGTGGATGATAGGCAGTACTCATGTCTAGACGAGTTCCTAATGCTTGCTGTAATGTCTGCCAGAATCTTGAAATAAATCTGCCATCCCTATCAGAGATAATAGAGATTGGTATTCCATGTCTGGAGATGACTTCCTTCAAATACAGTCGTGCTAACTTCTCCATCTTGTCATCTTATCTTATTGGTAGGAAGTGTGCTGATTTGGTGAGACGATCAACTATTACCCAAATAGTATCAAAACCACTTGCAGTCCTTGGCAATTTAGTGATGAAATCCATGGTAATGTTTTCCCATTTCCATTCCGGGATTTCGGGTTGTTGAAGTAGACCTGATGGTTTCTGATGCTCAGCTTTGACCTTAGAACACGTCAAACATTCTCCTACGTATTTAGAAACATCGGCTTTCATACCCGGCCACCAAAAATGTTTCTTGAGATCCTTGTACATCTTCCCCGTTCCATGATGTATTGAGTAACTGGTTTTATGAGCTTCTCTAAGTACCATTTCTCTTATATCTCCAAATTTTGGTACCCAAATCCTTTCAGCCCTATACCGGGTTCCGTCTTCCCGAATATTAAGATGCTTCTCCGATCCTTTGGGTATTTCATCCTTTAAATTTCCCTCTTTTAAAACTCCTTGTTGTGCCTCCTTTATTTGAGTAGTAATGTTATTATGAATCATTATATTCATAGATTTTACTCGAATGGGTTCTCTGTCCTTCCTGCTCAAGGCATCGGCTACCACATTTGCCTTCCCCGGGTGGTAACGAATCTCAAAGTCGTAATCATTCAATAATTCAATCCACCTACGCTGCCTCATATTCAGTTGTTTCTGATTAAATATGTGTTGAAGACTTTTGTGGTCGGTATATATAATACTTTTGACCCCATATAAGTAGTGCCTCCAACTCTTTAATGCAAAAACAACCGCGCCTAATTCCAAATCATGCGTCGTATAATTTTGTTCGTGAATCTTCAATTGTCTAGACGCATAAGCAATCACCTTCGTTCGTTGCATTAATACACAACCGAGACCTTGCTTTGATGCATCACAATAAATCACAAAATCATCATTCCCTTCAGGCAATGACAATATAGGTGCCGTAGTTAGCTTTTTCTTCAATAACTGAAACGCTTTCTCTTGTTCATCATTCCATTCAAATTTCTTCCCTTTATGTGTTAATGCAGTCAAGGGTTTTGCTATTCTGGAAAAGTCTTGGATGAACCTTCTGTAGTAACCAGCTAGTCCTAAAAACTGGCGTATGTGTTTCGGAGTTTTCGGGGTTTTCCACTTTTCAACAGTTTCTATCTTTGCCGGATCCACCTTAATACCTTCTTTGTTCACTATGTGACCGAGGAATTGAACTTCTTCCAACCAAAATGCACACTTTGAAAACTTAGCGTACAATTCTTCCTTCCTCAATACTTCTAACACCTTTCTCAAATGTTCACCGTGTTCTTGGTCATTCTTTGAGTAAATAAGTATGTCATCAATGAAAACAATGACAAACTTGTCAAGGTATGGTCCACACACTCGGTTCATAAGGTCCATGAACACAGCTGGTGCATTAGTTAAACCAAACGGCATGACCATAAACTCGTAATGACCGTAACGTATTCTGAAAGCAGTCTTTGGAATATCATCTTCTTTCACCCGCATTTGATGATACCCGGAACGTAAGTCAATCTTTGAATAAACAGACGAGCCTTGTAGTTGATCAAATAAGTCGTCGATTCTCGGTAGTGGGTAACGGTTCTTGATGGTAAGTTTGTTCAACTCTCGGTAGTCGATACACAACCTGAATGTACCATCTTTCTTCTTGACAAACAAAACTGGAGCTCCCCACGGTGATGTGCTTGGTCGAATGAAACCACGCTCTAAAAGTTCTTGTAATTGGCTTTGCAGTTCTTTCATCTCGCTGGGTGCGAGTCTGTAAGGAGCACGAGCTATTGGTGCAGCTCCTGGTACAAGATCTATTTGAAATTCAACGGATCGATGTGGGGGTAATCCCGGTAATTCTTTCGGAAATACATCAGGAAATTCTTTTGCAATGGGAACATCATTGATGCTCTTTTCTTCAGTTTGTACTTTCTCGACGTGTGCTAGAACAGCATAGCAACCTTTTCTTATTAGTTTTTGTGCCTTCAAATTACTAATAAGATGTAGCTTCGTGTTGCCCTTTTCTCCGTACACCATTAAGGGTTTTCCTTTTTCTCTTATAATGCGAATTGCATTTTTGTAACAAACGATCTCTGCTTTCACTTCTTTCAACCAGTCCATACCGATTATCACATCAAAACTCCCTAACTCTACTGGTATCAAATCAATCTTAAATGTTTCGCTAACCAGTTTAATTTCTCGATTTCGACATATATTATCTGCTGAAATTAATTTACCATTTGCTAATTCGAGTAAAAATTTACTATCCAAAGGCGTCAATGGACAACTTAATTTAGCACAAAAATCTCTACTCATATAGCTTCTATCTGCACCCGAATCAAATAAAACGTAAGCAGATTTATTGTCAATAAGAAACGTACCCGTAACAAGCTCCGGGTCTTCATGTGCCTCTGCCGCATTAATATTGAAAACTCTTCCGCGGCCTTGTCCATTCGTGTTCTCCTGGTTCGGGCAATTTCTAATAATGTGGCCCGGTTTTCCACATTTATAACATACTACATTGGCATAACTTGCTCCGACACTACTTGCTCTGCCATTACTCGTTCCGACACCATTTGTTCCTTTTGTTCTATTAACCCCTGGTCCGTAGACCTCACACTTCGCCGCGCTATGACCATTTCTTTTACACTTGTTGCAAAATTTGGTGCAGAACCCCGAGTGATACTTTTCACACCTTTGACATAGCTGCTTCTGATTGTTGTTGTTGTTGCGGTTATTATTGTTGTTGGGATGATTATTGTAGTTGCTATTGTTGTTGTTGTTGTTGTTGGGCCGTTTGTTGTAGTTGCGATTGATGTTGCGATTGTTGGGATAATTGTTGCGATTATTGTTGTAATTGTTGTTGTTGTTGTATTGGTGATTCTTATCACTGTTTTCCTCCCACTTTCTTTTGACTTGCTTCACATTGGCCTCTTCAGCAGTCTGTTCTTTAATTCTTTCTTCAATCTGGTTCACTAGTTTGTGAGCCATTCTACATGCCTGTTGTATGGAGGCGGGCTCTTCTTGGATTCTTTCCGGTAATCCTTTCACAAACGCGTCGATCTTCTCTTCCTCATCTTCGAATGCTCCCGGACACAATAGGCACAATTCTGTGAATCGTCTTTCGTACGTGGTAATATCAAATCCTTGGGTTCGTAACCCTCTAAGTTCTGTCTTGAGCTTATTGACCTCGGTTCTGGGACGGTACTTCTCGTTCATCAAGTGCTTGAATGTTGACCACGGTAGTGCGTACGCATCGTCTTGTCCCACTTGCTCTAGATAGGTATTCCACCATGTTAACGCAGAACCTGTGAAGGTATGCGTAGCGTACTTCACTTTGTCCTCTTCAGTACACTTACTTATGGCAAACACCGATTCGACCTTTTCGGTCCACCGTTTCAATCCGATCGGTCCTTCGGTTCCATCAAATTCCAAAGGTTTGCAGGCAGTGAATTCTTTGTAGGTGCATCCTACACGATTTCCTGTACTGCTAGATCCAAGGTTATTGTTGGTATATAGCGCAGCCTGTACTGCGGCTATGTTTGAAGCTAGAAAAGTACGGAATTCCTCTTCATTCGTATTCACGGTGTGTCGAGTAGTCGGTGCCATTTCCTTCAAAATAGTCCAATGGAACAAGTTAATCATACAGAATATTAAGAGTAGTTAATAGTATTTCGTAGCATAATATGAACTCATTTATAAAAGCTTTTTCTTCATATTAGCGTTTTATAAGTTTAAATTCGGGTAGTACCTACCCGTTAAGTTCATACTTAGTAGCTAATATACAATTCAACTACTACAATTCTATATGAAAAACTGATTATAATAATATTTCGCGTTCAAACTTTTACACAATATTTTACAAACTTACAATACCGCTTATTTTACATATAGCATGAAATATAGCACACAATAAATTTGATACAAGATGGTTGTGAAGATAATTCTAGCTAGTACACAAGTCGTTCAGCAAAGGCAATAAAGACACGTAATTCATACGTCCAGAAACAAGTCATGCATTCTGGTTTTACTAGGATTACTTCCCATCCTTGGTCTTGTGGAACATAACCGTTATGGCCATTGGTAAGACAGCGTGCTGTAACATCATCAAAGGGATGAGGGTTACGTAATGTCCAACAGTCCCGTAACAATCTAAAAACCTCATTTCTTACCCCAATTACCGACTCCGTCACTTGTGGGAACGTTTTGTTTAATAGTTGTAGCCCGATGTTCTTGTTCTCACTTTGGTGAGAAGCGAACATTACTAATCCGTAAGCATAACATGCTTCTTTATGTTGCATGTTAGCCGCTTTTTCTAAATCACGAAGTCCAATATTCGGATATATTGAGTCAAAATAATTTCTTAACCCATTGCGTAAAATAGCATTTGGGTTCCCCGCAATATATGCGTCAAAGTAAACACATCGTAACTTATGGATTTCCCAATGTGATATCCCCCATCTTTCGAACGAAAGCCTTTTATAAACCAAGGCATTCTTGGAACGTTCTTCGAATGTCTTACAAACTGATCTCGCCTTAAATAGTTGTGCCGAAGAATTCTGACCGACTCTAGACAAGATTTCATCAATCATGTCTCCGGGTAGGTCTCTTAAAATATTGGGTTGTCTATCCATTTTGTGTTTTTATACTGTAAAATAGACAAGAGTTAGATTCATAAAAAAAAAATACTTATTAATACAAGCAATTTTTACATATATGATAAAGCATAAGCACACTATATTACATATATTACACCACACGAATACAACTATCTTATTCCGACTCGCTTGTTTCTTCTTCTTCGGTTTTGGTTCGTTTTGCCAAGTTTCTAGGGATATATGATGTTCCCCTAATACGAGCCGTCGTTATCCACATTGGTTTAGAAAAACCTGGTGGTTTAGAGGTTCCCGGGTCATTGTTACAACTTAAGGACTTCGGGGGTTGACGATACATATAAAGTTCATCGGGGTTGGAATTAGATTTCTCTATTTTTATGCCCTTTCCCTTATTATTTTCTTTTGCCTTTTTAAATTCAGTTGGGGTAATTTCTATAACATCATCGGAATTCTCGTCGGAATCCGATTCATCGGAGAATTGGTAATCCTCCCAATATTTTGCTTCCTTGGCGGAAACACCATTGACCATAATTAACCTTGGTCGGTTGGTTGAGGATTTTCTTTTACTTAACCGTTTTATTATTTCCCCCACCGGTTCTATTTCTTCATCCGGTTCCGATTCTTCTTCCGGTTCCGATTCTTCTTCCGGTTCCAACTCTTCTTCCGGTTCCTCTTCGGGAACTTGTGAATCAGTCCACGAATCATTCCAATTTACATTTGACTCTTTCTTATTATTAGGTGAGTCAATGGGACTTGTTCTAGAGGTAGACATCTATCACATAATATCAAACGCCTTAAGAGATTAATATATCACATAATATTCACATGTTAAAAATATATAGTTTCCAACAAAATTTGTTAAGCAATCATTTTTCAAGTAAACACGGTCGAAGTCTAGACTCACTAATGCATCCTAACAAACTAGATAAGACACACTAATGCAAAATTCTGGTTCTCTAAGACCAACGCTCTGATACCAACTGAAATGTCCCGTTCTTATTGATTAAAAACGTTCCATATTAATTGATTTCGTTGCGAGGTTTTGACCTCTATATGAGACGTTTTTCAAAGACTGCATTCATTTTTAAAACAAACCATAACCTTTATTTCATAAATAAAGGTTTAAAAAGCTTTACGTAGATTATCAAATAATGATAATCTAAAATATCCTGTTTACACTCGACCATTACATAATGGTTTACAATACAAATATGTTACATCGAAATCAGTTTCTTGAATGCAGTTTTTACACAATATCATACAAACATGGACTCCAAATCTTGTCCTTATTTTAGTATGCAACAGCGGAAGCTCTTAATATTCACCTGAGAATAAACATGCTTTAAACGTCAACAAAAATGTTGGTGAGTTATAGGTTTAACCTATATATATCAAATCGTAACAATAGACCACAAGATTTCATATTTCAATACACATCCCATACATAGAGATAAAAATCATTCATATGGTGAACACCTGGTAACCGATATTAACAAGATGCATATATAAGAATATCCCCATCATTCCGGGACACCCTTCGGATATGATATAAATTTCGAAGTACTAAAGCATCCGGTACTTTGGATGGGGTTTGTTAGGCCCAATAGATCTATCTTTAGGATTCGCGTCAATTAGGGTGTCTGTTCCCTAATTCTTAGATTACCAGACTTAATAAAAAGGGGCATATTCGATTTCGATAATTCAACCATAGAATGTAGTTTCACGTACTTGTGTCTATTTTGTAAATCATTTATAAAACCTGCATGTATTCTCATCCCAAAAATATTAGATTTTAAAAGTGGGACTATAACTCACTTTCACAGATTTTTACTTCGTCGGGAAGTAAGACTTGGCCACTGGTTGATTCACGAACCTATAACAATATATACATATATATCAAAGTATGTTCAAAATATATTTACAACACTTTTAATATATTTTGATGTTTTAAGTTTATTAAGTCAGCTGTCCTCGTTAGTAACCTACAACTAGTTGTCCACAGTTAGATGTACAGAAATAAATCGATAAATATTATCTTGAATAAATCCACGACCCAGTGTATACGTATCTCAGTATTGATCACAACTCAAACTATATATATTTTGGAATCAACCTCAACCCTGTATAGCTAACTCCAACATTCACATATAGAGTGTCTATGGTTGTTCCGAAATATATATAGATGTGTCGACATGATAGGTCGAAACATTGTATACGTGTCTATGGTATCTCAAGATTACATAATATACAATACAAGTTGATTAAGTTATGGTTGGAATAGATTTGTTACCAATTTTCACGTAGCTAAAATGAGAAAAATTATCCAATCTTGTTTTACCCATAACTTCTTCATTTTAAATCCGTTTTGAGTGAATCAAATTGCTATGGTTTCATATTGAACTCTATTTTATGAATCTAAACAGAAAAAGTATAGGTTTATAGTCGGAAAAATAAGTTACAAGTCGTTTTTGTAAATGTAGTCATTTCAGTCGAAAGAACGACGTCTAGATGACCATTTTAGAAAACATACTTCCACTTTGAGTTTAACCATAATATTTGGATATAGTTTCATGTTCATAATAAAAATCATTTTCTCAAAATAACAACTTTTAAATCAAAGTTTATCATAGTTTTTAATTAACTAACCCAAAACAGCCCGCGGTGTTACTACGACGGTTTAAATCCAGTTTTTACGGTGTTTTTCGTGTTTCCAGGTTTTTAATCATTAAGTTAGCATATCATATAGATATAGAACATGTGTTTAGTTAATTTTAAAAGTCAAGTTAGAAGGATTAACTTTTGTTTGCGAACAAGTTTAGAATTAACTAAACTATGTTCTAGTGATTACGAGTTTAAACCTTCGAATAAGATAGTTTTATATATATGAATCGAATGATGTTATGAACATCATTACTACCTCAAGTTTAGTAGGTAAACCTACTAGAAGTGACAAGAAATGATCTAGCTTCAAAGGATCTTGGATGGCTTGAAAGTTCTCGAAGTAGGATCATGACACAAAAACAAGTTCAAGTAAGATTTTTACTCGAATTAAGATAGTTTATAGTTATAGAAATTGAATCAAAGTTTGAATATGAATATTACCTTGAATAAGAAAGATAACCTACTGTATATAACAAAGGTTTCTTGATCTTAGATGATTACTTGGAATGGATTAGAAAGCTTGGAAGTAAATTAGTAAACTTGAAGGGATTTTTGAAGTGTTCTTGAAGTGTTCTTCCTATGATGATTATAGCTTGATTCTTGAAGTGATTTTTGATGAAGATGATGATTAACTACTGGAAAAAATACATTCATAATAGTGTGTGTGTGTGTGTATGTGTTGAGAGAGAATTAGAAAGAGAATTGGAAGTGAAATGGAGTGAATGATGAGTGGTAATTGGTGAGTGGTGAGTGGGGTTAAAAGGAGTTCTAGTTAGTTGACTAGCTCATGGTAGAAGTTAAAATTGATTAGTCATACATGACATAATCAAGAGTGGAATCCCATGCTAGTTCCTATTGGTATATACCCATAGTAAGTACGTTTTGAAGCTGTGTATAATACGGGTAAAAATACGACTAGAATTCTTGATGAAAGAAAAGAATGGGAAAGTAACTGTAACCATTTTCGTTAAGTATGAGTGTTTTGATATATGTCTTGAAGTCTTCCAAAAGTATTTTAATTCATCTAAATACACTACATGTATATACATTTTAACTGAGTCCTTAAGTCATCGTTAGTCGTTACATGTAAGTGT
The DNA here is from genome assembly GCF_046630445.1 of Rutidosis leptorrhynchoides. Lineage (NCBI taxonomy): Eukaryota > Viridiplantae > Streptophyta > Magnoliopsida > Asterales > Asteraceae > Rutidosis > Rutidosis leptorrhynchoides. The sequence goes on from NC_092337.1 coordinate 169,741,157, forward strand.
TGTTTTGAAACCTTTAAGTTAACGATCTCAATTAATGTTGTTAACCCATTGTTTATTATATCTAATGAGATGTTAAATTATTATATTATCATGATATTATGATATATTAATATATCTTAATATGATATATATACATTTAAATGTCGTTACAACGATAATCGTTACATATATGTCTCGTTTCGAAATCCTTAAGTTAGTAGTCTTGTTTATATGTATATAACTCATTGTTAATATACTTATGGAGATACTTACTTATCATAATCTCATGTTAACCATATGTATATCCATATATATATCATCATGTCGTTTTTACAAGTTTTAACGTTCGTGAATCGCCGGTCAACTTGGGTGGTCAATTGTCTATATGAAACATATTTCAATTAATCAAGTCTTAACAAGTTTGATTGCTTAACATGTTGGAAACATTTAATCATGTAAATATCAATCTTAATTAATATATATAAACATGGAAAAGTTCGGGTCACTACAACAATTACATGTCAACGATTATGATGGTGAGCTGCTAATATAAGATCATAATAAATGATATAAGAATAATAATTACACAACGATTATGTTTAGCGAATGTTGATGGGTTTATTGCTTCAATTCGGCTACTGCACTCACCTCCCTTTATATTATTGTGGTGTACTTGAGCATACAACTAGCGAATATGGACAGCCCCACAGATATTCTTTAGTGCCGATAGTGATATTGTGATCATACTTATTTATTTATACAAAAGCAATATCTTTATGGTCGGCCATCTGTTTGATTGAATATAGATAATGGATGATGAAGTAAGAGTGAGGAGATAGGGTTTTCCAGTGAAATTGTTTTTTTTTCTCCTGTCGATGTATTATCATACGAGACCCAAGAACAGATTCGAATTGTGTACAAATTTAGTTGGACCGTAGTTTTTTTTGTGATTGGGCTCCTAGTAGGCTAGTTATGGTTATAAGTGGATTGGTAATATGGGTTGGACTTTTGAAAACTGAATTGGGCCGAAACCCATATCCATTTAGACTATACATGATAATGAGGTTTGATTATGATGATGCATGATAATGAAGACGATGGATAATGATTCTATAATTATAATAATGATGGAGGGATGCAGATCGAAGGCTGTGATAATAATTAAGTTTATGATTGATTTGTTTAAAGAAGAAGAGTGAGACAGATGAATGCAGTAGTTAAATGGATTTTGGTGTATGGATTAAACAAGAATGAAAAGTAGAGCAGATGGTTTAAGCGTGTGGATTTGAACGAGAGATCCCAGGTTCAATTCCGGTCCGTGGCATTTTTTTTAGAAAAGGAAGAAATAGGACAGAAGAAATTATAGCTTAAATTGAAATAAAATAGGAATTACAACAGAAAGATAGACTGGATCAGATGGTTGAGGAGGGCTATGGGTGAGCGAGAGGTCGCAGGTTCAAGCCCTGCTCGTGTCAATATTTTTTTTAGAAAGGCTTTATGCAAGTAGTTTTCATTTTTTAAAAACTATTATTATTATTATTATTATTATTATTATTATTATTATTATTATTATTATTATTATTATTATCATTATTATTATCATTATTATTGTTATTATTATTATTATTTTTATTATTATTATTATTATTATTAATATTATTATTATTGTTATGATTATTATTATTAGTAAATCGTTAATATCGAAACTATCATTTTTAAGCAAATAATTATTTTGTACATAAAATATATTTATTATATATACTATACTTATATTAAAACTACACACACACACACATATATATATATATATATATATATATATATATATATATATATATATATATATATATATATATATATATATATATATATATATATATATATATATATATATATATATAACCTACTAAAATTATTTATATAAACACTTACAAACAACAAATTATCGATTTTTAAATATAACATTAAACAAGTATGTATATGAATATATTAATATAACTATAAAAATATTAACCATTTGAATGTACATACAAATTAAAAATATATGTTATTAATATAAAAAAATGTAATTAATAAATTTATTTATATATATATTCATTCGAATACGATGATATGTATTAATAAATATACAAATGATATAGGTTCGTGAATCCGAGGCCAACCCTGCATTGTTCAATATAGTCATATGTATTTTTACTACAAAATACATTAGGTGAGTTTCATTTGCCTTTTTACCCTTTATATTTTTGGGCTGAGAATACATGCGCAATTTTTATAAATGTTTTACGGAATAGACACAAGTAATCGAAATTACATTATATGGTTGAATGTTCGAAGCCAAATATGCCCCTTTTTCCTTGGTAACCTAAGAATTAGTAAACCGATCTACTAATTGACGCGAATCGTAAAGATAGATCTATTGGGCCTAACGAACCCCATCCAAAGTAGCGGATGCTTTAGTACTTCGAATTCGTTTTTATCATGTCCGATGGATTTCCCGGAATGATAGGGGATATTCTTATATGCATCTTGTTAATGTCGGTTACCAGGTGTTCAATCCATATGAATGATATTTTTGTCTCTATGCATGGGATGTTATTTTATGAGAAATGAAAATCTTGTGGTCTATTAAAATGATGGAAATGATTATTTATGTTAAACCAATGAACTCACCAACCTTTTGGTTGACACTTTAAAGCATGTTTATTCTCAGGTATGAAAGAAATCTTCCGTTGTGCATTTGCTCATATTAGAGATATTACTTGGAGTCATTCATGACATATTTCAAAAGATGTTGCATTCGAGTCATCGAGTTCATCAAGATTATTATTAAGTCGATTATAGTTGGATATATTATGAAAGAGTATGCATGCCGTCAACTTTAGATGTAAATGAAAGTTTGTCTTTTAAAAACAAATGCAATGTTTGTAAAATGTATCATATAGAGGTCAAATACCTCGCGATGTAACCAACTATTGTGAATCGTTTGTAATTGATATGGACTTCATCCAGATGGATTAGGACGGGTCCTTTCAGTTTTGACATATCATATCGACACATCTATATATATTATTTGGAATACCCATAGACACTCTATATGCAGTAATGCTTGAGTTAGCTATACAGGGTTGAGGTTGATTCTATAATAATATATATACTTTGAGTTGTGATCGGGTCTGAGACATGTATACAATGGGTCACGAATACGAATTAATTAATTCGAATATTATATATTAAACTATATATGAATTATTGAATTACTAACTGTGGACTACCAACTATGAACTACCAACATTGGACAATTAAAATGAATTAAAATATTGATTATAACATATGAAACTAAACATCTCTTCAAGTTTGCTACCTGATTTCATCTTAAACCTCATTTGTATCTTGACGATTACAATCTGCGTTCAAACCTTTCATGATTCTTGAAAACACCTCAAATAGAGAGGATGAACCAACCGCACTTCATCTACAGAAGGAAAGATTTATGCATATAGTTATGAACCTGAAAACACTCTAAACCTGAGTAAACATTTAAACACGTATCTGTGCTAGCTCCTCTGGGGTTGTTATCACTGAAAATAACTTTGAAATCCCTTTCCAAAGTAGTCAATTTTGTCACAGCTCCAACAAATCAACTTCGACTTTCATTCGAATAAACCTTATTATAACTTTTATATATAAGTTTGCCCTTCATCATCGTTACCAGGGAACCGTTTATATCTCACCACATTAGCAGAAACTTACCAGCAACTTCATTACTCATCGGCTTAAGTCTCTCCAAAAAACCATTATAGTTGTTCATTAAAACCTATTCATATATTCAATCGCATCTTGTAACGAGAATTGCCATACCAATTACCGAGAATCGGCAATCAGTATTTTGAAATCTCGCATCATGTCTACAACAACAGTTATATGTATACATATAACATTTATCTCTTAGAATTATGATCTTCCATTATGAAGTTCTGAAAAGCACCCAGTTTACGAATCAGTTCTCTGAATTTTGGAAAGTGCTGAAGAAGCAACAAAAACTTTAAACAACATGAACAGTTAAAAGTTTGATAAAAAAGAATAGTATGTTGGCAAAGCTCAGAAAAGTTGGAACTGGAAAATGGATTGAGCAAACCATGAAGGAGGCTATGGACAAATCACAAAGAATAAACCTGCCTTCAAAGAATCCAAATGATTCAGCATTTGCTGAAGTCATTAACGAATACCTTGCTCCTTAATCGCTCTAAATCATCGTGAATGAATTTCTTCATCACAATTTGATTCTAAAATTCTAAGATATTATCGTATCTTTCATTATAAATATCCTCGATATTTTTGAAGATATTTTCATAACTATTCTTATCTGAAATCATTTATCTCTTCGCGCTATCTGTACTACATCATAAAAGAAACTATCTTAGTTTCTAAATTCTGAAACCTTCGAGTTTGAAATAAGAATGTTTTTGAAGTAGTGTTGGGAACTGAAGCATGAGTTAGTATAATATAATGACACTTGATCAACGTGATTATATTACAGTAAGTTATACTGAGTTTCTAATGAAACGTGATGATTCACAGACCATAACGTCATCATGTGCCATGTTACACGACTCTTACATTCTACTTAATCTCCAAACATATCGGAAACATGTTTTCCTGATAATACTATCTTTTCTCGTGACTTCTGGTAATTTAACAAGTCAGATCATGCTATTACCAGTTCTTTCTTAGAACGATAGCCATGATCATTCAAATTTCGAAGATTTAACCTACGAATCCGAGACGTCTTAATCACTTTATTTAAAGTCAAGGTGAATCTTATTTTCTTCAATTCACTCTTTTACGATAGCTTCACTCGTACTCTTCACATAATCGAGTTGATTTATCCATATTACTCAATGATGATAAAACTCTAATTATCAGCTCATGTTCGTCAGGACAACATTCTTATTGTTAGCCATGACCATTCCAATCAAATTTTGGGACGAAATTTCTTTAACGGGTAGGTACTGTGACGACCCGGAAAATTCCGACTAAATTTAAACTTAATCTTTATATTATTTTGATACGATAAGCAAAGTATGTAATGTTGAGTCTAGAAAATTTTGAAACGATGTTCATATATTCAATTGATCTTCGACTGCTCTCGACGATTCACGAATAATTAATTGTAAATAGATATGTGTGTATGTATATATAAATAATAATTCAAAATATAATTTAAAGTACTATATGTTGTTGTTATTAAAAATTTATAAAATAAAAATAGGATATTATAATAATTATTATTTAAAATATATCTATATATATAAATAAAGTATATTAAAAATAAATATTAAATGATTGTAATACTCGTTTGATGTTTTGATTAATAATAAACGAGTTAAAAAGGAACTTATGCGATTTTAAAATAAACGATGATCCAAAAATGAGTTCTATGAATTTTAGGCTTATTAAAAATGTATTTATGAACTATTTGGTAAGTTTTAACATTTTTTATATTTCACTCATAAATGAGAGGGACAGTTGATGTAATTTTTATTTAATAAATTAATGATCAAATTTTATACCATAATGACCAAAATAAATAAATATAGTTAATTTAAAAATATGGGATTTTTCTGAACACTTTTATCCGCCACCGGTTTCGCACGATACACAGTCTGTTAAAAGCGTCGGTAGAATCAATCCAAATATCTGATGGCTTTCCTATTCACTCAATTTAGCACATGATTTATTAAATGGATTTTTTTATTGTTTGTGTTTCTTTTCACATCCACTAGTACAAGTATTTTATATATAATATATATATATATATATATATATATATATATATATATATATATATATATATATATATATATATATATATATATATATATATATATATATATATATTAAATGAATGCATATCATGGATCACACCTAAAACCAGTTATCCTCCTTTCTTTTTCTCTTACCAATCAAAACCCACTTGTTACGAATCAATTCTCAAATTAGGAATGTAAAATACTATTCTCTTTTGTCTATTCTTTTTGGAATGTCAAATTAGGAATCAATTCTCTTTTGTTTATTCACAGAATCATATCCTTTGTATATATAGTCATATGCATACAAATATCTATAAACCTTATATATATACTGACATATTATGATGACAGTCACCATACACCACCTCATTATTATATATGCATATATACTCTTGAGATATATGCATACTTACACATACACTAACACATCGTTTTCCAATCCTATATCTTCAACTCACCAACATCACTTTACTATATATACGTATATATGACATATATACATCATGATCAACCATCTCTATTTATATTTATATTCATCTCCTTCCTTCTGCCACCCTATTATCTTTTATTTGGTATATTTCAAACTGCAACCATAACCACCATTAACCGTAAAACTACAACCTTTTTGACTTGTGATAGTCGATCAAACCATCCTTGCACCGCCACTTTCTCCATCACTACCTCCAACATAACCCATCATCATTTATCACCACCAAAAACTTTTACAATTTAGTTTTCTTTTTCTTGTTTCTGCTCGACACCAAGTGATTATCATCATCATCATCAACACTTACAATCACCATCATCATGGTTTACTGCTGTTTTCTTTTCCTGTTAACGGATCGAACGACCCAACAGACCATCATTTTTTTACTATTCGAAGACTATGACTATTCCAAGCTAGTAGTTAACTTATTACTACAACTATTCTGTCGGATAACATATCATCTCCATCGGTCAATAACCCACTATAACCTATATCAAACCACCTGCAACCTGCAACTGTGAACGAAAATGATGATTTGTAGGATGCATAATGATGAGATATAAAAAAGAATATTATTCCTTCTATTTCTGTTTCGATAGAACAACTAAACCCCTTTCCATTTGTTTTACTATTACGATCAAACTACTATGAATACCTTCAATAACAAAACATGCTGCTGCTATAGCTTCTGCTACAGCTATTTCCTGCTTGAACACCACCAAAAATCGCCACTGTATCTGCTGTATAAAATCATGTGATGATTAAGATGAACAGTGAAGACGTGAGGATGATGATACACGATGGCTATGATCGATGGGTTCATAATGATAAGGTTCGTGATTAATGATAAAAGATGATGATAATATGAAAATGATATTATGATAGATGAATAAGATATGTTGCAGAATAATGATTTTGATTATTAGATGAATAAAGATGATGATGTTTAATGACACATGATGATGATGAATAATAATCGTAAATGATGATTCAGTTGTGTGCTTTTAACAGACGAACCCCACCCCCACTAAAACCTTATTCAATTTAAATTAAACACAAGTGTTGGGTTTGTGTAAATGGGGCTTGGAGTAAATGTTGTTGGGCCGAATTCTTTTTATTGATTGGGTCGAGAATTCAGCTACGTTTTTACTGTGGGCTGAAGTAGTATCGGGCTTCAATTAGATTTGTATGATTGGGCTTTAAGAAGAAGAAGAAAACGGACTGTTGGGTTAAATAAAACTGAATCACGAATTAATACAGAAAAATTGGACAGAGTAGATGGTTAAGGTGTTGTGTTGGTTAGCGGGAAGTCATGAGTTCAAACCTAGGCATAGATGTTTATTTTTTTTAAGGCTTGTTACATTGAGGTAGCTATTTTATTATTTCAATTATTATTATTACTATTATTATTTTTATTATTATTATTATCATTATTGTTATTGTTATTAATTATTGTTGTTATTATTATCATTTATAAGTATATCATTAATAAGTATTAGCATTAGGTATTATAAGTATTATTATCATTAACATCATTATTATTATTAAAATAAGTATTATTAACATTAATATCATTATTATTATTATTAGAAAAAAATGATTATTTTTATAGTTATTATAGTTATTATTATTACTACTATTATCATTATTATCATTTTTTATCAAAATTTATAAAATTATCATGTAGATTATTATTATTAGTATTAATAATATTATTATTATTATCAATATTACTTTCATATTAACAAAATTGTTATAACAAATGAATATTTTCTATATAAGAGTATATTTTTTACAACTATCATAATATTTCATATAATTATATATATTAGGATTATTTATATATATATTTACATATAACAAATTATTTATTTTTAATATAATATTAATCATATATATATATATATATATATATATATATATATATATATATATATATATATATATATATATATATATATATATATATATATATATATATATTAACTATTTTAAATATATATAAGATATATAATTTAAGACATAATATATAAATTGTTCAGTATCGTCGTATGTATATTTTAACTACAAAATATCGTATTGTGAGTTTCATTACTCCCTTTTTATATATATTTTTGGGACTGAGAATACATGCGCTGATTTTATTAATGTTTTACGAAATAGACACAAGTGATCAAAAAACTACATTCTATGGCTGGATTATGAATATTGAATATCACCCCTTTTTAGCTTGGTAACCTAATAATTAGGAAATGGGTATGGCCCCTAATTGACGCGAATCCTAAAAATAGATCTATGGACCTCTACAAGTCCCATCCGGGGTACGGATGCTTTAGTACTTCGAGATTATTATTATTATACAGACGAGAGTTTCTGTTTGGGGATATTCCATGCATTAAAGTTAAGTCGGTTATCAAGCGTTCACCATACGAATGATTTTTTTAATTCGCAGGTTACACGTGTTATTTTTTACTCGGGTTACGTGTACAACTAAGTATATGAAATCTTGTGGTCTATTAAAATGATGGAAATGAATGATTATGATAAACTAATGAACTCACCAACCTTTGGTTGACACTTGAAAGCATGTTTATTCTCAGGATTGAAAGAAATCTTCCGCTGTACATTTGCTCATATTAGAGATATTACTTGAAGTCATTCATGACATATTTCAAAAGACGTTGAATTCGAGTCGTTGAGTTCATCAAGATTATTATTAAGTCAATTATAGTTGAATATATTATGAAATGGTATGCATGCCGTCAACTTTCGATGTAATGAAAGATTATCTTTTCAAAAACGAATGCAATGTTTATAAAATGTATCATATAGAGGTCAAGTACCTCGCGATGTAACTAAATGTAATGTATTCGTCCAGATGGATTAGGACGGGTCATTAGACAGACTACCCAAACGAAAGGATGCTTAGTACTACAAGAAAAAGATGTTACTCGCACAAGATGCTGAAAAAGGGAAGGTCCTCAAAGCCTCAGATGATGTGTGGCTAAATCGGTCGGACAGTGAACAGGAGCCGGAACGTGCCAATGTTGTCAAACTAACCAACATGTCCCGCGCACCTGATCAAATTTCCTCCGATGATGAGGAAGAGGTACAACTACACACTAATATAACTCATAAATATTATGACTCTGTGAATAACAATTCTGAACTTATATCCGATGTACTGCATGCTCCCTCTGAGTCCCCTAGCACTCAAAACCGTGACCCACCAATCCAACCTAATGTGTCCATTAGCACTGAACCCGCCTCTAGCTGTCAAAATAGAGTGTTCCCTGCACTGCCTGATATGTATATTGACGACTTTGCTAAAATGAGTAAAGACCTTAGATCCCTTGCTAGTCAAATTAGTGGACTACAAAATGAGAATCATAGGTTAAAAGCTGAATTGAAAATCAAAGTGTCAAGCAATGCATATCTGAACCTTCAGAAAGATCTAGCTGAAAAGGTAGCACAACTAAAAGAGCTAGAATCTAGTGTGAAACCTCTACGCATAGAAAGAACAGATTTTAGGTTAAGGAATGAGGTTCTTTGTGAGAAAATTGACAACACAGAGAAAGAAATAAAGAAACTCACTGACTCTAAGAAAACTCTTCTAGACACCTTAGAGCAAAAAATAAGAGATCCCTTACATGACCTTGCTAAGAAAACCTCTGAATGTTCTATACTAGCTGCAAATAACCTAGAACTACAAACACGTCTCGGTCAATTTGAAGAAAAACTATATAGAACTGAACAGTCTAAGGTTGTGTTAGCTGGTCACATCTCCAATCAAAACCTATTTATGAATCGACCAAAGGACTCCTTCTGTGAGAATAAAGGATTAGGTTTTGAGAATCCTCTCACCCTGACCAATATGGACAAAGCTGAGCCATGTTTGTATGATAGTAGATACATAAAGATTGGCCTACCCGCACGACTCACATTTGCTTCTAATAGTGAGATTGAGGAGGCATTGGCTAAAAGATCAACCAAAATGAAACAAGAAATTGCTTTAATCTATGATAAAATCAATGCTCTTTACTTGAAAAAGAAAAACTCATTTTCACATGAGAGCATACTTGATGTGTTCAATGAGAGTGAAAGTTCAGATGGTCAAAAACGTATTGTCTATCTACCAACTTTGGTTTTAGAAAAATACATCATTAGTTTAGAAAAGGAACTTAATGAAAACAAAATGAAATCTTTTAACAATAAACTTAAGTTTCAATTGATCATAAAGGCCCTGCAACACCAAATCTCACTTAATGAGTCCTCCAATGACCGCCTTGTATGCAATGTTCATCAACTTGAAAAACAGATTGCCAGTCAAGCGACCACCTTCTATGAAATGATCTCAAAGGCCAAAGACATACGTGAACCACAAACCTGTAAACTGAATGACTCTATCACTGAAAAATCATCAAATGCCATCATTGAGTCACTAAGGGAAGAAATCGTTGAATTAAAACTTGAACTAAAAGGCCCTAGAAAACATGTTGAACTTACTAAAAAGGAAAACATCGATTTACAAGTGAATGTTTTAATGAAACGTGACAGTGAAGTAGCTGAGAAAGTTTTTGGCCCTTCTGTCGCACTTGGTCCTAAACAAAACTTGTTACTTCAAAAGGAAACAGAACCAACGCAAGAGAAATTTGTACCATGGGTACCCACTTATTCGAGACGAGTTCTTCCCCCACATCACCAAGGTGTTCCTTACACTATTGTAGTGAATTCAAGGAAACCTGTCGTCCAGCTGTCACCATACTAAAAAACCCTAATGCTGGCACTCGTATAGAGATGATCGTTACTAAAAGGGGTGCTGATCCCAAACCAACACATTCCGTAACATTGATAAGAAAGCCAAACAACCCTGTTCGAAGAATAATCCAAGGACAGGGTGAGCATAACCACTCAGCTTGGAAAGTCCATAATCACCCTGCACCGTCTATTCTAGATAGGATGGGTGCTTCAAGCAACACTCGTGTCCACCAAATTACCAACCACTCTAACTCTATCCAGAGCAACAGTGGTAGGTCATTGAAACACAACCCCGAATTTATCAGACATCTGTAATGATCAAATTCCAACTATGTTGCAAAGCGGGTATCTGATATATTAACTAAGACTCAAAAGCAAAATCATCGCAAATGAGCTCAAAGGGCTAAATAATCATTACTTAAAAATATGAATCGTTTTCAAACTGAGTCTAAATTTGGTGTTTTAAATTCCACAGGACTTAAACCAAAACAAAGCATTTTGAAAGCATGGAGACACAAGACTGAAACAGTCCAAGCATCCTCAAGTCTTACTTCTCAGTCAGGGTCATTAAATCGTATTAGATGTAATAGACGTCTGTATTTTGGTCACCAAAACCATGATTCATGTGTTGTAATGAATGTTCAGACTTTGTTGAATGAACCATCTGATGAACTTAACATTTTAAATTCTCTGAATCTGTCAGCATACAAGGAACCCGAGATAACTGGGGTGCCTAAATCCTGTGCTTAACTCTGTTTTACAGGTTATCCCAGCATGTGTTTGGTATTTAGATTCTGGTTGTTCCAGACATATGACTGGTGATAAATCAATGTTGACAAACTATGTCAACAAGTTCCTAGGTACTGTTCGCTTTGGTAATGATGACCTTGCAATAATCGAAGGATATGGAGATTTTGTATTCAACGGTGTAACTATCAATCGCGTGTCCTATGTTCGAGGTCTTGGATGATGTCTCTTTAGTGTTAGCCAATTCTGCGACAGTGATCTTCGCGTGATCTTTGAAAGATCTAGGTGCTGTGTCCAAACCATGGAGGGCGACAATCTACTCGAAGGAAAACGTAAATTCACTCTCTATTCTCTAGCCATGAAAAACATGTCTTCAAATTCTCAACCCCTCTGCCTGGTTTCAAAGGCTTCCTCTGAAACCTGATAGCTGTAGCATCACCGGATGTCGCACCTACACTCTCAAAACCTCAACAAATTAGTTTCAAATAATCTTGTTGATGGTATTCCACTCATTTCATTCGACTCCACACACGTTTGCCCTTCCTGCGCTACGGGAAAGATTCATAAATCCTCCCACAAAGTCAAAAACTGAATATAACACCACCAGTCCACTGGATATGCTACATATGGATCTTTGTGGACCAATGCATGTTTCCAGTCTTGGTGGCCGGAAGTACATTCTGGTGATAGTTGATGATTATTCACGCTACAGTTGGGTCAGATTTCTGAAAAGTAAGACTGAAACTCCCAAAATAATCATTGATTTCTTGAAAAGGGTCCAACTATCCACCAATAAGATTGTTCGAATTCTCAGAACTGACAACGGCACCGAATTTCAGAATTCAAGGCTCAATTCATTCCTTGATCATGCCGGTATTACCCATCAAACCTCCGCCGCTCGCACTCCGCAATAAAACGGCGTTGTTGAAAGACGAAATCGTACTCTGGTTGAAACAGCAGGGAAAATTCTCATTTACTCCAAGCTTCCTCCATCCCTTTAGGCCGAAGCTGTCAACACCGCGTGCTTCACTCAAAATCGTTCCATCATCAATCGTCGTTTTGACAAAAATCCTTATGAAATTGTTTTTTATCGCCGACCCAATGTGAAGTATTTCACATCTTTGGTTGTGTTTGCTATGTTCTAAACGATGAGGACAACCTTGGGAAGTTTGATGTTCGTGGTGATAAAGCCATCTTCATTGGATATTCACAGGATCGTGTGGCGTACCGTGTCTATAACCGTCGTACTCGCATCATTAAAGAGAGCACGAATGTTAAGTTTGACGAGATGTCTGGAATGGTGCTTGCACATAATGGTTCTCGACCTGGTCTCAATCCTTCTACACCGGACTCTCCCTTTCGACATGTTCCACTTGCAACCTCGGATGACCTTGATGTGTTGTTTGAACCCATCATTCCTCCTACAATTCCAATTCCCGCGGTGGTTTCAGAACCTGTTCCCCCTGAATCAATCACAGTTGGTTCTTCTACTCCTGTTGCCGTGGGAGAATCTCCATCCGAAGAAAATAATTCATTTGACTTCCTTCTTCTGGATGACCTCGACACTAGAGTGTCCTCTACAAATAATGCTCCTGTTGTCAATTCTCATACCCCTGCAATTAAGACGTCTCCCCTTGAAACTGGTGAAGCCTCTCCCTCAAGAGAAATGAATGTTCCTGTGTCAGATGAAACTACTCCTCCTGTTCTTCCCATTGATCACAGTATAGAAGTACTCGCACCTCTGTGGGAAGAAAATACCACCTATCCTACTATCAATCCGGAACCAATTGGATCCTCATCCTCTTCATATGTTGATACCTCTCTTGAAAATGATACCAACCCTCTTCTTCTGCACACCGCTAAATGGACCATGGATCACCCAATCCATCAAATCATTGGTGATCCAGCTGCTCCTGTACGCACTCAGAACGCCTCTAACAATGAATGTCTCTTCTCTGCTTTTTTGAGCAAAATAGAACCCAAGACTGCTCATGAGGCTCTTCAGGATCCCGACTGGTCAATCGCTATTCAAGAGGAAATTCATCAATTTGACCGTCTTGAAGCATGTGAACTTGTTCCACGTCCATCTGGTAAAACAATCATTGACACTAAGCAGATATTCAATAATAAGAAGGATCCTCACGGCATTATCATTAGCAAAAAAGCACGTCTCTTCACCAAAGGATATAGACAACAAGAAGGGATTAACTACGATGAAACATTTACCCCTGTATCTCGCCTCGAAGCCATCCGTCTGTTCCTATCATATGCTGCTCACAAGCGATTTACAGTCTATTAAATGGACGTAAAAACTGCTTTCTTGAATGGCGTTCTTCAAGAAGAGGTCTATGTCGGTCAACCTGAAGGTTTTGTAGATTCCAAACGCCCCAATCACGTGTATCTCCTATCCAAGGCTCTTTATGGTCTAACACAGGCGCTCAGGGCATGGTATGAAACCCTGATGGCATTTCTTCTCAAGAACGGTTTCTCACGTGGAACCATAGAAACCACTCTATTCATCAGAAAACAGAATGAAAACATCTTGTTAATTCAAGTCTATGATGATGACATCATCTTCAGCTCCACTTCCCCCGCTCTATGCTATGAGTTTTCTGAACTCATGAAAAACAAGTTTGAAATGAGCATGCTCGAAGAACTTCACTTCTTTCTGGGATTAGAAGTTAAACAACTTCCAACGGGGATTTTCATCGGACAATCAAAATACATTTCTGATATGTTCAAAAAGTTTAACTTTCCTGAGATGAAAATCAGCCCCACCCTAATGTCAATCAACATTTCTTTACATGCTGACCTGGATGGTCAACGTTTTGATCAAACGCTCTATAGGAGACTAATTGGCTCATTGATGTATCTCACAGCTAGTAGACCCGACATCATGTTTGCTGTATGTCTTTGTGCCCGATTTCAATCCAACCCTAGGTAATCTCACTACAAGGCTGTAATGAGAATATTTAGCTATCTCAAAGGCACGACCAATCTTGGACTCTGGAATCCCTTTGGGACCGAATTCAACCTTACGGCATTTACGGATGCTGATCATGGTGGTGACCAAGTAAACCGGAAAAGTACCTCTGGTGGTCTCTAATTCCTAGGTCGTAAATTAGTCAGCTGGTCCTCCCGTAAGCAAAACTGCATATCTCTTTCCACAGCTTAGTCTGAGTACATTGCAACTGCAAGTTGTTGCTCCCAAGTGTTGTGGATGCAGACCCAACTTCTTGACTATGAATTCCAATTCCACAAAATCTCAATCTACTGCGACTCTCAGAGTGCCATTGCTATCACTAGCAATTCGGTTCACCACCTCGAACTAAACACATTGACATTCGCTACCACTTTATAAAGGATCATGTTGAGAAAGGCAATTTTGAATTATACTTTGTACCCACTAAAAGTCAACTAGCTGACTTACTTAAAAAACCTTAGATGAACCCACATTCAAAAATCTGGTTGGTGAAATTGGCATGGTTGACTTCTCTACCATCTAGAATCCGAGCAAGTGCCTAGGGAGAGTGATGGACTTGCCTAGGGGGAGTATCGTGTTTTCAAAATCTGATGCACCACATTTTGAGGGGGAGATGAGAACAATGGCTCTCACATAAATTACAGTGTGAGACCCGGTGTCATAATATGATTTTCAAAATCTAAACTGGCTTTTACACAAATAACAGTGTAAAACTCACATTTTCAAACATAACTCTCCTAAAACCTGCAACTGTCTAGGGGGAGTTAAGATTAAAATATCAGCAATGACGGAGGATGTGTCCTAGTGACTGCCTCAGGAGGATGTGTCTAAATGACTGCCCCAAACCAAATAGTCAGCAATGATAGAGGATGTGTCCCTGTGACTGCCTCAAGAGGGTGTGTCTAAATGACTGCCTCAAAATCACAGTCAGCAATGAAGGAGGATGTGTCCCTGTGACTGCCTCAAGAGGATGTGTCTAAATGATTGCCTCAAAATCACAGTCAAAAAATGACGGAGGATGTGTCCTTGTGACTGCCTCAAGAGGATGTGTCTAAATGACTGCCTCATGGTTCCCGGTCTCAAAAGTTCTAAAAAACTGAAAAAATTAAATTTTGAAAAATAATTAAAGTTTAAACTTTAACTTAATTATTTCACAGAATTTCTTAAAATTCTTAAGGTTTTCGAAGTGTACCAAAATCCCATTAAAATCCAAATCTGCTCTAAAAATTGAATGTTTTCGAGCATGTTCAAATTCTAAGTGGTTTTCGAGCGATGGTTCTTGAGCAAGCTTGACCGAAATTTAAAAAAAAATCAGCCATTAAGTGGCCATAAAAGGATAAAATTTCACTTTACTCCTATCACTTTCAAATCTTCTTTTTAAAATCAAAAGCCCACTTGCTCTCAAGGAGAACCACCATCAACATTGTTCATCGTTCCAAATTTTTCTCTCATTTGGTATTTTTCTCTAATTTGTGTGTTTATGTTTCAATCGGTTAGTCATCTAGGAACTTAACACCATCTGTAAACAACTAATTATGAAAGAAATACCATGTTTTGTATGTCTCTTTGCTTAATCTCTATTTTACTTTACAAAGGGGTTCGAACCCTAAAACTGAAACCGACATGATTATGCTTAAATACTGCAAAATTGTTAGTTGAAATAACTTAGGGTTCATAATATATGTTGATTAGAACATGTTTTAGTGTATTAATCACATTTAGATGCTTACCCCAATTTGATTGCAAAAAGGGGACGAAACTAGGGTTTTTAAATCAGCATGTAATGATCTGATGTTTAAACGTGTCCACATACTTAACTTGTTAGGATTGCTGTGTATTTAACCCATTAAAGTTGATTTTTACATGATATGTTGATTTTTCATTTATCTTCATAAGTGTTCAAACAGAGAGAGTGCTCGAAAAACTTCATGTTTTTCGAACGCTCGAAAATCTTAGCTGCTCAAAATAATTTAAGTGTGTAACATTGACTGAAAACCTTCTGTGAGTGCTCGAAAAACTACATACTCAAAAAAAAATTGTGCTCGAAAAACCTCCTGCCCAAAAAGGACCAACTGCTCGAAAACTTTTATGCTCGAAAACTTCACTTTGCTCGAAAACCATGCCTTGCTCGAAAAATTTCTCTGCTCAAAATTTTTCTAAGTGTTGGTGTTATTTTAAAAGGCTTTGATGAATTTTAATTGAAACAATTAAATGATTTTGTCACCTTTTTTCACAAAAACACCTTATGAATTGTGTTTTAACTAACCATGCTCATGACACAACAGCAATGTCGAATAATGCCTTTTTCAACGAAGATGTCCCTACTCCATGTGACTACTGGATTCCCATTTTACTAAACCTCCCAATGCGCAATGCATTCACTGAGTTCGGGCATGCTTCAGAACGTCAGCTTCTTTTGATGCGGGACACCATGACATACCACCCACCTGTTGACGATGCACCTTCTTACTTTTCCTTCCTAGCCTCTCAGAATCCTGATCGGAGAGTTTCATTCACCCTAGCCGACATGAGACGATTCTTAGGCATTCCAGCAAGAGCACAATATGATGAATTTCCCTCCGAAAATGAGATGCTAGCTGCCGTACAACAACTTAGATACGAAGGAGAGGTTACAAAGATAAGAGCTTTCAAAAAGCAACGCATGGCACAACGGTGGGCTGTGCTGTACACTTTCATAAACCGATGTTTCAATCCGATGCAGACTGGATCCGACCACATCACTATATTCTTGTTAAAAATCTTCTATGGAATCGCGTTCCTGCCAACTGCAGATTTTGGCCAAGTCATCTGGGATCGCATGATTGAAATTCACTCAACACCTCTCCTATCATATATTCAATTTTAGAGATTCTACGCCAACATACTTTCAGCCATAATCGATTCCAGCGATAAAACTCCCGAACCTATCCCTAGAGATCAGGTTAAACCACTAGTAGAGGAATGTATCTCGTTTATTCAAAAGAGAATAGGATTCAAGAATGTGCAAGCTCAACTCATACTGCTCATTTACTGAATCTTGGACCTCGTGACGATCTAAGAATTATTGAATATTTGAGAGAGATAGGAGCTCCTATGGATCCTCTACAACCCGGAGATCCTACCCCAGGAGCTGATAGGACACCTGGTGAGGGGTCTAGCAAGCGAGGGTCAAAGAAAAGAAAGTCTGAGGGGAAAAGAATTAAGGGTGAAAAAAGGCCTAAAAGACAAACTAAACCAAAGCAAGTAATCTCTGAACAACTCCAGAAGGTTCTTCATGATATTGATCAGAGTGATAAGGATGGAAATGAGGATGTGGTTGAAAAATCAAGAGAGGATGTTCGGACCGGGAGTGAGACAGGGGCAAAAAGAAAACGTTAGCCCTCCCCAAACACTAGGAAGCCACTCAGATGCACAAACATCTGGTTCATATGAGTTAGAATCGGTGATTGTAGATGAGATTCACCAAAAATAATTTGAAAATGTGTCTAGTGCTCGTAGGAATTTGGTGCAGTCCTATACCGAATGTTCAGTGTCTATAGCTTAGACTGCAACAACAAGCGTAGAGACATGCAAATCTCCAGAAATTGCTTCTCTAAGATCGCTTGGAAACCCTGTTTCAACAGGCCTTACTGCTCAGCTTTCAAGCTCAACAGTGATGACAACTGAGTTTCATCAAGAATCTCAGGATGTTTTCACTAACATTTCTATGCAAGGCTCCATCATATCCTCACCAATAATCACAACACAACCATCACCACCTCGGTTTACATCAACACCACCTGATCTTAATGCTTCACCACCACCACTATCACCACCTATCATGACATCATCAAAAATCACTCAGTCGGTCACACATCAACCGAACCTCACTTATCTTCAACGGGAGAATGAATTTCATGCTCACCTTCTCTCAGTCAATCTTTCTGAGGGTGACTACATCAAAAAAGCTATTCTTAGTATTCTCAACTCTCTTCAACTCATCCCGAATTATCCTCCTGTACTTGAGCCGATTCTGTGTTGTGTTGATCAACCATCTTCCTCCCGGCGACATGATGACCCCGATGCCTGCGGCCAACATGATTTAATGACCCGTCCTAATCCATCTGGACGAATACATTATATTTGGTAACATCGCAAGGTATTTGACCTCTATATGATACATTTTACAAACATTGCATTCATTTTTTAAAAGACAAACTTTCATTACATCGAAAGTTGACAGGCAAGCATACCATTCCATAATATATCAAACTATCAATGACTTAATAATATTCTTGATGAACTCATCGACTCGAATGCAATGTCTTTTGAAATATGCCATGATTGACTCCTAGTAATATCTCTAAAATGAACAAATGCACAGCGGAAGATTTCTTTCATACCTGAGAATAAACATGCTTTCAAGTGTCAACCAAAAGGTTGGTGAGTTCATAGGTTTATCATAAAATAATAAAATTCATCATTTTGATAGACCACAAGATTTAAATTCTGCATGGTACAAATGGGCCCGAATCCTATACCCACCTGTAATGTACATGCGATATCTTTTAAATACAGTTCACCTTTCTCGTGTATGAAATCATCTTTCATAAATCTTAGTAACCGTACACATATCTCGTGTACAAAATATAATGCACATAACCTGTGTATAAAAATCATTCCCTCGATACATAACATTCACATTAATTGGTGGAAATTATCATGTCCATATAATTAAATGGTGGCAATTATCATGTCTACATAATTCAATGGTGGAAATTATCATGTCCACATAATTCAATGGTGGTAATTATCATGTCCACATAATTCAATGGTGGCAATTATCATGTCCACATAATTCATTCGAGGAATGTTTTGCTTGTGTCTATCTCGTTAAACATTTATAAAAGCAATTCATGTATTCTCAGTTCAAAATATATTTTTCAAAAGCATTTAATAGAGCAGTTATAAAAGTAGCGCATGTATTCTCAGTCCCAAAAATGTAAAGAGTAAAAGGGAATCAAATGAACTCACAGTACAATATTTTGTAGTAAAAATATGCATACTACTGAACTGAACAATGCAAGGTTGGCCTAGGATTCACGAACCTATATCATTTGTATATGTAAGAATCCGAAACTAATCATCCGGACGATGTCCATATTGATTACAAACGAGTTACAACAGTTGATAACATCGCGAGGTACTTGACCTCTATATGATACATTTTACAAACGTTGCATTTAAAAGGCAATCTATCATTACATCAAAAATTGATATGTTCGTCTAATATTTCACAATATCCGAATGACCTAATCTGTCGTTTACTTAATAATAGTCTTTAATGATCTTCAATGACTCGAATGCAACGTTCTTGTATCATGGCTTAAATGGTCCCAACTAGTATCCTTAATATGAGCTAATGCACAGCGGAAGACTTAATTCGTACCTAAGAATAACATGCTTTAAAATGTCAACATAAAGTTGGTGAGATATATAGGTTTGATGCTAGCAGCGTTATAACAATCCATGGACCACAAGATTTAAAGTTTATACATAATACACTCCTCGTGTATGAAAAGACGTTGAGCACTTGGTAACCATACTTAACTAAAAGCCACAGCAGCATACTCTTAAATAAACCCTACACCGTACCAAAGTGTAGTAACGAAATGAAGTACTGTGCAACCGTTAAATGCTGGTCGTCCAGCCCGGTTGGGGATGTCAGCCCGATAGATCTATCAACAGGATTCGCGTTTACGCTCCTCACGTAATTAGCAGTTACCAAGTATAAAGAGATATGCCATGGTACAACTCAACGTAGAATTTATTTTTGATCACTTGTGTCCATAATGTAAATCATTTATAAAAACAGCGCATGTATTCTCAGCCCAAAAATATTTAGAGTTTAAAAGGGACTATATACTCACCTAATGTATTTTGTAGTAAAAATACATATAACACCATTTGTAACTTATAAGGTTGGCCTTCGATTCACGAACCTAATTAATTATATATATTTATATATTGGTTAACATCTATTTAACAAATAAAGTCAATTTACAGTGTACCTCAATCCTAATGCTCGAGACTAAAATGTAAAAGTTAATAAAAATCGGTTTAACTTAGAATGATTTTCAAAAATTTTATGCATGATTAAATATAGTTAAATATCGTCAAAATTCATTTAGTAAATAATATAACTTATTTATTGTTAAATAAACTTTATTTAAAAAATACCAAAATGATAAATTACTAAATAATAATTTCATTAAAATAATACTTCTAATAAATATATTAATAATAATAATTTAACAGTTTTATTGATCAAATATAATAATTTGATAATTTTTAATAAAAATATTATTTGTTTTAATAATGATAATCATAATCATAATAATAATAATATTAATATTTCATTAAAAAAATAATACTTTTGTTAAAAATTATAACTTTTATGTTAATAATAATAAGAATTATAAGTTGACAATAATAATGATCAAATGGTAATTTAATAGTTTTTGGATTAAAATATTAAATGTTTTTAGATAATAATAATCATAATAATATTTTGATAATAATAAATAATAATAATAATCAAATAATAATAACGATTTTAACGACGACGTAAAAATAAAAATATTCATTTTTAAAAATTTGTACAGAAGTTTAATTGGCTATAACTTTAAATCCGTCCGTCGAATCCATTTGACATCTAAATGAAAAGTTTATAGTTTTTCGCCACCTTTCCAAAAACATATAATTCATATATCTTATCTTAACCGCAGGAGTAGCTAATTCAGATTCTATCCTAATGTATATTTTGACAAAAATAAGTAAATAAACATGCTTGATCCTAAATTCTCGAGCACTAGTCAGGGACACACTAAAAGTAAATAAAAATTAAGTTTAGAGTGCTCACGTATCAATATTGCGATTCAATATTGTAGGATAGATATATAAACACTCCGAAGACGATAAACACTAGTTGACTCACGAGCAAAACCCCCGATCCATACCCATAATTTCCATAGTTATATCCCATAATCTCCTTAATTCTATCCCACTCATGGCACCATTTTTGAAACATTTGGGCAGAACCCCGTCATAAAATTTTAGTATTAGTGATACTCCAAATTCTAGATTAATAATAATATTAATCTTAATCTTAATTTTAATAATAATAATAATAATAATAATAATAATAATAATAATAATAATAATAATAATAATAATAATAATAATAATAATAATAATGATATAATCTTGAAAATAAGATTGATACTACGTAGTGTGTTTGTAACTTAGAGGAAAAAAATATATATTAGTTTTATAGATATAGATAGGTACGAGAGAGAGAGGGATAGATGTCAAACAGATCAGAGTGCATTTGGAATTTATAGGCGAAAACTGGAAAACATAGCCCGCGACAGCTGTCTCCCACTTTTCATAAAGGATCCGATGTAATTTATCTATATTTTAATATATTTAATTTTAATAATTAATTAAATAATATATTATATTTATGTTAAGGGTAAAAATAAAATTTTTACAAAAATTACTTTTACCTTGTCACATGACTAAAGTCCCGGTTCCAGTTTTCCAAACAAAGTTTCGTATATCAAGAACATTAACACTTTACGTTCCGTGACTCGTACCTTTATCAAAAATTAGATTTAAATTTATGGAAAACTAACCCACTTAAAATGTATCATAATCTTTTGAGTGTTGTGGTCATTTACTTACATAAATTGTGATCTTGATATTTATCAAAACATATTTAAATCAAAACGCTTTTATATTTAGTTAAATACTATATGTAATTATTTTATAAAATACAAAATGTATATTTAATAAACACACTTTATTTAAATATTTATTTTTATTAAAATCCCGAACCATTATCATTTACCGTTTGACAAAAGGTTTCTAGAAAAATTCCGATTTTTAAGATATCGTTGAAACCTTTGTTTTATTAAAAAGACTCGTTAATAGTTTGACAAAACAGTTTCAAATACTTATAAAATTCTAATATCTTTTACTCTCGCCGATAAATATATTATTCTTATATCCAAACCTAAATATTACATATCTAATACTTTGTTATCGTTATCAAATAATAAATATATATCGTATACGCACATAAATGTTCGTGAATCATCAGGCTTGGTCAAAAGGGTAACTAATCATCCAAATATAGATTTCAGACTTTCTAGACTCAACATTAGGGTTTTTGCTTATCGTGTCGGAAACATATAGAGTTTAAGGTTTAAATTTGGTCGGAAATTTCCGGGTCGTTACAGTACCCACCCGTTAAAGAAATTTCGTCCTCGAAATTTGGTAGAGGTTGTCATAAATAACAATAGGAATGTTTTCATGTCGAATATGAAGTAATAATGAAGTTTTATCATTATTGAGAGATTTAGATAAAACGATTCGATCATGGAAAGCGCACGAGTGAAGCTTATCACAAAAGAGAGTGAAATGAGTAATATGGTATCGTTTTAACTGATGACGTGGTTATGATTGATTTCCGGAATTCACGAAATTTTAAAGAAAATCTTTTGTAATAAGATTTGGTTCTTCGGTGATTTAGGAAACAGGATCTCCTTGGATTTAATGCGGCAAATCTGTTGTGATTTCTTTGTCGGATATTTCACTTATAAAACTACCCCCTTGGTTCCCTTATTTTCATATCCCACATCTTCTACTCTTTCACCTATTTGATACGATTTATACCCTAGTTTCTATTTTGGAGCTTCATTATTTCATTTCCTCTTCCCGTCCTCAAGCCAAGCGAGCAATGGTTCGGAATTCGTAGGTATAAAATTTGGAATGAACATGACTAATGTTCTCAGAAAGAAATGGTAATGGCACGATTTTAATTTGTCAAATTACCAGAATATTCTGGAAAAGATCGAATTATCAAGAAATATTTTCTTGATATTTTTAGAATTTATATAGAATGTAAGAGCCGTGTAACATGTCACATGATGATAGTACTGTGAATCATCACATTCCATTAGAAACTTAACATGACTTACTGTAATATAATGAAGTTGATTAAGTTTCATTATATTATACTAATTCATGCATGTAACATCCCAAATATTTAAGGTATTATTTTATGTAAATTTTGTTGCCAAGAAATTAAATTGTAAAGGTTATTTTATGTTAAATAGATGAAGGTTAAGTTTATTGGTTAAGTTAAGAAGGACTAATGGTGCAAAGTTAAGATTAAGGACTTCCCTAACTATAGTTGTGGTGGGGAGGGTAGAAAGTGTCAATAGGCCAAAGTTATTTAATAAAAGAAGTTAAATTGCTGGAAATTAGTTAAAATTGCAAAAAAATTATACAGAACCTCCTGGTGAGTGTGTGTGTGTCGACTTGGGTAGAGGAGAAGGAGAAATCCATCATTTTGTGAAATTAAGAGCATGCAATTGAAGATTTGTGAAATCTAACACACCTTAATCACTCTAACAAGCTTCAATCTTCCATTTTCACTCTCTTGGTGCACAATTAGGGTTCTTAAACTCTAAAAGTCAAGGTATGAATTTTATGTTGATGTATTGCTTGTATTGTGTGTTAATGATGAGATTATGCTTAAGAAAGTTGCTATTTATTGAATTGTGCACATTTGAATGAGTTGGAATGGAATTGTTGATGATTTTAGAAGTAATTACATGTATGAACTTGCATTATAGATTTATGGCATGAATATGGTAAGATTGATGATGTTTTAGTTAAATTTCTAGTCATGCACACCAAGTGTTTGTTAAAATGTCTCAATGAGGTGATTATGTGTTCTAGCTAGAAATTATGATGAAGGATGTTCATATATGAACTATTGTTATAGTTGTAAGTTATAGAAATTGATAGTTTGATAATGTAATGGTGTTAGTAATGAAATTTGGATTGTATGCACATTTGTTAAATAATGAAAGGATTAAAGGAAAAGTTGCATATATTGCTAAAAGTGAAGAACTAGTAATTGTACTTGATTAAAGTGATGAATTTTGATGGGTAATAATCTTGTTTTAGAAAAGATGTGATCAAAGCTAGAATGTATGAATGTTGTGATTAGGGGGTAAAGTGTATGTGTAAGTAAGAATGATGTAATGATTCAAGAAAGTTGTGATTTTGATTTAGTTATGTGATTAATGGGATTAGCTCATGTATAGGTGCTAATCAAGGAAAAGAGGTTACAAGTGACCAAGGAAATTCAATTAAGCAAGGTGAGTTTATAGGGGGTAATATGGGTGGGTCAAGAGTGGCTTAGTGTTCTCGGATTGCATCCGTGCAAGAGAGTAACGACTAAGTGCACTAGTTATGTAGCTTAGATAGAACTATGGGGTTAGCTCAATAGTTGTATCTATGGTTGATGTTTAGCTTAGGCAAGGTTATTACATTGCTAGTAATCTTGCCTATGGTTCATGTTAGCTTAGACACTTTGGGTGTCTATGTATGAGATGATGATAGCTTAGGCATATTTAGTATGTCTATGGTTAGCTTAGACTTGATTACTAGGTTCGGCCTAGTAAGTCATGTCTATGGTATGAATAATCGGATCCGAAAGTATGCAAGCAACCTAAGGGTTGAAGGATAAGTGTTTGATTATGCCCAAATGATTTATGTTTTATGTTTTGTTGCCTTCCTATAACTCACTAAGTGTAAAAGCTTACCCCCATGATGTTTTATGTTTTAGGTGCTAAAGTTCATCGAGAAGGTAAGGAACCCGTGTGAAGAGCTTGAAGAGCATTGGCATTGTGTAAGTGGTATTGCAAGTCCCTTTTTGTAATCACGCTCTATAGTTACCGCTTACCAAACGCCAAGTATTTTGAAGTGTCAAGTTGTCATTGTTGAATTTGGGACCAAATGTTGGTTTTGATTCATGGAAACATATTTTATTGACTAAATGTTGTTTATGGATGGTTTAAGATATTAGAAACGGAATTTTTATGGTTGTGTATGAATTACGCTGTTTTGAAAGTGTTTGAAAAATGATGAAAAGTGCAAAATTGGTTTAAGTTAATTGTTGCAGGTCTGGCACCCGGACAAGTGTTATGTCGCGCCGCGGCAAAGGGCTCCGCGCCGCGGCAAACAACTAATGTTCAAAACAGAAATGGAGTTAACAAGGTTAAAAAGTTAAGTGTTATGTCGCGCCGCGACAAGGCAGGCCGCGCCGCGGCAATTGCCTTGTCCGGCCAGTGACTTAACTTTTCAAAAAAAAAAAAAAAATTTTACTCGAATCAAGGCGTTAAAAGTTGGTATCAGAGCTGTGGTTTAAGGGACTTGGATAACCCACGATAGGGATTATCTAGGCTTAAACCATTGTTGTGAAGGATAAGCGGTTTAGGACTTGCATAAGTGTTAAAGTCGTATAGTTGTGCCATGCTCCATAGGGTAGAGTCATTGACGAGACCCGTAGTATAATGATTGATCTATGAAAGGAGTTTGATACCCGTTAGCCATGATGTCATAGTGGACTTAATGTGTAATGAAATGGTGTAATAACAACAGGCCATTGTTATTACTTCATTTTAGTACACATGAACGTCTACTATAGTCATGGTGAATCGAGTTAGGAATTCTTTCGAATGGTTTGGTTTGTTGAATAATGGTGTTACCGGTATTTGAACTAATGGATTAATTGTGATTTTCAGTATGGCTATTGTATCACCAAACCGAGGTCAAGATGAGGATGATGAGTACGTCCGCACCCCATCCACGGAGTCTATAGAAGACTCTCACAATGAATCGGAAGAAGTTAACATGCCAAATGACATTTCGGGGCAAATAGGGCAAGCCTTGATACGTTATACCCCAACCTTGCTAGAAAAGATCAAGACGTTGATCAATGATCAACTAGATGAAAAGTTAAAGACTTTGGTTGCTAATAACCCTACCTTAAGAGGTGAAGGGGGAAGTGGGGTAAGGCAAGAAGAGGTAGAAGCCCCGAAAAGAAAGGATGATCGTTTTGAATATAAAAACTTTGCAAATTGCCATCCTCCCGAGTTTCATGGAAAGGTTGACCCTATTGTTAGTCAAAGATGGATTGATGAAATCGAGGAAACTTTCATGTTGTGCGGATGCCCCGAGCAATTAAAGGTAATTTATGCGGCTCATCAAATGAAGGGTAGTGGTTATGAGTGGTGGAATTTCATAGTTAAATCTCATGGGCGAGACGTGGCTACAAGTTTCTCATGGGACAAGTTCCGTGAAATGTTTATGACTCAATTTGCTCCACCCGCCGAGGTTAGTAGGTTGAAATCCGAGTTTATGAATATAGAGCATGGAAGTAAGTCGGTGACCGAGTTTAATGCCGAGTTTAATGACAAGTCTCGTTTTTGTCCGGACTTTGTGTCAAGTCCCAAGTTGATGATGGATCATTATCATGAAAAGTTGAATCCCGAAATAAGTGAGTTTATCGATAAGAGTACTTATAAGACTTTAGCCGAGATGATGAATCGAGCCCTTGTTAGAGAACATGAACTTAGGAAGAAGGCGGCGTTTAAACGAAAGTTAGATCAAGACTCTAAGGCGATGCAAAATGTTAGTCCGAAAAAGGGCAAGTTTGGTTCCGAATCCCCGCACAAGTCAAAAGGGGGTTTTGTGTCGGGTAAAAGTGGTGGGAAAGAAGCCAAGTTGTGTACTAGGTGTGGTAAGAATCATACGGGCGAATGTAAAGCGGGTACCACCGATTGTTACTCTTGCGGTAAGCCGGGACATAGGGCCGCTGAATGTCCTAAGAAAGGTAAGCAATGTTATTATTGTTTTGAGAAGGGTCATTTTCAAGCCGAATGTCCGGAATACAAGAAGGATTTGGCTAGTGGTAGTGTTAAGAAAGAGGTTAAGACGGAACCGAAGACTAGTGATAGCCGACCAAGGGCCCGAGCTCATCAGATTACCGCACTCGAAGCGAAGGAGTCCCAAAATGTGGTGTCAGGTACCTTTATTGTAAACTCTTTACCTGCGCATGTTTTGTTTGATTCCGGTGCTACGCGGTCGTTTGTATCATATTCTTTTTGTAAGCATTTTAATATGACCCCTAGTATGTTAGAACACCCACTAGAGGTTGAAATAGCGGATAATAAGACTGTGATGGTGTATAGTATCATTAAAGGGTGTGAAATTATTTTGGATGATGAAAAGTTTGTCATTGATTTAATACCCATGCATATGGGGGAATTTCAAGTAATTGTGGGTATGGATTGGCTAGAGGACAATGAAGGGATAATTTTATGTCGTAAGAAAATTGTGTTAGTTCAATCACCTAGTGGAAAGGTTATATGGATTTATGGGGAACGAGCTAGGCGTGCTATACCTATATGCACGTATGCTAAAGCTAAAAGATTTTTATCTCATGGGCGTTGTGCGTTTTTGGCACATGTTGTTGATAATTCGAAAAAGGTTGTTGAATTAGATGATGTACCAATTGTTAACGAGTTTCCGGACGTGTTTCCAAGTGAATTGCCCGGTGTACCTCCCGAGCGTGAGGTAGAGTTTAGAATAGATTTGATACCCGGGGCCATGCCAATTGCCAAAGCTCCATATCGATTAGCCCCGTCGGAAATGAGAGAAATGATGACTCAATTGCAAGATTTGATAGATAAAGGTTTTATACGCCCTAGTAGTTCACCTTGGGGAGCTCCGGTTTTATTTGTGAAAAAGAAAGATGGGACTATGAGAATGTGCATTGATTATAGAGAATTGAACAAGGTCACTATTAAGAATAAGTATCCGTTGCCGAGGATAGACGATTTGTTTGATCAATTACAAGGTGCAAGTTTCTTTTCAAAGATAGATTTAAGGTCGGGTTACCATCAATTGAAAGTGAGGGAAGAAGATGTCCCTAAAATAGCTTTTCGAACAAGGTATGGTCATTACGAGTTTGTGGTTATGCCGTTTGGGTTAACGAATGCACCGGCCGCGTTTATGGATTTGATGAATAGAGTTTGTCGGCCTATGCTTGATAGGTTTGTGATTGTATTTATTGATGATATTTTGGTATATTCTAAGAGTGAAGAGGAGCATGCGGTACATTTGAGACAAGTATTAGAGACTCTAAGAAGAGAAAGATTGTTTGCTAAGTTCTCTAAGTGTGAGTTTTGGCTTCGTGAAGTTCAATTTTTGGGTCATGTCATTAATAGGAAGGGTATTTGTGTTGATCCGGTAAAGATAGAGGCAATTATGAGATGGGAACCACCTACGAATCCTACCGAAGTTAGGAGTTTTCTAGGTTTAGCGGGGTATTACCGACGGTTTATACAAGATTTCTCTAGAATAGCCACCCCACTCACCAAGTTGACTCGTAAAAGTGTGCCATGGAAATGGGAAGAAAAGCAAGAACAAGCGTTTCAACTCCTTAAAGAGAAACTTGTTCAAGCTCCTATATTGGTTTTACCGGAAGGGAATGAAAACATGACGGTTTATTGTGATGCTTCTAAGAAAGGCCTAGGGTGTGTATTGATGCAAAATGGAAAGGTCATAGCTTATGCTTCCCGACAATTGAAGGAACACGAGAAACGCTATCCTACACATGATTTAGAATTGACGGCCGTAGTTTTTGCTTTAAAGATTTGGCGTCATTATCTTTACGGTGTTAAGTTTTCCATTTATACCGATCATAAGAACTTAAAGTATTTATTTGATCAAAGGGATTTGAATGATAGGCAAAGAAGAGGTCTCGATTTGGTGAAAGATTATGATTGTGAGATTTTATATCACCCCGGAAAAGCGAACGTGGTGGCGGATGCTCTTAGTAGAAAGTCGAGTCATCAACCGATTAAGATAACAAGTTTGACTATGGTAATAGCACCTCAAATATTTGATGATATTCGTGTTGCACAAGGTGAAGCATTATCGCCCGAAAACGTGAGAAAAGAAAGGATCAAGGGGCAAGTTGACGATTTTGTGGTAGATTCTCGTGGTTTAAGACTTAGATATGGGAGAATTTGGGTACCTTTGCAAAGTAATGTTAGAAGTGAGCTCCTTGACTTAGCTCACAAGTCTAAGTATTCAATTCACCCCGGTGCTACGAAAATGTATAGAGATTTAAGGAAAGACTATTGGTGGCCGGGAATGAAGAGGGATATAGTTAAGTATGTGCACAAGTGTCTTACTTGTCTTCAAGTGAAAGCCGATCATCAAATGCCTTACGGTAAGATGCAACCTTTAGAGGTACCGGTTTGGAAATGGGAGCATATTACGATGGATTTGGTGACTAAGTTGCCTAAGACCCCTAGACAACACGATGCAATTTGGGTTATTGTTGATAGATTGACTAAGAGTGCATTATTTTTGGCAATAAGAGAAGCTTCGTCATCGGAAGCAATGTCTAAGTTATATATGAAAGAAGTTGTTGCAAGGCATGGAGTGCCGGTTTCCATAGTTTCGGATCGAGACACTCGATTTACATCTAGATATTGGAGAAAGTTTCAAGAGGAAATGGGTACTAAGTTACATATAAGTACCGCGTTTCACCCACAAACGGATGGTCAAAGTGAACGGACTATACAAACTCTTGAGGATATGTTAAGAGCATGTGTCATTGATTTTGGTGGAAGTTGGGATACTCATTTACCGTTAGTTGAATTTTCATACAACAATAGTTATCACTCTACGATTGGGATGGCACCATATGAAATGTTGTATGGAAGGAGGTGTAGAACCCCGATATGTTGGGGCGAAGTAGGTCAACGAGAATTAGGAAGCACGGAAATAGTACAACAAACCACCGAGATGATTGATCAAATTCGTGAAAGAATGAAGGCGGCACAAGATAGACAAAAGTCATATGTTGATAAGAGGAGAAAGCCGATAGAATTTCAAGTAGGTGATAAAGTGATGCTAAAAGTTTCTCCATGGAAAGGCATCATCCGTTTTAGAAAGAGGGGAAAATTGGGTCCAAGGTTCGTGGGACCATTTGAGATAGTGGCGAAAGTGGGGAAGGTAGCCTACCGTTTGGCTTTACCCGATGAATTAAGTAATATACATGACACGTTTCACGTGTCACAATTGAGAAAGTGTTTGGCGGATGATTCAACCTATGTTCCTTTGAATGAAATTGAGGTCGATAATAAGTTAAGATATGCGGAGAAGCCGATAAAGATTTTGGATCAAAAGGTTAAGCACTTGAGAAATAAGTCGGTTATATTGTTGAAGGTGTTATGGCAATTTAGAAAAGGTTCCGAATGTACATGGGAACCCGAAGAATGGCTCATGAAGTATTATCCGTCGTTGCATCAAGAATGGTTCGCGAGGACGCGAACGATCCAAGAGGGGGAGAGTTGTAACATCCCAAATATTTAAGGTATTATTTTATGTAAATTTTGTTGCCAAGAAATTAAATTGTAAAGGTTATTTTATGTTAAATAGATGAAGGTTAAGTTTATTGGTTAAGTTAAGAAGGACTAATGGTGCAAAGTTAAG
Organism: Rutidosis leptorrhynchoides; assembly: GCF_046630445.1. Classification (NCBI taxonomy): domain Eukaryota; kingdom Viridiplantae; phylum Streptophyta; class Magnoliopsida; order Asterales; family Asteraceae; genus Rutidosis; species Rutidosis leptorrhynchoides. The sequence goes on from NC_092337.1 coordinate 169,772,334, forward strand.
ATTAAGGACTTCCCTAACTATAGTTGTGGTGGGGAGGGTAGAAAGTGTCAATAGGCCAAATTTATTTAATAAAAGAAGTTAAATTACTGGAAATTAGTTAAAATTGCAAAAAAATTATACAGAACCTCCTGGTGAGTGTGTGTGTGTCGACTTGGGTAGAGGAGAAGGAGAAATCCATCATTTTGTGAAATTAAGAGCATGCAATTGAAGATTTGTGAAATCTAACACACCTTAATCACTCTAACAAGCTTCAATCTTCCATTTTCACTCTCTTGGTGCACAATTAGGGTTCTTAAACTCTAAAAGTCAAGGTATGAATTTTATGTTGATGTATTGCTTGTATTGTGTGTTAATGATGAGATTATGCTTAAGAAAGTTGCTATTTATTGAATTGTGCACATTTGAATGAGTTGGAATGGAATTGTTGATGATTTTAGAAGTAATTACATGTATGAACTTGCATTATAGATTTATGGCATGAATATGGTAAGATTGATGATGTTTTAGTTAAATTTCTAGTCATGCACACCAAGTGTTTGTTAAAATGTCTCAATGAGGTGATTATGTGTTCTAGCTAGAAATTATGATGAAGGATGTTCATATATGAACTATTGTTATAGTTGTAAGTTATAGAAATTGATAGTTTGATAATGTAATGGTGTTAGTAATGAAATTTGGATTGTATGCACATTTGTTAAATAATGAAAGGATTAAAGGAAAAGTTGCATATATTGCTAAAAGTGAAGAACTAGTAATTGTACTTGATTAAAGTGATGAATTTTGATGGGTAATAATCTTGTTTTAGAAAAGATGTGATCAAAGCTAGAATGTATGAATGTTGTGATTAGGGGGTAAAGTGTATGTGTAAGTAAGAATGATGTAATGATTCAAGAAAGTTGTGATTTTGATTTAGTTATGTGATTAATGGGATTAGCTCATGTATAGGTGCTAATCAAGGAAAAGAGGTTACAAGTGACCAAGGAAATTCAATTAAGCAAGGTGAGTTTATAGGGGGTAATATGGGTGGGTCAAGAGTGGCTTAGTGTTCTCGGATTGCATCCGTGCAAGAGAGTAACGACTAAGTGCACTAGTTATATAGCTTAGATAGAACTATGGGGTTAGCTCAATAGTTGTATCTATGGTTGATGTTTAGCTTAGGCAAGGTTATTACATTGCTAGTAATCTTGCCTATGGTTCATGTTAGCTTAGACACTTTGGGTGTCTATGTATGAGATGATGATAGCTTAGGCATATTTAGTATGTCTATGGTTAGCTTAGACTTGATTACTAGGTTCGGCCTAGTAAGTCATGTCTATGGTATGAATAATCGGATCCGAAAGTATGCAAGCAACCTAAGGGTTGAAGGATAAGTGTTTGATTATGCCCAAATGATTTATGTTTTATGTTTTGTTGCCTTCCTATAACTCACTAAGTGTAAAAGCTTACCCCCATGATGTTTTATGTTTTAGGTGCTAAAGTTCATCGAGAAGGTAAGGAACCCGTGTGAAGAGCTTGAAGAGCATTGGCATTGTGTAAGTGGTATTGCAAGTCCCTTTTTGTAATCACGCTCTATAGTTACCGCTTACCAAACGCCAAGTATTTTGAAGTGTCAAGTTGTCATTGTTGAATTTGGGACCAAATGTTGGTTTTGATTCATGGAAACATATTTTATTTACTAAATGTTGTTTATGGATGGTTTAAGATATTAGAAACGGAATTTTTATGGTTGTGTATGAATTACGCTGTTTTGAAAGTGTTTGAAAAATGATGAAAAGTGCAAAATTGGTTTAAGTTAATTGTTGCAGGTCTGGCACCCGGACAAGTGTTATGTCGCGCCGCGGCAAAGGGCTCCGCGCCGCGGCAAACAACTAATGTTCAAAACAGAAATGGAGTTAACAAGGTTAAAAAGTTAAGTGTTATGTCGCGCCGCGACAAGGCAGGCCGCGTCGCGGCAATTGCCTTGTCCGGCCAGTGACTTAACTTTTCAAAAAAAAAAAAAAATTTTTACTCGAATCAAGGCGTTAAAATGCATCAGTTCGCAACACTGCTTCTGAACATTCCTATTTTAAACTCGAAGGTTTCAGAATTTAGAAACTAACACAGTTTCTTTTATTTTATAACGCAGATATTACGGAGAGGTACATGATCACAGATAGGAATAGTTGTGAAAAAATCTCCAGAAATATGGAGAATATGTATAACGAAGATATGAAAATATCTTTTAATATCTGAGATAAGATGATGATGAAAAATATCATCCGGAAAGGTTTAGAATATCGAGTAGAGTTCTTACTAACGGTTTCAGCAGGTTCTGAATCGTTTGAATTCTTTGAAAGCAGATTCAGTTCTTGTGATTTTTCCACACCTTCCTTCATACTTTACTCAATCCGTTTTCCAGTTCCAAATCTCCTCTTTTTCTGAGCTTTACCAACACATGATACTTTATCGTCAACTTTTGACTGCTAAATTCGTTTACAGTTTTTGCTGCTTCATCAGCATTTTAAGAACTACTTCATAGTTCAGGGTGTTTTCAGAAACTTCACATTCAGAGTATGAATTTCTTAGGGATAAATGTTATAGATATAACTGGAAAAGTGCTACGAGATTTTAAATTTACTAATTGCGGATTCCGCCGAAGAGATAACGAGTTGCTGGTACATCTGCTGATGATGTTGTGAAATATAAAAGGTTCTCTGGTAACGATAGTGAAAGGACAAGGTTTAAATATCGAGGTTATAGTAGGAGTAGTCTCACTGAGAAGTCGAAGTGAAGCTGTGACAAAATTAGCTTCTTGAAAAGGAATTGTAGGATTGTTTTTGCTAATAAACGGCAAAGGATTAAACACGGTATGTGTTAAATTTTGAATTTGGGTTCGAGAGTTCTTCGGATGTATAACTGTATGCATAAATCTTTCTTTCGTAAACAAAGTGCGGCGGTTTCAACTTCTCGATCGAGGTGTTTTCAAGAATCATGAAAAGATTTGAACGAGGATTATAATTGTCAAGGTACAAATGAGGTTTAAAATGAAATCAAGTGGCAAACTTGAAGAACTGTTTAGTTTCATATGTTATAATCAATATTTTAATTCATTTTAATCGTCCAAAGTTAGCAGTCCAATAGTCCGATTGTCCAATGGTCCAATATATTCATATATATAAATTAAATATATAATATTCGAATTAATTAATACGTATCGTTACCCGTGTACCGGTCTCAGTGTCGATCACAACTCAAGGTATATATATATTTTGGAATCAACTCCGACCCTGTATAGCCAACTCCCACCTTCACATATAGAGTGTCTATGGTTGTTCCGAAATATATATATAGATGGGTCAATATGATAAGTCGAAACCTTGTATACGTGTCCCGTTATATAAAGTGCGTAAAATAAATAAATATATATCATGACCCATTATTCAACGTGTTGTCTCAGAATTAATCCGACGTATTGTTGCACATGTGTCCCGACAGTATGTACAGTGCAGAAATTAAAATTGTGAGAATGTAAATTGCGATAAATTAAATGTTAATCAGTTAGCTGGGAACAGTTAGCGTGTAATCCTATCACAATTTCAATTAATTAATTCGTTTGTTTCTAACACTTTTTATTTTTGTCCAATGTTTTCTTCGTTATGCCACTTGTTGGATTCTGATAGGTCAAAATCCAAATATGAAATTTGAATGAAAATGGTTATTCTGAGGTGAGCGGATGCGAATATCGGTGGTTGTAAGTAGGATAATAGATAATCGTTGAATCAGATTCGAAGAATGTACAGTGTAACTTATTAATGTGAATTCTAAATATTCCTCGGGTACTACCCACCTGTTAAAATATTTTCATCATTAACAGTTTGTACAAAAGAATTTTTAATTACAATCTTTATGAAAATATACTTGCATATATATTTTCATCGGATGTAATCATGGATTTAATGAGTCAATAAGATATTAAACTCATTTGATTTATCGTTAATACTAGATTACATAATCTCTAAAACATTAGAGATTACATAATCGCCAAGTCGAACGAAGATAAATGAGATAAAATGATACGTGAAGCGAAGATAATCGATGTAGAACGATATATAGAACGAAGATCATACTCGAAGTTCCGATGAGGTTTTTGAGGTATGTGATGTTGATATCCGAGATACAATTTGTGATGTTAAGATTTACGGTGTGGTTGTGGTTTGGGGGTGATAATAGTACTGTCGACGTTGATGATGATGGTACAGATTATGCTGCTGGTGCTGCTGCTGGTGCTTGTAACCTTCGTACCATATTTTCTAAAGCCACTACCCGAGCGCGAAGCTTGTTGACTTCTTCTATTATACCGGGATGATTGACGATTGAAACGAGCGGGTGAGTAAGATTAGAAATATGGGATAGTATATAATTGTGACGAGATACTCAGAAAAGAAAAGAGAAAATGGTTTCTCGAACAGGTTTGTCGGTAAGCGTTTCGGGTTCATTGCCAAAAGGACAATTTGATGAATGGAAAGAATCTTCGATATGAAATGATTTTTGGATGTCGGATAATATTCTAACTATATAGAATATCTATATATATGATACTAAAGATTTCGTAGACTTCATGGGAATTTACAGCATATGTCAGGTGTAGTGACCCGAACTTTTCCATGTTTATATATATTAATTGAGATTGATATTTACATGATTAAATGTTTCCAACATGTTAAGCAATCAAACTTTTTAAGACTTGATTAATTGAAATATGTTTCATATAGACAATTGACCACCCAAGTTGATCGGTGATTCACGAACGTTAAAACTTGTAAAAACTATATGATGACATATATATGGATATATATATATATAGTTAACATGATACTATGATAAGAAAACATATCATAAAGTATATTAACAATGAACTACATATGTAAAAACAAGACTACTAACTTAATGATTTTTAAACGAGACATATATGTAACGATTATCGTTGTAAAGACATTTAATGTATATATATCATATTAAGAGATATTCATACATGATAATATCATGATAATATAATAATTTAAAATCTCATTTGATATTATAAACATTGGGTTAACAACATTTAACAAGATCGTTAACATAAAGGTTTCAAAACAACACTTACATGTAACGACTAACGATGACTTAACGACTCAGTTAAAATGTATATACATGTAGTGTTTTAATATGTATTTATACACTTTTGAAAGACTTCAATACACTTATCAAAATACTTCTACTTAACAAAAATGCTTACAATTACATCCTCGTTCAGTTTCATCAACAATTCTACTCGTATGCACCCGTATTCGTACTCGTACAATACACAGCTTTTAGATGTATGTACTATTGGTATATACACTCCAATGATCAGCTCTTAGCAGCCCATGTGAGTCACCTAACACATGTGGGAACCATCATTTGGCAACTAGCATGAAATATCTCATAAAATTACAAAAATATGAGTAATCATTCATGACTTATTTACATGAAAACAAAATTACATATCCTTTATATCTAATCCATACACCAACGACCAAAAACACCTACAAACACTTTCATTCTTCAATTTTCTTCATCTAATTGATCTCTCTCAAGTTCTATCTTCAAGTTCTAAGTGTTCTTCATAAATTCCAAAAGTTCTAGTTTCATAAAATCAAGAATACTTTCAAGTTTGCTAGCTCACTTCCAATCTTGTAAGGTGATCATCCAACCTCAAGAAATCTTTGTTTCTTACAGTAGGTTATCATTCTAATACAAGGTAATAATCATATTCAAACTTTGGTTCAATTTCAATAACTATAACAATCTTATTTCAAGTGATGATCTTACTTGAACTTGTTTTCGTGTCATGATTCTGCTTCAAGAACTTCGAGCCATCCAAGGATCCATTGAAGCTAGATCCATTTTTCTCTTTTCCAGTAGGTTTATCCAAGGAAATTAAGGTAGTAATGATGTTCATAACATCATTCGATTCATACATATAAAGCTATCTTATTCGAAGGTTTAAACTTGTAATCACTAGAACATAGTTTAGTTAATTCTAAACTTGTTCGCAAACAAAAGTTAATCCTTCTAACTTGACTTTTAAAATCAACTAAACACATGTTCTATATCTATATGATATGCTAACTTAATGATTTAAAACCTGGAAACACGAAAAACACCGTAAAACCGGATTTACGCCGTCGTAGTAACACCGCGGGATGTTTTGGGTTAGTTAATTAAAAACTATGATAAACTTTGATTTAAAAGTTGTTATTCTGAGAAAATGATTTTTATTATGAACATGAAACTATATCCAAAAATTATGGTTAAACTCAAAGTGAAAGTATGTTTTCTAAAATGGTCATCTAGACGTCGTTCTTTCGACTGAAATGACTACCTTTACAAAAATGACTTGTAACTTATTTTTCCGACTATAAACCTATACTTTTTCTGTTTAGATTCATAAAATATAGTTCAATATGAAACCATAGCAATTTGATTCACTCAAAACGGATTTAAAATGAAGAAGTTATGGGTAAAACAAGATTGGATAATTTTTCTCATTTTAGCTACGTGAAAATTGGTAACAAATCTATTCCAACCATAACTTAATCAACTTGTATTGTATATTATGTAATCTTGAGATACCATAGACACGTATACAATGTTTCGACCTATCATGTCGACACATCTATATATATTTCGGAACAACCATAGACACTCTATATGTGAATGTTGGAGTTAGCTATACATGGTTGAGGTTGATTCAAAAATATATATAGTTTGAGTTGTGATCAATACTGAGATACGTATACACTGGGTCGTGGATTGATTCAAGATAATATTTATCGATTTATTTCTGTACATCTAACTGTGGACAACTAGTTATAGGTTACTAACGAGGACAACTGACTTAAAAAACTTAAAACATCAAAATATATTAAAAGTGTCGTAAATATATTTTGAACATACTTTAATATATATGTATATATTGTTATAGGTTCGTGAATCAACAGTGGCCAAGTCTTACTTCCCGACGAAGTAAAAATCTGTGAAAGTGAGTTATAGTCCCACTTTTAAAATCTAATATTTTTGGGATGAGAATACATGCAGGTTTTATAAATGATTTACAAAATAGACACAAGTACGTGAAACTACATTCTATGGTTGAATTATCGAAATCGAATATGCCCTTTTTATTAAGTCTGGTAATCTAAGAATTAGGGAACAGACACCCTAATTGACGCGAATCCTAAAGATAGATCTATTGGGCCTAACAAACCCCATCCAAAGTACCGGATGCTTTAGTACTTCGAAATTTATATCATATCCGAAGGGTGTCCCGGAATGATGGGGATATTCTTATATATGCATCTTGTTATTGTCGGTTACCAGGTGTTCACCATATGAATGATTTTTATCTCTATGTATGGGATGTGTATTGAAATATGAAATCTTGTGGTCTATTGTTACGATTTGATATATATAGGTTAAACCTATAACTCACCAACATTTTTGTTGACGTTTAAAGCATGTTTATTCTCAGGTGAATATTAAGAGCTTCCGCTGTTGCATACTAAAATAAGGACAAGATTTGGAGTCCATGTTTGTATGATATTGTGTAAAAACTGCATTCAAGAAACTGATTTCGATGTAACATATTTGTATTGTAAACCATTATGTAATGGTCGTGTGTAAACAGGATATTTTAGATTATCATTATTTGATAATCTACGTAAAGCTTTTTAAACCTTTATTTATAAAGGTTATGGTTTGTTTTAAAAATGTATGCAGTCTTTGAAAAACGTCTCATATAGAGGTCAAAACCTCGCAACGAAATCAATTAATATGGAACGTTTTTAATCAATAAGAACGGGACATTTCAGTTGGTATCAGAGCGTTGGTCTTAGAGAACCAGAAAATTTGCATTAGTGTGTCTTATCGAGTTTGTTAGGATGCATTAGTGAGTCTGGACTTCGACCGTGTTTTCTTTAAAAATGATTGCTTAACATTTTTGTTGGAAACTATATATTTTTAACATATGAATATTATGTGATATATTAATCTCTTAATGTGTTTGATATTATGTGATAGATGTCTACCTCTAGAACAAGTCCCATTGACTCACCTAATAATGATGAAGAGTCAAATGTAAATTGGAATGATTTGTGGACTGATTCACAAGTTCCCGAAGAGGAACCGGAAGAAGAGTCGGAACCGGAAGAAGAATCGGAACCGGAAGAAGAATCGGAACCGGATGAAGAAATAGAACCGGTGGGGGAAATAATAAAACGGTTAAGTAAAAGAAAATCCTCAACCAACCGACCAAAGTTAATTATGGTCAATGGTGTTTCCGCCAAGGAAGCAAAATATTGGGAGGATTACCAATTCTCCGATGAATCGGATTCCGACGAGAATTCCGATGATGTTATAGAAATTACCCCAACTGAATTTAAAAAGGCAAAAGAAAATAATAAGGGAAAGGGCATAAAAATAAAGAAATCTAATTCCAACCCCGATGAACTTTATATGTATCGTCAACCCCCGAAGTCCTTAAGTTGTAACAATGACCCGGGAACCTCTAAACCACCAGGTTTTTCTAAACCAATGTGGACAACGACGGCTCGTATTAGGGGAACATCATATATCCCTAGAAACTTGGCAAAATGAACCAAAACCGAAGAAGAAGAAACGAGCGAGTCGGAATAAGATAGTTGTATTCGTGTGGTGTAATATATGTAATATAGTGTTCCTATGCTTTATGATATATGTAAAAATTGCTTGTATTAATAAGTATTTTTTTATGAATCTAACTCTTGTCTATTTTACAGTTTAAAAACACAAAATGGATAGACAACCCAATATTTTAAGAGACCTACCCGGAGACATGATTGATGAAATCTTGTCTAGAGTCGGCCAGAATTCTTCGGCACAACTATTTAAGGCGAGATCAGTTTGTAAGACATTCGAAGAACGTTCCAAGAATGTCTTGGTTTATAAGAGACTTTCGTTTGAAAGATGGGGGATATCACATTGGGAAACCCATAAGTTACGATGTGTTTACTTTGACGCATATATTGCGGGGAACCCAAATGCTATTTTACGTAACGGGTTAAGAAATTATTTTGACTCAATATATCCGAATATTGGACTTCGTGATTTAGAAAAAGCGGCTAACATGCAACATAAAGAAGCATGTTATGCTTACGGATTAGTAATGTTCGCTTCTCACCAAAGTGAGAACAAGAACATCGGGCTACAACTATTAAACAAAACGTTTCCACAAGTGACGGAGTCGGTAATTGGGGTAAGAAATGAGGTTTTTAGATTATTACGGGAATGTTGGACATTACGTAACCCTCGTCCCTTTGATGACGTTACAACACGCTGTCTTATCAACGGCCATAACGGTTATGTTGCACAAGACCAAGGATGGGAAGTAGTCCTAGTAAAACCAGAATGCATGACTTGTTTCTGGACGTATGAATTACGTGTCTTTATTGCCTTTGCTGAACGACTTGTGTACTAGCTAGAATTGTCTTCACAACTATCTTGTATCAAAGTTATTGTGTGCTATATTTCATGCTTTATGTAAAATAAGCGGTATTGTAAGTTTGTAAAATATTGTATAAAAGTTTGAACGCGAAATATTATTATAATCAGTTTTTCATATAGAATTGTAGTAGTTGAATTGTATATTAGCTACTAAGTATGAACTTAACGGGTAGGTACTACCCGAATTTAAACTTATAAAACGCTAATATGAAGAAAAAGCTTTTATAAATGAGTTCATATTATGCTACGAAATACTATTAACTACTCTTAATATTCTGTATGATTAACTTGTTCCATTTAACTATTTTGAAGGAAATGGCACCGACTACTCGACACACCGTGAATATGAATGAAGAGGAATTCCGTACTTTTCTAGCTTCAAACATAGCCGCAGTACAGGCTGCGCTACATACCAACAATAACCTTGGATCTAGCAGTACAGGAAATCGTGTAGGATGCACCTACAAAGAATTCACTGCCTGCAAACCTTTGGAATTTGATGGAACCGAAGGACCGATCGGATTGAAACGGTGGACCGAGAAGGTTGAATTGGTGTTTGCCATAAGTAAGTGTACTGAAGAGGACAAAGTGAAGTACGCTACGCATACCTTCACAGGTTCTGCGTTAACATGGTGGAATACCTATCTAGAGCAAGTGGGACAAGATGATGCGTACGCACTACCGTGGTCAGCATTCAAGCACTTGATGAACGAGAAGTACCGTCCCAGAACCGAGGTCAATAAGCTCAAGACAGAACTTAGAGGGTTACGAACCCAAGGATTTGATATTACCACGTACGAAAGACGATTCACAGAATTGTGCCTATTGTGTCTGGGAGCATTCGAAGATGAGGAAGAGAAGATCGACGCGTTTGTGAAAGGATTACCGGAAAGAATCCAAGAAGATATAAGTTCACACGAGCCCGCCTCCATACAACAGGCATGTAGAATGGCTCACAAACTAGTGAACCAGATTGAAGAAAGAATTAAAGAACAGACTGCTGAAGAGGCCAATGTGAAGCAAGTCAAAAGAAAGTGGGAGGAAAACGGTGATAAGAATCACCAATACAACAACAATAGCAATTACAATAATAATCGCAACAATTATCCCAACAATCGCAACATCAATCGCAACTACAACAAACGGCCCAACAACAACAACAACAACAACAACAGCAACTACAACAATCATCCCAACAACAATAATAACCGCAACAACAACAACAATCAGAAGCAGCTATGCCAAAGGTGTGAAAAGAATCACTCGGGGTTCTGCACCAAATTTTGCAACAAGTGTAAAAGAAATGGTCATAGCGCGGCGAAGTGTGAGGTCTACGGACCAGGGGTTAATAGAACGAAAGGAACAAATGGTGTCGGAACGAGTAATGGCGGAGCAAGTAGTGTCGGAGCAAGTTATTCCAATGTAGTTTGTTATAAATGTGGAAAACCAGGCCACATTATTAGAAATTGCCCGAACCAGGAGAACACGAATGGACAAGGCCGTGGAAGAGTTTTCAATATTAATGCGGTAGAGGCACAGGAAGACCCGGAGCTTGTTACGGGTACGTTTCTTATTGACAATAAATCTGCTTACGTTTTATTTGATTCGGGTGCGGATAGAAGCTATATGAGTAGAGATTTTTGTGCTAAATTAAGTTGTCCATTGACGCCTTTGGATAGTAAATTTTTACTCGAATTAGCAAATGGTAAATTAATTTCAGCAGATAATATATGTCGGAATCGAGAAATTAAACTGGTTAGCGAAACATTTAAGATTGATTTGATACCAGTAGAGTTAGGGAGTTTTGATGTGATAATCGGTATGGACTGGTTGAAAGAAGTGAAAGCGGAGATCGTTTGTTACAAAAATGCAATTCGCATTATACGAGAAAAAGGAAAACCCTTAATGGTGTACGGAGAAAAGGGCAACACGAAGCTACATCTTATTAGTAATTTGAAGGCACAAAAACTAATAAGAAAAGGTTGCTATGCTGTTCTAGCACACGTCGAGAAAGTACAAACTGAAGAAAAGAGCATCAATGATGTTCCCATTGCAAAAGAATTTCCCGATGTATTTCCGAAAGAATTACCGGGATTACCCCCACATCGATCCGTTGAATTTCAAATAGATCTTGTACCAGGAGCTGCACCAATAGCTCGTGCTCCTTACAGACTCGCACCCAGCGAGATGAAAGAACTGCAAAGCCAATTACAAGAACTTTTAGAGCGTGGTTTCATTCGACCAAGCACATCACCGTGGGGAGCTCCTGTTTTGTTTGTCAAGAAGAAAGATGGTACATTCAGGTTGTGTATCGACTACCGAGAGTTGAACAAACTTACCATCAAGAACCGCTACCCACTACCGAGAATCGACGACTTATTTGATCAACTACAAGGCTCGTCTGTTTATTCAAAGATTGACTTACGTTCCGGGTATCATCAAATGCGGGTGAAAGAAGATGATATTCCAAAGACTGCTTTCAGAACACGTTACGGTCATTACGAGTTTATGGTCATGCCGTTTGGTTTAACTAATGCACCAGCTGTGTTCATGGACCTTATGAACCGAGTGTGTGGACCATACCTTGACAAGTTTGTCATTGTTTTAATTGATGACATACTTATTTACTCAAAGAATGACCAAGAACACGGTGAACATTTGAGAAAGGTGTTAGAAGTATTGAGGAAGGAAGAATTGTACGCTAAGTTTTCAAAGTGTGCATTTTGGTTGGAAGAAGTTCAATTCCTCGGTCACATAGTGAACAAAGAAGGTATTAAGGTGGATCCGGCAAAGATAGAAACTGTTGAAAAGTGGGAAACCCCGAAAACTCCGAAACACATACGCCAGTTTTTAGGACTAGCTGGTTACTACAGAAGGTTCATCCAAGACTTTTCCAGAATAGCAAAACCCTTGACTGCATTAACGCATAAAGGGAAGAAATTTGAATGGAATGATGAACAAGAGAAAGCGTTTCAGTTATTGAAGAAAAAGCTAACTACGGCACCTATATTGTCATTGCCTGAAGGGAATGATGATTTTGTGATTTATTGTGATGCATCAAAGCAAGGTCTCGGTTGTGTATTAATGCAACGAACGAAGGTGATTGCTTATGCGTCTAGACAATTGAAGATTCACGAACAAAATTATACGACGCATGATTTGGAATTAGGCGCGGTTGTTTTTGCATTAAAACTTGGAGGCACTACTTATATGGGGTCAAAAGTATTATATATACCGACCACAAAAGTCTTCGACACATATTTAATCAGAAACAACTGAATATGAGGCAGCGTAGGTGGATTGAATTATTGAATGATTACGACTTTGAGATTCGTTACCACCCGGGGAAGGCAAATGTGGTAGCCGATGCCTTGAGCAGGAAGGACAGAGAACCCATTCGAGTAAAATCTATGAATATAATGATTCATAATAACATTACTACTCAAATAAAGGAGGCGCAACAAGGAGTTTTAAAAGAGGGAAATTTAAAGGATGAAATACCCAAAGGATCGGAGAAGCATCTTAATATTCGGGAAGACGGAACCCGGTATAGGGCTGAAAGGATTTGGGTACCAAAATTTGGAGATATGAGAGAAATGGTACTTAGAGAAGCTCATAAAACAAGATACTCAATACATCCTGAAACGGGGAAGATGTACAAGGATCTCAAGAAACATTTTTGGTGGCCGGGTATGAAAGCCGATGTTGCTAAATACGTAGGAGAATGTTTGACGTGTTCTAAGGTCAAAGCTGAGCATCAGAAACCATCAGGTCTACTTCAACAACCCGAAATCCCGGAATGGAAATGGGAAAACATTACCATGGATTTCATCACTAAATTGCCAAGGACTGCAAGTGGTTTTGATACTATTTGGGTAATAGTTGATCGTCTCACCAAATCAGCACACTTCCTACCAATAAGAGAAGATGACAAGATGGAGAAGTTAGCACGACTGTATTTGAAGGAAGTCGTCTCCAGACATGGAATACCAATCTCTATTATCTCTGATAGGGATGGCAGATTTATTTCAAGATTCTGGCAGACATTACAGCAAGCATTAGGAACTCGTCTAGACATGAGTACTGCCTATCATCCACAAACTGATGGGCAGAGCGAAAGGACGATACAAATGCTTGAAGACATGCTACGAGCATGTGTTATTGATTTCGGAAACAGTTGGGATCGACATCTACCGTTAGCAGAATTTTCCTACAACAACAGCTACCATTCAAGCATTGAGATGGCGCCGTTTGAAGCACTTTATGGTAGAAAGTGCAGGTCTCCGATTTGTTGTAGTGAAGTGGGGGATAGACAGATTACGGGTCCGGAGATTATACAAGAAACTACCGAGAAGATCATCCAAATTCAACAACGGTTGAAAACCGCCCAAAGTCGACAAAAGAGCTACGCTGACATTAAAAGAAAAGATATAGAATTTGAAATTGGAGAGATGGTCATGCTTAAAGTTGCACCTTGGAAAGGCGTTGTTCGATTTGGTAAACGAGGGAAATTAAATCCAAGGTATATTGGACCATTCAAGATTATTGATCGTGTCGGACCAGTAGCTTACCGACTAGAGTTACCTCAACAACTCGCGGCTGTACATAACACTTTCCACGTCTCGAATTTAAAGAAATGTTTTGCTAAAGAAGATCTCACTCTTCCGTTAGATGAAATCCAAATCAACGAAAAACTTCAATTCATCGAAGAACCCGTCGAAATAATGGATCGTGAGGTTAAAAGACTTAAGCAAAACAAGATACCAATTGTTAAGGTTCGATGGAATGCTCGTAGAGGACCCGAGTTCACCTGGGAGCGTGAAGATCAGATGAAGAAGAAATACCCGCATCTATTTCCAGAAGATTCGTCAACACCTTCAACAGCTTAAAATTTCGGGACGAAATTTATTTAACGGGTAGGTACTGTAGTGACCCGAACTTTTCCATGTTTATATATATTAATTGAGATTGATATTTACATGATTAAATGTTTCCAACATGTTAAGCAATCAAACTTTTTAAGACTTGATTAATTGAAATATGTTTCATATAGACAATTGACCACCCAAGTTGATCGGTGATTCACGAACGTTAAAACTTGTAAAAACTATATGATGACATATATATGGATATATATATATATAGTTAACATGATACTATGATAATAAAACATATCATAAAGTATATTAACAATGAACTACATATGTAAAAACAAGACTACTAACTTAATGATTTTTAAACGAGACATATATGTAACGATTATCGTTGTAAAGACATTTAATGTATATATATCATATTAAGAGATATTCATACATGATAATATCATGATAATATAATAATTTAAAATCTCATTTGATATTATAAACATTGGGTTAACAACATTTAACAAGATCGTTAACATAAAGGTTTCAAAACAACACTTACATGTAACGACTAACGATGACTTAACGACTCAGTTAAAATGTATATACATGTAGTGTTTTAATATGTATTTATACACTTTTGAAAGACTTCAATACACTTATCAAAATACTTCTACTTAACAAAAATGCTTACAATTACATCCTCGTTCAGTTTCATCAACAATTCTACTCGTATGCACCCGTATTCGTACTCGTACAATACACAGCTTTTAGATGTATGTACTATTGGTATATACACTCCAATGATCAGCTCTTAGCAGCCCATGTGAGTCACCTAACACATGTGGGAACCATCATTTGGCAACTAGCATGAAATATCTCATAAAATTACAAAAATATGAGTAATCATTCATGACTTATTTACATGAAAACAAAATTACATATCCTTTATATCTAATCCATACACCAACGACCAAAAACACCTACAAACACTTTCATTCTTCAATTTTCTTCATCTAATTGATCTCTCTCAAGTTCTATCTTCAAGTTCTAAGTGTTCTTCATAAATTCCAAAAGTTCTAGTTTCATAAAATCAAGAATACTTTCAAGTTTGCTAGCTCACTTCCAATCTTGTAAGGTGATCATCCAACCTCAAGAAATCTTTGTTTCTTACAGTAGGTTATCATTCTAATACAAAGTAATAATCATATTCAAACTTTGGTTCAATTTCAATAACTATAACAATCTTATTTCAAGTGATGATCTTACTTGAACTTGTTTTCGTGTCATGATTCTGCTTCAAGAACTTCGAGCCATCCAAGGATCCATTGAAGCTAAATCCATTTTTCTCTTTTCCAGTAGGTTTATCCAAGGAAATTAAGGTAGTAATGATGTTCATAACATCATTCGATTCATACATATAAAGCTATCTTATTCGAAGGTTTAAACTTGTAATCACTAGAACATAGTTTAGTTAATTCTAAACTTGTTCGCAAACAAAAGTTAATCCTTCTAACTTGACTTTTAAAATCAACTAAACACATGTTCTATATCTATATGATATGCTAACTTAATGATTTAAAACCTGGAAACACGAAAAACACCGTAAAACCGGATTTACGCCGTCGTAGTAACACCGCGGGATGTTTTGGGTTAGTTAATTAAAAACTATGATAAACTTTGATTTAAAAGTTGTTATTCTGAGAAAATGATTTTTATTATGAACATGAAACTATATCCAAAAATTATGGTTAAACTCAAAGTGAAAGTATGTTTTCTAAAATGGTCATCTAGACGTCGTTCTTTCGACTGAAATGACTACCTTTACAAAAATGACTTGTAACTTATTTTTCCGACTATAAACCTATACTTTTTCTGTTTAGATTCATAAAATAGAGTTCAATATGAAACCATAGCAATTTGATTCACTCAAAACGGATTTAAAATGAAGAAGTTATGGGTAAAACAAGATTGGATAATTTTTCTCATTTTAGCTACGTGAAAATTGGTAACAAATCTATTCCAACCATAACTTAATCAACTTGTATTGTATATTATGTAATCTTGAGATACCATAGACACGTATACAATGTTTCGACCTATCATGTCGACACATCTATATATATTTCGGAACAACCATAGACACTCTATATGTGAATGTTGGAGTTAGCTATACAGGGTTGAGGTTGATTCCAAAATATATATAGTTTGAGTTGTGATCAATACTGAGATACGTATACACTGGGTCGTGGATTGATTCAAGATAATATTTATCGATTTATTTCTGTACATCTAACTGTGGACAACTAGTTATAGGTTACTAACGAGGACAACTGACTTAAAAAACTTAAAACATCAAAATATATTAAAAGTGTCGTAAATATATTTTGAACATACTTTAATATATATGTATATATTGTTATAGGTTCGTGAATCAACAGTGGCCAAGTCTTACTTCCCGACGAAGTAAAAATCTGTGAAAGTGAGTTATAGTCCCACTTTTAAAATCTAATATTTTTGGGATGAGAATACATGCAGGTTTTATAAATGATTTACAAAATAGACACAAGTACGTGAAACTACATTCTATGGTTGAATTATCGAAATCGAATATGCCCTTTTTATTAAGTCTGGTAATCTAAGAATTAGGGAACAGACACCCTAATTGACGCGAATCCTAAAGATATATCTATTGGGCCTAACAAACCCCATCCAAAGTACCGGATGCTTTAGTACTTCGAAATTTATATCATATCCGAAGGGTGTCCCGGAATGATGGGGATATTCTTATATATGCATCTTGTTATTGTCGGTTACCAGGTGTTCACCATATGAATGATTTTTATCTCTATGTATGGGATGTGTATTGAAATATGAAATCTTGTGGTCTATTGTTACGATTTGATATATATAGGTTAAACCTATAACTCACCAACATTTTTGTTGACGTTTAAAGCATGTTTATTCTCAGGTGAATATTAAGAGCTTCCGCTGTTGCATACTAAAATAAGGACAAGATTTGGAGTCCATGTTTGTATGATATTGTGTAAAAACTGCATTCAAGAAACTGATTTCGATGTAACATATTTGTATTGTAAACTATTATGTAATGGTCGTGTGTAAACAGGATATTTTAGATTATCATTATTTGATAATCTACGTAAAGCTTTTTAAACCTTTATTTATAAAGGTTATGGTTTGTTTTAAAAATGAATGCAGTCTTTGAAAAACGTCTCATATAGAGGTCAAAACCTCGCAACGAAATCAATTAATATGGAACGTTTTTAATCAATAAGAACGGGACATTTCATCAGGCAAGTCTAAGATACGCTAAGATATGAATTTATCAGATATGCTAAGATATGAATTTCGTCTATACACTATCGATGCACTAAATGCAGTAAGACGTGTCTAGACTTAAGAATGATAAGCAGGAAATTTTCCTAAGGATGATAAGCAGATAGTTTCCGACTAGAAATGATAAGCAAAACTTTTTGACATTCAGGCACGGTCGAAGTCCAGACTCACTAATGTATCCTAACAACTTACCAGTTAGACACACTAATGCAGACCTGGTTCGCTAAGACCAACGCTCTGATACCAACTGTAAGAATCCGAAACTAATCATCCGGACGATGTCCATATTGATTACAAACGAGTTACAGCAGTTGATAACATCGCGAGGTACTTGACCTCTATATGATACATTTTACAAACGTTGCATTTAAAAGGCAATCTATCATTACATCAAAAATTGATATGTTCGTCTAATATTTCACAATATCCAAATGACCTAATCTGTCGTTTACTTAATAATAGTCTTTAATGATCTTCAATGACTCGAATGTAACGTTCTTGTATCATGGCTTAAATGGTCCCAACTAGTATCCTTAATATGAGCTAATGCACAGCGGAAGACTTAATTCGTACCTGAGAATAACATGCTTTAAAATGTCAACATAAAGTTGGTGAGATATATAGGTTTGATGCTAGCAGCGTTATAACAATCCATGGACCACAAGATTTAAAGTTTATACATAATACACTCCTCGTGTATGAAAAGACGTTGAGCACTTGGTAACCATACTTAACTAAAAGCCACAGCAGCATACTCTTAAATAAACCCTACACCGTACCAAAGTGTAGTAACGAAACGAAGTACTGTGCAACCGTTAAATGCTGGTCGTCCAGCCCGGTTGGGGATGTCAGCCCGATAGATCTATCAACAGGATTCGTGTTTACGCTCCTCACGTAATTAGCCGTTACCAAGTATAAAGAGATATGCCATGGTACAACTCAACGTAGAATTTATTTTTGATCACTTGTGTCCATAACGTAAATCATTTATAAAAACAGCGCATGTATTCTCAGCCCAAAAATATTTAGAGTTTAAAAGGGACTATATACTCACCTAATGTATTTTGTAGTAAAAATACATATAACACCATTTGTAACTTATAAGGTTGGCCTTCGATTCACGAACCTAATTAATTATATATATTTATATATTGGTTAACATCTATTTAACAAATAAAGTCAATTTACAGTGTACCTCAATCCTAATGCTCGAGACTAAAATGTAAAAGTTAATAAAAATCGGTTTAACTTAGAATGATTTTCAAAAATTTTATGCATGATTAAATATAGTTAAATATCGTCAAAATTCATTTAGTAAATAATATAACTTATTTATTGTTAAATAAACTTTATTTAAAAAATACCAAAATGATAAATTACTAAATAATAATTTCATTAAAATAATACTTCTAATAAATATATTAATAATAATAATTTAACAGTTTTATTGATCAAATATAATAATTTGATAATTTTTAATAAAAATATTATTTGTTTTAATAATGATAATCATAATCATAATAATAATAATATTAATATTTCATTAAAAAAATAATACTTTTGTTAAAAATTATAACTTTTATGTTAATAATAATAAGAATTATAAGTTGACAATAATAATGATCAAATGGTAATTTAATAGTTTTTGGATTAAAATATTAAATGTTTTTAGATAATAATAATCATAATAATATTTTGATAATAATAAATAATAATAATAATCAAATAATAATAACGATTTTAACGACGACGTAAAAATAAAAATATTCATTTTTAAAAATTTGTACAGAAGTTTAATTGGCTATAACTTTAAATCCGTCCGTCGAATCCATTTGACATCTAAATGAAAAGTTTATAGTTTTTCGCCACCTTTCCAAAAACATATAATTCATATATCTTATCTTAACCGCAGGAGTAGCTAATTCAGATTCTATCCTAATGTATATTTTGACAAAAATAAGTAAATAAACATGCTTGATCCTAAATTCTCGAGCACTAGTCAGGGACACACTAAAAGTAAATAAAAATTAAGTTTAGAGTGCTCACGTATCAATATTGCGATTCAATATTGTAGGATAGATATATAAACACTCCGAAGACGATAAACACTAGTTGACTCACGAGCAAAACCCCCGATCCATACCCATAATTTCCATAGTTATATCCCATAATCTCCTTAATTCTATCCCACTCATGGCACCATTTTTGAAACATTTGGGCAGAACCCCGTCATAAAATTTTAGTATTAGTGATACTCCAAATTCTTGATTAATAATAATATTAATCTTAATCTTAATTTTAATAATAATAATAATAATAATAATAATAATAATAATAATAATAATAATAATAATAATAATAATAATAATAATAATAATAATAATAATAATAATAATAATAATAATAATAATAATAATAATAATAATAATGATATAATCTTGAAAATAAGATTGATACTACGTAGTGTGTTTGTAACTTAGAGGAAAAAAATATATATTAGTTTTATAGATATAGATAGGTACGAGAGAGAGAGGGATAGATGTCAAACAGATCAGAGTGCATTTGGAATTTATAGGCGAAAACTGGAAAACATAGCCCGCGACAGCTGTCTCCCACTTTTCATAAAGGATCCGATGTAATTTATTTATATTTTAATATATTTAATTTTAATAATTATTTAAATAATATATTATATTTATGTTAAGGGTAAAAATAAAATTTTTACAAAAATTACTTTTACCTTGTCACATGACTAAAGTCCCGGTTCCAGTTTTCCAAACAAAGTTTCGTATATCAAGAACATTAACACTTTACGTTCCGTGACTCGTACCTTTATCAAAAATTAGATTTAAATTTATGGAAAACTAACCCACTTAAAATGTATCATAATCTTTTGAGTGTTGTGGTCATTTACTTACATAAATTGTGGTCTTGATATTTATCAAAACATATTTAAATCAAAACGCTTTTATATTTAGTTAAATACTATATGTAATTATTTTATAAAATACAAAATGTATATTTAATAAACACACTTTATTTAAATATTTATTTTTATTAAAATCCCGAACCATTATCATTTACCGTTTGACAAAAGGTTTCTAGAAAAATTCCGATTTTTAAGATATCGTTGAAACCTTTGTTTTATTAAAAAGACTCGTTAATAGTTTGACAAAACAGTTTCAAATACTTATAAAATTCTAATATCTTTTACTCTCGCCGATAAATATATTATTCTTATATCCAAACCTAAATATTACATATCTAATACTTTGTTATCGTTATCAAATAATAAATATATATCGTATACGCACATAAATGTTCGTGAATCATCAGGCTTGGTCAAAAGGGTAACTAATCATCCAAATATAGATTTCAGACTTTCTAGACTCAACATTAGGGTTTTTGCTTATCGTGTCGGAAACATATAGAGTTTAAGGTTTAAATTTGGTCGGAAATTTCCGGGTCGTTACAGTATATATATATATATATATTAATACTTATAATTGTAATCGAACAAATATATTATTATTAGTGATGTAATTTATATATATAGTAGATTAATAAGTTTCATTATATGTATTTTTATTTTAAATATAGATATATTAATATAGTTAAGTTATGTGTATTAAATATATATTTATATATATAATCTTTATTTTTATGCCTATAACTTTAATAACGTCATTAAAACTTTTATTTTCATAATCGTAATTATTTTAATAATAATGATATAGATAATACTGATTACGATAATAATGATAGTTTTAGTAAAAATAATACTTTTAATAATAATGGTAATTTTTAATAGTTTTAATAGAAATTTCAGTAATCATACAGTATTACTAATATTAATGTTTAACTGATAAGTCTATTAATGATACTATGTAATATTAATAATAGTAATGATAATACTAATAATAATATCTATGTTAATGATAATAGTAATACTAATAATTATAAAAAGATACAAGTACTAATATTAATGAAAATAGTTTGTATTATTTTCATAATAATAATATTAATCTTAATCATAGTGATAGTAGTAATTCCTATATTAATAATACTAAAAATTCTAAAATTTTATTAAAAATACTTTTATTGATTTTTAATATAGATAACAATAATAATCATATCAATATTAATGAATATATAATAATAATAATTTTAATCATAATCATAATAATAATAATAATAATAATAATAATAAAAATAATAATACTGATTCTATTAATAACAACTAAGTTAACAATAATGATAATAATAACATTAAGTAATAAATACTAGTAATAACAATTAGAATAACAATAATAATAACAATAATAATAATAATAATAATAATAATAATAATAATAATAATAATAATAATAATAATAATAATAATAATATTAAGAAAACTACCTCATAAAAATCGGCCCCAAAAAATATAGTGACCCTGCCAGGGCTCGAACCCAATACCTACCGCTCACACATAAACACCCATGACCATTCAGCTATTTATGTTTTTCTGATATAATACCCTTTCAATTATTTATAACCCGTTATATTCCTGTTCTTCATCTTCTTCTTTTAACTTAAAAAAAAAAATCAACCAGAGAGATTTAAAATTGAGGTAACGAATTTTGTATTGTTTAAGACTTAAAAAAAATCAGTAAAGTATATAATTGTGTTCATGATTGACTAAAAATAAAAAAAATAAAAACAAAATATCGCTGCTCTTTCGAAAAAAAGAACTCATATAATGATTTTGATTTCTAGACACTTATAGGTTATAATTATAACATGAATTAGGTTCTAAATACTTCATATTAACTTTGAAAATTATCAATTGAGCTTGAAACATAAACACAAACTCAAATTTGATCAAAAAAAAATTGTTGACTTTTTAAATTTAAAACTTTGACTATCATATTCGTCTTTGATATTGCGAATTGAGACCTGTAAATTTGCAGATAAAATCACAACTTGATTTAAAACACTTCTGCATTTTTACATTTTGAAAAAGATTTGATTTTGAGCTGTTCATAAAAATGAATACGAACAGGGTATTCGTTTCTGTTTTCTCCCAAATTTATGTTTTTAATTCCCCAATTGCAGAAGTGGATAGCTGCATATAAAGATGGTAAACAAGTAATTGAAGCAGTAATCGATGGTTGTCGGTATTAAGGATTGATTTGGACGTGTAACGATTTACAGACATAATTTTTCAATCAAGAACAGAAAATTAAATTTTGATAGAGACGTGATACTGAAATTATTTGTAATGGGATTCGATTTTTGGCGTGTATCAAGATCCTAGACATGAAAAACAATTTATGGAAAATAAATATATAAGGAAGATAGAATATAAACAATCTTTACCATTTTTTTGTATAATTAGTATTAATAACTACTAAATAATAATAATAATAATAATTATATTAATAATATTAAAAATAATTAATAATAATATTACCAATAAAGGTAATAATAATTATAATTATAAAAATAATAATAACCATAATATTCAAAAATTTTACTACTAACTATAATAATGTTAATAAAATTATTAATGATAATAATGATAACAATAATATTAGTAATATTAATAATAGTATAATAAATTAAATGTATCAACTTTATATCTATATATTATCTATTGAAAATAATAATATATCTAATACTGATTTTAATAATAAAAATATTATTATTACTAATGGTACAAATAATATTGTTAGTTATAATAATATTAACAATAATAATAATATAACAATTTATACTTACCTAATTTCATATAGATATATATACTTTATATAATAATATTAATGATACATATATTAATATTAATATTAATAATAATAATAATAATAATAATAATAATAATAATAATAATAATAATAATAATAATAATAATAATAATAATAATAATAATAATAATAATAATAATAATAATAATGAAAGTATTGATAATAATATTAATATAGCAATTATACTTAGACTTATAACTAAATTTAATATGTTACAAATTTATTAATGATATCATATTAACCAATTATATAATGTATTGAATCCTTATTATTTATATATTACAATATATATAATATTACCTATGTATAGAATTCATATATATATTTACATTTTTATTTACACACAATTGTTCGTGAATCGTCGAAAATAGTCGAAGGGTAAATGAATAGTTCAAAATTTTTGAGACTCAACATTACAGACTTTGCTTATCGTGTCGGAAACATATAAAGATTAAGTTTAAATTTGGTCGGAAATTTCCGGGTCATCACAGTACCTACCCGTTAAAGAAATTTTGTCCCGAAATTTGATCGTGGTTGTCATGGCAAACAATAAAAATGTTTTCATGACGAATATGAGTTGACAAATAGAGTTTTGTCATCATTGAGTAATATAGATAAAACTATTCGAATTCACGAAGTGTACGAGTGAAGCTATCACAAAAGATTGAGATAAAGATTTAACTTTTGACGTAGTCACGGTGGATTTTCGGAATTCAAGGAATCTAAAGAAAATCTTTGTAATCTAAAAGATTTGATTCTTTGGAGAATAAGGAAATTAAGATCTCTATAATTAAATACGGTGATCCGCCTCGATTACTCTGTCTGATATTTCCATTATAAATTAAACTTTTTTCAGTTCCATTATTTTCACTATTCCTATACTTTCTTTCTTAGTTCATACATCCAAAAGATTGTGAAAATGCTTAATCCAGTTCTAATCCTTGATATTTTCCTAATTATCATTTCTGTCATCCTTCTTTTTAATCTTTCACCAGAAAAATCTGTTTACTTCTATTATTACCTTGGGGTGATACTATTCTTAATTCTACCGTGTCTTTATATTGATATTCGTATTAATATCCACGGTTTGTAACCTCCGTGTTGTTATTGGGCTTTATATTTTCTCTTATATTTTGGAGCTCTTTGCCTTTTTATTCTCTTCTCGAACTCTAGTAAAGTGAGTAATGGTCCAGAATTTGTAGGTATGAAGTTTCGTATGAACCTGACTAATGTTCTAAGAGAGAGATTGTAATAGCACGATTTTGATTGGTTAACTTACCAGAATTCAAGAGAAAAGATAGAACTATCAGAAAGATATATTCTTGATATGTTGGGAGATTAGATAGAACGTAAGAGTCATGTAACATGGCACATGATGACATTATGATCTGTGAATCATCACGTTCCATTTAGAAACTCAGCATGATTTACTGTAATATAATCACGTTGATCAAGTGTCATTATATTATACTAACTCATGCTTCAATTCCCAACACTACTTCAAAAACATTCATAATTTAAACTCGAAGGTTTACAGAATATAGAAACTAAACAGTTTCCTTTATGATGTAATACAGATAACGCGAAGAGATAAATGATTTCAGATAAGAATAGTTATGAAAATATCTTCAGAAATATAGAGGATATTTAAAATGAAAGATACGATAATATCTTATAATTCTACAATCAAAATGTGATGAAGAAATTCATTCACAATGATTTAGAACAATTACAGAACAAGGTATTCGCTAAAGGTTTCATCAGAAACAGAATCATCTGGATTCTTTATGTACAAGTTTAGTCCTTGTGATTTGTTCAGAGTCTCCTTCATAGTTTGCTCAATCCATTTTTCAGTTTCAAACTTTTTCTGAGCTTTGCCAACACACTATTCTTTATCATCAAACTTTTGACTGTTTCGGTTGTCTACAGTTTCTGCTGCTTCATTTAGCTTTTTCAAAGTTCAATGTATTGATTCGTAGGCTGGGTGCTTTTTTAGAATTTCAGAATTGAAGATCATAATTTTAGGAGATAGATGTTACATTTATACATATAACCGTTGATGTAGAAACGCTGCTAGATTCAAAATACTAATTGCTAATTCCCGGTAATTGGTATGGCTATTCTCGTTACAAGATGCCGACGAGTTCATGATAAGGCTTCAATAGATAAATATAGTGATTTGTCGGAGAGATTTAAGCCAAAGAGTAACGAGGTTGCTGGTACGTCTGCTGGTAATATGGTGGAATATAAAAGGTTCCCCGATAACAATAAAAGAGCACGCATATGTATCAAGGTTATAATAAAGTTGTTTCAAACGAAAATTCGAAGTTGACTTGCTGGAGCTGTGATAAAATTCGCTACTTTGAAAAGGAATTGCAATGTTATTTTTGATAATAATAATGCCAAAGGAGCTAGCACGGATACGTGTTAAACGTTTACTCAGTTTCTGAGGGTTTTCAGGAGCATAACTATATGCATCAATCTTTTCTTCCGTATATGAAGTGCGGTTGGTTCATCCTCTTGATTGAGGTTTTTCAAGAATCATGAAAAGTGTGAACGCAAACTGTAATCGTCAAGATACAAATGAGGTTTAAGATGAAATCAAGTGGCAAACTTGAAGAAATGTTTAGTTTCATATGTTATAATCATTATTTTAATTCATTTTAATTGTCCAATGTTATTAGTCCACAGTTAGTAGTCCACAATTATTAGTTCAACAATTCATATATAGTTTAATATATAATATGCGAATTAATTAATACGTGTCATGACCCGTTATATACATGTCTCAGACTCGATCACAACTCAAGGTATATATTATTTTAGAATCAACCTCAACCCTGTATAGAGAACTCGATCATTACTGCATATAGAGTGTCTATGGTTATTCCAAATAATATAAATAGATGATGTCAATATGATATGTCAAAACATTGTATACGTGTCCCGATATTTAAAGTACGTAAAATAAATAACAGAAATTAAATGACGATAAATAAATTGCGAGAATTAAAATTGCGATAAATAAATTACGATAAATAAAATGTAATAAGGAATTAACAGTTAGCTAGGAACAGTTAGCTAGGATTTTGTTAGCGTGGATTCTTAATAAAATTCCTCATAGTTAATTTGTCTGTTTCTATCAAATTTTATTTTGTCAAATGTTTTCTTCATTATGCCACTTGTTGGACTCTGATAGATCAAAATCCAAATATGAAATTGAATGAAAATAGTTATTCTGCGGTGAACGTATACGTATATCAGTGGTTGCAAGTAGGATAGTAAATGACTGTTGAATCAGCTTCGAAAAATGTACAGTATAACTTATTAATGTGAAATCTAAATATTCCTCGGGTGTTACCTACCCGTTAAAATATTTTCACCATTAACAGTTTGTACAAAAGAATTTTCAATTACAATCTTTATGAAGATATATATACATATATATTTTCTTCAGATGTAATCATGGATTTAATGAGTTAATATAATATTAATCTCATTTGATTTACCGCTAGAACTAGAATACATAATCTCTAAAACATTAGAGATTACATAATCGCCATGAAGAACGAAGATAATTGATGTAGAACGATACGTAGAATGATGATTATACTCGAGGTACAGAATGAGATGTTGAGGCATGGATTGTTGATGGTACTGGTGCTGTTATTGATGGTACTATTGGTACCGATGATGTTGCTGAAGCTGGTAAATTTTGCACCATATTCTCCAAATTGATTATTCGAACGCGAAGTTCATTGACTTCTTATATTATTCCGGGATGATTGTCGGTAGGAACGAGCGAATGAATAAGGTTTAGAATTTGAGATAGTATATAATCATGGCGAGATATTCGAGGAATGAGGGTGAAAATGGTGTTTCAGATTGGTTCGTCGGTAAGTGTTTCAGGTTCTTCGCCAAGAGGTGAATTCGGTTGGTGGAAGGGATCGCCTTCTTCGTGTCTCCATTGATTGAGAAGGCTACGAACCTATCAGATGAATTGGGGATGGCTGATTGGTTGATTCATTCTGGTGACGCTGCTTCTGGAGCTTAGGTGAACATCCATGTCGAAATAGCTGTCGGAATTCGAGGGACTTGAACTAGTTGTGAGTTCCATCAGGTACGGTTAGATAAAGGGTTTTTGATATGAAATAGTTTTCGGATATCGGATGATATTCTAATTACATAGAATACATGTCTATAGTACAGAAGATCCCGTAAATTACAGAGGGAATTAAGGAAACGTGTCAGATAAAGTCTACAGTAACAGATACGCTAAGATATGGATTAGCATATATTATAAGATATGAATTTGTCTATACACTATTCATGCAATCAATGCAGTAAGATATGTCTAGACTAAGAATGATAATCATGTAATTTTCTAAGGATGATAAGCAGATGATTTTCGACTAGAAATGATAAGCAAAACTTTTGACATGCAGACACGATCGAAGTCTAGACTCATTAATGCATCCTAACAACTACTAGTTAGACACACTAATGCAAGACCGGGTTCGCTAAGACCACCGCTCTGATACCAACTTTAATAACCCGTCCTAATCCATCTGGACGAATACATTACATTTGGTTACATCGCAAGGTATTTGACCTCTATATGATACATTTTACAAACATTGCATTCATTTTTTAAAAGACAAACTTTCATTACATTGAAAGTTGACAGGCATGTATACCATTCCATAATATATCAAACTATCAATGACTTAATAATATTCTTGATGAACTCAACGACTCGAATGCAACGTCTTTTGAAATATGCCATGAATGGCTCCAAGTAATATCTCTAAAATGAACAAATGCATAGCAGAAGATTTCTTTCATACCTGAGAATAAACATGCTTTCAAGTGTCAACCAAAAGGTAGGTGAGTTCATAGATTTATCATAAAATAATAAAATTCATCATTTTGATAGACCACAAGATTTAAATGCTGCATGGTACAAATGGGCCCGAATCCTATACCCACCTGTAATGTACATGCGATATCTTTTAAATACAATACACCTTTCTCGTCTATGAAATCATCTTTCATAAATCTTAGTAACCGTACACATATCTCGTGTACAAAATATAATACACATAACCTGTGTATAAAAATCATTCTCTCGATACATAACATTCACATCAATTGGTGGCAATTATCATGTTCATATAATTCAATGGTGGCAATTATCATGTCCACATAATTCAATGGTGGCAATTATCATGTCCACATAATTCAATGGTGTCAATTATCATGTCCACATAATTCAATGTGGCAATTATCATATCCACATAATTCATTCGAGGAATGTTTTGCTTGTGTCTATCTCGTCAAATATTTATAAAAGCAATTCATGTATTCTCAGTTCAAAATATATTTTTCAAAAGCATTTAATAGAGCAGTTATAAAAGCAGCGCATGTATTCTCAGTCCCAAAAATGTATAGAGTAAAAGGGAATCAAATGAACTCATAGTACGATATTTTGTAGTAAAAATATGCATACTACTGAACTGAACAATACAAGGTTGGCCTAGGATTCATGAACCTATATCATTTGTATATATATTAATACACATAATTGTAATCGAACAAATATATTATTATTAGTGATTTAATTTATATATATAGTAGATTAATAAGTTTCATTATATACATTTTTATTTTAAATATAGATATATTAATATAGTTAAGTTATGTGTATTAAATATATATTTATATATATAATCTTTATTTTTATGCCTATAACTTTAATAACATCATTAAAACTTTTATTTTCATAATCATAATTATTTTAATAATAATGATATAGATAATACTGATAACGATAATAATGATAGTTTTAGTAAAAATAATACTTTTAATAATAATGGTAATTTTTAATAGTTTTAATAGAAATTTCAGTAATCATACAGTATTACTAATATTAATGTTTAACTGATAAGTCTATTAATGATACTATGTAATATTAATAATAGTAATGATAATACAAATAATAATATCTATGTTAATGATAATAGTAATACTAATAATTATAAAAAGATAAAAGTACTAATATTAATGAAAATAGTTTGTATTATTTTCATAATAATAATATTAATCTTAATCATAGTGATAGTAGTAATTCCTATATTAATAATATTAAAAATTCTAAAATTTTATTAAAAATACTTTTATTGATTTTTAATATAGATAACAATAATAATCATATCAATATTAATGAATATATAATAATTTTAATTTTAATCATAATCATAATAATAATAATAATAATATTAATATTAATAATAATAATAATAATAATAATAATAATAATAATAATAATAATAATAATAATAATAATAATAATAATAATAATAATAATACTCATTCTATTAATAATAACTAAGTTAACAATAATGATAATAATAACATTAAGTAATAAATACTAGTAATAACAATTAGAATAACAATAATAATAATATTAAGAAAACTACCTCATAAAAATCGACCCAAAAAATATAGGGACCCTGCCAAGGCTTGAACCCAAGACCTCCTGCTCACACATAAACACTCATGACCATTCAGCTATTTATGTTTTTCTGATATAATACCCTTTTAATTATTTATAACCCGTTATATTCATGTTCTTCATCTTCTTCTTTTAACTTTTAAAAAAAAATCAACCAGGGAGATTTAAAATCGAGGTAATGAATTTTGTATTGTTTAAGACTTATAAACAATCAGTAAATTATATAATTATGTTCATGATTGACTAAAAATAAAAAAAATAAAAACAAAATATCGCTGCTGTTTCGAAAAAAAAAAAAAGAACTCATATAATGATTTTGATTTCTAGACACTTATAGGTTATAATTATAACAT
Organism: Rutidosis leptorrhynchoides; assembly: GCF_046630445.1. NCBI lineage: Eukaryota > Viridiplantae > Streptophyta > Magnoliopsida > Asterales > Asteraceae > Rutidosis > Rutidosis leptorrhynchoides. Next base: position 169,802,746 of record NC_092337.1, read on the forward strand.
GAATTAGGTTCTAAATACTTCATATAAACTTTGAAAATTATCAATTGAGCTTGAAACATAAACACAAACTCAAATTTGATCAAAAAAAAATTGTTGACTTTTTAAATTTAAAACTTTGACTATCAAATTCGTCTTTGATATTGCGAATTGAGACCTGTAAATTTGCAGATAGAATCACAACTTGATTTAAAACACTTTTGCATTTTTACATTTTGAAAAAGATTTGATTTTGAGATGTTGATAAAAATGAATACGAATAGGGTATTCATTTCTGTTTTCTCCCAAATTTATGTTTTTAATTCCCCAATTGCAGAAGTGGATAGCTGCATATAAAGATGGTAAATAAGTAATTGAAGCAGTAATCGATGGTTTTCGGTATTAAGGATTGATTTGGACGTGTAACGATTTACAGACATAATTTTTCAATCAAGAACAGAAAATTAAAATTTGATAGAGACATGATACTGAAATTATTTGTAATGGGATTCGATTTTTGGCGTGTATCAAGATCCTAGACAGGAAAAACAATTTATGGAAAATAAATATATAAGGCAGATAGAATATAAACAATCTGTACCATTTTTATGTATATAATTAGTATTAATAACTACTAAATAATAAAAATAATAATTATATTAATAATACTAAAAATAATTAATAATAATATTACCAACAAAGGTAATAATAATTATAATTATAAAAATAATAATAACCATAATATTCAAAAATTTTACTACTAACTATAATAATGTAAATAAAATTATTAATGATAATAATGATAACAATAATATTAGTAATATTAATAATAGTATAATAAATTAAATGTATCAACTTTATATCTATATATTATCTATTGAATATAATAATATATCTAATACTAATTTTAATAATAAAAATATTATTATTACTAATGGTACAAATAATATTGTTAGTTATAATAATATTAACAATAATAATAATATAACAATTTATACTTACCTAATTTCATATAGATATATATACTTTATATAATAATATTAATGATACATATATTAATATTAATATTAATAATAAAAATAATGAAAGTATTGATAATAATATTAATATAACAATTATACTTAGACTTATAACTAAATTTAATATGTTACAAATTTATTAATGATATCATATTCACCAATTATATAATGTATTGAATCCTTATTATTTATATATTACAATATATATAATATTACCTATGTATAGAATTCATATATATATTTACATTTTTATTTACACACAATTGTTCGTGAATCGTCGGAAATAGTCGAAGGGTAAATGAATAGTTCAAAATTTTTGAGACTCAACATTACAGACTTTGCTTATCGTTTCGAAAACATATAAAGATTAAGTTTAAATTTGGTCAGAAATTTCCGGGTCGTCACACATGAGGGGGAGAATAACGGAGGAAGATCTACAGTGCATATCACTCAAAGCCTCAGTTAATCACAAAATCAACCTAGCTCTTCCAGAAAAGGGAATGAAATTGTCGATGACTCTGACGTGCCTGAAGGGATGGTCGAAGAGGTTGAATACACAGTAAAAAGAAGATGATGTTGCCACCGAAGGACATGATGTAATCACAATAAACTCTGATGATGAGGATGACTTTAATGAAATTATATTTGTTGATATCAAGGAAGAAGAAAAAGAAGAAACCGAAACCGATATATCTGAAGCAGTGTTTACCTCGGCTAAAACCACTCTTGCTATGGTGGTATACACTAACCATGAAATTGAATCAATCACCCTACCTTTCAAAACAATCATCACATCTGCACCACAGCTTATCATTCCCAAAACTAAGAAGAAGAAGAAGAGTACTTCAGAAACCTTAAACCTCAAACAATTCCGACTGTTGCCATTGAAGGATCATTTTCAAAAGAGAATTATGTGAACTTAGAAGCTCCTGACGAGGAAGAGCTCAATGAATTTGATCATTTTGTCACTCAAGAATACACCGGTGAACCCGCTCCAAGATTTCGCAAACCTACCGCTCAACCGATTCCTGAACAATCCATGTCATCTGATCCTCAACATGGAGAATTCAACAAACACAGAGCACTACCAATCAAAGTTGGTGAACCTCAATCTGAAGAGGTGCTACAGGGCTGTTGGTTGGAAGAGCAAGCGTACAGGATCTTCGTGAATGAAGATAAACCTAAAAACTTGCCAGTAGCTGAAATATTCAAGCCAATCGGGTGCTATGATTTTCTTAATGATAAGGACAAGTTGATAATGTACCGTTATCAAAGGCGGGTTTATAAAAACTGGGATGAGTTTGACATGGAGGACCAGAAAGAGTATCCGATTATTATCATAAACAGTGTGTTCTGCAGGTCATTCACAAGGAAAGTGTTTGCCCCATTTTTTAAAGTGATTCGTTCAAACGACCAAGAGTACACGTTCTCGGAGTATGATCTGATTGAACTCAAACCGGTTGATGTGTTATTCCTATACAATTGGTTGAGGGACAAAATAAGGAAGACTTAGGCTATCAAAACGGCAATCGAAAGGGTGAGAAGGTTTATGAAAGAAAGAATTAAACTTGCCTCTCAATATGATCTTCAGCTAGGTGTCGAATCAATTCGAAAGAAGATCCTGCTCTCCGCGCCAAATCAAACCATCGACACTCTGGATTTGTCTCCATTTAAGATTTGCTATTGCTTGGACAGCCCTGAAGAAGGCTTCATCTTTCGCAACAAAATTAAAAATTCCATATTCATTCGCAAATCCGAGCTGCCAAAATACTCTAATGGAACTCTCAAGTGCGCACTAAAGTTCTTCGACATCTGCAAACAAACAGAGAACATAGGGAACTACCAAAAGCTGATGACGAACGAGATGGTGAATCACATCAATGAAGGGTAAATGAATAGTCGAAGGGTAAATGAATAGTTCAAAATTTTTGAGACTCAACATTACAGACTTTGCTTATCGTTTCGAAAACATATAAAGATTAAGTTTAAATTTGGTCAGAAATTTTCGGGTCGGCACACATGAGGGGGAGAATAATGGAGGAAGATCTACAGTGCATATCACTCAAAGCCTCAGTCAATCACAAAATCAACCTAGCTCTTCCAGAAAAGGGAATGAAATTGTCGATGACTCTGACGTGCCTGAAGGGATGGTCGAAGAGGTTGAATACACAGTAAAAAGAAGATGATGTTGCCACCGAAGGACATGATGTAATCACAATAAACTCTGATGATGAGGATGACTTTAATGAAATTATATTTGTTGATATCAAGGAAGAAGAAGAAGAAGAAACCGAAACCGATATATCTGAAGAAGTGTTTACCTCGGCTAAAACCACTCTTGCTATGGTGGTATACACTAACCATGAAATTGAATCAATCACCCTACCTTTCAAAACAATCATCACATCTGCACCACAGCTTATCATTCCCAAAACTGAAGAAGAAGAAGAAGAAGAAGAAGAAGAAGAAGAAGAAGAAGAAGAAGAAGAAGAAGAAGAAGAAGAAGAAGAAGAAGAAGAAGAAGAAGAAGAAGAAGAAGAAGAAGAAGAAGAAGAAGAGTACTTCAGAAACCTTAAACCTCAAACAATTCCGACTGTTGCCATTGAAGGAGCATTTTCAAAAGAGAATTATGTGAACTTAGAAGCTCCTGACGAGGAAGAGCTCAATGAATTTGATCATTTTGTCACTCAAGAATACACCGGTGAACCCGCTCCAAGATTTCGCAAACCTACCGCTCAACCGATTCCTGAACAATCCACGTCATCTGATCCTCAACATGGAGAATTCAACAAACACAGAGCACTACCAATCAAAGTTGGTGAACCTCAATCTGAAGAGGTGCTACAGGGTTGTTGGTTGGAAGAGCAAGCGTACAGGATCTTTGTGAGTGAAGATAAACCTAAAAACTTGCCAGTAGCTAAAATATTCAAGCCAATCGGGTGCTATGATTTTCTTAATGATAAGGACAAGTTGATAATGTACCGTTATCAAAGGCGGGTTTATAAAAACTGGGATGAGTTTGACATGGAGGACCAGAAAGAGTATCCGATTATTATCATAAACAGTGTGTTCTGCAGGTCATTCACAAGGAAAGTGTTTGCCCCATTTTTTAAAATGATTCGTTCAAACGACCAAGAGTACACGTTCTCGGAGTATGATCTGATTGAACTTAAACCGGTTGATGTGTTATTCCTATACAATTGGTTGAGGGACAAAATAAGGAAGACTTAGGCTATCAAAACGGAAATCGAAAGGGTGAGAAGGTTTATGAAAGAAAGAATTAAACTTGCCTCTCAATATGATCTTCAGCTAGGTGTCGAATCAATTCGAAAGAAGATCCTGCTCTCCGCGCCAAATCAAACCATCGACACTCTGGATTTGTCTCCATTTAAGATTTGCTATTGCTTGGACAGCCCTGAAGAAGGCTTCATCTTTCGCAACAAAATTAAAAATTCCATATTCATTCGCAAATTCGAGCTGCCAAAATACTCTAATGGAACTCTCAAGTGCGCACTAAAGTTCTTCGACATCTGCAAACAAACAGAGAACATAGGGAACTACCAAAAGCTGATGACGAACGAGATGGTGAATCACATCAATGAACTTCTTGATTTCAGGCTGTACATGAGGCAGTTTGACACCAAGCTGGGAATTAACAGAAAGAAATACTACTTCACAGGTTCACAATACGTGCCCAAGTTCGTATACAACGTCACCAGTCTCAAGAGGTTCATCATTCCCAATCACTATGAAAGGAACTACACACCTGGAAGTGACTTGATCAAGGCGATGAAAGCTGATGAGGAAGCCAAGAAAAAGGCCTCAGAGGGTGCAAGTCAAAGCTGATGATTGGAAGGTGAAATTTTTTTAAAAACCGCACGCCAAGGGGGAGATTATTGACGTATGATTATATAATAGTTTAGTGACGCACGGTTTTAACATTTGTAATGTAATGTATTTACTCTTTATTACCATGGTAACTTATTAAGGCTTGTAACTTGGGAGGTTGTCATATATAAACAACCTCCCCACTCCTTTTGTAACTAGTTATCACATTTTACTCTTTCATATTATCTTGTTCTCTCTCAAGTTCATACTAACTAATACCACAAACCCACACAATCATCAAGTAACCGATCGGTATAGGCTTAATTGGGACTAACAACAGTCGAAACAGCTTTAGCCAGAATTAAAAACATTTGGACACGAGGAAGAAAAGGTCAAAGAGTTTGAGGTTGAGGAGCATGTGGTTGTAGAGTTACCAAATGATTCTGGTCAAGAGGTACAAAGGGAGAACAAAAGTGAAGTTCAGGACTCCCTTCAATCGAAAAAGGTAATGCTTATTATGATTTTTTTTCGAAGCGAAGTTGATGTTGTAACTAAGGTACGAGTGAAGGCTGGTCTGGAGGAGAACAGGCTTAAAGACTTATTCATTCAACTTATAGGGGTGCTTGTTGGTGATCAATGAGGCTCCTTTCGATTAATATTAATGGGTGTAAAAAATGGCGGAAAAGGGTATGGATCAATGAAATGTGTTTCTCAAATCACATTCAATTTCTTGTGATTCAGGAGTCTAAGATGCATCCGTTGGAGTTGTTTAGAATTAAATCTATGTTGGGTAATTATGTGTTCGATTATGCTTGTTGTTTATCAAGAGGCATATCTGGCGGTATTATTTCCATTTGGGATCCTAGTTATTTCATAAAAGATGATATTTGGTGTGACGATAATTTTCTTAGTTTGAAAGGAAAATGGGTCAATTCGGATGAGACGTTTACATAGTGAATGTCTAATGTCCTCACAAGGCGTTAGACAAGGCAAACTGTTGGAACCAATTGCGTAATTTCATTAATAATCATGTTGGGGAGATTGTTATTTTGGTGAGACGAATGAGGTTAGAGAAGAGAATGAAAGGTTTGGATCTACATTTAATCGTCTTGAAGCGTTGGTATTTAACGAATTCTTTAATGAAATGGGAATAAGATAGATTCACAGGATACATAATAAAGTGACTAAAATGAGTAGGATTGATTGGGTTCTTCTCTCGACCAATGTGGCTCATATTCATCTCGATTTGAAGCTAACTTCTATGCAACGGGGATGGTCAGATCACCTTCCACTTTTTCTTTTTATAGAAAAAGTCGATTATGGGTTAACTCCTTTCAGGTTTTTCAACGCTAAAGGAACCCCAATTTGAGTTGATTATGCAGTCATGGTCTGATTCAAATAAATCTATGTTATTGTTTCAACATAAGTTGAAAGTTATGAAAGCAAAAATAAAGATATGAATTAAGGATAAATGAGACAAGGAAAACGAAAGGAAGAAGGTTATTAAGGCAAGGATGCAAGTCATTGATGATATGATTGATGATAATAGCACAACCCAAATCAAAATTGAGGAGAAAAAAGATATATTCCAAGAGTTGAACGTGTTACAAACCGAAGAGGATTTGGATACTTTGCAAAAAGCAAGGATTAAATGGGATATAGAGGGGGATGAAAATTCAAAAATTTCACTCTTTTCAAACATAAACAATTAGCCAAGGATGATGGTTTGTGTAGTCACTGGTTTAATGTTAATCAAGATTCCTTTGGGAGTTGAGGTTGATAGTGCCATGTTAGACAAGGTGGTATCCGATGAGGAGATTCGTGAGGATATATAGGATTGTGGGAGTTTTAAAGCCCCGTGCAAGAATGATTTTTCGTTGGCGTTTGTCAAAGACTATTGGGATGTGATCAGGGCCGGTCCCTAGAATTTGAGTGCCCTGGACAAAACGAAAAAAAGGGCCCTTAGACCCTAATAAATAATATAAGCTAATTAAAAAAACGACAAATATATCAATCGTTAAAGATATTTTAAAGATTATTAATGTTACTTTATTCAATAAATGAAACACGCCAACTATACAGATACAACACAATTTACACTCCTTGATATTGATCTTCAATGCTCTGTCACAGCCTCTCTTTTATCCGTTGTCCACTTGATAAGTGATAAGTTAATGTGTTTTATCCCACATTGGTGAGGAATCAAACAAGAATACACTATAAATTAATAACTTGGGTCATGATAAATAAAGAACAAAAACTAAATTTATTCATTTGGGCTTAACTTATCTACACTTTTAAAAGTCTTGGGCAGTTGGGCTTGGTAATTTTTGTGACCAAAAAATAATATTGGGCCCCTAAAATTATTGGGCCCGGGGCGAATGTACACCTTGTACCGCCTCCGGGCCGGCCCTGGATGTGATCATAGGTGATTTATAAAATATTGTCTATTTCACAAGCTTTTAACACGTTTAGACTCCCAAATGGGGCAGCTTCAGCCTTCATTATGTTGATACCTAAAAATTCGAATCCAACATGTATTAAGAATCGCCGGCCAATTTCGTTAATAGGGTGTAACAAAGGTGTTGGATAAGGTCATTAGTAGAGAACAAACGGCTTTTACCAAAGGCTATCATATTCTTGATGGGCCGTTAATTCTTAATGACTATAACGACCTTACTTTGGGCCTAGTAGGTAATGACCTATTTACCCTTCTGTGTTATTAAAGTGATTTTAATAATTATGTGTTTTATAATTATTGTGTATGGAATTATGTGCGCTTTGTGACAAGGGTCACATAACATGTTTCCTTTTGTGAATTGGACTTAGAATGAATAAGTTATTAAAGATTTTGGGTTTCAGATAACTGGTAAATAATCGTGTGTTAGATGGGAGAGCTTACCTTCATGTGAAGAAACCTAAATTATAGATATATACACTGTACGTTCCATTTTTCTTATTATATCAAAATAGAAACCCTAAACACATCTTGCTCTTTAATTTCTTAAAATTAACAAGTTTAAATCAAAGCTAGAGATTGTGTGTATCAAACTCTCTATCATTTCAGCATCAAAACAAGGTAAGTTTCTTTGATTTTGAAGAATTAAAATGGGTTCTAAGTGGGTTTATCAAAGTGACCTTTTTGATGCTTGATTCTTGCTTGAATGTGTTTGTGATGCTTAATTGATGTTAGGAATAGATCATATATGTGTTATATAGTGTTCTTGGGTCTTTGGATTGATCAAAACTTGCAGAAATCGAGTTTTGGGTGCAAAAAACACGAAAACAGCGTACTGGAACTGATTTTCAGCACCCACACTTTTGACAGCTCAACCGTACATGTGACCACACTTTTGAGGGTCAACCACACGTGTGAGGACTCACTCGTACGAGTGATACCTCAGTCACACGTGTGAGCAGCAGGTCAGAATTGTGGAATTTTGTTTCGGTCATAACTTTCAAACCGTAACTCCGTTTTCGACGAATAAACTATCGTTGGAATCATCTTGAGGTCTAGTATCGAATGATAAGGTTTTATAACACTAAATCAAACTTTATGTTGGATGGAAAAAGCTAAAGTTGCTGTTATGCTGCTGTTCTTGCTCAACCGTGCGAGTAAGGCGCTCAACCGTGCGAGTACGGGTGAGGTGTTCAACCGTGCGTGTGAGCTACTAAATCATACAAGTGGACTTTAAAGTCACTCGTGAGTGTAGTCTGTCAGTCGTACAAGTGAGGATGCTCATCTGTACAAGTGAGCTGGTCAGTCGCACGAGTGATACCTCAGCCGTGCGAGTGACAGTGTTTGTATGTTTGGGTCAAGTGCAATTCTGACCCATTTACTATATTGGTTTGATATTAATACTAATGAGTAATGTGATTGAAAAGTATACTAACTAGTGAACTGATATTCTCAGGTGATAAGCGAAAAGGTGAAGGCTTAGTGATATAAGACAACTGAGTACTTGTGCTTTCAGGTGAGTGGGATTATCTTTATGGATGTGATTATACAGTGACAAGTATAGTGATCCATGCCATGCTTAATTAGACTGTGTAATGAGTCTGTGACCAGTGCAGTGACTATATGTGATTATGTCCGCACCCATGAACGTCGAGGTGTTTTGTGCGACGTAAGAGGTCGATTGTGTTTAACTCATGTGGGGTAATATGTAAGACCCTAAACCCAAGGGTCCAGGTGTTCATGAACATCGTATAACCAAACTATAAATAAACTGAAGTCAGAGTCTGTCCAGACTCTTGTGCGCGTCGCGCACAGTTGAGGGTGCGCGTGGCGCACTGTCCCTGCGACAGTTTTCTGCTTTTTGAGATTTTAAGTTAAATGAAGGGTATTTTGGACATTTCACTTGAGGACGGATCTGTAGCCTTAATACCAGAGTTGAATCTAGTTTTGAATCATTTTCACATCCACACTCACACTCATTTCATCTAGAGAGAGAGGGATTTCTAGAGAGAGATTTGGAGATTTGGAGAAGAAGGAGTTTGAATTGATCAAAAGCCCAAGTGTTAAAGTTGTTCATCTCGCTCCTAGCTACGTTGTGGTAGTATTGTTAAGTTCTAGCTCCGAGTTTTCTTAGTTTGATTAGTGTTCATAATTGGAGTTTTGATTTGGGTGTTCTTGAGTAAACCCACTAGTTGATAATTGGGTGATTGAGCTAGTAAATGGTATTGATAACCATTGTTGGTGGGTTTTGGGTTGGATGATGAAATTGATTAGTTGATAATCATGTTTGGATGTGAAATCACTTGTTAACTTAGGTTACAAGTGATTATTAGTATAAACTTGCAAATGGGTGTTTTGACTTGAAATTAGGTCAAAATGGGTTTTGTGTAAATTGATGCAAGTAATGTGTTTTGGTGTTGAAACCTTTAGTAAATGGGTTATTGGAACATAATCACTAGTCGATTGTGATTATGGGTGTTTCGGGTGAGATTTGACTTAGTCAAATTGGAAGTAAGTGCAATTGGGTTAATATTGCACTTATTGGTATTTTGGTTATAAGCTAGAATGTTTGGCTTATTTGTTATAAATTACTTAGGTAATTTGCATTTGGACGATTAGGAGCTCAGGCGAGATTGCTTTTCAAGTAATCAAGGTGAGTGGAATATTTATACGTTTATGTATATAATTTGGTTGCTTGCGTGCGACGTGGTAAGTGACATCCGTTAGGATTCACTTTTCGTGGACCACAATTGAGTTGGGAAAATATAGTGAGTGATATCCGTGTGGATAGCTCTTCGTTGGCTATATTCGTTTAGTGTATGTGGCGAGTGATAAACATTTGACCTATCGCTCTTTGTCAGCCACGTGTGTATGTGTGTGTTTGGAATGTGGTGAGTGATTTCCGTAAGGAATGACTCTTTGTCGACCACAATTGGAGTTGAGGCAAGTGACGAGTGATAAATGTTTGACCTATCGCTCTTCGTCGGTTACATGTTAGTATTGGTTATGTAGTGAGTGATAAACGTCTGACCTATCACTCTTCGTCGGCTACATGTGTGCGTTTGGATATGTGATGAGTGGTTAATGTTTGACCTATCACTCTTCGTCAGTCACATGTGTATATTTGGTTTTGTGGCGAGTGATTAATGTTTGACCTATCGCTCTTCGTCGGCCACATGTGTGTTTGGGTAAGTGGTGAGTGTTATCCGTTTAGGGATTCGCTCTTCGTTGTCCATTTATCGTAGGATGGTAAGCGGTTACGCTTTTCGTCGGCCATCCTTTTGATTGAGGTAAGTGTTAACGTTTCGGTTGCACTTTTCGTCGGCCTCATGGTGCGTAGTGATGAGTGGTTAACTATTTTGACCTACCGCTCTTCGTCGGTCACGTACGCGTTGCGATGGTTGGTGAGTAGTTAACGTATTTGACCTACCGCTCTTCGTCGGCCAACATCGTGTCGAATGTCGACATTGTGGATATTTGGGTTGTGTATGTGTTATTAGCATTGTACGTTAATTATTCGTTTACTCGTTTATTGCGGTTTGCTAATGTTATTGTGTTGTTTGTGTAGGTGTATGCAAGTGATTGAATTATGTATGTATGCGTATAAGTATTGCATTCACTAAGCATTAGTTTACCCTCTCGTTGTTTACATTTTTTGGTTCGAAGGCGGACTTGGCAAGGGTATGCTCGGGATTAGATGATCTCCCTTTTTGATGCTTGCTTGGATTACTTTTGGATTTGACCTAGGATGGGGTAGTTTATCCCTAACATCATGCTCGTAGTTTTGTTGGAACTTAAACTCTTGTGGTCGAACTTATATGTTACATTTAAAGGGTAAATTGGGCATATGTGGGCCCGGCGTCGTAAAACTCATTTTATTATTGAATCGTGTTAGTTTTACTTATATTAAAGTGATGTGAAAAGCATTTAGTCTAAAAGTGTCGGGAAGTAAGAGATCTTTAAACGAAAATTGGAATTTTTGGACAGCGGGCTGCTAGGCCCTGTGTGCGCCGTGCACCCCAAGGTGTGCGCGTGGCGCACCCTTCTGTAATTAAAAAAAATTTATTTACGCTTATTCGGTTAGATAACGGGTTGGGATGTTACAAGTGGTATCAGAGCATGGTCTAAGGGTTTTAGGTGACTTGAGATAGGCGCCTAGACTTAGACTTTTTGTGTGTGCTATTATGCAGGACTTGTAGGATTACGGGTCGGTTCGAGTTTAATTAGTGCCTTAGAGAATAGGTGAACTAACTAAGCTTTGATTATGTTGATACTAATCATGTTGTTTTGTGTTGAATATCTAGTGAGATGGTTGTTGTATTCATGAGCTCGACATGGCGTGTGAGCGTAATAATGCTTCGTGTCCATTATTACGGTTGCAAGCTAAGTCATGCAAGTGATGTACAACAAGTATTGAACTAGGTGGGATGTGCGAACGGTGGCGTATTTACTTGATTGTGATTATTGTTTGCGATGGTGTATATAATTTATTCGTGTTGTGTTCCAAATCGAGTTCATTTCTTAGAATGAAGACAAGGAATGGACATGATAATGGTGATCAAGGTGAGGGCTCTGAGTTCACGGCCAAGGTCGAGGCCATCTTTGAGCATCAAAAGGCGGAGTTTCTAGAGGACGTTAAAAAGATGTTCTTAGATACGATTGATGAGCAAGTTGTCAATCTAGTCAAGGAACAAGTTAAGGTTGTTCTTCGCGAAGATAATATTGGAAGGCGAAACTTCTACTACAAAAACTTCAAGGATGCTCAACCTCCCACTTTTGATGGTGAACGAGATCCGCTAAAGAGCAATCGTTAGATCTCCGATATGGAGGGGGCCTTTCGTACTAGTGAGTACCCTCTCGATAAGAAGACGAGGTATGGTAGTAGTATGCTAAGGGGTGACGCCAAGTTGTGGTGGGATGCGAAAATCTAACTCTATGGCGAGGAACAATGTATGGAGTTCACATGGGACGAGTTCAAAGCGGAATTTTTTAAGGAATACCGAACTTCGGTCGATCTTTCTAAGCTTAAGGACGAGTTGCGTGCTTTGAGGCAAGGGTTAATGGATTTAAACACTCTCAAATCCGTTTTCTTGTCCAAGACACAATTTTGCCCAGAGTATGTCGGTAATGACAAATTGTTGAAGGAAGACTTTTATCGAATCTTGAACGATAGTTACCAAGAGAAGATTAGCGTAAACGTGGTGAAAACTTTTGACGAGTTGTTCGACATGGCGAATGGTTTTGAGATGCTTGTCCTAAAGAAGAGTGGTTCCGATGTTAGTAAGCGAAAGTCCGAGACTACGATGCATTCGAACAAAAAGAGTAAGAGTGTTTCCGAGGGTGTCGGATGAAATGTCCCGTTCTTATTGATTAAAAACGTTCCATATTAACTGATTTCGTTGCGAGGTTTTGACCTCTATATGAGACGTTTTTCAAAGACTGCATTCATTTTAAAACAAACCATAACCTTTATTTCATCAATAAAGGTTTAAAAAGCTTTACGTAGATTATCAAATAATGATAATCTAAAATATGTTGTTTACACACGACCATTACATAATGGTTTACAATACAAATATGTTACAACAAAATAAATTTCTTGAATGCAGTTTTTACACAATATCATACAAACATGGACTCCAAATCTCGTCCTTATTTAAGTATGCGACAGCGGAAGCTCTTAATAATCACCTGAGAATAAACATGCTTAAAACGTCAACAAAAATGTTGGTGAGTTATAGGTTTAACCTATATATATCAAATCATAATAATAGACCACAAGATTTCATATTTCAATACACATCCCATACATAGAGATAAAAGTCATTCATATGGTGAACACCTGGTAACCGACATTAACAAGATGCATATATAAGAATATCCCCATCATTCCGGGACATCCTTCGGATATGATATAAATTTCGAAGTACTAAAGCATCCGGTACTTTGGATGGGGCTTGTTGGGCCCGATAGATCTATCTCTAGGATTCGCGTCAATTAGGGTGTCTGTTCCCTAATTCTTAGATTACCAGACTTAATAAAAAGGGGCATATTCGATTTCGATAATTCAACCATAGAATGTAGTTTCACGTACTTGTGTCTATTTTGTAAATCATTTAAAAAACCTGCATGTATTCTCATCCCAAAAATATTAGATTTTAAAAGTGGGACTATAACTCACTTTCACAGATTTTTACTTCGTCGGGAAGTAAGACTTGGCCACTGGTTGATTCACGAACCTATAACAATATATACATGTATATCAAAGTATGTTCAAAATATATTTACAACACTTTTAATATATCTTGATGTTTTAAGTTTATTAAGTCAGCTGTCCTCGTTAATAACCTACAACTAGTTGTCCACAGTTAGATGTACAGAAATAAATCGATAAATATTATCTTGAATCAATCCACGACCCAGTGTATACGTATCTCAGTATTGATCACAACTCAAACTATATATATTTTGGAATCAACCTCAACCCTGTATAGCTAACTCCAACATTCACATATAGAGTGTCTATGGTTGTTCCGAAATATATATAGATGTGTCGACATGATAGGTCGAAACATTGTATACGTGTCTATGGTATCTCAAGATTACATAATATACAATACAAGTTGATTAAGTTATGGTTGGAATAGATTTGTTACCAATTTTCACGTAGCTAAAATGAGAAAAATTATCCAATCTTGTTTTACCCATAACTTCTTCATTTTAAATCCGTTTTGAGTGAATCAAATTGCTATGGTTTCATATTGAACTCTATTTTATGAATCTAAACATAAAAAGTATAGGTTTATAGTCGGAAAAATAAGTTACAAGTCGTTTTTGTAAAGGTAGTCATTTCAGTCGAAAGAACGACGTCTAGATGACCATTTTAGAAAACATACTTCCACTTTGAGTTTAACCACAATTTTTGGATATAGTTTCATGTTCATAATAAAAATCATTTTCTCATAATAACAACTTTTAAATCAAAGTTTATCATAGTTTTTAATTAACTAACCCAAAACAGCCCGCGGTGTTACTACGACGGCGTAAATCCGGTTTTACGGTGTTTTTCGTGTTTCCAGGTTTTAAATCATTAAGTTAGCATATCATATAGATATAGAACATGTGTTTAGTTGATTTTAAAAGTCAAGTTAGAAGGATTAACTTTTGTTTGTGAACAAGTTTAGAATTAACTAAACTATGTTCTAGTGATTACAAGTTTAAACCTTCGAATAAGATAGCTTTATATGTATGAATCGAATGATGTTATGAACATCATTACTACCTTAAGTTCCTTGGATAAACCTACTGGAAAAGAGAAAAATGGATCTAGCTTCAACGGATCCTTGGATGGCTCGAAGTTCTTGAAGCAGAATCATGACACGAAAACAAGTTCAAGTAAGATCATCACTTGAAATAAGATTGTTATAGTTATAGAAATTGAACCAAAGTTTGAATATGATTATTACCTTGTATTAGAATGATAACCTACTGTAAGAAACAAAGATTTCTTGAGGTTGGATGATCACCTTACAAGATTGGAAGTGAGCTAGCAAACTTGAAAGTATTCTTGATTTTATGTAACTAGAACTTGTAAAATATATGAAGAACACTTAGAACTTGAAGATAGAACTTGAGAGAGATCAATTAGATGAAGAAAATTGAAGAATGAAAGTGTTTGTAGGTGTTTTTGGTCGTTGGTGTATGGATTAGATATAAAGGATATGTAATTTTGTTTTCATGTAAATAAGTCATGAATGATTACTCATATTTTTGTAATTTTATGAGATATTTCATGCTAGTTGCCAAATGATGGTTCCCACATGTGTTAGGTGACTCACATGGGCTGCTAAGAGCTAATAATTGGAGTGTATATACCAATAGTACATACATCTAAAAGCTGTGTATTGTACGAGTACGAATACGGGTGCATACGAGTAGAATTGTTGATGAAACTGAACGAGGATGTAATTGTAAGCATTTTTGTTAAGTAGAAGTATTTTGATAAGTGTCTTGAAGTCTTTCAAAAGTGTATGAATACATATTAAAACACTACATGTATATACATTTTAACTGAGTCGTTAAGTCATCGTTAGTCGTTACATGTAAATGTTGTTTTGAAACCTTTAGGTTAACGATCTTGTTGAATGTTGTTAATCCATTGTTTATTATAACAAATTAGATGTTAAATTATTATATTATCATGATATTATGATATATAATATATCTTAGTATGATGTATATACAGTTAAATGTCGTTACAACGATAATCGTTACATATATGTCTCGTTTCGAAATCATTAAGTTAGTAGTCTTATTTTTACATATGTATTTCATTGTTAATACACTTAATAATATATTTACTTATCATTTAACATAATTAACCAAGTGTATCAATATCTTAATATGATTCATATGTACCTAGTAAGACGTTGTTATAACGATAATCGTTATATATATCGTTTTCGAGTTTCTTAAATTAATAGTCTCATTTTTATGTATATAACTCATTGTTAAAATACCTAATGAGATACATACTTATAATAAAAATATGTTAACTATATATATAACCATATATATGTCATCGTATAGTTTTTACAAGTTTTAACGTTCGTGAATCACCGGTCAACTTGGGTGGTCAATTGTCTATATGAAACATATTTCAATTAATCAAGTCTTAACAAGTTTGATTGCTTAACATGTTGGAAACATTTAATCATGTAAATATCAATCTCAATTAATATATATAAACATGGAAAAGTTCGGGTCACTACATCGGAAGTGTGAAGAAGAGTGGTACCGGTGGTTTTGTACCCACGTGTTATAATTACGGACAATGGGGTCATTTGTCGCGCGAATGTACAAATGCGAAGTCTAACAAGGTTATGTGCTCTAATTGTCGAAAGGAGGGACACCGAAAGTCGACGTGTCTGGATTTAGTTGGTGATGCATGAGAACCTGACGATGGTGTTCAGGTACTTTTCGACTATCTTATTGAAACGTGCTTATGATTGTGTTTAATGCATTTTGTGTTAGTGTATAGTGTGATGAGGGGTAGAGTTCCTTATGGAAGTACCCTATGATGATGGTCGGATTGACGAGCGAAGGGCGTAAGACTTGGTGCTTCCAAGCATTCCTTAGTGTTGGGCGAAAGATGTTTACCAAACCATGAGAATGGGCTTTGGTGTTGTTTTGGTAGCGCGAAGTCGCTTTAGTGTTGTGATGGGTGACATCGAATGTATGGAACCCTCGAAGTCGACCCTTTCGGTCTCGATGAATGTTGATAGTGGAGTCTATGTGACGCGATGTCAAGTGCCTCTTTCATACCTGTAAGCATAACGTTCGACTCCGACGGTATTGTGGTTACATTGTACTTAGGGTACCGGGGAGAAACCCTTAGGTACATGAGTGACTAGGTGAAACTTTGATAAGTTATGGCAATCGGAGAATTGCAAGAATAAAGTTTGTGTAAATTGTGGTGCACTTTTCGTTCGGAGTGTTTAAGGATAGGTTAAGGTCCTTAGTATGCTCAAGGTTGGAGCAAGATATGGTGATGGGTCGTGTGAACCTAATTGTTAGTAAATTCTACCTTCGGTAGCATTGTACGGTTGTACAAAATGCGGTTATGGATCGTAGTTCCAAGTGGGGGAGTTACACTCCCACACGAGGAGTTGTTAGTGTGAGATTTCGGATGATGCTCATAGTGGATCCGAAATTTTTGTCGGGACCTAGATTTGGTCGATTTGTGGTAGGGTACAATTTCGGTTAAATTGTACTTATGATTTTGGATTTAAATTATCACCGATGTGTTAATGTGGTAAATCTCGTTGAGAGATGATGGACGTGTTGACGAGCAAGGTGAGATCCCTCAGTTTAGAGATGTACATGTCGGATTCTCTTCTAGAGAATTATTGTTTTGTGCCTTTTGGGCGACATTGGTGGTTCTTGCTCGGACGTGTTAGCGTTGTGTACGCGTGCTTATGACGCGTAGGTATATAATGTATTTATTTGTGTAGCGTGAGAGTGAAGTGTCGATGTGTTAAGACACCACTCGAGGTGAAGTATCGACGTGTTAAGATGCCACCTCAAGTAATATGAAGAGTGAAGTGTTGACGTGTTAAGACACCACTCATTGGCTTAATTGACATGTGGAATTTTCGCGGTGTTCGAGACACCGCATTGTCATGGGGGTGAGTTAGTCGCGGTGCTTAAGACATCACCCGGGGGAATTAGTTTGTTGTATGTATTGTGGCAAGTGCTATCCAATTGTGAGGATTCACTTTTCATTGGCCACGGTTGGAGTGTGATAAGTAGTAAGTGTTATCCGTTAGAATTCGCTTTTCGTTGGCTACTTATTAGTATGTGGGATGCGATTTCCGTTAGGAATCGCTTTTGTTTGGCCATGTGTGAGGAGAGGTAAGTGTGATCCATAAGGATGCGCTTTTTGTCGGCCTTTTGTTGCGTAGTGGTAAGTGGTTAACGTTTGACCTACCGCTTTTCGTCGGCCACGTACGCGTGAGGATGTGGGGCAAGTGGTATCCAATCGTGAGGATTCACTTTTCATGGGCTCCATTGTATTGTTTGTTGGCCATATTTTTGGTATGATGTTACTTTAGCGATGTACATGATAAGGGTACACTAAAGGGATTGCTAACTTGGTATGAGATTTAGAATGTTAGCTTATTTATGTCATGCGGTCAAGGCATGAGTTCGTTCCGGTTTGAGGACGAAGCGAGATTTTTAGTGCTTGGTTTGGTAGATTTGGTAAATCACGAGTGATAATTTAAATTGGAAAGGTAACTTTTGAGTAAAGTCGCCTAAGGAAGTTGTGTGAAATCTTCGGATTTGATGGAATCGTTATGGACATCGAGTTTGGATGTATGTCGGGGGACCATGGAGCGTGGGTCCTATTAGTTAAGTGGCGAGGATCACGGGGACGTGATCCAATTTAAGTGGGGGAGAGTTGTAAGACCCTAAATCCAAGGGTCCAGGTGTTCATGAACGTCGTATAACCAAACTATAAATAAACTGAAGTCAGAGTCTGTCCAGACACTTGTGCGCGCCGCGCACAGTTGAGGGTGCGCGTGGCGCACTGTCCCTGCAACAGTTTTTTGCTTTTTGAGATTTTGAGTTAAATGAAGGGTATTTTGGACATTTCACTTGAGGACGGATCTGTGGCCTTAATACCAGAATTGGATCTAGTTTTGGATCATTTTCACATCCACACTCACATTCATTTCATCTAGAGATAGAGAGGGATTTCTAGAGAGAGATTTGGAGATTTGGAGAAGAAGGTGTTTGAATTGATCAAAAGCCTGAGTGTTAAAGTTATTCATCTCGTTCCTAGCTACATTGTAGTAGTATTGGTAAGTTCTAACTCTGAGTTTTCTTAGTTTGTGATAATGCTAAAAACGAACATATATTTCATAGCATTATTCCTCAAGAAAGACAAGCTTTTAGTTGCAATTGTTCTATTTAAAAGTGATATTCGTTTAAATAATAAAAGGTGAAGACAAAAGACAGATTTGACGAATTGAAGACGCAAACGACCAAAAAGCTCAAAAGTACAAAAGACAATCAAAGAGGTTCCAATTATTGATAAGAAACATCTCGAAATTACAAGAGTACAAGATTCAAATCGCAAAGTACAAGATATTAAATTGTACGCAAGGACGTTCAAAAATCCAGAACCGGGACCAGAGGCAACTCTCAACGCTCGACGCAACGGACTAAAAATTACAAGTCAACTATCACATAAATATAATATAATATCTAAATAATTACTAAAATTATTTATATATTATATTTATTTATATAATCCGTCGACAAGCTAGGAGCCAAGGCTTGGTGAGTTGTAAAAACAAACTCCGCGACTCGCGGAGTTTGAAGAGGAAAAGTGCCGCGAGTCGCGGCGATTCCCTGGACTCAAATCCCTATAAAAGGCAACGCAGTTTGATCATTTTTAATATCAAAATATCTTTCTCTCTATATCTATACGTAAATATTTATATTTATATTTTAATTTTAATTTTAATTTTAATCCTAATAATAAGGGTATGTTAGCGAATGTTGTAAGGGTGTAAGTCGAAATTCTGTCCGTGTAACGCTACGCTATTTTTAATCATTGTAAGTTATGTTCAACCTTTTTAATTTAATGTCTCGTAGCTAAGTTATTATTATGCTTATTTAATCCGAAGTAATCATGATGTTGGGCTAAAAATATTAAAATTGGGTAATTGGGCTTTGTACCATAATTGGGGTTTGGACAAAAGAACGACACTTGTGGAAATTAGACTATGGGCTATTAATGGGCTTTATATTTGTTTAATTAAATGATAGTTTGTTAATTTTAATATAAAGATTTACAATTGGACGTCCCTATAAATAACCATATACACTCAATCGGACACGATGGGCGGGATATTTATATGTACGAATAATCGTTCATTTAACCGGACACGGGAATGGATTAATAGTCACTAGAATTATTAAAACAGGGGTGAAATTATGTACAAGGATACTTGGCATAATTTTTAACAAAGTATTAAAACCTTGGGTTACACGCAGTCGATAACCTGGTGTAATTATTATACAAAGTATTAAAATCTTGTTACAGTTGAAGTCCCCAATTAGTTGGAATATTTAACTTCGGGTATATGGATAATTTGACGAGGACACTCGCACTTTATATTTATGACTGATGGACTGTTATGGACAAAAACCAGACGGACATATTAAATAATCCAGGACAAAGGACAATTAACCCATGGACATAAAACTAAAATCAACACGTCAAACATCATGATTACGGAAGTTTAAATAAGCATAATTCTTTTATTTCATATTTAATTTCCTTTATTTCATATTTAATTGCACTTCTAATTATCGCACTTTATTTTATTGTTATTGTATTTAATTGCACTTTTAATTATCGTACTTTTTAATTATCGCACTTTTATTTATCGAAATTTCATTATCGTTATTAAGTCTTTTATTTATTTAATATTTTACATTTTGTTTTAACTGCGACTAAAGTTTTAAAAATCGACAAACCGGTCATTAAACGGTAAAAAAACCTCCTTTATAATAATAATATTACTTATTTATATATTTGTATTTTTATAATTTAAAACTAATATAGCGTTAAGCTTTGATTAAAAGATTTCCTGTAGAATGAACCGGACTTACTAAAACTACACTACTGTACGATTAGGTACACTGCCTATAAGTGTTGTAGCAAGGTTTAAGTATATCCATTCAATAAATAAATAAATATCTTGTGTAAAATTGTATCGTATTTAATAGTATTTCCTAGTAAAATTTAAGCTATTTTATATACACCTCGCATAACATCAAGTATTTTTGGCGCCGCTGCCGGAGAACCCAATTTCTTGCTTAAAAGCCGAAAGCGCAACGCTAAATAAAAAAAATTATTTATTTTTAGTTTACTTTTATAAAAATACGTTTTTGTAAAAATACGTTTTAAATATTCGAAAACATAGAAAAGAAAACAAAATTTTAAATATTTTTATGCGTTTGTTAAATAATTAAGTTTTATAAAGTTTCTTTATTTTTTTTTTTTAAATATAAGTTTTATTTAAATATTTTGTTTTTATTAAAACATAAAATCAAAAATCGAAAAAAATATATATATATATAAATCTATTTTTAAGATTTTTTATTTATAAAATTATAAAGTATTTCTATTTTTATTTTAGTTTTTTAATATAAGTTTTTATTATATAAATATTTTTATTAAAACAGAAAATATAAAACAGAAATTAAAAAAAAAAGTAAAACGTCGAATTTAATACTGCACCTGATCTGAATTTTCATTCACCGCGACTCGCGGAGATTTTTGCCAGGTGGAACCGCGACTCGCGGAGCCACTCTGACAACGACAGAAACCCTAGTCAGCAATTAATTACGGGGTAATTATTATAATTATTATTATAAAACCCTAATTAGGTTTTAATTAATTATTTATTTTATTTTTTATTATTATTTTGTTTAATTAGTTTAATTTAATTGTAAACTTAATAGTTTTAATAAATAAATAATATAAAAATAATATTTTTATAAAAATTGTACTTTTTACAACTTTTAGTATATTTTTATATTTTGTCCCTTTTTAATTGTTTTAGCGTAATTTTTGTATTTTTCGCTCGTATTTAGTTTTAAGATATAATTTTTGCCATAGTTATTTTTATTTCTAGATTGTTAGGCTTTGCCGTAAAATCCCTTAAGTGCTTTTTCTTTAGACTAAGATCTAGGTGCTTTAGAATTTTGCGACGCCTTTTTAAGTTTTAGTACCTTTTTAAGTTATTACCATTTGGGATATAGTTTTTCTTGTAAGCTTTAATATTTTTAGACGCAATTTTTAGTTTTTAGTTTTTAGTTCCTTTTTAAGTTTCAACGCGCTACTTTCTTATTTTTATTTTTCGACACCTTTTACCTATGTATCAATTATCACTCCAATTAGTAATCTCAATTTGCAATTTTAATTTTAAGTTAGTGATAGTAATAAGGTTGGGTTAGTCGAGTGTTTTTAAGTTCTATAAGTCACTCTTTTTCTTTCTTATTTTTCGACGCCTTTTATTTTTCAATTCTTTTCTTTTTCGACGCGCTCTTTTTCTTTCTTATTTCTCGCAATTCTAGTTTTAGGACATAGATTTTTATTCTACTTCTTATCTAAATTTCTTAAAATTACGAAAATTTATTTTAAGTGGTTAAATTGATAGACATTAAAATTTTCTGGTTCGTAGTAATAGTTGGATTTGTACGTGGACCGGGTTATTGGAGCCAAACAGTACTCAATTATATTGAGACCAAATGAATCCTGCCCCTCTGCTGCATCTTTTGGCTATTCGAAACGTGGGCAAAATCAGAAAAGTCTATTAATTGGATAACTTATATAATTTTTCTTTCTTTTTAAAAACTAATAGGATATTCAGTGAATGCACCGAGCAAGACGTTCACCACCTTTTGTACGTTCACCACCTGTAACTAGATCAAGACATCTAGAAAATATTACCGCCATTGATTTTTCTTTAGAATCGTCATCCAGTCGGCCAAGTACTCCAATTCAAATTTCCGATAATCCATTTTTTGAAACCGACCTCATAATTGAGAATCCGAAAAATATTCAGGGACGATTCATAGATCCTGAACCATTAATTTTTCCTCCGGAACCACCAATCATTCAAACAGAGATTGTTGAGGAACGAACCATTAAATCAGAATCCTCAAGTGATTCAGATTCAACAAATTCAATTATGGAGAATCTGGAACCTTTAAGTATGGAAGACCGAATGAGAGCTAAACGCACTGGCCAAGGTCACGCAATTACTCATCCAGACATTAATGCGCCAGATTATGAAATCAAAGGACAAATTCTACACATGGTGACTAATCAATGCCAATTTAGTGGTGCGCCGAAGGAAGATCCAAATGAACATCTTCGTACCTTTAATAGGATCTGCACACTATTTAAAATAAGAGAAGTTGAAGATGAACAGATATATCTCATGTTATTTCCCTGGACTTTAAAGGGAGAAGCCAAAGATTGGTTGGAATCGTTACCTGAAGGGGCGATCGATACATGGGATGTTTTAGTTGAAAAATTTCTTAAACAATTCTTTCCGGCATCTAAAGCCGTAAGACTTCAAGGAGAAATTGTTACGTTCACACAGAAACCAAATGAAACTCTATATGAGGCTTGGACCAGATTTGGAAAGTTATTAAGAGGATGTCCGCAACATGGTTTAGACACCTGTCAAATAGTACAAATATTCTACCAAGGATGCAACATCACTATAAGAAAATACATCGATATAGCAGCTGGTGGTTCTATTATGAAGAAAACCGAAACTGATGCTTACAAAATTATTGATAACACTGCTTCTCACTCACATGAGTGGCACCAAGAAAAAGATATCGTTAGATCATCCAAAGCAGCTAGAGCCGATTCTAGCCATGACTTAGATTCCATTTCTGCAAAGATAGATGCTGTCGAGAGACGAATGGAAAAGATGACTAAAGATATCCACTCAATACGAATTAGTTGTGAGCAGTGTGGAGGACCACATTTGACAAAAGATTGTCTCAGTATTGAACTAACAATGGAATAAAGAGAGAATGTTTCATATCTAAACCAAAGGCCTGGAAATAATTATCAGAATAATTATCAACCTCCAAGACCGATCTACAATCAAAACCAGAATTATAATTGAAATATTCCATACAACAATCAACAAGGTCCTAGCAATCAACAAGTATCCAATAATACTTACAATCAGCAAAGACCTAATTTTCAAAACAAACCACCACAACCCGATGATAAAAAGCCGAATTTAGAAGATATGATGACGAAGCTAGTTGAAACTCAAACGCAGTTTTTCACATCTCAAAAACAAACCAATGAACAAAATGCTCAAGCATTTAGAAATCAACAAGCTTCTATTCAAAACTTGGAACAAGAAGTAAGTAACCTAGCAAGGTTAATAGGTGAAAGAAAACCGGGAAGTTTACCTAGTGATACAAATGCTAACCCCCGGAATGAAACAGCTAAAGCCATTACCACAAGAAGTGGTACAACACTTAAACCACCTGAAATACCTGTAACTTCTGATGAAACTATTCCTACTCCACAAGAACCATAACCTGAACAAGATAAGGAAAAAGAACCGGTAGTTGAAAAGGTTAATGAAGATAACATAGTTAAGGCTAAACCTCATGTTAAACCATACCAACCACCACTTCCTTACCCGAGTAAAATGAAAAAAGAGAAACTTGAAGCCGAGCAATCCAAATTCTTGGATATGTTTAAACAAATAAATGTAAATCTTCCCTTCATTGATGTAATTTCAGGAATGCCTAGATATGCTAAATTTCTGAAAGATCTAATCACGAATAGAAAGAAAATGGAAGAACTCTCGACTGTTACTATGAATGCTAATTGTTCAGCAGTGCTGTTGAATAAGATACCAGAAAAACTATCTGATCCAGGAAGTTTCACAATTCCATGTTTTCTGGGTAGTCTTAGTTCAATAGAAGCATTGGCAGACTTAGGTGCTAGTATAAATTTAATGTCGTATTCACTATACGCTAAACTAGACCTTGGAGAATTGAAACCAACAAGAATAAGCATACAACTAGCCGATCGATCAATAAAATATCCTAGAGGGATAATGGAGAACATGCTAGTTAAAGTTGATACTTTAGTATTTCCAGTAGATTTTGTTGTTCTGGACATGGAAGAAGATTCTCAAGTTCCTCTCATATTAGGAAGACCATTCTTAAACACGGCTAAAGCAATGATAGACGTGTTTGGTAAGAAATTGACCCTAAGTATAGAGGACGAGAGTGTTACCTTTTCAGTTGATAGAGCAATGCAACAACCGCAATCTGCAGATGATACATGTTATTATATTCAAACTATAGATTCACATGCAGAATTATTAGAAGAATTTCCAGAATTACAAGGAACAGGAGAATGTTCTTTAGGAGAAGGAACTGAACCAATTGATGAAGCTGAAATGTTAGCTACACTTATGGCTAATGGATATGAACCAACAACAGAAGAAATTCAAATGCTAAAAGAAGAAGACAGATATCGATATAAATCATCGATAGAAGAACCTCCGAAATTAGAGTTAAAGCCACTTCCGAACCATTTGGAATACACTTATTTACATGGTGAATCTGAATTACCTGTAATAATATCGTCTTCTCTTACTGAAAATGAGAAATCACAACTCATTTCTGTGTTAAAAGCTCATAAACCAGCTATTGCATGGAAGATTCATGATATTAAAGGAATAATTCCTTCGTATTGCACACATAAAATCCTTATGGAAGAAGGTCATAAAATGTATGTGCAACGCCAACGAAGACTAAATCCTAATATGCAAGATGTAGTTAAGAAAGAAATTATTAAACTGCTTGATGCAGGTTTAATTTATCCAATCTCTGATAGTCCATGGGTAAGCCCAGTTCAATGCGTGCCTAAGAAGGGTGGCATGACTGTCATTACAAATGAGAAAAATGAGCTTATTCCTACTAGGACTGTAACAGGATGGCGTGTATGTATTGATTATAGAAAATTAAATGACGCCACCAGAAAAGATCACTTTCCCTTACCTTTTATTGATCAAATGTTGGAAAGATTAGCCGGAAATAGTTATTATTGTTTTCTTGATGATTTTCCGAATATTTTCAAATTCCAATAGCACCCGAAGATCAAGAGAAAACCACATTCACGTGCCCTTATGGTACTTTTGCTTACAAACGCATGCCATTTGGACTTTGCAACGCCCCTGCAACCTTTCAAAGGTGCATGATGGCGATTTTTCACGACATGATAGAAGAATGCATGGAAGTTTTCATGGATGACTTTTCAGTCTTCGGTGATACATTTGAATCATGTTTAGTTAATCTTGAACGAATGCTTATTAGATGCGAACAATCAAATCTAGTACTTAATTGGGAGAAATGCCATTTCATGGTTAAAGAAGGCATAGTTCTTGGTCATAAAATTTCAAAGGAAGGAATTGAAGTTGTAGAGACCCGAACTTTTCCATGTTTATATATATTAATTGAGATTGATATTTACATGATTAAATGTTTCCAACATGTTAAGCAATCAAACTTGTTAAGACTTGATTAATTGAAATATGTTTCATATAGACAATTGACCACCCAAGTTGACCGGTGATTCACGAACGTTAAAACTTGTAAAAACTATATGATGACATATATATGGATATATATATAGTTAACATGATACTATGATAAGTAAACATATCATTAAGTATATTAACAATGAACTACATATGTAAAAACAAGACTACTAACTTAATGATTTTTAAACGAGACATATATGTAACGATTATCATTGTAAAGACATTTAATGTATATATATCATATTAAGAGATATTCATACATGATAATATCATGATAATATAATAATTTAAAATCTCATTTGATATTATAAACATTGGGTTAACAACATTTAACAAGATCGTTAACCTAAAGGTTTCAAAACAACACTTACATGTAACGACTAACGATGACTTAACGACTCAGTTAAAATGTATATACATGTAGTGTTTTAATATGTATTTATACACTTTTGAAAGACTTCAATACACTTATCAAAATACTTCTACTTAACAAAAATGCTTACAATTACATCCTCGTTCAGTTTCATCAACAATTCTACTCGTATGCACCCGTATTCGTACTCGTACAATACACAGCTTTTAGATGTATGTACTATTGGTATATACACTCCAATGATTAGCTCTTAGCAGCCCATGTGAGTCACCTAACACGTGTGGGAACCATCATTTGGCAACTAGCATGAAATATCTCATAAAATTACAAAAATATGAGTAATCATTCATGACTTATTTACATGAAAACAAAATTACATATCCTTTATATCTAATCCATACACCAACGACCAAAAACACCTACAAACACTTTCATACAACAGGCATGTAGAATGGCTCACAAACTAGTGAACCAGATTGAAGAAAGAATTAAAGAACAGACTGCTGAAGAGGCAAATGTGAAGCAAGTCAAAAGAAAGTGGGAGGAAAACGGTGATAAGAATCACCAATACAACAACAACAGCAATTACAACAATAATCGCAACAATTATCCCAACAATCATAACATCAATCGCAACTACAACAAACGGCCCAACAACAACAATAACAACAACAACAACAACAGCAACTACAACAATCATCCCAACAACAATAATAACCGCAACAACAACAACAACAATCAGAAGCAGCTATGCCAAAGGTGTGAAAAGTATCACTCGGGGTTCTGCACCAAATTTTGCAACAAGTGTAAAAGAAATGGTCATAGCGCGGCGAAGTGTGAGGTCTACGGACCAGGGGTTAATAGAACGAAAGGAACAAATGGTGTCGGAACGAGTAATGGCGGAGCAAGTAGTGTCGGAGCAAGTTATGCCAATGTAGTTTGTTATAAATGTGGAAAACCGGGCCACATTATTAGAAATTGCCCGAACCAGGAGAACACGAATAGACAAGGCCGCGGAAGTGTTTTCAATATTAATGCGGCAGAGGCACAGGAAGACCCGGAGCTTGTTACGGGTACGTTTCTTATTGACAATAAATCTGCTTACGTTTTATTTGATTCGGGTGCGGATAGAAGCTATATGAGTAGAGATTTTTGTGCTAAATTAAGTTGTCCATTGACGCCTTTGGATAGTAAATTTTTACTCGAATTAGCAAATGGTAAATTAATTTCAGCAGATAATATATGTCGGAATCGAGAAATTAAACTGGTTAGCGAAACATTTAAGATTGATTTGATACCAGTAGAGTTAGGGAGTTTTGATGTGATAATCGGTATGGACTGGTTGAAAGAAGTGAAAGCAGAGATCGTTTGTTACAAAAATGCAATTCGCATTATACGAGAAAAAGGAAAACCCTTAATGGTGTACGGAGAAAAGGGCAACACGAAGCTACATCTTATTAGTAATTTGAAGGCACAAAAACTAATAAGAAAAGGTTGCTATGCTGTTCTAGCACACGTCAAGAAAGTACAAACTGAAGAAAAGAGCATCAATGATGTTCCCGTCGCAAAAGAATTTCCCGATGTATTATCGAAAGAATTACCGGGACTACCTCCACATCGATCCGTTGAATTTCAAATAGATCTTGTACCAGGAGCTGCACCAATAGCTCGTGCTCCTTATAGACTCGCACCCAGCGAGATGAAAGAACTGCTAAGCCAATTACAAGAACTTTTAGAGCGTGGTTTCATTTGACCAAGCAGATCACCGTGAGGAGCTCCTGTTTTGTTTGTCAAGAAGAAAGATGGTACATTCAGGTTGTCTATCGACTACCGAGAGTTGAACAAACTTACCATCAAGAACCGCTACCCACTACCGAGAATCGACGACTTATTTGATCAACTACAAGGCTCGTCTGTTTATTCAAAGATTGACTTACGTTCCGGGTATCATCAAATGCGGGTGAAAGAAGATGATTTCAGAACACGTTACGGTCATTACGAGTTTATGGTCATGCCGTTTGGTTTAACTAATGCACCAGCTGTGTTCATGGACCTTATGAACCGAGTGTGTGGACCATACCTTGACAAGTTTGTCATTGTTTTCATTGATGACATACTTATTTACTCAAAGAATGACCAAGAACACGGTGAACATTTGAGAAAGGTGTTAGAAGTATTGAGGAAGGAAGAATTGTACGCTAAGTTTTCAAAGTGTACATTTTGGTTGGAAGAAGTTCAATTCCTCGGTCACATAGTGAACAAAGAAGGTATTAAGGTGGATCCGGCAAAGATAGAAACTGTTGAAAAGTGGGAAACCCCGAAAACTCCGAAACACATATGCCAGTTTTTAGGACTAGCTGGTTACTACAGAAGGTTCATCCAAGACTTTTCCAGAATAGCAAAACCCTTGACTGTATTAACGCATAAAGGGAAGAAATTTGAATGGAATGATGAACAAGAGAAAGCATTTCAGTTATTGAAGAAAAAGCTAACTACGGCACCTATATTGTCATTGCCTGAAGGGAATGATGATTTTGTGATTTATTGTGACGCATCAAAGCAAGGTCTCGGTTGTGTATTAATGCAACGAACGAAGGTGATTGCTTATGCGTCTAGACAATTGAAGATTCACGAACAAAATTATACAATGCATTATTTGGAATTAGGTGCGGTTGTTTTTGCATTAAAGACTTGGAGGCACTACTTATATGGGGTCAAAAGTATTATATATACCGACCACAAAAGTTTTCAACACATATTTAATCAGAAACAACTGAATATGAGGCAGCGTAGGTGGATTGAATTGTTGAATGATTACGACTTTGAGATTCGTTACCACCCGGGGAAGGCAAATGTGGTAGCCGATGCCTTGAGCAGGAAGGACAGAGAACCCATTCGAGTAAAATCTATGAATATAATGATTCATAATAACCTTACTACTCAAATAAAGGAGGCGCAACAAGGAGTTTTAAAAGAGGGAAATTTAAAGGATGAAATACCCAAAGGATCGGAGAAGCATCTTAATATTTGGGAAGACGGAACCCGGTATAGGGCTGAAAGAATTTGGGTACCAAAATTTGGAGATATGAGAAAAATGGTACTTAGAGAAGCTCATAAAACCAGATACTCAATACATCCTGGAACGGGGAAGATGTACAAGGATCTTAAGAAACATTTTTGGTGGCCAGGTATGAAAGCCGATATTGCTAAATATGTAGGAGAATGTTTCATGTGTTCTAAGGTCAAAGCTGAACATCAGAAACCATCAGGTCTACTACAACAACCTGAAATCCCGGAATGGAAATGGGAAAATATTACCATGGATTTCATTACTAAATTGCCAAGGACTACAAGTGGTTATGATACTATTTGGGTAATAGTTGATAGTCTCACCAAGTCAGCACATTTCCTGCCAATAAGAGAAGATGACAAGATGGAGAAGTTAGCACGACTGTATTTGAAGGAAGTCGTCTCCAGACATGGAATACCAATCTCTATTATCTCTGATAGGGATGGCAGATTTATTTCAAGATTCTGGCAGACATTACAGCAAGCATTAGGAACTCGTCTAGACATGAGTACTGCCTATCATCCACAAACTGATGGGCAGAGCGAAAGGACGATACAAACGCTTGGGATCGACATCTACCGTTAGCAGAATTTTCCTACAACAACAGCTACCATTCAAGCATTGAGATGGCGCCGTTTGAAGCACTTTATGGTAGAAAGTGCAGGTCTCTGATTTGTTGGAGTGAAGTGGGGGATAGACAGATTACGGGTCCGGAGATTATACAAGAAACTACCGAGAAGATTATCCAAATTCAACAACGGTTGAAAACCGCCCAAAGTCGACAAAAGAGCTACGCTGACATTAAAAGAAAAGATATAGAATTTGAAATTGGAGAGATGGTCATGCTTAAAGTTGCACCTTGGAAAGGCATTGTTCGATTTGGTAAACGAGGGAAATTAAATCCAAGGTATATTGGACCATTCAAGATTATTGATCGTGTCGGACCAGTAGCTTACCGACTTGAGTTACCTCAACAACTCGTGGCTGTACATAACACTTTCCACGTCTCGAATTTGAAGAAATGTTTTGCTAAAGAAGATCTCACTATTCCGTTAGATGAAATCCAAATCAACGAAAAACTCCAATTCATCGAAGAACCCGTCGAAATAATGGATCGTGAGGTTAAAAGACTTAAGCAAAACAAGATACCAATTGTTAAGGTTCGATGGAATGCTCATAGAGGACTCGAGTTCACCTGGGAGCATGAAGATCAGATGAAGAAGAAATACCCGCATCTATTTCCAGAAGATTCGTCAACACCTTCAACAGCTAAAAATTTCGGGACGAAATTTATTTAATGGGTAGGTACTGTAGAGACCCGAACTTTTCCATTTATATATATATTAATTGAGATTGATATTTACATGATTAAATGTTTCCAACATGTTAAGCAATCAAACTTGTTAAGACTTGATTAATTGAAATATGTTTCATATAGACAATTGACCACCCAAGTTGACCGGTGATTCACGAACGTTAAAACTTGTAAAAACTATATGATGACATATATATGGATATATATATAGTTAACATGATACTATGATAAGTAAACATATCATTAAGTATATTAACAATGAACTACATATGTAAAAACAAGACTACTAACTTAATGATTTTTAAACGAGACATATATGTAACGATTATCGTTGTAAAGACATTTAATGTATATATATCATATTAAGAGATATTCATACATGATAATATCATGATAATATAATAATTTAAAATCTCATTTGATATTATAAACATTGGGTTAACAACATTTAACAAGATCGTTAACCTAAAGGTTTCAAAACAACACTTACATGTAACGACTAACGATGACTTAACGACTCAGTTAAAATGTATATACATGTAGTGTTTTAATATGTATTTATACACTTTTGAAAGACTTCAATACACTTATCAAAATACTTCTACTTAACAAAAATGCTTACAATTACATCCTCGTTCAGTTTCATCAACAATTCTACTCGTATGCACCCGTATTCGTACTCGTACAATACACAGCTTTTAGATGTATGTACTATTGGTATATACACTCCAATGATCAGCTCTTAGCAGCCCATGTGATTCACCTAACACATGCGGGAACCATCATTTGGCAACTAGCATGAAATATCTCATAAAATTACAAAAATATGAGTAATCATTCATGACTTATTTACATGAAAACAAAATTACATATCCTTTATATCTAATCCATACACCAATGACCAAAAACACCTACAAACACTTTCACTCTTCAATTTTCTTCATCTAATTGATCTCTCACAAGTTTTATCTACAAGTTCTAAGTGTTCTTCATAAATTCTACAAGTTCTAGTTACATAAAATCAAGAATACTTTCAAGTTTGCTAGCTCACTTCCAATCTTGTAAGGTGATCATCCAACCTCAAGAAATCTTTGTTTATTACAGTAGGTTATCATTCTAATACAAGGTAATAATTATATTCAAACTTTGGTTCAATTTCTATAACTATAACAATCTTATTTCAAGTGATGATCTTACTTGAACTTGTTTTCGTGTCATGATTCTGCTTCAAGAACTTCGAGCCATCCAAGGATCCGTTGAAGCTAGATCTATTTTTTTCTTTTCCAGTAGGTTTATCCAAGGAACTTAAGGTAGTAATGATGTTCATAACATCATTCGATTCATACATATAAAGCTATCTTATTCGAAGGTTTAAACTTGTAATCACTAGAACATAGTTTAGTTAATTCTAAACTTGTTCGCAAACAAAAGTTAATCCTTCTAAATTGACTTTTAAAATCAACTAAACACATTTTCTATATCTATATGATATGCTAACTTAATGATTTAAAACCTGAAAACACGAAAAACACCGTAAAACCGGATTTACGCCGTCGTAGTAACATCGCGGGCTGTTTTGGGTTAGTTAATTAAAAACTATGATAAACTTTGATTTAAAAGTTGTTATTCTGAGAAAATGATTTTTATTATGAACATGAAACTATTTCCAAAAATTATGGTTAAACTCAAAGTGGAAGTATGTTTTCTAAAATGGTCATCTAGACGTCGTTCTTTCGACTGAAATGACTACCTTTACAAAAACGACTTGTAACTTATTTTTCCGACTATAAACCTATACTTTTTTTGTTTAGATTCATAAAATAGAGTTCAATATGAAACCATAGCAATTTGATTCACTCAAAACGGATTTAAAATGAAGAAGTTATGGGTAAAACAAGATTGGATAATTTTTCTCATTTTAGCTACGTGAAAATTGGTAACAAATCTATTCCAACCATAACTTAATCAACTTGTATTGTATATTATGTAATCTTGAGATACCATAGACACGTATACAATGTTTCAACCTATCATGTCGACACATCTATATATATTTCGGAACAACCATAGACACTCTATATGTGAATGTTGGAGTTAGCTATACAGGGTTGAGGTTGATTCCAAAATATATATAGTTTGAGTTGTGATCAATACTGAGATACATATACACTGGGTCGTGGATTGATTCAAGATAATATTTATCGATTTATTTCTGTACATCTAACTGTGGACAACTAGTTGTAGGTTACTAACGAGGACAGCTGACTTAATAAACTTAAAACATCAAAATATATTAAAAGTGTTGTAAATATATTTTGAACATACTTTGATATATATGTATATATTGTTATAGGTTCGTGAATCAACCAGTGGCCAAGTCTTACTTCCTGGCGAAGTAAAAATCTGTGAAAGTGAGTTATAGTCCCACTTTTAAAATCTAATATTTTTGCGATGAGAATACATGCAGATTTTATAAATGATTTACAAAATCGACACAAGTACGTGAAACTACATTCTATGGTTGAATTATCGAAATCGAATATGCCCCTTTTTATTAAGTCTGGTAATCTAAGAATTAGGGAACAGACACCCTAATTGACGCGAATCCTAAAGATAGATCTATTGGGCCTAACAAACCCCATCCAAAGTACCGGATGCTTTAGTACTTCGAAATTTATATCATATCCGAAGGGTGTCCCGGAATGATGGGGATATTCTTATATATGCATCTTGTTAATGTCGGTTACCAGGTGTTCACCATATGAATGATTTTTATCTCTATGTATGGGATGTGTATTGAAATATGAAATCTTGTGGTCTATTATTATGATTTGATATATATATATATATATATATATATATATATATATATATATATATATATATATATATATATATATATATATAGGTTAAACCTATAACTCACCAACATTTTTGTTGATGTTTTAAGCATGTTTATTCTCAGGTGATTATTAAGAGCTTCCGCTATCGCATACTTAAATAAGGACGAGATTTGGAGTCCATGCTTGTATGATATTGTGTAAAAACTGCATTCAAGAAACTTATTTTGTTGTAACATATTTGTATTGTAAACCATTATGTAATGGTCGTGTGTAAACAGTATATTTTAGATTATCATTATTTGATAATCTACGTAAAGCTTTTTAAACCTTTATTGATGAAATAAAGGTTATGGTTTGTTTTAAAATGAATGCAGTCTTTGAAAAACGTCTCATATAGAGGTCAAAACCTCGCAACGAAATCAATTAATATGGAACGTTTTTAATCAATAAGAACGGGACATTTCAGAAGTGGATAGAGCTAAAGTAGATGTAATTGCTAAACTTCCACATCCCACCAATGTTAGAGGAGTTAGGAGTTTTCTAGGGCATGCCGGTTTTTACCGACGTTTCATAAAAGATTTTTCTAAAATTGCCACTCCTGTGAATAAACTCCTAGAAAAAGATGCTCCATTCATCTTTTCAGATGAATGCATCAAATCTTTTAATATTTTTAAAGAGAAACTTACTAATGCGCCGATCATGATAACACCAAATTGGAATCTACCGTTTGAACTTATGTGCGATGCAAGTGATTTTGCAATGGGAGCCGTTTTAGGACAAAGGATTGAAAAATGATTTCAACCTATATATTATGCTAGTAAGACGTTACAAGGAGCACAAACGAATTACACAACTACTGAAAAAGAACTCCTTGCTATTGTCTTTGCTTTTGACAAATTTCGTTCATATCTCGTTCTAGCAAAAACGGTGGTCTATACTGACCATTCTGCTCTTAGATACCTATTTTTGAAACAAGATGCCAAACCAAGATTAATCCGTTGGATCTTACTCTTACAAGAGTTTGATATTGAAATCTGAGATAAAAGAGGAGCAGAAAATCTCGCCGCTGATCATCTTTCTCGTCTTGAAAATCCCGAATTAGAAGTTCTAAATGAATCAGCCATACAAGACAACTTTCCTGATGAATATTGATAGTGCTCCAAATGAACATATATTTTGTAGCAATATCCTCCCAATATGTAAAGTATTTAGTTGTAATTGTTATATTTTAAGTTGTAATCGTTTATATTAAATAAGTGCGAAGACAAAAGGCGAAAACGAAGAATTGAAGACGCAAATGTCCAAAAAGCTCAAATGTACAAGATACAATCCAAGTGGTTCAATTTAATGATGAGAAACGTCTAAAATTGACAAGAGTACAAGTTACGAAACGAAAAGCATGAAGATTAAAGAATTGGAGAAAAAGTGCCACTAAAGATGGAAAAGTGCCACTAAAGCCATAGTGCACTCAAAAGTGCCACTAAAAAGTGAGTAAAAGACTCGCACGGATTTTGGAAGTTAAGGAAAATAATTTTTGTGCAAAGTTACAAATCGCGAAATGCAAAGTACAAGATATTAAATTATACGAAAGGACGTTTGAAAATCCGAAACGGGACCTGAGCCAACTATCAACGCCTGACGTAACAGACCAAAAATTACAAGTCTACTATGCACAAGAATATAATATAATATTTAAATAATTATATAAATTATTTATATATTTTATATTATATTAAATAGTGTCGGCAGACTAAAAAACAAATGAATGTGAGCTGGTGCTAGACACCATGCGATCGCATGGCCAGAAGGCACATATTCAATGCGATCGCATGGCCAGAAGGCACATATTCCATGCGATCGCATGGCCCGAAAAATTTGGTCAGGTCCTATAAATAGCCAGCTTATTCGACGAGTTAAAAACATAATAATAATAATACTCTGTAAGATATAATAAATAAATATATATATATATATATATATATATATATATATATATATATATATATATATATATAGGGTAGTTTTATATTAGATTAGTTTGGGTTATGTAAAGGTTATTTTACGAGTTTTTGAAGTCGAAATTATGTCCGTGTAACACTACGCGATAAATACTCAATGTAAGTTATGTTCTCCTTTTTAAATTAATGTCTCGTACTTAAGTTATTATTATGCTTATTTGAGCCAAAGTAATCATGATGTTGGACTAAATATTAAAGACGGGGTAATTAGGCTTTGTACCATAATTGGGGTTTGGACAAAAGAACGACACTTGTGGAAATTAGACTATGGGCTATTAATGGGCTTTATATTTTTTTAACTAAATGATAGTTTGTTAATTTTAATATAAAGATTTACAATTGAAAGTACCTAGAAATAACCATATATACTCGATCGGACACGATGGGCGGGATATTTATATGTACGAATAATCGTTCATTTAACCGGACACGGGAATGGATTAATAGTCACTAGAATTATTAAAACAGGGGTGAAATTATGTACAAGGACACTTGGCATAATTGATAACAAAGTATTAAAACCTTGGGTTACACACAGTCGATAACCTGGTGTAATTATTAAACAAAGTATTAAAACCTTGTTACAATTTAAGTCCCCAATTAGTTGGAATATTTGACTTCGGGTATAAGGATAATTTGATGAGGACACTCGCACTTTATATTTATGACTGATGGACTGTTATGGATAAAAACCAGACAGACATATTAAATAATCCAGGACAAAGGACAATTAACCCATGGGCATAAAACTAAAATCAACACGTCAAACATCATGATTACGGAAGTTTAAATAAGCATAATTATTTTATTTTATATTTCATCGCACCTTTAATTATTCATCATTTATATTTTTTGTTATTTATTTTATTTTGTTAATTAAATTTACTTTACGCTTCGCTTAAAATATAAAATCGACAAACCGGTCATTAAACGGTAAACCCCCCTTTTATATATTATTATATATATATATATATACTTATATATTTTTGTACAAATGTAATTATATAAAAATATAGTGTAACCGTCTCCCTGTGGAACGAACCGGACTTACTAAAAACTATACTACTCTACGATTAGGTACACTGCCTATAGTGTTGTAGCAAGGTTTAGGTATATCCCATCTGTAAATAAATAATAAATATCTTGTATAAAATTGTATCGCATTTAATAGTATTTCCTTGTAAAATTTAATAGTATTTTATACCCCTTAGCTTTAACATCAAATATCTATGGAAGATAGATTATAACGAAATTCCATGGTTTGCAGACTATGCAAACTACTTAGTATGTGGATTCCTTGAAAAAGGAATATCGTACCAAAAACGAAAGAAATTCTTCAGTGATATAAAACACTATTTCTGGGAAGATCCACATTTGTTTAAAAGTTGTCCAGATGGAATAATACGCCGATGCGTATTCGGAGATGAAGCCAATCAAATCTTAAACCATTGTCACACAGGACCAACAGGAGGGCATTATGGGCCTCAACTAATAGCAAGAAAAGTTTATGATGCTGGATTCTATTGGCCTACAATTTACAAAGACGCACACCTTCTTTGCAAATCCTGTGATGCTTGTCAAAGGGCTGGAAAAATAAGTCAACGTGATGAAATGCCACAAAATGTCATTCAAGTATGTGAAGTATTTGACATTTGGGGTATTGACTTTATGGGTCCATATCCAAAATCTCATAATAATCTCTACATTCTCGTTGCCATAGATTATGTATCTAAATGGGCGAAAGCACAAGCTCTCCCAACTAACGATGCACGAGTTGTAGTCAACTTTTTAAAATGTCTTTTTGCAAGGTTTGGAACACCGAAAGCTTTAATAAGTGATCGGGGAACTCATTTCTGAAATAATCAACTTGAGAAAGTTC
Source organism: Rutidosis leptorrhynchoides (assembly GCF_046630445.1). Classification (NCBI taxonomy): domain Eukaryota; kingdom Viridiplantae; phylum Streptophyta; class Magnoliopsida; order Asterales; family Asteraceae; genus Rutidosis; species Rutidosis leptorrhynchoides. The sequence goes on from NC_092337.1 coordinate 169,840,205, forward strand.
TTAAAATATATGGAGTAACTCATAAAATCTCCACCGCATATCATCCACAGACAAGTGGACAAGTTAAAAATACCAACCGAGCTTTAAAACGTAGTCTAGAGAAAATCGTAGGATTAAATCCGAAGGAATGGTCCATTAAATTGGAGGATGCACTCTGGGCTTTTAGAACAGCCTACAAAACTCCAATTGGAACCACACCTTTTAGACTCATTTATGGAAAAGCATGTCATCTTCCAGTAGAAATTGAACACAAAGCATTTTGGGCTTTGAAGACATGTAATCTTGATTTACATGAAGCCGGACGTCTACGGTTAAGTCAATTAAATGAATTAGAAGAATTAAGACATGAAGCATATGAAAATTCCTTAATCTATAAGGAAAGAACAAAGAAATGGCATGATAAAAGAATCAGAAGTTCAAAATAATTTAAAGAAAGAGACAGAGTTCTTCTTTTCAATTCACGATTTAAGCTATTTCCTGGAAAATTGAAATCAAGATGGTCTGGACCATTCATAGTCAAAAGAGTTTTCCCATACGGAACAGTAGAATTAATAAATTCAAATGAGATTAAATTTAAAGTTAATGGTCATAGAGTTAAACATTACATTGATAGTCCAATGGAAGTCGACAACGAAGTTAATCATAATTTCGATACCACAGCTAACTAAGTGTGGGGAGAGTCAAGTCTTTTAAGGATTTTATGTATCTCTGTTAGAGTTAGATTGTCTATTTTCGTGTAGTTCTCGAAAATGGAACCCGAATGGTCTTTCCCTAGCAGACCCTAAAGAACTAGTCTTCTCCCCCCATTCTGAATTTTTATTTTTTTTAGGTTTTTACGAAATGAAGACTTCCTGTGAACTAAACCATGATCTAATGCTACACGCTTTGATTACTAAACGTAATAATGACATACTTCCGAGTGAACTGGTATCAGTAATCAGAGAAAGATTGGACGTAGTAAGAAAAGAATCCAGATGCGAAGATAATAAGTTACAATTTGGTAAAGGAAAATCAAAATCCGCAGCAAAAAGAAGAGCACGACACCTTGAAAGATGTCACAAATGCGGAAAATGGTCACATGGAGGTAAATGTTCAAATAATCAAACCTATTCAAACATCGAATTTGTTACTTTATGCAGAGACGGACCGTTCATATGTTTAGAAGAAAAAACACTGAATGCTCGAGGTTACGCCTATGTAGCCATGGAAAATCAATTAAACCGACTATCTTATGAATGGGATAGATCATATCACTAAGAATACTATCTCACAGGTAAGTCTGTACAGTTTTTATTTTTATTTTTATTTTTAACCTTTTGATAATAAACGCTAATTTGTTCGCTATAAAGTATTAAATTGGTATTCGATGAAATTAGGTTTGGCGACCGAAATTGTTGATATCATACAAAAATTTATTACATCACTGCGAAATTTAACGTTTATTCTTAAGGTATAAATATCTTTAATCAATCAACCCAAAATATTTCAAAAAATCGTAATGAGTTAAATTAGGACATGGAACCGAAATGACTTTACCGAAAAGAGGGGCGCATATTTTTGATAATATTTGATTGATTAAAGTGAGATAAAAGCCAAAAAGATTTTTAATTTTATTTTTACCATGTTTTTAAAATTAATATATAAATCTTAAATTAATATTGTGAACTTTGTAAAATCAATATATTTAAGTTTGTCAATATTTGAAAATTTTAATATTTTTAATATAAGTTTGTATGTATAAAAACAAAATTTAATTTAAGTTTGGTGTGAATTTTTAATATTAATTTTGAATTTTATGCATTTTAAATTTAAGTTTGGTGTGAATTTAAAAACAAAAATTTACTTTATTTCGTAAGTTAAAAATATGATTTTTAAAATTCATCGTGAGTTGAAGACTAGGTCTTTGAACCGAAATTGCTTTACCCTAGGGAGGGACGAGAACTTTTATTATCATTATTTTTAATCTTATTGAATTAAAGTATGCCAAAAACATTAAAAAAAACCCAAAAATCTTAGCTTTTAAAACAATCGCTACAAAAAGACAAATTTTAAAATTTTGTCGAAGGACGGACTAGGACATCAATCCGAAACGACCTCATACTAAAACAAAGGAAAACAAAATTTTAAATTTATTTTATATTTGTTTTATAAGTTAAGATTTATAAAAAAAAAAAAAAAGCACCGCGACTCGTGGAGTTCAGAAAATACAGAAAAAAAATAAAAGGAACGAACAGATCAGTTGCACACCACCACACCCCAAAACACTGCGAAAAAACCTAAAATAACACTCCCAAAATCGAATTTTTTCACCATTAATCATCACATTTTTTACTAAAATCATGTTGAGAAGGATGCTATCAAAGAATTACTCAAGAAAAACGGTAAATTTCTACACCTAAACACCATTTAATCCGAAAATTAGTGTTCTTGAGCAATTTTATACCCAATTCGATTTTGATGCTTTTTAGTGTAATTATGCTTAAATTGCTTATGTATTATGCTTGTATAACCTAGATTGATGCTATTTAACATGATTAGAAGCCTTAAACTTCAAATTTTGAGTAATCTAGGGTTTGTGTTCTTGAGCAAATTTGGGGCTTTTTGATATAAACAGGTTATGGCCGATTTTTGTCATGAATTGTTGCTAAATTAAGTAGTGTAACATGTTTAGGTAGTTAAATGATCCAAACTTTGAGCCTAAACATGATTTTGAGAATTAAAGTGGACTTTTTCAAGTCTAAAATTCATGAACTTGATTTTTGAGAGATAATGTCATTTGAAACTTGTTTAATTGCTAGTAATGATTATTTTGACATGTTATTTGAGTTGAATGCTTATGAACTTGGCGAACATTTTCGTATATGCTTATTTGAAAAAGTGTAGATTTGATAAAAATATGAAAATAAGCATAAGTTTGATATAAATTGAACATGTCATTGTAATTATTTTGATTGATGATTTTGCTGACACTAATGCATATTTGGATGCACAAAAATTGTGTTTGATGTGTTTTGCAGACTGAAAGGGGTGAATCTTCATCTCAAGCTCGCAATGCTCCTCCTGAGAATGCGGAACAACAGGATGTTGATAGCTATTATAAACAAGATATACCTCATCCAGTTATGACATTTTCAGATATGCACTTGGAAGATTTGCACCCGAACTTGAGATTTGACAGACGTTGGATAGATTATCCAAAATACCAAAGGGGTTTGCATACTCTTCATTCTAAAGCTGTTGAAGTACCTAGGGTAATAAGATGGGAACCATTAGAAGCTGTAGAATTAGCCGGGCCAATTAGAGAATTACTTACATAGAGGTATGGTAATTCTACTTTTAACGATTGGGTACGTTTATTCAACATGCATAGACCTGTATATAAAGTATGGTGTGAAGTATTATTGTGTAGTATAGAAATAAATGATCGTGTAGCTAGTTTAACCGATCGATCTTTTATTAGATTTTTGTTAGGAGGTTCGATGCGCCACATGTCTTTACTAGACATGGCTCAGGCCTTACGTATATATACGCCTGAGGAGTTAGCATCTGCCGATTGTAGAGGGTTGATATTGAACGGTAGGAAAATTGATGAAAATTTTGATACGCATGGTGTATGGAGTCAAATGACTAGCCATCACCGATTTAAAGGGGGAAATTACTCTAATTTAGATATATATAGAGCTGAATTAAGAGTAATTCATAGGTTTTTAGCCAATTCGATTACACAACGAGGTAAGAATAAGGAAAAGGTAAATGAACAGGATTTGTTTTACTACATGTGTATTCGAGACCCACAAAGCGCTGTAAGTATACCTTATTGTGTGGGTTATTATTTATCAGCTATGGTTAGGGGGATGAGACCGCATAGCATAATAGGAGGTGGTATATTTATTACATTAATTGCTGAGTATCTCAATGTGGATATAAGTCGGGGGGATTATTAATCGAAGAACCAGAACCCCACGATACAATTGGTTTAAATGTATACCATGGTGCTAAAGTTTTGAAGAGGTGAAATAACACCGCAGTACGATATAATGGTAGACATCCACAGGTTGAGAGAAACCAACAGCCAGGTAATGTGGGAGGGGGAAATGAAATGACAGAAATGCAAAGGTTTATAGCTTCACAAGAGTATGAAAATGCGAGACATAGAGCATTTGAAGATTGGCAAGTTCATCAAAACCAAATCATAGCTCATTGCCAACATATAGGTATAAACTATATTCCTACTCCATTGCCCGTATTTCCTCCCTGGTCTATAGAGATCCAACCACCGTATCCTACGTATAACCCAGCCGAAGCATTCTATAACACATACGGTTATGCATGGAACCCCTACTGGTATCAGTATCATCCCTAGTCTACTTAGTTTTATTTATTTTATTATTTGTAATGTTGATACATTTAATACTTATGTTAATATTGTAATAGTTTTTATAATTTTCTAACTTTTATTATTAGATTTTAATAATTTTTGAATGTGGGGTAATATACCAAACTTCAAAAATATGTATATATGTTTGCAGTTTATCTTATGTACACAACAGGGTAAAACAACGCATTTTCAAAGATTGGCATTAAGTTCACCAAAAGCAACTAATTTTGACGACAAGATGCAAAATATATGTGAAATAACAACAAGACGGAATGAACAAATGATATACATCATTTATCATTCAGAAAACAAACGCCAATATGTTTGGAAACTTTGGTAAAATTTAATCATTTTTCTGCGCTAATCACCCTCAATAATTTAAATTGTTACTGATTTCTTGCAAATGAGGGCATTGCAAGATCTTAAGTGTGGGAAGGGGTTAAATTCTTTCGGATTTTTAAAATTTTTATCTTAAACACTTGGTTACCATTAAAAATACTAGTAGTAGTTGTATTAGAATCTAGTGCTCTCTGATAATAAAGAACAGCCCTAGTCTTATATACTGACTACCCAATTCTAGTAAAAATTTTCAAAATTTTCAATTAAATGAACTCAAAATCATGTTTATACATATTTATGAACGATAAAACTAGGTGTTAACACCGAAATTATTGTTACCTTGGAAAGGACATAAATTGAGAAACAAACCAAAATGTTAGAATTCATTTAAAATTGAATAGAGGAGAACAAAAAGGAAAATAAAAGCCAAGTGTGGGAAATTTTCACCAAGTTATTCAAAATATATATCACATATTTTTGTACAAATAATTGAAAATACTTTTGTTTTGGACGATAATTAACTGTTTTACCCAATTTACTGTAAGAAAGATGGATCTACACGATGAATCAATTCCATCATTAAAAGGAAGTAAAGTCTTCCGAAAAAGAAACGCGCTTCTTGATTTAGGTCAGGAAGTTGTCGTCCAGACCAGCTGTAGGTTGACGGAAAATCTTGAAAAGTCATCACTAAAATCAGCAGGAAATCCACGGACCTCAGCATAAAACAGGGTCGCCAAGTGGTCAGATTTATCCTAACCATGAGAAGGATTTATCTCGTACAATGGGGGGCACCGTGCAAATTAGCTGGATAAGACTAATGAATCAGATCCCCAGAAAGGATAATCTCCTTAAAGATCAAAAATCAGCTTTTAAGACTGATATTACTCAATCCTAGAGATTGACCTTAAAGATTGAGAATTACAAACTCATGGAATTCGATGATATCTAAACTCGAGCTTGAACGAGAAAATATTTTGATCAAATTAAAACCGATTTGTTTTCTGAAAACCCTATTTTCAATGCGTTCATTACCTTTGAACATAAAATCCTAGGAATTCACCTGGAATTCATTAGGTCACCTGAACTAAATCGAGTGTCAACCGTAAGAACGGTGGTTGCATAGCATGGTCGAAGACAGGACCTTGTGCCATACCAAAAAATTATAAGGGTGAGCTTTACTATTGCTCCTACAAAGGATAGTAATTGCGTCTGACACGTTATAGACCATAATTAAAAGCATGTCAGGGGACATTGCCTTAACAGTTGCTTGTTCAACGCTTTCCTTTACAACCGGACGGTAGTTTATCGAAAGGTAATATTCGGAGCAAGTAAACTGGACTTGTTGCTTTCCCAATACAAGGTTAGCAAGTGGGTGACACAAAACCGAAAGTTTTGAGCTAAAATTTTCAAATCTGAAACCCACCAAACCCACAAAAAGAATTTGCAAACACCGGTGAAGGGTTATTACGGAAAACTTATCTAGGGTAAAAGCTAGATTTAATTTTCAAAAGATCAAATGTTTTCATAAAGATCCAATTTCCTTAATGGATCTAAATTTTTATAGTCATGTGGGACTGTAAACCATATCGTTACTACCATTGTTTATACCGCCGTATAGAAATCACTGATGTACAAAGTGTGAAGAATAAAGAAGTGATTCTAGTATTTCAAGACTATATTGCTTGAGGAAAAGCAACGCTCACGTGTGGGAATATTTGATAATGCTAAAAACGAACATATATTTCATAGCATTATTCCTCAAGAAAGACAAGCTTTTAGTTGCAATTGTTCTATTTACAAGTGATATTCGTTTAAATAATAAAAGGTGAAGACAAAAGACAGATTCGATGAATTGAAGACGCAAACGACCAAAAAGCTAAAAAGTACAAAATACAATCAAAGATGTTCCAATTATTGATAAGAAACGTCTCGAAATTACAAGAGTACAAGATTCAAATCGCAAAGTACAAGATATTAAATTGTACGCAAGGACGTTCGAAAATTCAGAACCGGGACCAGAGTCAACTCTCAACGCTCGACGCAACGGACTAAAAATTACAAGTCAACTATGCACATAAATATAATATAATATTTAAATAATTACTAAAATTATTTATATATTATATTTATTTATATAATCCGTCGACAAGCTAGGAGCCAAGGCTTGGTGAGCTGTAAAAACAAACTCCGCGACTCGCGGAGTTTGAAGAGGAAAAGTGCCGCGAGTCACGGAGATTCCCTGGACTCAAATCCCTATAAAAGGCAACGCAGTTTGATCAATTTTAATATCAAAATATCTTTCTCTCTATATCTATACGTAAATATTTATATTTATATTTTAATTTTAATTTTAATCCTAATAATAAGGGTATGTTAGCGAATGTTGTAAGGGTGTAAGTCGAAATTCTGTCCGTGTAACGCTACGCTATTTTTAATCATTGTAAGTTATGTTCAACCTTTTTAATTTAATGTCTCGTAGCTAAGTTATTATTACGCTTATTTAATCCGAAGTAATCATGATGTTGGGCTAAAAATATTAAAATTGGGTAATTGGGCTTTGTACCATAATTGGGGTTTGGACAAAAGAACGACACTTGTGGAAATTAGACTATGGGCTATTAATGGGCTTTATATTTGTTTAATTAAATGATAGTTTGTTAATTTTAATATAAAGATTTACAATTGGACGTCCCTATAAATAACCATATACACTCAATCGGGCACGATGGGTGGGATATTTATATGTACGAATAATCGTTCATTTAACCGGACACGGGAATGGATTAATAGTCACTAGAATTATTAAAACAGAGGTGAAATTATGTACAAGGACACTTGGCATAATTGTTAACAAAGTATTAAAACCTTGGGTTACACGCAGTCAATAACCTGGTGTAATTATTAAACAAAGTATTAAAATCTTGTTACAGTTTAAGTCCCCAATTAGTTGGAATATTTAACTTCGGGTATAAGGATAATTTGACGAGGACACTCGCACTTTATATTTATGACTGATGGACTGTTATGGACAAAAACCAAACAGACATATTAAATAATCCAGGACAAAGGACAATTAACCCATGGGCATAAAACTAAAATTAACACGTCAAACATCATGATTACGGAAGTTTAAATAAGCATAATTCTTTTATTTCATATTTAATTTCCTTTATTTTATATTTAATTGCACTTCTAATTATCGCACTTTATTTTATTGTTATTGTATTTAATTGCACTTTTAATTATCGTACTTTTTAATTATCGCACTTTTATTTATCGAAATTTCATTATCGTTATTAAGTCTTTTATTTATTTAATATTTTACATTTTGTTTTAACTGCGACTAAAGTTTTAAAAATCGACAAACCGGTCATTAAACGGTAAAAAAACCCCCTTTATAATAATAATATTACTTATTTATACATTTGTATTTTTATAATTTAAAACTAATATAGCGTTAAGCTTTGATTAAAAGATTCCCTGTGGAATGAACCGAACTTACTAAAAACTACACTACTGTACGATTAGGTACACTGCCTATAAGTGTTGTAGCAAGGTTTAAGTATATCCATTTAATAAATAAATAAATATCTTGTGTAAAATTGTATCGTATTTAATAGTATTTCCTAGTAAAATTTAAGCTATTTTATATACACCTCGCATAACATCAGTCGGTCACGTACACGTTGTGATGGTTGGTGAGTGGTTAACGTATTTGACCTACCGCTCTTCGTCGGCTAACATCGTGTCGAATGTCGACATTGTGGATATTTGGGTTGTGTATGTGTTATTAGCATTATACGTTAATTATTCGTTTATTCTTTTATTGCGGTTTGCTAATGTTATTGTGTTGTTTGTGTAGGTGTATGCAAGTGATTGAATTATGTATGTATGCGTATAAGTATTGCATTCACTAAGCATTAGCTTACCCTCTCGTTGTTTACATTTTTAGGTTCGAAGGTGGACGTGGCAAGGGTATGCTCGGGATTAGATGATCTCCTTTTTTGATGCTTGCTTGGATTACTTTTGGATTCGACCTAGGATGGGGTAGTTTATCCCCAACATCATGCTTGTAGTTTTGTTGGAACTTAAACTCTTGTGGTCGAACTTATATATTGCATTTAAAGGGTAAATTGGGCATATGTGGGCCCGGCGTAGTAAAACTCGTTTTATTATTGAATCGTGTTAGTTTTACTTATATTAAAGTGATGTGAAAAGCATTTAGTCTAAAAGTGTCGGGAAGCAAGAGATCTTTAAACGAAAATTGGAATTTTTGAACAGCAGGCTGCCAGGCCCTGTGCGCGCCGCGCACCCCAAGGTGTGCGCGTGGCGCACCCTTCTGTAATTAAAAAAATTTATTTACGCTTATTCGGTTGGATAACGAGTTGGGATGTTACATAATAGAATTGGGTCCAAGCGTTACTGATTAGTGGTATAGTATGAATGACAAGTGCGTCACGTCTGGAAGACTATACCAGTGATTCAGTAGTGTGGGCTATCGGTATATTCCAGCTTGATCAGCCACGGGTTGCCGGTCCTCTGGTTTATGGCTTTAAGTGATTAGTGACCAGTGCCTAAAAGCAGTGCTTGATGCTTGTAGTGATGTCCACCTAGATGTCACCATTCACTTAGCGTTATGCTAATTCCCCCACAGTGTTTTGCCTTGCAGGTAAATATTAGCAGCTTTTGGTTGGGTTTGGCAAGGCAGTGAAGATGTTTGACACACTATAACTCTGATGTTTTATGATAAAAAATATGGTCAAATGGTTTGTATTAATAACGTAACACCTGTGATTTCGTGTAATCATATTATTATGTATTAATATATGATGTGTATATTTTAAAGTCTTCTGCTGTGAATGTCTAAAAAAAATGTAGGCAAAAAGTACGGTGTTACAAGTTGGTATCAGAGCATAGGTTTGGCAGTATGTGCACTGTGTACGTGACCTACTCCCAAACTTATGAAGGTGTCGTGTCAAACATCCAAGTGGGGAATAAGTGAATGTAGAGATATGTGCCTAGGTGATTATGCTTAGTGATAGGTGCTAACGAGTTATCAACTAAGCTTTTGTGAGATGATGTGTTTGCAGACAGGTATGGCTGACCAAACCAGAAATAACGATGCCCCTTTGACTCCCGGACCCGGAATATTTAGAGCGCCATCAGTGGAGCATAGTCCAGAATGTGATCCAGATGATTATGTTCAACAGTTAGAAGGTCAGTTACAGGAAACTCGAGAAAAAGTGAAGGAACTAGAGGCCCAAATCAGGCATTCATCTGTGGTGTCTGAAGCTAATGATCCACCGATACCTCCAGGGTTTGCTGGTACTCATATACATCTGGTCCGTCGGGTAGTGCTTCCCAACCACCTCAGTTTCAACCTGAAGTTCAACCTCAAATGCCATATCAAACTCCCCAACAATACCAGTACCCTCTTCAATATCAGTACGCAACAACGAATCCATTTCAAACTCCTGTGTTTTAGCAAGTGGTGAAGGAGAAGAAGAAGTGTATGTTCAAGCAGTTTATGGACTGCAAGCCCTCCGAGTATTCGGGTCATCGCGATCCGATTGTGACAATGAATTGGCTAAGGGAAGTTGAACGGGCACTGAAAGCCTGTCAATGTGAACCAGAATTGTGGGTAACTTATGCCAGCCGACAGTTAAAGAATCGAGCTATGGTTTGGTGGGATACAATTACAGCTCCGTTGTCTGAAGAGCAACTCAATCAGGTCACATGGGAACAATTTGCTGCAAAGGTCCAGGAGCAGTACTGCACCGCATTTGATATCAATCGATTGAAGCAAGAGTTCATGCAAATGACGATGACTGAAGACATGACTGTCGATGAAGCGTTTGAGCAGTTTATGGACAAGTTAAGGTTCGTGCACCAGTGGAAACCTGACGAACAGTCCAGAGTGCAACAGTTTGTAGAAATTTTGCGACCTGAGTATCGCACGATTGCAAGACTTGCTACTACTTTGTCACAAGCGCATATGTTGGCAAAGATAACCGAAAGTGATCTTAAGACGGCCAGAAGTGTGAAAACTGAAAGTGTGTCACAAGTGAAACCAGCGGCAAGTCAGTCTAGCCAGCAATCAAAGAAATCAAGTCGGTTTAAGCCAAAAGGGCAATTTAGCCAGGGCAGGTCAGTGTCAAGTGGTCAGAAGACATGGTGTAGAACGTGTAAGTCTTCGCATACTGGGCAGTGTACAACCTTGACGAAACGTTGTTTACGTTGTGGTATAGTAGGACATGTGCCTCAAGATTGTTCATTTAAGAATAATGTGTGTTGGAACTGCCATAAAGAGGGTCACAGATCTGCAGAGTGTCCAACTGCAAGAAAGAGTTATTCCAGGGCAGGGTCTGGGTCAGGGCTACGTACTGTGTCAGCTGGGGGGATCATCTGCTTCCTCTGTGGGGCAGAAGCGCAAGAATCCTCCACCACCTGAAGCTAGAGCCTTTCAGATGTCACTAGACGCTGCCACTGCTACTGACGATGCAATCACCGGTATGTTCTTAGTAAATTCTGTGCCGGCTCGTGTATTATTTGACTGTGGAGAAAATCGCTCATTTGTGTTAACTACATTCTGCACTAAGTTAAATGTACCTGTTAGGGTAATAAATGAACCCTTAAGTGTCGAAGTGGGTAACGGTAGAACTGTTCCAGTCACAAAGTTTTTGTCTGGAATTACTATTGACATAAAGGGTAGTCTTTTCCCTGTGACTTGCCTAGTGATGCCTATACCAAGCTTTTATGTAGTGTTAGGCATGAATTGTCTTAGTGAACATAAGGCCGATATTAAGTGAGATAGGAAAGTTATCTATTTCCCGGTGGCCGGTGGAAAACGGGTAGTGGCTCGTGGTGATCGTGGTGGGTTTCGTTGTCCATAATTGTCGATGATGAAAGCTCAGAAATCTTTGGCCAAGGGGTGTGATTCTTTCTTAGCTTATGTGATCGATGTAAAGAAGGAAAAGAAAGTAGCGTCTGATATTCCTGTGGTGTCTGAATATCCAGAAGTGTTCCCAGATGAATTGCCAGGCTTACCATCGATCAGGGAAGTTGAATATAAGATCGAGTTAGTGCCAGGGGCTACGCCGGTTGCAAAAGCTCCATATAGATTAGCTCCTTCAGAAATTCGCGAAATGATGTCCCAAATTCAAGAACTGTTGGACCGCGGGTTTATTCGTCCGAGTTCTTCACCGTGGGGTGCACCAGTGTTATTCGTGAAAAAGAAAGATGGTACGCTCCAAATGTTTATAGATTATCGTGAACTAAATAAAAGAACAGTGAAGAATAAGTATCCGCTCCCTAGGATAGATGACTTATTCGATCAGCTTCAAGGAGCTTCGTTCTTTTCGAAAATAGATCTACGTTCGGGATATCACCAGGTTCGTGTTGTTGAATCTGACATTCCTAAGAATTCATTTCGTACTCGTTATGGTCATTATGAGTTCTTAGTGATGCCGTTTGGGTTAACCAACGCTCCAGAAATTTTCATGGATCTCATGAATAGGGTGTGTAAACTGTTTTTGAATAAGTTTGTTATCATGTTCATTGATGACATCTTAGTGTATTCCAAAACTGAATCCAAGCATGCTGAGCATTTAAGACAAGTGTTAGAACTTTTGAAACGTGAACAATTGTATGCAAAGTTTTCAAAGTGTGAGTTCTGGTTACGTGAAGTTCAATTTTTGGGTCATATTATCTGTGCAGAAGGTATAAAAGTGGATCCGTCTAAAATTGAAGCTGTGATGAATTGGAATTCACCAAAGAATCCGACAGAAATCAAGAGTTTTCTAGGATTGGCCGGTTACTACCGACGGTTTATTAAAGATTTTTCAAAGATTGCAAGTTCTTTGACAAAGTTAACTAGAAAGGATGTGTCTTTTAAGTGGGGTAATGAATAGGAAACTGCGTTTCAGACTTTAAAAAGTTTGTTGTGTCAAGTGCCAGTGTTAGCCTTACCCGAGGGATCCGACGACTTCGTTGTGTATTGCGACGCGTCTTTATCCAGTTTAGGCTGTGTACTAATGCAAAGAGATCGTGTAATTGCGTATGCATCTCGACAGTTAAAACTAAGTGAAAAGAATTATCCAGCTCATGATTTAGAAATGGCTGCAGTAGTGTTTGTGTTAAAGTTGTGGAGGCATTATCTTTATGGTACGCATTGTGTTATCTGCACCGATCATAAAAGTTTACAGTATATCTTTTCGCAGAAAGAGATGAACATGTGCCAGAGACGATGGCAAGAACTAATTAAGGATTACGACTGTGAGATCGGATATCATCCTGGCAAGGCAAATGTCGTGGCTGATGTGTTAAGTCGTAAGAAATCCACTGACAGTGTAATGTTTATGCGAATTGAGATTGTGTATGATTTAGTGGATCGACTAAAGATAGCTCAACTCGAAGCATTACAAGATGAACATTTGAAATCTGAGTTAATGGTGAAAAGAAGAGTAGAATTGATGAATGATTCTCGAGGATTAAAGACTTATCGTGAACGAGTTTGGGTGCCGTTATTTGGAGGATTGAGGGATTTAATCTTAAATGAAGCACATAAATTGAGATTATCCGTGTATCCCGGTATTACAAAAATGTACCATGATCTGAAAGTATTATATTGGTGGCCAACTATGAAAGCTGACAATGCGCAATACGTGGAAAAGTGTCATATTTGCGCCCAAGTGAAAGCAGAACTCCAGAAACCATATGGGTCTTTTCGTCAATTAGAGATTCCAGAGTGGAAATGGGAACATATCACCATGGATTTTTTGACAAAACTACCCAGAACCCAGAAAGGAAATGACATGATTTGGGTAATAGTGGACCGTTTAACCAAAAGTGCGCATTTTTTAGCTACTAGTGAAACAGCTTCATTAACGAAATTAGCTCAGTTGTACCTGAATGAAATAGTATCGCGACATGGAATACCATTGTCTATTTTGTCAGATAGAGATTCTCGATTTGTGTCTAGTTTCTGGAATAGTCTACAAGAAAATTTGGGTAGTCGTGTCAACCTTAGTACAGATTATCATCCTCAGACTGACGGTCAAAGTGAACGAACTATTCACACTTTAGAGGATATGTTAAGGGCTTGTGTTTTAGAGTATGGTGGATCGTGGGATTATCATCTGCCATTGATCGAATTTGCTTACAACAACTCCTATCATTCCAGTATTGGCATGCCGCCTTATGAGATGTTATACGGTACAAAGTGTCGAACTCCATCGTGTTGGTTACAGGCAGGTAAGAAACAGTTTGCGGGTCCAGAAATTGTGCAGCAGACTAAAGAAAAAGTGGCTATCGCACGTGAAAAGCTGAAAGCTGCTAGAGATCGATAAAAGATGTATGCAGATCCTCGTCGACGACCGATGACGTTTACTATGGGTGAACGTGTGTATTTAAAAGTGTCACCGTGGAAGGGTGTAATTCAATTCAGTAAATGAGGAAAACTAGCTCCGAGATATATTGGTCCTTTTAGAATTCGTCAAATACTGAACGATCAAACTGTGGTGTTAGATCTCCCTCCAGAGTTAGCAGGTATTCATGACACGTTTAACATCTGATATATTCGTAAGTGTAAAGTGGACGATGAAAGTCAGATTCTTTCTTTCCAAGATCTGAAGGTAGATTCAAGTAAGAAATTGGTGGAAGAACCAGTGAGAATCGTTGACAGAAAAGTGACTAAGTTGCGCAAGAAAGAAATTTCAATGGTGCTCGTGGAATGGAAGCATAGTTTAGGCACCAATCTGACATAGGAGACCGAGGAGTTGATGAAGTCTAGATACCCTCAGTTGTTTAACCTTGACCAGATTCCGAGGACGGAATCTCCTTTAAGGGGCTCGATTTGTAACTACCTTACTTTGGGCCTAGTAGGTAATGACCTATTTACCCTTCTGTGTTATTAAAGTGATTTTAATAATTATGTGTTTTATAATTATTGCGTATGGAATTATGTGCGCTTTGTGACAAGGGTCACAGAACATATTTCTTTTTGTGAATTGGACTTAGAATGAATAAGTTATTAAAGATTTTGGGTTTCAGATAACTGGTAAATACCCGTGTGTTAGACGGGAGAGCTTACCTTCATGTGAAGAAACCTAAATTATAGATATATACACTGTACGTTCCATTTTTCTTATTATATCAAAATAGAAACCCTAAACACGTCTTGCTCTTTAATTTCTTAAAATTAACAAGTTTAAATCAAAGCTAGAGATTGTGTGTATCAAACTCTTTATCATTTCAGCATCAAAACAAGGTAAGCTTCTGATGTTATGCGAGGTGTATATTAAATAGTTATAATTTTTACAAGAAAATACTATTAAATATGATACAATTTTACACAAGATATTTATTTATAGAATGGATATACCTAAACCTTACTACAACGCTTATAGGCAGTGTACATAATCGTACAGTAGTGTAGTTTTTAGTAAGTCCGGTTCGTTCCACAGGGAAAATTAAACAAGCTTAACGCTATATTAGTTTTAAATTTATAAAAATACAAATATATATAAGTAATATTATTATTATAAAAGGGGGTTTTTACCGTTTAATGACCGGTTTATCGATTTTAAAACTTTAGTCGCAGTTAAAACCTAATGTAAAATATTAAAAATAAATAAAACTTAATTTAAAACGTAAAGTAAATAACGATAATGAAATTACGATAAATAAAAGTGCGATAAAATAAAATTGCGATAATTAAAAGTGCAATTAAATACGATGACAGTAAATACAATTGCGATAATTAAAAGTAAAATTAAATATGAAATAAAAGAATTGTGCTTATTTAAACTTTCATAATCATGATGTTTGACGTGTTGATTTTTAGTTTATTCCCATGGGTTAATTGTCCTTTGTCCTGGATTATTTAATATGTCCGTCTGGTTTTTGTCCATAACAGTCCATCAGTCATAAATATAAAGTACGAGTGTCCTCGTCAAATTATCCTTATATCCGAAGTCAAATATTCCAACTAATTGGGGACTTAAACTGTAACAAGGTCTTAATACTTTGTTTAATAATTACACCAGGATATCGACTGCGTGTAACCCAAGGTTTTAATACTTTGTTAACAATTACACCAAGTGTCCTTGTACATAATATCACCCCTGTTTTAATAAATCTATTAACTATTAATCCATTCCCGTGTCCGGTTAAATGAACGATTATTCGTACATATAAAAATCCCGCCCATCGTGTCCGATCGAGTGTATATGGTTATTTATAGGTACGTCCAATTGTAAATCTTTATATTAAATTAACAAACTATCATTTAGTTAAACAAATATAAAGCCCATTAATAGCCCATAGTCTAATTTCCACAAGTGTCGTTCTTTTGTCCAAACCTCAATTATGGTACAAAGTCCAATTACCCAATCTTAATAATTTAGCCCAACATCATGATTACTTCGTCTTAAATAAGCATAATAATAACTTAGCTACGAGACATTAATTTAAAAATAACATTAACCATAACTTATAGTGATTAAAAATAGTGTAGCGTTACACGAACAGAATTTCGACTTACACCCTTACAACATTCACTAACATACCTTTATTATTAGAATTTAAAATTAAAATTATAATATATATATATATATATATATATATATATATATATATATATATATATATATATATATATATATATACGAGTGATAGATAGAAAGGAAAGAAAAAGATGTGTAAAAGATCGCTCAAAACTGCAAAATTTATAGGACCAGACCTGTCACCTACTGCCATGCGATCGCATGGCTTTTTGCCTTCCAGGCCATGCGATCGCATGGCCCCTTTTTCCAGCTCACATGTTGTTGTTTGCATTCTGCCGACGGATTTAATAAATAAATATAATATATAAATAATTATTAGAATTATTTAAATATTATATTATATTTATGTACATAGTTGACTTGTAATTTTTAGTCCGTTGCGTCGAGCGTTGAGAGTTGACTTTGGTCTCGGTTCCGGTTTTTTGAACGTCCTTACGTACAATTTAATATCTTGTATTTTGCGTTTCGCGTCTTGTACTCTTGTAATTTTAAGACGTTTCTTATCAATAATTGGAACCACTTTGATTGTACTTTGTACTTTTGAGCTTTTTGGTCGTTTGCGTCTTCAAATTTTCGAATCTGTCTTTTGTCTTCACCTTTTATTATTTAAACGAATATCACTTGTAAATAGAACAATTGCAACTAAAAGCTTGTCTTTCTTGAGGGATAATGCTATGAAATATATGTTCGTTTTTATCATTATCAAATATTCCCACACTTGAGCGTTGCTTGTCCTCAAGCAATATAGTCTTGAAATACAAATACTAGAGTCACTTCTTTATTCTTCACACTTTGTACATCCGTGATTTCTATACGGTGGTATAAACAATGATAGTAATGATATGGTTTACAGTCCTACATGACTATAAAAATTTAGATCCTTAAGGAAATTGGATCTTTATGAAAACATTTGATCTTTTGAAAATTAAATCTAGCTTTTATCCTAGATAAATTTTCCGGAATAACCCTTCACCGGTGTTTGCAAATTGTTTTTTGTGGGTTTGGTGGGTTTCAGATTTGAAAATTTTAGCTCAAAACTTGCGGTTTTGTGTCACCCACTTGCTAACCTTGTATTGGGAAAGCAACATGTCCAGTATACTTGCTCCGTATATTACCTTTCCGTAAACTACCGTCCGGTTGTAAAGGAAAGCGTTGAACAAGCAACTATTAAGGCAATGTCCCCTGACATGCTTTTAATTATGGTCTATAATGTGTCGGATGCAATTACTATCCTTGGTAGGAGCAATAGTAAAGCTCACCCTTATAATTTTCCGGTCTGGCACAAGGTCCTGTGTTTGACCATGCTATGCAACCACCGTTCTTATGGTTGACACCCGATTTGGTTCAGGTGACCTAATGAATTCCAGGTGAATTCCTAGGATTTTACGTTCAATGGTAATGAACGCATTGAAAATGGGTTTTCAGAAAACAAATCGGTTTGTAATTTTGATCAAAATATTTTCTCATTCAAGCTCGAGTTTAGATATCATCGAATTCCATGAGTTTTAATTCTCAATCTTTAAAAGTCAATCTCAAGGATTGAGTAATATCAGTCTTAAAAGCTGATTTTTGATCTTTTAAGGAGATTATCCTTTTCTGGGGGTCTGATTCATTAGTCTTATCAAGCTAATTTGCACGGCGTCCTCCCCATTTTACAAGACAGATCCTCTCATGGTTAGGATAAGTCTGACCACTTGGCGACCCTGTTTGATGCTGAGGTCCGTGGATTTCTTACTGATTTTAGAGATGACTTTTCTAGATTTTTCGTCAACCTACAGCTGGTCTGGACGACAACATCATGACCTAAATCAAGAAGCGCGTTTCTTTTGCGGAAGACTTTACTTCCTTTTAATGATGGAATTGATTCATCGTGTAGATCCATCTTTCTTTCAAATATATTACAGTAAATTGGGTAGAACTGTTTAGATTAGTCCAAAGCAAAAGTATCTTCAGTTATTTGTACAAAAATATGTGATATATGTTCAAAATAACTTGGTAAATTTTTCCCACACTTGGCTTTTATTTTCCTTTTTATTGTCCTCTATTCCATTTTAAATGAATTCTAACATTTTAAGCTGTTTCTCAATTTATGTCCTTTCCAAGGTAACAATAATTTCGGTGTTAACACCTAGTTTTATCGTTCATAAATATGTGTAAACATGATTTTGAATTCATTTAATTGAAAATTTTGAAAAATTTTACTAGAATTGGGTAGTCAGTATATAAGACTAGGGCTGTTCTTTATTATCAGAGAGCACTAGATTCTAATACAACTACTGCTTTACTAGTATTTTTAATGGTAACCAAGTGTTTTAAGTTAAAAATTTTAAAAATCCGAAAGAATTTAACCCTTTCCCACACTTAAGATCTTGCAATGCCCTCATTTGCAAGAAATCAGTAACAATTTAAATTATTGAGGGTTATTTGCGTAGAAAAATGATTAAATTTTACCAAAGTTTCCAAACATATTGGTGTTTGTTTGCTGAATGATTAATGGTGCACATCATTTGTTCATTCTGTCTTGTTGTTACATCATATTTGTTTTTTACGTTTTGTCGTCAAAAGTACTAGCTTTTGCTGAACTTAATGCCAGTCTTTGAAAATGCGCTGTTTTACCCTGTTTTGTACAATCAACAATATACATACAATACAAATATAAACATGCATGGTAATTTGAAATGGGACTTAAAATCCCACTTTCAAATCAAATATGAAATATTAGTACAACATAATAAAAATATTAAACATTACAATAAAGGTATCATAATATAATGTGTTTAAACATAAATAAATAGAAATAATAAAAATTAAAAATTATATAAATTACCAACCAGAACTAAATCAATCTGGATAGGGGTTCCAGTTCATGTTATCGTCCGGGTTCCATGGTTGGTGATAGGTGTACTGGTATGCCTGGTTGGGGTCGTAGAGAGTGAATGGTAGTCTCATCTCGGGCTGGTGTGGAGGATAGTAAGTTGGTCGGGTCGGAACGTAGTGCTCCTGAGGTGACAGCCGGCTCATAATCTGACGCTGATGATAGTCCCATCTATCATGCTGTCATTGCCTGAAATGCTCGTAATCATTCCGGTCTTGCCACTGCTCCATCTGACGAAATCTCTCCGCGTTTGTCATATCTACCTCCTCTACACGCTGGTAGACATCAGTCATAGCCTCCCGAATGACATCCCTAATGTCATCCGCTTCCTCCATCTCCTCATCTAAGCCTCTCTCTACCTGAGGATGACTACCTTCATAGGGTATTGCCTGGTTGCATCTACTCTTTAATACCTTAGCACCCGCATAAACCCTCAATCCCAAAAGCTCAACCTATTCCCTACATTCCAAAAGTGGACCCCCTTGGTCCTTATCTACACCTAAATACTCTCTAATGAGAGTAACAAAAATACCTCCTCCAATTATACCCCCTTCCTGTATTCCTTCAACCATTTTAGATAAATAAAAACTAACACAGTAGGGGATATTAACAAAGCCTCTTGGGTCTTGAATACACTTTAGGTAAAATAAATCATGTAATGTCATTTTCTCCTTATTATGACCTCTCTGTGTAATCGAGTTAGCCAAAAATCTATGAATTATGCGAAGCTCGGCTTTGTTAATATGTAAGTAGGTATGTGTTCCTGCCCGCCCAAAAACATTATAATATGACATACGCCTCCAGACGGCGTTCGCATCAAAATTCCTATCTACCCTTTCACCACAATAAATCAAATTCATACAATCGGGTAGTAGTAATTCAGCGGGCGTATATATCTGCAAAGCTCTGGCCATGTCCAGCATGGACATCCTGTACATCCTACGGCCAAGTATAAACCTAAGAAAACTTCTATCATCTAATCTATCTACATCTACATTTAATGCTATAGTACTCATCAGCTCAACACACCATTCCTTATATACAGGTCTACGAATGGTGAATACGCGTTCCCAATCGGTAAAAGAAGAACTGCCATACCTTTGAATCAGATGCTCCCTAACACGGTCAGCTAGTTGGACCCTTTCCAAAGGATTCCAATCAATTACCCTAGGCACCTCTACATCTTTCGTTATTAATTTGAATTTATTACTTTGATATGCCGGGTAATCTCTCCAGCTTCTATCGAATCTCAGATTAGGATGCAATGTATGTTCAGGAATCGTTAGGTATTCTAATGGCTGATGCATCGGAATTACTATGAATTCATTAGCAAACTGTAGCGGATCATAATAAGGTACATATTGATCAGGCTAATGTTGTTGTTCCTGTTGTGGTTCTTATTCAGGTTCTGGCTCGTATTGCGGTTCATATTCTGGTTCAGGTTCTTGTTGTGGTTGTCTAGATGATGATGAAGCACCAGCAGTATCGATTTTCTGCAAAACACATTAAACACAAAATTTGTGCATCCAAATATGCATTAGTGTTAGCAAAATAACAACTTGAAACAATTACAATAACATGTTAAATCAAAATTAAACTTATACACATTTTCACAATTTTATTAATTCTACACTTTTTCAAATAAGCCTATATGAAAATGTATACAAAGTTCTTAAGCATTTAACTCAAATAACATGTCAAAATAGTCATAACTAGCAATTAAACAAGTCTCAAATGGCAATTATATCAAATTAATCAAGTTCAAGAATTTTGTACCTAAAAAGTCTACTTTAATCTCCAAAAATCATGTTTAGGATCAATGTTTAG
Organism: Rutidosis leptorrhynchoides; assembly: GCF_046630445.1. Classification (NCBI taxonomy): domain Eukaryota; kingdom Viridiplantae; phylum Streptophyta; class Magnoliopsida; order Asterales; family Asteraceae; genus Rutidosis; species Rutidosis leptorrhynchoides. Next base: position 169,861,188 of record NC_092337.1, read on the forward strand.
ATCATTTAGCTACCAAACATGTTACACTAATTAATTTAGCAATAATTCATGACAAAAATCGGCCATAACCTGTTTATATTAAAAAGCCCCAAATTGCTCAAGAACACAAACCCTAGATTCCTAAAAATTTTGAAGTTTTTGGCTTCAAATCATGTTAAATAGCATCAATCTAGGTTATACATGCAAAAAAATACTAACAATTTAACTCTAATTACATTAAAAATTAACAAAATTGTATTAGGTAAAATATTGGTAAATATCACAAAAACTAGAAAATTTATGAGTTTAGGGGTGTAATTTTTACCTTTTTGTTGAAGAATCCGAACCTAGGCATGATTAGAGCAAGAAATTTGACGAATTACGGTGAAATTTGGCGAATTTTTGAGAGGGTTTTGAGTGAGTTTTGTGTATGTGTGTGTTTGAAGTGAGAAAGACAGACTGCTCGATGTCTTTTTATCCTGGCCAAAATTCCAGGGCCATGCGATTGCAATGGCTGCAAAGGCCAAACACCATGCGATCGCATGGAGTCCGGGTACAGTGACTTTTTCTTTTTCTATTTTTTTCTTTTTTCTTTTTTTTTTTTTTATAAAAACCTTATACTTAATAAAACATAAAGTTAATAAAATTTTAAAAATTTGTTCCTTTTTAGGATGAGGGCGTTTCGGATCGTTGTCCTAGTCCGCCCCTCGATAAAACTTTAAAATTTGTCATTTTTAAGCGCGGTTTTAAAAGCAAAGATTTTTGGGTTTTTTAAATGTTTTTGGCATACTTTAATTCAATAAGATTAAAAATAATGATCATAAAAGTTCTCGTCCCTCCCTTGGACAAAGCAATTTCGGTTCAATGACCTAGTCTTCAACTTACGACGAATTTTAAAAATCATATTTTTAACTTAACGAAATAAAGTATACTTTTGTTTTTAAATTCACACCAAACTTAAATTTAAAATGCATAAAATTAAAAAAAATTTATATTAAAAATTTAAAAATTCATACCAAACTTTTATTATATTTTTGTTTTTATACTTACAAACTTATATTAAAAGTATTAATTTTCCCAATAACAAATATTTACAAACTTAATTATATATTGATTTTAAAAAGTTTATATGAATAATTTAATATTAATTTTAAAAACAAAGTAAAAATAAAATTAAAAATCTTTTTGGTCTTTTATCCCACTTTAATCAATCAAATATTATCAAAAACATACGCCCCTCTTTTCGGTAAAGTAATTTCGGTTTCATAACCTAGTTTAACTCATGACGAATTTTTGAAATATTTTGGGTTGATTGATTAAAGATATTTATACCTTAAGAATAAACGGTAAATTTCACAGTGATGTAATAAATTTTTGTATGATATCAATAATTTCGGTCGCAAAACCAAATTTTATTGAATACCAATTTAATACTTTATAGCGAACAATTTAGCGTTTATTATCAAAAGGTTAAAAATAAAAATAAAAACTGAAAACTGTACAAACTTACCTATGAAATAGAATTCTTATTGACCTGCTTTAGCCCACTCATAAGATAGTCGGACTAATTGGTTTTCCATAGCTACATAGGCGTAACCTCGAGCATTCAATGTTTTTTCTTCAAAACATATGAACGGTCCATCTCTGCATAAAGTAACGAATTCGGTATTGGAATATGTCTGATTCGTCGAACATTTTCCTTCGTGTGACCATTTTCCGCATTTGTGACATCTTTCAAGGTGTCGAGCTCTCCTTTTCGCTGCGGATTTTGATTTTCCTTTACCAAACTGTAACTTATTATTTTCGTTCCTGGATTCTTTTCTTACTCCGTCCAATTTACTTCTGATTAATGATACTATTTCACTTGGAAGGGTGTCATTATTACGTTTAGTGATCAAAGCGTGTAGCATTAGACCATGGTTTAGTTCACATGAAGTCTTCATCTCGTAAAACCAAAAAAAATAAAAATTCAGAATTGGGGGAGAAGACTAGTTCTTTAGGGTCTGCTAGGAAAAGACCATTCGGGTTCCATTTTCGAGAACTACACGAAAACAGAACATCTAACTCTAACAGAAATACATATTATCCTTTAAAGACTTGATTCTCCCCACACTTAGTTAGCTGTGGTGTCGAAATTGTGATTAACTTCGTTGTCAACTTCCATTGGACTGTCTATGTAATGTTTAACTCTGTGACCATTAACCTTAAATTCAATCGCATTTGAATTTATTAATTCTACTGTTCCGTACGGGAAAACTCTTTTGACTATGAATGGTCCAGACCATCTTGATTTCAATTTTCCAGGAAATAGCTTGAATCGTGAATTGAAAAGAAGAACTCTGTCTCCTTCTTTAAATTCTTTTGAACTTCTGATTCTTTTATCATGCCATTTCTTCGTTCTTTCCTTATAGATTAACGAATTTTCGTATGCTTCATGTCTTAATTCTTCTAATTAGTTTAATTGACTTAACCGTAGACGTCCGGCTTCATGTAAATCAAGATTACATGTCTTCAAAGCCCAAAATGCTTTGTATTTAATTTCTACTGGAAGATGACATGCTTTTCCATAAACGAGTTTAAAAGGTGTGGTTCCAATTGGAGTTTTGTAGGCTGTTCTAAAAGCCCAGAGTGCATCCTCCAATTTCATGGACCATTCCTTCGGATTTGATCCTACAGTTTTCTCTAGAATACGTTTTAATGCTCGGTTGGTATTTTCAACTTGTCCACTTGTTTGTGGATGATATGCGGAGGAGATTTTATGAGTTACTCCATATCTTTTAAGAACTTTCTCAAGTTGATTTTTACAAAAATGAGTACCCCGATCACTTATTAAAGCTTTCGGTGTTCCGAACCTAGCAAAAAGAGGTTTTAAAAAGTTGAATACAACTCGTGCATCGTTAGTTGGGAGAGCTTGTGCTTCCGCCCATTTAGATACATAATCAATGGCAACGAGAATGTAGAGATTATTATGATATTTTGAAAATGGACCCATAAAGTCAATACCCCAAATATCAAATACTTCACATACTTGAATGACATTTTGTGGCATTTCATCACGTTGACTTATTTTTCCGGCCCTTTGACAAGCATCACAGGATTTGCAAAGAAGGTGTGCATCTTTGAAAATTGTAGGCCAATAGAATCCAGCATCGTAAACTTTTCTTGCTGTTAGTTGAGGCCCATAATGACCTCCTGTTGGTCCTGTGTGACAATGGTTTAAGATTTGACTAGCTTCATCCCCGAATATACATCGGCGTATTATTCCATCGGGACAACTTTTAAACAAATGTGGATCTTCCCAGAAATAGTGTTTTATGTCACTAAAGAATTTCTTTCGTTTTTAGTACGACAACCCTTTTTCAAGGAATCCACATACTAAGTAGTTTGCATAGTCTGCAAACCATGGAATTTTATTATAATCTATCTTCAATAGATATTCATCAGGAAAGTTGTCTTGTATGGCCGATTCATTTAGAACTTCTAATTCAGGATTTTCAAGACGAGAAAGATGATCAGCGACGACATTTTCTGCTCCCTTTTTATCTCGGTTTTCAATATCGAACTCTTGTAAGAGTAAGATCCAACGGATTAATCTTGGTTTGGCATCTTGTTTCGAAAATAGGTATCTAAGAGAAGAATGGTCAGTATAGACCACCATTTTTGCTAGAACGAGATATGAACGAAATTTGTCACAAGCAAAGACAATAGCAAGGAGTTCTTTTTCAGTAGTTGTATAGTTCGTTTGTGCTCCTTGTAACGTCTTACTAGCATAATATATATGTTGAAATCGTTTTTCAATCCTTTGTCCTAAAACGGCTCCCATTGCAAAATCACGTGCATCGCACATTAGTTCAAATGGTAGATTCCAATTTGGAGTTATCATGATCGGCGCATTAGTGAGTTTCTCTTTAAGAATATTAAAAAATTTGATACATTCATCTGAAAAAATAAATGGAGCATCCTTTTCTAGGAGTTTATTCATAGGAGTGGCAATTTTAGAAAAATCTTTTATGAAACGTCGGTAAAAACTGGCATGCCCTAGAAAACTCCTAACTCCTCTAACATTGGTGGGATGTGGAAGTTTAGCAATTACATCTACTTTAGCTCTATCCACTTCAATTCCTTCCTTTGAAATTTTATGACCAAGAACGATGCCTTCTTTAATCATGAAATGGCATTTCTCCCAATTAAGAACTAGATTTGATTGTTCGCATCTAATAAGCATTCATTCAAGATTAACTAGACATGATTCAAAAGTATCACCGAAGACTGAAAAGTCATCCATGAAAACTTCCATGCATTCTTCTATCATGTCGTGAAAGATCGCCATCATGCACCTTTGAAAGGTTGCAGGGGCGTTGCAAAGTCCAAATGGCATGTGTTTATAAGCAAAAGTACCATAAGGGCACGTGAACGTGGTCTCCTCTTGATCCTCGGGTGCTATTGGAATTTGAAAATATCCGGGAAAACCATCAAGAAAATAATAGTAAGTATTTCTGGCTAATCTTTCCAACATTTGATCAATGAAAGGTAAGGGAAAGTGATCTTTTCTGGTGGCGTCATTTAATTTTCTATGATCAATACAAACACGCCATCCTGTTACAGTCCTAGTAGGAATAAGCTCATTTTTCTCATTTGTGATGACAGTCATGCCACCCTTCTTAGGCACGCATTGAACTGGGCTTACCCATGGACTATCAGAGATTGGATAAATTAAACCTGCATCAAGCAGTTTAATAATTTCTTTCTTAACAACATCTTGCATATTCGGATTTAGCCTTCGTTGGCGTTGCACATACGTTTTATGACCTTCTTCCATAAGAATTTTATGTGTGCAATACGAAGGACGTATTCCTTTAATGTCATGAATTTTCCATGCAATAGCTGGTTTATGAGCTTTTAGCGCAGAAATGAGTTGAGATTTTTCATTTTCAGTAAGAGAAGACGATATTATTACAGGTAATTCAGATTCACCATGTAAATAAGCATATTCCAAATAGTTTGGAAGTGGCGTTAACTCTAATGTCGGTGGTTCTTCTATCGATGATTTATATCGATATCTGTCTTCCTCTTTTAGCATTTGAATTTCTTCTGTTATTGGTTCATATCCATTAGCCATAAGTGTAGCTATTATTTCAGTTTCATCAATTGGTTCAGTTCCTTCTCCTGTTCCTTGTAATTCTGGAAATTCTTCTAACAATTCTGCATGTGATTCTATAGTTTGAATATAATAACATGTATCATCTACAGATTGCGGTTGTTGCATGGCTCTATTAACTGAAAAGGTAACACTCTCGTCCTCTATACTTAGGGTCAGTTTCTTGCCGAACACGTCTATCATTGCTTTAGCCGTGTTTAAGAATGGTCTTCCTAATATGAGAGGAACTTGAGAATCTTCTTCCATGTCCAGAATAACAAAATCTACTGGAAATACTAAAGTACCAACTTTAACTAGCATGTTCTCCATTATCCCTCTAGGATATTTTACTGATCTATCAGCTAGTTGTATACTTATTCGTGTTGGTTTCAATTCTCCAAGGTCTAGTTTAGTGTATAGTGAATACGGCATTAGATTTATACTAGCACCTAAATCTGCCAATGCTTCTATTGAACTAAGACTACCCAGAAAACATGGAATTGTGAAACTTCCTGGATCAGATAGTTTTTCTGGTATCTTATTCAACAGTACTGCAGAACAATTAGCGTTCATAGTAACAGCTGAGAGTTCTTCCATTTTCTTTCTATTTGTGATTAGATCTTTCAGAAATTTAGCATATCTAGGCATTCCTGAAATCACATCAATGAAAGGAAGATTGACATTTATCTGTTTAAACATTGGATTGCTCGGCTTCAAGTCTCTCTTTTCTCATTTTACTCGGGTAAGGAAGTGGTGGTTGGTATGGTTTAACATAAGGTTTAACCTTAACTGTGTTATCTTCATTAATCTTTTCAACTACCGGTTCTTTTTCCTTATCTTGATCAGATTGTGGTTCTTGTGGAGTAGGAATAGCTTCATCAGAAATTACAGGTATTTCAGGTGGTTTAAGTGTAATACCACTTCTTGTGGTAATGGCTTTAGCTGTTTCATTTCGGGGGTTAGCATTTGTATCACTAGGTAGACTTCCCAGTTTTCTTTCACCTATTAACCTTGCTAGGTTACTTACTTCTTGTTCCAGATTTTGAATAGAAGCTTGTTGATTTCTAAATGCTTGAGTATTTTGTTCATTGGTTTGTTTCTGAGATGTGAAAAATTGAGTTTGAGATTCAACTAGCTTAGTCATCATATCTTCTAAATTTGGCTTTTTATAATCGGTTTGTGGTGGTTTGTTTTGAAAATTAGGTCTTTGCTGATTGTAAGTATTATTGGATACTTGTTGATTGCTAGGTCCTTGTTGGTTGTTGTATGGAACATTTCGGTTATAATTCTGATTTTGATTGTAGATTGGTCTTGGCGGTTGATAATTATTCTGATAATTATTTACAGGCCTTTGGTTTATGTATGAAACATTCTTTCTTTGTTCCATTGTTAGTTCAATACTGAGACAATCTTTTGTCAAATGTGGTCCTCCACACTGCTCACAACTAATTCGTATTGAGTGGATATCTTTAGTCATCTTTTCCATTCGTCTCTCGACAGCATCTATCTTTGCGGAAATGGAATCTAAATCATGGCTAGAATCGACTCTAGCTACTTTAGATGATCTAACGATATCTTTTCTTGGTGCCACTCATGTGAGTGGGAAGCAGTGTTATCAATAATTTTGTAAGCGTCAGTTGCTGTTTTCTTCATAATGGAACCACCAGCTTCTATATATATGCCTTTCCTTGTAGTGATGTCGCATCCTTGGTAGAATATTTGTACTATTTGACAAGTGTCTAAACCATGTTGCGGACATCCTCTCAATAACTTTCCAAATCTTGTCCACGCCTCATATAGAGTTTCATTTGGCTTTTGTGTGAACGTAACAATTTCTCCTTGAAGTCTCACGGCTTTAGATGCCGGAAAGAATTGTTTAAGAAAATTTTCAACTAAAACATCCCATGTATCAATCGCCCCTTCAGGTAATGATTCTAACCAATCTTTGGCTTCTCCCTTTAGAGTCCAGGGAAATAACATGAGATATATCTGTTCATCCTCAACTTCTCGAATTTTAAATAGTGTGCAGATCCTATTAAATGTACGAAGATGTTCATTTGGATCTTCCTTCGGTGCACCACTAAATTGGCATTGATTAGTTACCATGTGTAGGATTTGTCCTTTGATTTCATAATCTGGTGCATTAATGTCAGGTTGAGTAATTGCGTGTGAAATGTCCCGTTCTTATTGATTAAAAACGTTCCATATTAATTGATTTCGTTGCGAGGTTTTAACCTCTATATGAGACGTTTTTCAAAGACTGCATTCATTTTAAAACAAACCATAACCTTTATTTCATCAATAAAGGTTTAAAAAGCTTTACGTAGATTATCAAATAATGATAATCTAAAATATCCTGTTTACACACGACCATTACATAATGGTTTACAATACAAATATGTTACAACAAAATAAGTTTCTTGAATGCAGTTTTTACATAATATCATACAAGCATGGACTCCAAATCTCATCCTTATTTAAGTATGCGACAGCGGAAGCTCTTAATAATCACCTGAGAATAAACATGCTTAAAATGTCAACAAAAATGTTGGTGAGTTATAGGTTTAACCTATATATATCAAATCATAAAAATAGACCACAAGATTTCATATTTCAATACACATCCCATACATAGAGATAAAAATCATTCATATGGTGAACACCTGGTAACCGACATTAACAAGATGCATATATAAGAATATCTCAATCATTCCGGGACACCCTTCGGATATGATATAAATTTCGAAGTACTAAAGCATCCGGTACTTTGGATGGGGTTTGTTAGGCCCAATAGATCTATCTTTAGGATTCGCGTCAATTAGGGTGTCTGTTCCCTAATTCTTAGATTACCAGACTTAATAAAAAGGGGCATATTCGATTTCGATAATTCAACCATAGAATGTAGTTTCACGTACTTGTGTCTATTTTGTAAATCATTTATAAAACCTGCATGTATTATCATCCCAAAATATTAGATTTTAAAAGTGGGACTATAACTCACTTTCACAGATTTTTACTTCGTCGAGAAGTAAGACTTGGCCACTGTTGATTTACGAACCTATAACAATATATACATATATATTAAAGTATGTTCAAAATATATTTACAACACTTTTAATATATTTTGATGTTTTAAGTTTATTAAGTCAGCTGTCCTCGTTAGTAACCTACAACTAGTTGTCCACAGTTAGATGTACAGAAATAAATCGATAAATATTATCTTGAATCAATCCACGACCCAGTGTATACGTATCTCAGTATTGATCACAACTCAAACTATATATATTTTGGAATCAACCTCAACCCTGTATAGCTAACTCCAACATTCACATATAGAGTGTCTATGGTTGTTCTGAAATATATATAGATGTGTCGACATGATAGGTCGAAACATTATATACATGTCTATGGTATCTCAAGATTACATAATATACAATACAAGTTGATTAAGTTATGGTTGGAATAGATTTGTTGCCAATTTTCACGTAGCTAAAATGAGAAAAATTATCCAATCTTGTTTTACCCATAACTTCTTCATTTTAAATCCGTTTTGAGTGAATCAAATTGCTTGGTTTCATATTGAACTCTATTTTATGAATCTAAACAGAAAAAGTATAGGTTTATAGTCGGAAAAATAAGTTACAAGTCGTTTTTGTAAAGGTAGTCATTTCAGTCGAAAGAACGACGTCTAGATGACCATTTTAGAAAACATACTTCCACTTTGAGTTTAACCATAATTTTTGGATATAGTTTCATGTTCATAATAAAAATCATTTTCTCAGAATAACAACTTTTAAATCAAAGTTTATCATAGTTTTTAATTAACTAACCCAAAACAGCCCGCGGTGTTACTACGACGGTGTAAATCCGGTTTTACGGTGTTTTTCGTGTTTCCAGGTTTTAAATCATTAAGTTAGCATATCATATAGATATAGAACATGTGTGTAGTTAATTTTAAAAGTCAAGTTAGAAGGATTAACTTTTGTTTGCGAACAAGTTTAGAATTAACTAAACTATGTTCTAGTGATTACGAGTTTAAACCTTCGAATAAGATAGTTTTATATATATGAATCGAATGATGTTATGAACATCATTACTACCTCAAGTTTAGTAGGTAAACCTACTGGAAGTGACAAGAAATGATCTAGCTTCAAAGGATCTTGGATGGCTTGAAAGTTCTTGAAGTAGGATCATGACACAAAAACAAGTTCAAGTAAGATTTTTACTCGAATTAAGATAGTTTATAGTTATAGAAATTGAATCAAAGTTTGAATATGAATATTACCTTGAATAAGAAAGATAACCTACTGTATATAAAAAAGGTTTCTTGATCTTAGATGATTACTTAGAATGGATTAGAAAGCTTGGAAGTAACTTAGTAAACTTGAAGGGATTTTTGAAGTGTTCTTGAAGTGTTCTTCCTATGATGATTATAGCTTGATTCTTGAAGTGATTTTTGATGAAGATGATGATTAACTACTGGAAAAATACGTTCATAATAGTGTGTGTGTGTGTTGAGAGAGAATTAGAAAGAGAATTGGAAGTGAAATGGAGTGAATGATGAGTGGTAATTGGTGAGTGGTGAGTGGGGTTAAAAGGAGTTCTAGTTAGTTGACTAGCTCATGGTAGAAGTTAAAATTGATTAGTCACACATGACATAATCAAGAGTGGAATCCCATGCTAGTTCCTATTGGTATATACCCATAGTAAGTACGTTTTGAAGCTGTGTATAATACGGGTAAGAATACGACTAGAATTCTTGATGAAAGAAAAGAATGGGAAAGTAACTGTAACCATTTTCGTTAAGTATAAGTGTTTTGATATATGTCTTGAAGTCTTCCAAAAGTATTTTAATACATCTAAATACACTACATGTATATACATTTTAACTAAGTCATTAAGTCATCGTTAGTCGTTACATGTAAGTGTTGTCTTGAAACCTTTAAGTTAACGATCTCAATTAATATTGTTAACCCATTGTTTATTATATTTAATGAGATGTTAAATTATTATATTATCATGATATTATGATATATTAATATATCTTAATATGATATATATACATTTAAATGTAGTTACAACGATAATCGTTACATATATGTCTCGTTTCGAAATCCTTAAGTTAGTAGTCTTGTTTATATTTATATAACTCATTGTTAATATACTTATGGAGATACTTATCATAATCTCATGTTAACCATATGTATATCCATATGTATATCGTCATGTCGTTTTTACAAGTTTTAACGTTCGTGAATCACCGGTCAACTTGGGTGGTCAATTGTCTATATGAAACATATTTCAATTAATCAAGTCTTAATAAGTTTGATTGCTTAACATGTTGGAAACATTTAATCATGTAAATATCAATCTCAATTAATATATATAAACATAGAAAAGTTCAGGTCACTACAGTACCTACCCGTTAAATAAATTTCGTCCCGAAATTTTAAGCTGTTGAAGGTGTTGACGAATCTTCTGGAAATAGATGCGGGTATTTCTTCTTCATCTGATCTTCACGCTCCCAGGTGAACTCGGGTCCTCTACGAGCATTCCATCGAACCTTAACAATTGGTATCTTGTTTTGCTTAAGTCTTTTAACCTCACGATCCATTATTTCGACGGGTTCTTCGATGAATTGGAGTTTTTCGTTGATTTGGATTTCATCTAACGGAATAATGAGATCTTCTTTAGCAAAACATTTCTTCAAATTCGAGACGTGGAAAGTGTTATGTACAGCCGCGAGTTGTTGAGGTAACTCAAGTCGGTAAGCTACTGGTCCGACACGATCAATAATCTTGAATGGTCCAATATACCTTGGATTTAATTTCCCTCGTTTACCAAATCGAACAACGCCTTTCCAAGGTGCAGCTTTAATCATGACCATCTCTCCAATTTCAAATTCTATATCTTTTCTTTTAAAGTCAGCGTAGCTCTTTTGTCGACTTTGGGCGGTTTTCAACCGTTGTTGAATTTGGATGATCTTCTCGATAGTTTCTTGTATAATCTCCGGACCCGTAATCTGTCTATCTCTCACTTCACTCCAACAAATCAGAGACCTGCACTTTCTACCATAAAGTGCTTCAAATGGCGCCATCTCAATGCTTGAATGGTAGTTGTTGTTGTAGGAAAATTCTGCTAACGGTAGATGTCGATCCCAACTGTTTCCGAAATCAATAACACATGCTCGTAGCATGTCTTCAAGCGTTTGTATTGTCCTTTCGCTCTGCCCATCAGTTTGTGGATGATAGGCAGTACTCATGTCTAGACGAGTTCCTAATGCTTGGTGTAATGTCTGCCAGAATCTTGAAATAAATCTGCCATCCCTATCAGAGATAATAGAGATTGGTATTCCATGTCTGGAGACGACTTCCTTCAAATACAGTCGTGCTAACTTCTCCATCTTGTCATCTTCTCTTATTGCCAGGAAGTGTGCTGATTTGGTGAGACGATCAACTATTACCCAAATAGTATCAAAACCACTTGCAGTCCTTGGCAATTTAGTGATGAAATCCATGGTAATGTTTTCCCATTTCCATTCTGGGATTTCGGGTTGTTGAAGTAGACCTGATGGTTTCTGATGCTCAGCTTTGACCTTAGAACACGTCAAAAATTCTCCTACGTATTTAGCAACATCGGCTTTCATACCCGGCCACCAAAAATGTTTCTTGAGATCCTTGTACATCTTCCCCGTTCCAGGATGTATTGAGTATCTGGTTTTATGAGCTTCTCTAAGTACCATTTCTCTCATATCTCCAAATTTTGGTACCCAAATCCTTTCAGCCCTATACCGGGTTCCGTCTTCCCGAATATTAAGATGCTTCTCCAATCCTTTGGGTATTTCATCCTTTAAATTTCCCTATTTTAAAACTCCTTGTTGCGCCTCCTTTATTTGAGTAGTAAGGTTATTATGAATCATTATATTCATAGATTTTACTCGAATGGGTTCTCTATCCTTCCTGCTCAAGGCATCGGCTACCACATTTGCCTTCCCCGGGTGGTAACGAATCTCAAAGTCGTAATCATTCAATAATTCAATCCACCTACGCTGCCTCATATTCAGTTGTTTCTGATTAAATATGTGTTGAAGACTTTTGTGGTCGGTATATATAATACTTTTGACCCCATATAAGTAGTGCCTCCAAGTCTTTAATGCAAAAACAACCGCGCCTAATTCCAAATCATGCGTCGTATAATTTTGCTCGTGAATCTTCAATTGTCTAGACGCATAAGCAATCACCTTCGTTCGTTGCATTAATACACAACCGAGACCTTGCCTTGATGCGTCACAATAAATCACAATGAAAGGACCCGTTCATATACATTATAAATGATTCACAATAGTTGATTACATCGCGAGGTATTTGACCTCTATATGATACATTTTACAAACACTGCATTCGTTTTTAAAAGACAAACTTTCTTTACAACGAAAGTTGATGGCATGCACACCATTTCATAATACATCCAACTATAATTGGCTTAATAATAATCTTGATGAACTCAATAACTCGAATGCAACATCTTTCAAAATATGCCATGAATGACTCCAAGTAATATATCCTTAAAATGAGCTAATGCACAGCGGAAGATTTCTTTAATACCTGAGAATAAACATGCTTTAAAGTGTCAACCAAAAGGTTGGTGAGTTCATAGGTTTATCATAACAATCATTTCAATATATTAATAGACCACAAGACTTCCGTTTATAAATATATGTACACTCGCAAGTGTATAAAAGTATTCTATAAGTTGTAGGCACCCGGTAACAAGCTTTAACGTTCATGTTTTACCCTCTGAAGTACACCAGATCAGGTGTGTTTAAAATAACCTCGAAGTACTAAAGCATCCCATAGTCAGGATGGGGTTTGTCAGACCCAATAGATCTATCTTTAGGATTCGCGCCTACCGTACATAGACAAGTAGTTTAATGTTACCAAGCTAAGGGTATATTTCTAGTTTAAACCCACATAGAATTAGTTTTAGTACTTGTGCCTATTTCGTAAAACATTTATAAATCAGCGCATGTATTCTCAGCCCAAAAATATATATAAAAAGGGAGCAAATGAAACTCACAATACTGTATTTCGTAGTAAAAATACATATAACGTCATTTAACAAGTGCAAGGTTGGCCTCGGATTCACGAACCTATATTAAGTATATATATTTATATGTTGGTCAATATCTGTCTAACAATTTAGGTCAAGTCGTAGTGTATCACAATCCTAATGCTCGAAACCGACATGCAAAAGTCAACAAAAGTCAACTTGACCCAAAATGACTTTCAAAATCTATACATGTTTATTATATAACTTATATATAGTAGTTTTATATATTTAAATATATTTATCATATCTTATTATACTAAATAATACAAGTCATTTATTAATAAATAAAAATTTATATTAAAATTCATATATGATAAAAATATACTTTTATATATCTCAAGTAATAAAATTTATAAAATTCACTTAATATCATAAAAATATAGTGGTATGTATTATTAATGTAATTACATTACGTGTGGTAAAAATATCTTTGTACGCATATTTATTTGATAAAATAATATTGATAATAATAATAATGATAAAAATAATAAAATGACAGTTTCAATAAAAATATTAATTTTTAGTAATAAAGATAATTTTAGTAATAACATCAACTGATAACAGTTATAATAATCGTTTTAATAATAATATTAAAATTAATGATAATTCAGTTGACCATATCTTTTAATCCGTTCATCGAAACCACGCGATTTCTAAATGAAAAGTTATTAATTTTTTTCTTCAGCTTTTCAACGACATGCATATCATATAACTTATCTCAGTAGCATATGTATCAAATTCGTGATTTATCATAAACTATTTAACGACGAAACTAAGCATACAAACATGCATAATCATATATACTCGAGCACTAGTCAGGGATACACTATTAATATATAAAAGATAAGATATGAATGCTCACGTATCAATATTGTGATTCAATATTGCAGGAAAGTACGTAGACGCAACGAAAATGATAAACGTTAGGTTGACCTCACGAGCAATACCCTCGATCAATACCCATAACCTTCATAGCTATAACCCATAATTTCCTTAGCTATATCCCATTTGAAAACTTATTTTGAAATCGTCTGAATATAACTCCGTCGTAGTATTTTATGTATACTAATAATATCTTGAAATAGTACTAAGTAAATATATATATATATATAATTCAATTGAGAGAGTTTAGAGAAATATATTTTCAAGTTTATATGAAATAATGAAACCTATTGAATTCTATTTATAATAGATTTTTGAATTATTAAAGTGAATTATTAAAGTATGAATTATTAAAGTGAATTATTAAAGTATGAATTATTATAGTGAATTATTAAAGTATGAATTATTAAAGTGAATTATTAAAGTATGAATTATTAAAGTGAATTATTAAAGTTAAAGTAAGGTAAAAGTAAAGTAAAGGTAAAGTTAAAGTATAGTAAAAGTATAAAAACTATGTATGTATAATACGCGTATAAATATATATAATATTAATTTAAATCGTTATATATATTTAATGAAATAAAATATAAATATCCTTATATTTATTATACTGGTTAAGTAATGAGTTGTCAAAAGTGATTCTAGATATTTATAAAAGTTATATAAGTTTTAATAATAAAATTCTTTTTAAACTGAAAACGTCTTTGTACGTTTGAAAATAGATTAATAGAATATTATGAAAACCAATTCTCCACTAACTTTTGTCTAACTTTCGTAAATGACACTTTTTGTTTTTATTTATAAATAGTTTTATAAATTATTCTGAATATCGTTAAGAGGAATAGATTTTCTCAAATCATAGTGGACCTCTCAACAGAGACTTGTAATCATAATTCAATATTTCTGATAATTCATTCATTTAATATATTTTTTTTAATTTCGTCGAAAATCATATTGAAACAAATACGTTCGTGTAAAGTATTATACGTTTAATACTTTATTAATATTCTCAAGTTATAATATATATATACATATATATATATATCTATTTATATATAACGGTTCGTGAATCGTCGGAATTTGGTCGAGGTTATAATGAATGTATGAACACAGTTTAAAATTCTTGAGATTTAACTTAACAAACTTTGCTTATCGTATCAGAATAATATAAAGATTAAAGTTTAAATTTGGTCGGAAATTTCCGGGTCGTCACAGTACCTACCCGTTAAAGAAATTTCGTCCCCGAAATTTGATAAAGGTCGTCATGACTAACAATGAGAATGTTATTATAACGATTATAGAGTTTTATCATGTTCAACAAGCATGGATAAAATAATTCGATTACTCGAAGCGTGTGAGTGAAGTTATCGTAAATGAATGAAATAAGAAAATAGGGATTCATCTTATCTTTTGACGTCATCACGGTTGATCTCCGGATTAAAGAAAATCTTTGTAATCTATATAGGATTTGATTCTTCGGTGATTAAGGAAATTATGATCCTCTTCGATTTAATGCGATGATTCATCTCGATTTTTCTGTCGGATATTTCACTATAAATCCACCTCCTTCGTTTCCTTTTAATTCACATCTTCTATTCTTTCTCCCTCAATTCTTACTTTAAAATTATTCATCAATATGCTTCATCCAGTGCTGATTCTCGATATACTCCTCACTTTCATATCTGTCGTTCTTCTTTTTCATCTACCTCCAGAAGAATCTATTTACTTCTACTATACTCTTGGTTTTATAGTGTTTTTAGTTCTCCCGTGTCTTTATATTGCTATATGCATTGATATATACGGTTTGTGATTTCTGAGTTGTTGTTGGGTTTTATATCTTCCCTTATATTTCAAAGTCCTTGCTTCTTCTATAATCATTGTCATCCACAGTTAATGCTATCTTCTATTTGCTATGATTTATACTCTCATTTCTAGTTCGGAGCTTTGTCCTTTCGTTTCTTCTTCTTGCGATTAAGCACCGCTTGTAATGGTCCAGAATTCGCAGATATAAATTTTGAATGAACATTGTTAATGTTCTAGGAAGGAAATTGTAATGGCACGATCTTGACTTGTCAAATTACCAGAATACCTCAGAAAAGGCCGAATCATCAAGAAATATTTTCTTGATATTTAGAGATCAAAGAGAATACAAGAGTCGTGTAACATAGCACATGATGACGTTATGATCTGTGAATCATCATGTTCCATTTAGAAACTCAGAATGAATTACTGTAATATAATCACGTTGATCAAGTGTCATTATATTATACTAACTCATGCTTCAGCTCCCAACACTTCTTCAAGAATATTCCTATTTTAAACTCGAATGTTTCAGAATTTAGAAACTAAAATAGTTTCTTTTATGATATAATACAGATAGTGCGAAGAGGTAAATGATTTCAGATAAGAATAATTATAAAAATATCTTCAGAAGTATGGATGATATTTATAATGAAAGATACGATGATATCTTTGAATGTCTAATATCAGAGGATGATGAATGATATTATCCGCAGGGATTTAGAGTCAGGAGCAAGGTATTCGTTAATGACTTCAGCAAATACTGAATCATTTGGATTCTTTGAAGGCAGATTTAGTCTTCGTGATTTGTCCACAGCCTCCTTCATAGTCTGTTCAATCCGTTTTCCAGTTCCAAACCTTCTCTTTTTCTCAGCTTTTCCACCTTACTATTCTTTGTCATCAAACTTTTTACTGTTAAGATCGTTTACAGTTTTTGATGCTTCATCAGTATTTCGAGAACTAATTCGCAGTTTAAGGTGTTTTTCAGAAATTTCTCATTCAAAGAATGTAAGTCTTGGAGGTAGACGTTGTGTGTATATGTAATTATTGATGTAGACATGCTGCGAGGTTTCAAAATACTGATTACTGATTCTCAATAATTGGTATGACAATTCTTGTTATAAGGTACGAATGAGTATATGATAGGGTTTCGATAATTATAATGATTTTTTTTTTTTTTGAAAGTCAAAGATCAGTGAAGTTGTTGGTAAGTTTATTGCTAATGTGGTGAATATAAACGATTCCCCGGTAACGTTGGCGAAAGGGCAACGTATCTATTGAGGTTATAATAAGACTGTTTTGATTGAGAAGTCGAAGTTGACTTGCTGGAGATGTGACAAAACTGTCTATTTTGAAACGGAATTGAAAAGTTATTTTAGCTAGTAAATGCCAAAGGGTCTAACACGGATACGTGTCGAACTATGACTTGGGTTTTGAGAGTTTTTTTCAGGTGTATAACTGTGGGTAACATGTGGTTGGATCATCATCTCGATTGTTCCTTAGTTGAAGTGTCTTCAGGAATTTCGAAGGGTTTGAGCACATATTGTAACCGTTAATACATATGATGTTCTAACACAGTTTTGAAGTCAAAGTATAGCTTTGAAAGATATAGGAATCTAAGAGTGATGATACTGGTTATATTTCGAACTGAATTATGCGATTTCAAAATCAGAATATGTAATTGAATTTGAATGAGTATGATTGTTTTGATTTATATGAAAGAATGGATATTGTTGTGAAAGTAGGGAGTATAATGGATGATTTGCTGAATCAGATTCGAAGAATGTAACATATTAATTGTGAATTTATATATCTCTCGAGTATTACCTACCCGTTAAAAAAAATCACAATTAATATTTTGTACAAAAGAATTTTATTACAGTCTTTATGAAAATATATATGTGTATATTTCTTCAGATGTAATATTGATTTAATGAGTTAATATTAAATTAAACTCATTTGATTTATGGTTAAGGCGAGGATAGATAATTTCTAAACTTTAGAAATTACATAATCGCCGTAGAATGTTTCCCCAATGAAGTTATGAATCAATACTTCATCGTTGTGGTATTCCTTGGTATCTACATGGCGTATGACGTCGATGCTCGTGGGACAGATTGTGAAGTTGAGGTTTGCGATGCGGTTGTTGTTGGTGGTGGTAATGGAACTGTTGATGTTGTTGATTGTGGTACTGGTTATGCTGTTGGTGCTGCTGCTGGTGTTTGTAACCTTTACACCATATTCTCCAAAGCCACTACCCGAGCGCGAAGCTCGTTGACTTCTTCTATTACACCGAGGTGATTGTCGGTTCGGATGAGCGGATAGATAAGATCTAGAATTTGGTGTAGTATATAATCATGACGAGATACTCTGGAAATGAGAGAGAAAATGGTGTTTCAGACAGGTTCGCCGGTAAGAGCTTCAGATTCATTGCCAAGAGGGCAATGTGGTGGATGGAAGGGATCACCTTCTTCTTGTCTCCAATGATTAAGGAGGCTACGAACCCATCCTTAATTCATCCAGAATAGATGATGACTAATTGGTTGATCCATTCCGGTCACACTACTTTCGGAACTTGAGTGGGATTCCATTTCGGAATTCGAGGGACTTGAACTAATGATGAATTCCATTTCGTACGATTGAATAAAGAATTTTTCGATATGAAATGATTTTCCGGCTATCGGGTGGTATTCTAATTATATAGAGCAAAAGGTTTCGTAGATTACGGAGGAATTTACGAAATATGTCAGGCAAAGTTTACAGTAACAGATACGCTAAGATATGAATTAGCAGATACGCTAAGATATGAATTTTGTCTATACACTATTCATGTAATCAATGCAATAAGATGTGTCTAGACTAAGAATGATAAGCAGGTAATTTTCGACAAGAATGATGAGCAAAACTTTTGAAATGCAGACACGGTCGAAGTCCACTTAATATCATAAAAATATAGTGGTATGTATTATTAATGTAATTACATTACGTGTGGTAAAAATATCTTTGTACGCATATTTATTTGATAAAATAATATTGATAATAATAATAATGATAAAAATAATAAAATGACAGTTTCAATAAAAATATTAATTTTTAGTAATAAAGATAATTTTAGTAATAACATCAACTGATAACAGTTATAATAATCGTTTTAATAATAATATTAAAATTAATGATAATTCAGTTGACCATATCTTTTAATCCGTTCATCGAAACCACGCGATTTCTAAATGAAAAGTTATTAATTTTTTTCTTCAGCTTTTCAACGACATGCATATCATATAACTTATCTCAGTAGCATATGTATCAAATTCGTGATTTATCATAAACTATTTAACGACGAAACTAAGCATACAAACATGCATAATCATATATACTCGAGCACTAGTCAGGGATACACTATTAATATATAAAAGATAAGATATGAATGCTCACGTATCAATATTGTGATTCAATATTGCAGGAAAGTACGTAGACGCAACGAAAATGATAAACGTTAGGTTGACCTCACGAGCAATACCCTCGATCAATACCCATAACCTTCATAGCTATAACCCATAATTTCCTTAGCTATATCCCATTTGAAAACTTATTTTGAAATCGTCTGAATATAACTCCGTCGTAGTATTTTATGTATACTAATAATATCTTGAAATAGTACTAAGTAAATATATATATATATATATATATATATAATTCGATTGAGAGAGTTTAGAGAAATATATTTTCAAGTTTATATGAAATAATGAAACCTATTGAATTCTATTTATAATAGATTTTTGAATTATTAAAGTGAATTATTAAAGTATGAATTATTAAAGTGAATTATTAAAGCATGAATTATTATAGTGAATTATTAAAGTATGAATTATTAAAGTGAATTATTAAAGTATGAATTATTAAAGTGAATTATTAAAGTATGAATTATTAAAGTTAAAGTAAGGTAAAAGTAAAGTAAAGGTAAAGTTAAAGTATAGTAAAAGTATAAAAACTATGTATGTATTAATACGCGTATAAATATATATAATATTAATTTAAATCGTTATATATATTTAATGAAATAAAATATAAATATCGTTATATTTATTATACTGGTTAAGTAATGAGTTGTCAAAAGTGATTCTAGATATTTATAAAAGTTATATAAGTTTTAATAATAAAATTCTTTTTAAACTGAAAACGTCTTTGTACGTTTGAAAATAGATTAATAGAATATTATGAAAACCAATTCTCCACTAACTTTTGTCTAACTTTCGTAAATGATACTTTTTGTTTTTATTTATAAATAGCTTTATAAATTATTCTGAATATCGTTAAGAGGAATAGATTTTCTCAAATCATAGTGGACCTCTCAACAGAGACTTGTAATCATAATTCAATATTTCTGATAATTCAATCATTTAATATTTTTTTTTAATTTCGTCGAAAATCATATTGAAACAAATACGTTCGTGTAAAGTATTATACGTTTAATACTTTATTAATATTCTCAAGTTATAATATATATATACATATATGTATCTATTTATATATAACGATTCGTGAATCGTCGGAATTTGGTCGAGGTTATAATGAATGTATGAACACAGTTTAAAATTCTTGAGATTTAACTTAACAAACTTTGCTTATCGTATCAGAATAATATAAAGATTAAAGTTTAAATTTGGTCGGAAATTTCCGGGTCGTCACACACAAAATCATCATTCCCTTCAGGCAATGACAATATAGGTGCCGTAGTTAGCTTTTTCTTCAATAACTGAAACGCTTTCTCTTGTTCATCCTTCCATTCAAATTTCTTCCCTTTATGCGTTAATGCAGTCAAGGGTTTTGCTATTCTGGAAAAGTCTTGGATGAACCTTATGTAGTAACCAGCTAGTCCTAAAAACTGGCGTATGTGTTTCGGAGTTTTCGGGGTTTCCCACTTTTCAACAGTTTCTATCTTTGCCGGATCCACCTTAATACCTTTTTTGTTCACTATGTGACCGAGGAATTGAACTTCTTCCAACCAAAATGCACACTTTGAAAATTTAGCGTACAATTCTTCCTTCCTCAATACTTCTAACACCTTTCTCAAATGTTCACCGTGTTCTTGGTCATTCTTTGAGTAAATAAGTATGTCATCAATGAAAACAATGACAAACTTGTCAAGGTATGGTCCACACACTCGGTTCATAAGGTCCATGAACACAGCTGGTGCATTAGTTAAACCAAATGGCATGACCATAAACTCGTAATGACCGTAACGTGTTCTGAAAGCAGTCTTTGGAATATCATCTTCTTTCACCCGCATTTGATGATACCCGGAACGTAAGTCAATCTTTGAATAAACAAACGAGCCTTGTAGTTGATCAAATAAGTCATCGATTCTCGGTAGTGGGTAGCGATTCTTGATGGTAAGTTTGTTCAACTCTCGGTAGTCGATACATAACCTGAATGTACCATCTTTCTTCTTGACAAACAAAACAGGAGCTCCCCACGGTGATGTGCTTGGTCGAATGAAACCATGCTCTAAAAGTTCTTGTAATTGGCTATGCAGTTCTTTCATCTCGCTGGGTGCGAGTCTGTAAGGAGCACGAGCTATTGGTGCAGCTCCTGGTACAAGATCTATTTGAAATTTAACGGATCGATGTGGGGGTAATCCCGGTAATTCTTTCGGAAATACATCGGGAAATTCTTTTGTGACGGGAACATCATTGATGCTCTTTTCTTCAGTTTGTACTTTCTCGACGTGTGCTAGAACAGCATAGCAACCTTTTCTTATTAGTTTTTGTGCCTTCAAATTACTAATAAGATGTAGCTTCGTGTTGCCCTTTTCTCCGTACACCATTAAGGGTTTTCCTTTTTCTCGTATAATGCGAATTGCATTTTTGTAACAAACGATCTCTGCTTTCACTTCTTTCAACCAGTCCATACCGATTATCACATCAAAACTCCCTAACTCTACTGGTATCAAATCAATCTTAAATGTTTCGCTAACCAGTTTAATTTCTCGATTCCGACATATATTATCTGCAGAAATTAATTTACCATTTGCTAATTCGAGTAAAAATTTACTATCCAAAGGCGTCAATGGATAACTTAGTTTAGCACAAAAATCTCTACTCATATAGCTTCTATCCGCACCCGAATCAAATAAAACGTAAGCATATTTATTGTCAAAAAGAAACGTACCCGTAACAAGCTCCGGGTCTTCCTGTGCCTCTGCCGCATTAATATTGAAAACTCTTCCGCGGCCTTGTCCATTCGTGTTCTCCTGGTTCGGGCAATTTCTAATAATGTGGCCCAGTTTTCCACATTTATAACAAACTACATTGGCATAACTTGCTCCGACACTACTTGCTCCGCCATTACTCGTTCCGACACCATTTGTTCCTTTCGTTCTATTAACCCCTGGTCCGTAGACCTCACACTTCGCCGCGCTATGACCATTTCTTTTACACTTGTTGCAAAATTTGGTGCAGAACCCCGAGTGATACTTTTCACACCTTTGGCATAGCTGCTTCTGATTGTTGTTGTTATTGCGGTTATTATTGTTGTTA
This sequence comes from Rutidosis leptorrhynchoides, assembly GCF_046630445.1. Lineage (NCBI taxonomy): Eukaryota > Viridiplantae > Streptophyta > Magnoliopsida > Asterales > Asteraceae > Rutidosis > Rutidosis leptorrhynchoides. Next base: position 169,883,634 of record NC_092337.1, read on the forward strand.
GGATGATTGTTGTAGTTGCTGTTGTTGTTGTTGTTGTTGTTGTTGTTGTTGTTGGGCTATAACAACCCTCACTTTTCGACTTCCGATTTTACTAAAATACCTAGAGTTGTTATATACGAATAAATTTAACGTTGACCGAATAAACGTACGCTTAAAATAAATAATATAATTATAAATATTATAAATAAGATTATGATATATAATATAACATAATTACATCAATGAATATATATATAATATTTATATTACTTTTGTTATTTAGTTAATAGAATATATAATTAACTAAATAATAAATAATATTATAACATTTATAAAACTAATAAAAACTATAAATTAATAATCATAAATTTTAATTTTTATAAAAACTAAATATAATAATAATTTTTATATAAAATTCGTATTTAATAATTAAACAAATATAGAAATAAAATGTTTAGAAATATATTAAACAATTTTTTTTTTAGAATTTTATACAAAATAAAAATAAAAACTATATCTACTTTTAATAAATAAATACAAAAATGCAAACTACTTTTTCTTTTAAGATTTACTTTTAATAAAAATACAAACTACTTTTCTTTTAAGATTAACTTTTAATAAAAATACAAACTACTTTTTCTTATTTTAACTTTTAAGATTTACTTTTAATAAAAATACAAACTACTTTTTCTTATTTTAACTTTTAAGATTTACTTTTAATAAAAATACAAACTACTTTTTCTTATTTTAACTTTTAAGATTTACTTTTAATAAAAATACAAACTACTTTTTCTTATTTTAACTTTTAAGATTTTACTTTTAATAAAAATACAAACTACTTTTTCTTATTTTAACTTTTAAGATTTTACTTTTAATAAAAATATAAACTACTTTTTCTTATTTTAACTTTTAAGATTTACTTTTAATAAAAATACAAAATACTTTTTCTTATTTTAACTTTTAAGATTTTACTTTTAATAAAAATACAAACTAATTTTTCTTATTTTAACTTTTAAGATTTTACTTTTAATAAAAATTCAAACTACTTTTTCTTATTTTAACTTTTAAGATTTACTTTTAATGAAAATACAAAATACTTTTTCTTATTTTAACTTTTAAGATTTACTTATTTTATTTTAATTTTTTTTTTTACCTAACATTTTCAACTATAAATACCACATACATTTCTCATTTCAAACTTACACCTTAATCTCTCATTTCTCTCTTAAGAACTACTTCTAGTTGATATCTCGGTCACTTACTTGCTTTACTTTCCTTTCTTGCGTGGAATACTTCAACTGCTATTTAAGGTGAGTTTCATTTGCTCCCTTTTATATATATTTTTGGGACTGAGAATACATGCGCTGTTTTTATAAATGTTTTACGAAATAGGCACAAGTACTAAAACTAATTCTACGTGGGTTTAAACCAGAAATATACCCTTAGCTTGGTAACATTAAACTACTTGTCTATGTACGGTAGGCGCGAAACCTAAAGATAGATCTATTGGGCCTGACAACCCTATCCTGACTATTGGATGCTTTAGTACTTCGAGGTTTATATAACACACCTGATTCGGTGTACTTTCAGAGGGTAAAACATGAACGTTAAGGCTTGTTACCGGGTGCCTACAACTTATAGAATGCTTTTATACACTTGCTAGTGTACGGATATTTATGAAACTGAAATCTTGTGGCCTATTATTATAACGGAAATGATTGATTTTGATAAACTAATGAACTCACCAACCTTTTTGGTTGACACTTTAAGCATGTTTTGTCTCAGGTGACGAATAAGATGATTGCCATGATTGCTACCTGATGAATTGAATGCTGCTACATGGAGTCTTCATTTCATTACATTTACTTTACATTAAGACTATTATTATTATTTCAGTTTAAATTTGATGTAAAACTTTTAATGCTTTCGCTGTTTTATTAATAAATGTTTTATTCAAAACGTCTCATATAGAGTCGTTCTCGTATATACAACTGTGATTTGATATAATTAGTCACAAATACCCTAGGCCCTATTTTGGGGGTGTGACAGATTGGTATCAGAGCAGGTTGTTGTAGAGAACCAGGATTGCATTTTATGTGTGCCTTATACAATTAGGTACCTTAGCAATGTAGGACTACAACTTTCCTTGACCATAGTACCTTTAATTGTTGCCTTTAATTGATAAATGCTACACTATACCTTAGAAACTATACTTAAATCTTAAGATTATAACATACACGATAATGTGAAATTACTCGAACGTCAACGCTACTTAAGGCCTAGGGTGATCCTTGGTACCACTATGGGACGCTTGTGGATTTCGAATGCCAAACTTAGATTTTGGTCGAGAATTCCTGGGCCAACCGGTAACAATTGATCATTCAAGTGACTCGGCAGTGGCATAGATGTTTGGGTATGGTGCACAATATCAAACCTGACTATAGTGATCATACAACACTTAGTCACTTACGCACTTAATAAGTGGTGAACTTATTAAGAACAACTCACTTAGTCATCTATCCTGGTTTTGTGTATTACATATGTATTACATGAAATATTATCCAAGATTTTTGAAACTCCTATAATTCATACTCAAACGTATATAACTCCCTGTTATATCACGTACCTATATGCCTTATGCCTTTATGCATCGGTTTGCGAACCGGGAAATGTCATTGGGTTATCACAGTATACGAATTGAAAGTCTTTAATCGAAAGATTATTAGATTACATACTTATCATTTTATAATCTCGACACGTCATACTGCCATTATTGGAGTATAGACAAATCATATCTTAGCATATCTATTCCCAATAGACCTTGTCTAACACTTTTCCTAAATTTCCTCCGTAAATTACGGAAATCTTTCTGCTATATATACGTATTCAAGGAGACGAATATATCATTCAATATTTAACACCCATTTCATATCAAACCCTATTCCAAACACATAATATGGATTTCTCACCTGATTCCTCAAGTTCTTCTAGCTCCAAAGATAGCGTGACAGGAGCACACCCACCGATCAATTACCGTGATTTCTTTAGAAAATGGGGATGGGTTCGCGAAATACTCACCCTATGGAGAAATGAAGAAGGAACTTCTTATCACGAGCCAAACTTACCACCAAACGTCGGAGTACTCGATCCACTTACCGGCGAACCTGTTCGCAATACCGTTTCACTCTTTTCGCAAGGATTTTCCGCCTCGAAGGTCGACTCGATGTAACCAACGACAATATTCGTCCTCTACTCCCGAATTCTAACCAGAAAGGGTTATTAGAAGAAGTTAGAAGACTTCGAACTAAATATCAAGAATTGACAAACCTTACAGAGGAATGGGTAGAACAAATCCATAGACTCTAGCGTAAAGTGGAAACTCTGGAGGAAATAGTGTGCGATTTGGTAGCTAGGCTCACACTTACTAACCAAGTACCACAAGCAGCACCAACAGCAGCACCAGCACCACTAGTATTATCAGCATCACCACCAACAGCATCAGCTTCACCAACAACAACATCAGCATCCCACGTCTCAACATCATAATCGGTACCTCAAACATCGACATCATACGTCCATAGATACTAAGGAATATTAGTAATAATGAGTTAAGATGTATTGACTCATTCTTCCTGAAGAATTATATATGTATACTTTATATATATATGGTTTGGAATAATAATAAATCTTTTCGTACTAAACTATTACGTGTGAATCTTAACTAGTATGTACTACTTGGTTAATTCATATCACTAATACGCTATGATGTACATCCTTCGTTAATGACTTAACAATCATTAATCACTGCTTCAGTACAATAAACTCCAATTCATAATAAACTAAGTGTATTATTCAAATGCATGTGTGATTTTACACTCCTATTTTCGATGTACTCGAAAATTTCGCGAAAACATCATTTGTGCCTTATGAATTTCACAAGAAATCCACGAGCATCAACATCATATACTGAGGTATATTAATAACAATGAACGATGAAGTATTGATTCATAACTTCATTAAAGAAATATTCCGCGATGATTATGTAATCTCTAAAGTTTTGGAGATTATTTATTCTCGTTTCAACTGTAAATCAAATGAGTTTAATATTATATTAACTTATTAAATCCATAATTACATCTGAAGAAAATATATATGTATGTATATTTTCATAAAGATTGTATTTAAAAATTCTTTTTTACAAACTGTTGATTGTGAAAATATTTTAACGGGTAGGTAATACCCAAGAAATATCTAACATTCACATTAATATATTACATTGTACATTCTTCAAAATCCTTGAAAACATATCGGATTGATAATCAATGATTCAGATCAGTTAACCTTGAGAATGCTGATGAAGCAACAAAAGCTGTAGATGGCCTTAATGATCAGAAGCTTGATAATAAAGAATTGTGTGTTGGAAAAGCTCAAAAGAAAATCTGGTATTGAAAGATAGATTGAGCAAAACATGAAGGAGACCAAGGACAAATCCCAAGGACTAAACCTATAACCAAAGAATCTAGATGATTCGATTTCTGAAGGAAATCACAGAAGATCTTTTTACGCATTCTAAATCCTTACAGAAGAATTTCTTCATTATCCATCGATTTTAGAAATTCTAAAATATCATCGTATCTTTCGTTATAAATATCCTCGATATTTCTAAAGATATCTTCATAACGATTCTTGTCCGCAATTAATTATCTCTTTGTAATATCTTTATTACATCATAAAGGAAAACTGTTTAAGTTTCTATATTCCGTAAAATTTAAATTCAAATTTTGAATGATTTGAAGTAGTGTTGAGAATTGAAGCATGAGTTAGTATAATATAATGACGTCAGGCCAACGTGATTATATTACAGTAAGTCATGCTAAATTTTTAATGGAAGATGATCATTCATAGACTTTATAATCATCATTTGCCATGTTACACGACTCTTACACTCTACTTAATCTCTGAACATATCAAGAAAATATATTTTTGATAGTTCTATCCTCAGTAATTCTGGTAATTTACCAAATCAAATCATGATATTACGCTTAGAACAGTAGGTCCATTCGAAACTTCATACCTACAAATTCTGGACCATTACTCGCTTTACTTAGAGTCGAGAGGAGAATAAAAAGGCAAAGAGCTCCGACATATAAGGGAAAATATGTAGCCCGATAACGATACCGAAATTACAAACCGTGTATATCGATACGTATTGCAACGTAAAGACATGGGAGAATTAAAAACACTATAACCCCAAGGTAATAGTAGAAGAAAACAAATTCCTCTGGTGGTAAATGAAAAAGAAGAATGACTGAAATGATAGTCAGAAAAATATCCAGGATAAGAACTGGATGGAGCATTCTCACAATCTTTGGAAGTATGAATTGAGGAAGACAGTATAGAAGTGGTGAAGATAATGAAACGGAAGAAGCTAATTTATAGCAAAATTCCAAACACAGCAATTGAAGCAATTCACCTCATTTAATCAAAGAAAATTTCAAATTCCTTAATTACCGGAGAATCAAATCTTATGGATTACGAAGATTTCCTTTAATCCCTTGAATTCCGGAAATCAATCGTGACTACGTCAAAAGTTAAGGCGAACATTTAATTTCTCATTCACTCTTTTACAATAGCTTCGTTTATACGCTTCCTATAATCAAATCGTTTTATCCATATTATTCAGTAGTGATAAAACTTTATTTTTTCAACTTATATTCATCATTACAATATTCTTGTTGTAAACAATGATGATCTCTATCAAACTTCATGACTATAATTTTCATGAACTACTCTCTGTTTTTTTCTACCCTAATATTGTGACATAAACACTCAAAGTTTTAAATAAGCTCAATACTATTCATAACACATTTCATGTGTTCAGTTTACTAAAATGCTCGTATAACACCATCATCCCTTTTGAGGATAACCTAGTCAAATGACACTCTTATTAATCCTTTAGATAACCTCCGTATTAATGATAAAATGCACTTTATAGAAGAACCTGTAAGAAATTAGGGTTCATATTATTTAAATGCATGAAACAGAACAATATTTTATCCGTTGGAATTCACGAAAGGCCCCGAACCTACCTGGGAACGTGAAGACCAGATAAAACGTAAATATCCTCGTCTAGGTATGAACAACGCCGATTGATGGCAAAAACTAAATTTCGGGACGAAATTTCTTTTAACGGGTAGGTACTATAACAACCCTCACTTTTCGACTTCCGATTTTACTAAAATACCTAGAGTTGTTATATACGAATAAATTTAACGTTGACCGAATAAACGTACGCTTAAAATAAATAATATAATTATAAATATTATAAATAAGATTATGATATATAATATAACATAATTACATCAATGAATATATATATAATATTTATATTACTTTTGTTATTTAGTTAATAGAATATATAATTAACTAAATAATAAATAATATTATAACATTTATAAAACTAATAAAAACTATAAATTAATAATCATAAATTTTAATTTTTATAAAAACTAAATATAATAATAATTTTTATATAAAATTCGTATTTAATAATTAAACAAATATAGAAATAAAATGTTTAGAAATATATTAAACAATTTTTTTTTAGAATTTTATACAAAATAAAAATAAAAACTATATCTACTTTTAATAAATAAATACAAAAATGCAAACTACTTTTTCTTTTAAGATTTACTTTTAATAAAAATACAAACTACTTTTCTTTTAAGATTTACTTTTAATAAAAATACAAACTACTTTTTCTTATTTTAACTTTTAAGATTTACTTTTAATAAAAATACAAACTACTTTTTCTTATTTTAACTTTTAAGATTTACTTTTAATAAAAATACAAACTGTTATAAAATATCTAGATTGTGTTATAAAATATCTAGATTGGATGTTAATTTTATTATTATTATATTTCTTGCATAGTAATATTTTTTACTATAAATAGACATGTATGGTAACCATTTAAGGTGTACCATTTCTCTTGAAATATCAATATCAATATTTCTTCTCTCTTTCTTCTCTCTTTTTTCTCTCTTTGTTCTTATAACCATTAAAGGTAGTTATAAGCCTACTGAATTATAACACGTTATCAGCACGAAGAGCTTAGTGTAATCAAAGGATATCTCAAACGATCACGAGTCACTAATCAAGGTATGAAATTATTAATAATTTTCAGACTCGGACATATCAAATTTTGGACTACTAACATTTTGAACTACTAATTTTTATTAAGTTCTTAGTGCATTTGTATTGTTCTTATTATATGGTTGGCTCTGCCACCTAAATTATATATGGTCGACACTGTCGCCTAACTATCATTTATGTTTACTAACTTTTATTAACTTTACTAACATTTATATTTATGTTATTTAAGTTATATATGGTCGGTTATACCACCTGAATTATATTTCTGTAATCTAACTATTATTAACTTCACTAACATTTATATTTATGTTATATATGGTCGGTTATACCGTCTGAATTATATATTCTGTAATCTAACTCTTATTAACTTCACTAACATTTATATTTATGTTAATAAGACCTCATGATTGTACGCAACACGTCATTTGACAACACGGTACTTTATGTACGCAACACATCATTTGACAACATGGTACCATGGGTCGAGATTAATTCCGATCAATACGAATACGATGGGGTCTTTATATGTTATCTAACATTTATGATTACTTATGCAATTAATCATTATTTATTTCATGCATACTAATGTTTATTCTTAAATTTATAATCTTAAAAGTTAAAATAAGAAAAAGTAGTTTGTACTTTTATTAAAAGTAAATCTTAAAAGTTAAAATACAAAAAGTAGTTTGTATTTTTATTAAAAGTAAATCTTAAAAGTTAAAATACAAAAAGTAGTTTGTATTTTTATTAAAAGTAAATCTTAAAAAGTTAAAATACAAAAAGTAGTTTGTATTTTTATTAAAAGTAAATCTTAGAAGTTAAAATAAAAAAAAAAGGAATGGTAAAATGGATTAGCTTTTTGTCAAAAATGAAGTATTGAAAATGAAGTGGTCTCCTTCTATAATTAAAAAAAAAAATATTTTCATCAAATGAATTTTTATTGTGGCCGACAATTCCAAACACGAGTCAGTGTTTAGTTTATCAAGAATATCTCTTGCTTTGGTGAAAGGTCACGATCACGATATCGGGTGTTGTGAAAGAATTAAAAAATTGGTCAAGTGATTTTTTTTTTAAAACAAAGAAAGTGTTTAAATGAGTTTTACAGAAATGGGGAAAGCAAAGTAAAATTTTTTTTCCAAACTTGTCAAATGTTTTGTTAAAAACGTGACCGTTGAAAAAAGGAGGTTGAATAATAAAACTTAAAAAAAGCAAATTATTTTTTTTAAGAGTGTGCATCAAAATGGCCATAATGCCAAAGTGATGTATAAAGTTAATAAAGATGCAAGATGATCATTTTGTATGTTGAAGTTAAACAAAAAGTTGATACAAGTGGAGTTTACATAAATTATTTAGTTACTATTAGTCCACTAACCTCCACTCAAAACATATTTATAAGTTATAAAAAAAAAAAAAAAGGGTTTGGTGGCAATGCTAATTATTGAACCGAAAAAAAAAAAATTATAAACCTTGGATGGCCACGAACCAAAACAAGAGGAGGCATGGATTTTAAGTTAGTATATATTCTGAAATGGTACGGGTGATGGATCCAATGAATCCGCATCAAGGACCCGCGGGTGCTATCCCTAATTGTGACAAGTACAAATCAACTAAAAGTCTAAAAGATAAATGCTCTTATAGGGACCAAATGTTCACAATAATTGCCTAAGCTAGATATGAAACAAATAGTTCATCAATAAAAAATATGCATCTAAAGCTTCTACTGAAAATTAATGTGCAATGTACAACATATAACTATATGGTCAAATTCATTTGAGCCTTCGGAGTCACAAGTATATGATGTATATATATTACTCAATTAACAAAATAGTAAATCGAAATTAATTCATATGAATAGTAAAAAGAAATTAATTAATTTACTATTCACATAAAAAGCGCATATGATGAAAAGCACATATGGTGAAAAACACAGCGCATATGATTAAAAGCGTATATGGTGAAAATGATATATAATGAAAAAGCACATATGGTGATTTATGAAAAAAAAAAAAAAAAAAAAAAAAAAAAAAAAAAACACATATGTTGATTAATGGAAAGCACATATGATTATTAATGAAAAGTATATTGTGAAAAGGAATCACAAATGTTTCTTGAAAGAATTCAAGGTAAGATATATGAACCAATTCATCCATCATGTGAACCATTTTGATATTTCATGGTTCTAATAGACGCATCTAGCGGATGGTCTCATATTTGTATGTTATCAAGCCGTAATATGGCATTTGCAAAGTTTCTTGCACAAATTATTAAATTGAGAACACATTATTCTGATTACACCATTAAAAGGATGAGACTTGATAATACCGGTGAGTTAACATCTCAAGCATTTAATGATCATTATATATCTACAGGGATTGTTGTTGAACATCCAGTTGCTCATGTGCATACACAAAATTGGTTTAGCTGAATCAATAGATAAACGCTTGCAGCTAATAACTAGACAATTGATAATGAGTACAAAACTCTCGATATTTATATGTGGACATGTAAATTTACATGCTGCGACATTAATTCGCATTATACCATGTGGAAGTCATAAATATTTTCACTTACTACTTGATTTTGGCCAAGAGCCAAATATTTTCACCTTAGAACATTGGTTGTGCAGTGTATGTTCCAATTGTATCACCACAACACAATAAAATGGTTTTTTCAAAGAAAGATGGTAATATATTTTGGATATAAAACATCTTCAATCATAAGATATACTGAACCCATGATGGGTGATGTTTTTACAGCACGTTTTGCTGATTGTCATTTTAATAAAACATTGTTCCCTAGATTAGGGGGGTGAAGTAAAAAATAAAAAAATAAAATGATGCTTCATGATGTGAACATCAATTAAGGTATATTGAACTCGCACAAAAGAATGTGAAACGAAAGTTCAAAAAATAATGCATATGCAAGAACTTGCAAATTAATTACTTTATGCATTTACAGATATAAAAAAAAAGGTGACTAAATCATATATACCAGCGATAAATGCTTCAGCTCGAACTGAAATTCCAAAAGCTGACAATAATGTCACTGTTGAGTCTTTGCCACGCATCAAACGTGGAAGATCAATTGGTTCCGAAGATAAAAATCCTCGAAAAAGAAAATCAGCTGATAATGAGGTAAAAGAAAGTGTTCAAGAAGAACCACAAATCAATATTCCTTCTGCAGAGGATATTGATAAATGTAAATACTAAAATTGCGATAAATTATGCAATATTATGGAACCGAAATGAAATTAAAATCTCTATAAGATATTTTCATATAATGTTACAATGACATTATGAATAAAGATGATGATCTGGAACTAAAATCTGTCATAGAATATACAAAATGGACATGATTGAGCTCAATGGAAAGAAACAATACGAGCTGAATTAGAATCGCTCGATAAAAGAAAAGTTTTCGGATCAATCGTTATCACTTTTAAAGATGTGAAACGTATGGAATACAAATGAATTTTTATCCGAAAAGAAATGTGCAAATGAAGTTACAAGGAAAACTAGACTTGTAACTCAATATTTCCCACAAAGACCATAAATGAATTCGGAGGAAAACTTATCCTCCTGTAATGGATACAATTACTTATTAGATACTTAATCAACCTGGTAGTTATTTAAATGCATCTCATGAATGTTGTTACTACTTATCTGTATGGATCACTTAATAATGATATATATGAATATACCTAAAGAGTTAAGGTATCATAAGCATCTAATGTAAAACCCAAGGGAATATATTCCATTAAATCACAAAGATTTCTAAATGGGTTTATACAAACGGGACATATGTGGTATAACCGATTAGATGACTACTTGATAAAAAAAAGGGGTATAAATATAAACTTATTTTGCACGTATGTTTTATAAAAACAATGTTCGGATATGAGATCGTAGTTGTTTATGTCAATGTTCTTAACATCATATGAACAAATAAAGAGATCTATGAAATCATTCAACTTCTAAAGAATTATTTTGAAATAAAAAATCTTGAAAAAACCAAGTATTGCCTTGGATTGCAAATTGAGCATATGCCTAATGGTCTACTTGTACATCAAACAACTTATACTGAAAAGATTTTAAAACATTTTTTTTAAAGATAAAGCCAATTGGTTGTTAGATCACTCAATATTGACACTGATCCATTTCATCCCCGTGAAGATCATGAAGATATTAACGGATCAGAAGTTCCATATATTAGTGCAATTGGGACTGTTATGTATCTTACAAATTGTACAAGACCTGACATTTTTTTGCAGTTAATTTGTTGACAAGGTTCAACTCAGCCCTTACAAAAAGACATTGGAATGGGATAAACACATATTTTGATACCCTTGAGAAACTGCTAATTTAAAATTATTTTATTCTAACATTTCAAAACAAGATTTGGTTGATTATGTATATGCCGGTCATTCATCAAATCCTCATAAAGATCAATCTCAAACTCGATATGTATTCCTAAATGGCGGTACCACAAAAATCATGGCGTTCTTAAAACAAACACTTGTTGCAACATAATCAAATCATGACGAAGTGATTGCATTATATGAAACTACTCGAAAATGTGTTTGGTTGAGATCAATGACATAAATCATTATTGATTCTTGTGGACTAGAACGCTATAAAAGACTAACAACTATCTTCACCAACAACTATATATGAAGATAATGCAGCTTGCATAATACAAATGAAAGAAGAGTATCAAAAGTGACTGAACAAAATATAAATACTGACGAGGCGCCAAAGCCATAGACAGTCTTAACGGTCATAAGTTTGATGGAAAAGAATGGTATGTTGGTAAGGCTCAGAAAAGACTACAAGGGAATATGAATTGAAACAAGGGTTTGAGCAAACCATGAAGGAGACTGTAGACAAACACAGGGGCTAAACTTGTACATAAAAGATTTAGATGATACAGTTTCAGATGAAAACCTCAGATTCTTCTCATATACTCAAGATCTCGTAAAAGACAACCAGATTAAAATGAGATACATTCAATCAACAACTCTGCTGATCTTTATACCAAAGCACTGCCAACTGCTATTTTCAGAACACACGTTCATAATATTGGCATGAGGTATGTTCAGAAGATGTAACAACTCAGGCGTTGCCTACTTGAGGGGGAGTCAACTCTATACTGCACTCTTTTTCCCTTAGCTAAAGTTTTATCCCAATGGGTTTTCTTTAGCAAGGTTTTTAACGAGGCAGTACTAGTTATTCTCTAATAAAATTGTCATCCAAGGGGGAGTGTTATAAAATATCTAGATTGTGTTATAAAATATCTAGATTGGATGTTAATTTTATTATTATTATATTTCTTGCATAGTAATATTTTATACTATAAATAGACATGTATGGTAACCATTTAAGGTGTACCATTTCTCTTGAAATATCAATATTTCTTCTCTCTTTCTTCTCTCTTTTTTCTCTCTTTGTTCTTATAACCATTAAAGGTAGTTATAAGCCTACTGAATTATAACACAAACTACTTTTTCTTATTTTAACTTTTAAGATTTACTTTTAATAAAAATACAAACTACTTTTTCTTATTTTAACTTTTAAGATTTTACTTTTAATAAAAATACAAACTACTTTTTCTTATTTTAACTTTTAAGATTTTACTTTTAATAAAAATATAAACTACTTTTTCTTATTTTAACTTTTAAGATTTACTTTTAATAAAAATACAAAATACTTTTTCTTATTTTAACTTTTAAGATTTTACTTTTAATAAAAATACAAACTACTTTTTCTTATTTTAACTTTTAAGATTTTACTTTTAATAAAAATACAAACTACTTTTTCTTATTTTAACTTTTAAGATTTACTTTTAATGAAAATACAAAATACTTTTTCTTATTTTAACTTTTAAGATTTACTTATTTTATTTTAATTTTTTTTTTTACCTAACATTTTCAACTATAAATACCACATACATTTCTCATTTCAAACTTACACCTTAATCTCTCATTTCTCTCTTAAGAACTACTTCTAGTTGATATCTCGGTCACTTACTTGCTTTACTTTCCTTTCTTGCGTGGAATACTTCAACTGCTATTTAAGGTGAGTTTCATTTGCTCCCTTTTATATATATTTTTGGGACTGAGAATACATGCGCTGTTTTTATAAATGTTTTACGAAATAGGCACAAGTACTAAAACTAATTCTACGTGGGTTTAAACCAGAAATATACCCTTAGCTTGGTAACATTAAACTACTTGTCTATGTATGGTAGGCGCGAAACCTAAAGATAGATCTATTGGGCCTGACAACCCTATCCTGACTATTGGATGCTTTAGTACTTCGAGGTTTATATAACACACCTGATTCGGTGTACTTTCAGAGGGTAAAACATGAACGTTAAGGCTTGTTACCGGGTGCCTACAACTTATAGAATGCTTTTATACACTTACTAGTGTACGGATATTTATGAAACTGAAATCTTGTGGCCTATTATTATAACGGAAATGATTGATTTTGATAAACTAATGAACTCACCAACCTTTTTGGTTGACACTTTAAGCATGTTTTGTCTCAGGTGACGAATAAGATGATTGCCATGATTGCTACCTGATGAATTGAATGCTGCTACATGGAGTCTTCATTTCATTACATTTACTTTGCATTAAGACTATTATTATTATTTCAGTTTAAATTTGATGTAAAACTTTTAATGCTTTCGCTGTTTTATTAATAAATGTTTTATTCAAAACGTCTCATATAGAGTCGTTCTCGTATATACAACTGTGATTTGATATAATTAGTCACAAATACCCTAGGCCCTATTTTGGGGGTGTGACATGGGCCGTTTGTTGTAGTTGCGATTGATGTTGCGATTGTTGGGATAATTGTTGCGATTATTGTTGTAATTGCTGTTGTTGTTGTATTGGTGATTCTTTTCACCGTTTTCCTCCCACTTTCTTTTGACTTGCTTCACATTGGCCTCTTCAGCCGTCTGTTCTTTAATTCTTTCCTCAATCTGGTTCACTAGTTTGTGAGCCATTCTACATGCCTGTTGTATGGAGGCGGGCTCGTGTGAACTTATATCTTCTTGGATTCTTTCCGATAATCCTTTTACAAACGCGTCGATCTTCTCTTCCTCATCTTCAAATGCTCCCGGACACAATAGGCACAATTCTGTGAATCGTCTTTCGTACGTGGTAATATCAAATCCTTGGGTTCGTAACCCTCTAAGTTTTGTCTTGAGCTTATTGACCTCGGTTCTGGGACGGTACTTCTCGTTCATCAAGTGCTTGAATGCTGACCACGGTAGTGTGTACGCATCGTCTTGTCCCACTTGCTCTAGATAGGTATTCCACTATGTTAATGCAGAACCTGTGAAGGTATGCGTAGCGTACTTTACTTTTTCCTCTTCAGTACACTTACTTATGGCAAACACCGATTCGACCTTCTCGGTCCACCGTTTCAATCCGATCGGTCCTTCGGTTCCATCAAATTCCAAAGGTTTGCAGGCAGTGAATTCTTTGTAGGTGCATCCTACACGATTTCCTGTACTGCTAGATCCAAGGTTATTGTTGGTATGTAGCGCAGCTTGTACTGCGGCTATGTTTGAAGCTAGAAAAGTACCAAATTCCTCTTCATTCATATTCACGGTGTGTCGAGTAGTCGGTGCCATTTCCTTCAAAATAGTCAAATGGAACAAGTTAATCATACAGAATATTAAGAGTAGTTAATAGTATTTCGTAGCATAATATGAACTCATTTATAAAAGCTTTTTCTTCATATTAGCGTTTTATAAGTTTAAATTCGGGTAGTACCTACCCGTTAAGTTCATACTTAGTAGCTAATATACAATTCAACTACTACAATTCTATATGAAAAACTGATTATAATAATATTTCGCGTTCAAACTTTTATACAATATTTTACAAACTTACAATACCGCTTATTTTACATAAAGCATGAAATATAGCACACAATAACTTTGATACAAGATAGTTGTGAAGATAATTCTAGCTAGTACACAAGTCGTTCAGCAAAGGCAATAAAGACACGTAATTCATACGTCCAGAAACAAGTCATGCATTCTGGTTTTACTAGGATTACTTCCCATCCTTGGTCTTGTGGAACATAACCGTTATGGCCGTTGATAAGACAGCGTGTTGTAACGTCGTCAAAGGGACGAGGGTTACGTAATGTCCAACAGTCCCGTAACAATCTAAAAACCTCATTTCTTACCCCAATTACCGACTCCGTCACTTGTGGGAACGTTTTGTTTAATAGTTGTAGGCCGATGTTCTTGTTCTCACTTTGGTGAGAAGCGAACATTACTAATCCGTAAGCATAACATGCTTCTTTATGTTGCATGTTAGCCGCTTTTTCTAAATCACGAAGTCCAATATTCGGATATATTGAGTCAAAATAATTTCTTAACCCATTGCGTAAGATAGCATTTGGGTTCCCCGCAATATATGCGTCAAAGTAAACACATCGTAACTTATGGATTTCCCAATGTGATATCCCTCATCTTTCGAACGAAAGCCTTTTATAAACCAAGGCATTCTTGGAACGTTCTTCGAATGTCTTACAAACTGATCTCTCCTTAAATAGTTGTGCCGAAGAATTCTGACCGACTCTAGACAAGATTTCATCAATCATGTCTCCGGGTAGGTCTCTTAAAATATTGGGTTGTCTATCCATTTTGTGTTTTTATACTGTAAAATAGACAAGAGTTAGATTCATAAAAAAAAAATACTTATTAAGACAAGCAATTTTTACATATATCATAAAGCATAAGCACACTATATTACATATATTACACCACACGAATACAACTATCTTATTCCGACTCGCTTGTTTCTTCTTCTTCGGTTTTGGTTCGTTTTACCAAGTTTCTAGGGATATATGATGTTCCCCTAATACGAGCCATCGTTTTCCACATTGGTTTAGAAAAACCTGGTGGTTTAGAGGTTCCCGGGTCATTGTTACAACTTAAGGACTTCGGGGGTTGACGATACATATAAAGTTCATCGGGGTTGGAATTAGATTTCTCTATTTTTATGCCCTTTCCCTTATTATTTTCTTTTGCCTTTTTAAATTCAGTTGGGGTAATTTCTATAACATCATCGGAATTCTCGTCAGAATCCGATTCATCGGAGAATTGGTAATCCTCCCAATATTTTGCTTCCTTAGCGGAAACACCATTGACCATAATTAACCTTGGTCGGTTGGTTGAGGATTTTCTTTTACTTAACCGTTTTATTATTTCCCCCACCGGTTCTATTTCTTCATCCGGTTCTGATTCTTCTTCCGGTTCCGATTCTTCTTCTGGTTCCGACTCTTCTTCCGGTTCTTCTTCGGGAACTTGTGAATCAGTCCACGAATCATTCCAATTTACATTTGACTCTTCATTATTATTAGGTGAGTCAATGGGACTTGTTCTAGAGGTAGACATCTATCACATAATATCAAACGCGTTAAGAGATTAATATATCACATAATATTCACATGTTAAAAATATATAGTTTCCAACAAAATTTGTTAAGCAATCATTTTTCAAGTAAACACGGTCGAAGTCCAGACTCACTAATGCATCCTAACAAACTCGATAAGACACACTAATGCAAAATTCTGGTTCTCTAAGACCAACGCTCGGATACCAACTGAAATGTCCCGTTCTTATTGATTAAAAACGTTCCATATTAATTGATTTCGTTGCGAGGTTTTGACCTCTATATGAGACGTTTTTCAAAGACTGCATTCATTTTAAAACAAACCATAACCTTTATTTCATCAATAAAGGTTTAAAAAGCTTTACGTAGATTATCAAATAATGATAATCTAAAATATCCTGTTTACACACGACCATTACATAATGGTTTACAATACAAATATGTTACAACAAAATAAGTTTCTTGAATGCAGTTTTTACACAATATCATACAAGCATGGACTCCAAATCTCATCCTTATTTAAGTATGTGACAGCGGAAGCTCTTAATAATCACCTGAGAATAAACATGCTTAAAACGTCAACAAAAATGTTGGTGAGTTATAGGTTTAACCTATATATATCAAATCATAATAATAGACCACAAGATTTCATATTTCAATACACATCCCATACATAGAGATAAAAATCATTCATATGGTGAACACCTGGTAACCAACATTAACAAGATGCATATATAAGAATATCCCCATCATTCCGGGACACCCTTCGGATATGATATAAATTTCGAAGTACTAAAGCATCCGGTACTTTGGATGGGGTTTGTTAGGCCCAATAGATCTATCTTTAGGATTCGCGTCAATTAGGGTGTCTGTTCCCTAATTCTTAGATTACCAGACTTAATAAAAAGGGGCATATTCGATTTCGATAATTCAACCATAGAATGTAGTTTCACGTACTTGTGTCTATTTTGTAAATCATTTATAAAACCTGCATGTATTCTCATCTCAAAATATTAGATTTTAAAAGTGGGACTATAACTCACTTTCACAGATTTTTACTTCGTCGAGAAGTAAGACTTGGCCACTGTTGATTCACGAACCTATAACAATATATACATATATATTAAAGTATGTTCAAAATATATTTACAACACTTTTAATATATTTTGATGTTTTAAGTTTATTAAGTCAACTGTCCTCGTTAGTAACCTACAACTAGTTGTCCACAGTTAGATGTACAGAAATAAATCGATAAATATTATCTTGAATCAATCCACGACCCAGTGTATACGTATCTCAGTATTGATCACAACTCAAACTATATATATTTTGGAATCAACCTCAACCCTGTATAGCTAACTCCAACATTCACATATAGAGTGTCTATGGTTGTTCCGAAATATATATAGATGTGTCGACATGATAGGTCGAAACATTGTATACGTGTCTATGGTATCTCAAGATTACATAATATACAATACAAGTTGATTAAGTTATGGTTGGAATAGATTTTTTGCCAATTTTCACGTAGCTAAAATGGGAAAAATTATCCAATCTTGTTTTACCCATAACTTCTTCATTTTAAATCCGTTTTGAGTGAATCAAATTGCTATGGTTTCATATTGAACTCTATTTTATGAATCTAAACAGAAAAAGTATAGGTTTATAGTCAGAAAAATAAGTTACAAGTCGTTTTTGTAAAGGTAGTTATTTCAGTCGAAAGAACGACGTCTAGATGACCATTTTAGAAAACATACTTCCACTTTGAGTTTAACCATAATTTTTGGATATAGTTTCATGTTCATAATAAAAATCATTTTCACAGAATAACAACTTTTAAATCAAAGTTTATCATAGTTTTTAATTAACTAACCCAAAACAGCCCGTGGTGTTACTACGACGGCGTAAATTCGGTTTTACGGTGTTTTTCGTGTTTCCAGGTTTTAAATCATTAAGTTAGCATATCATATAGATATAGAACATGTGTGTAGTTAATTTTAAAAGTCAAGTTAGAAGGATTAACTTTTGTTTGCGAACAAGTTTAGAATTAACTAAACTATGTTCTAGTGATTACGAGTTTAAACCTTCGAATAAGATAGTTTTATATATATGAATCGAATGATGTTATGAACATCATTACTACCTCAAGTTTAGTAGGTAAACCTACTGGAAGTGAAAAGAAATGATCTAGCTTCAAAGGATCTTGGATGGCTTGAAAGTTCTTGAAGTAGGATCATGACACAAAAACAAGTTCAAATAAGATTTTTACTCGAATTAAGATAGTTTATAGTTATAGAAATTGAATCAAAGTTTGAATATGAATATTACCTTGAATAAGAAGGATAACCTACTGTATATAACAAAGGTTTCTTGATCTTAGATGATTACTTGGAATGGATTAGAAAGCTTGGAAGTAACTTAGTAAACTTGAAGGGATTTTTGAAGTGTTCTTGAAGTGTTCTTCCTATGATGATTATAGCTTGATTCTTGAAGTAATTTTTGATGAAGATGATGATTAACTACTGGAAAAATACGTTCATAATAGTGTGTGTGTTGAGAGAGAATTAGAAAGAGAATTGGAAGTGAAATGGAGTGAATGATGAGTGGTAATTGGTGAGTGGTGAGTGGGGTTAAAAGGAGTTCTAGTTAGTTGACTAGCTCATGGTAGAAGTTAAAATTGATTAGTCATACATGACATAATCAAGAGTGGAATCCCATGCTAGTTCCTATTGGTATATACCCATAGTAAGTACGTTTTGAAGCTGTGTATAATACGGGTATGAATACGACTAGAATTCTTGATGAAAGAAAAGAATGGGAAAGTAACTGTAACCATTTTCGTTAAGTATGAGTGTTTTGATATATGTCTTGAAGTCTTCCAAAAGTATTTTAATACATCTAAATACACTACATGTATATACATTTTAACTGAGTCGTTAAGTCATCGTTAGTCGTTACATGTAAGTGTTGTCTTGAAACCTTTAAGTTAACGATCTCAATTAATGTTGTTAACCCATTGTTTATTATATCTAATGAGATGTTAAATTATTATATTATCATGATATTATGATATATTAATATATCTTAATATGATATATATACATTTAAATGTCGTTACAACGATAATCGTTACATATATGTCTCGTTTCGAAATCCTTAAGTTAGTAGTCTTGTTTATATTTATATAACTCATTGTTAATATACTTATGGAGATACTTACTTATCATAATCTCATGTTAACCATATGTATATCCATATATATATCGTCATGTCGTTTTTACAAGTTTTAACGTTCGTGAATCGCCGGTCAACTTGGGTGGTCAATTGTCTATATGAAACATATTTCAATTAATCAAGTCTTAATAAGTTTGATTGCTTAACATGTTGGAAACATTTAATCATGTAAATATCAATCTCAATTAATATATAAACATGGAAAAGTTCGGGTCACTACAGCGTGACCTTGGCCAGTGCGTTTAGCTCGCATTCGGTCTTCCATACTTAGAGGTTCCAGATTCTCCATAATTGAATTTGTTGAATCTGAATCACTATAGGATTCTGATTTAATGGTTGGTTCCTCGACAATCTCCGTTTGAATGATTGGTGGTTCCGGAGGAAAGATTAATGGTTCAGGATCTCTGAATTGTCCCTGAATATTCTCCGGATTCTCAATTGTGAGGTCGGGTTCAAAGAATGGATTATCGGAAATTTGAATTGGAGTACTTGGTCGAATGGATGATGATTCTAAAGAAAAATCAATGACGACAATATTTACTAGATGTCTTGATCGAGTTATAGGTGGTGAACGTACAAAAGGTGGTGAACGTTTTGCTCGGTGAATTCACTGAATATCCTATTAGTTATAAAAGATAAAAATTATTAAAGTTATCAAATTAATAGACATTTCTACTTTTGCCCACGTTTCGAATAGCCAATAGATGCAGCAGGGAGCCAGAACCCTTTAAATCGGAAGCTCACAACTCAGCCACTAACAAATTCAACTATTACTACGAAGCAGAAAATTTGGATGTCTATCAATTTAACCACTTAAAATAATTTTTCTTTGAAATTTAAAGAAATTTTAGAGAAGAAATAGAAAAAATCTAAGTCCTAAAAACTAGAGCGATGAAAAATAAGAAAGAAAAAGATTGCGTGTCGAAAAACGTCGAAAAATAAAAGGGTCGAAAAATAATAGGCGTCGAAAAATAAAAATAAGAAAGTAGCGCGTCGAAACTTAAAAAGGAACTAAAAACTAAGGATTAAAAGTTGCGTCTAAAAATATTAAAGCTTAAAAGAAATTCTATATCCCAAATGGCAATAACTTAAAAAGGTACTAAAACTTAAAAAGGCGTCGCAAAATTCTAAAGCACCTAAATCTTAGTCTAAAGAAAAAGCACTTAAGGGATTTTACGGCAAAGCCTAAAAATCTAGAAATAAAAATAACTATGGCAAAAACTATATCTTAAAACTAAAAACGAGCGAAAAATACAAATATTACGCTAAAACGAATAAAAATATACAAAATATAAAAATATACTTAAAGTTGTAAAAAATATAATTTTTATAAAAATATTATTTATTTTATAAAAGTATTAAGTTTTATAAATTAATTAAACTAATTAAACTTAAAAATACAAATTAATTAAAACCAAAACTAATTATTAATTTAAGCAAACCCTAATTAATATTAATAATAAATAAATTAACCCTAATTTCGTAATAAATGCATACTAGGTTTGACCTGTCAGAGTACCTCCGTGAGTGTAGATAAACCCAGTTCAAATACTCCGCGAGTGCTGAGGGTCCAAATTCAGCTGAGAATCAGGTCGATTTCTATGCAGGTTCAGTTATAATTTTAATAATAATTTTTTTTCAATATATATAAAAATATAGATATAACTTAAATAAAAATTTAATTTTAAAATTAAAATAAAAATACTTATTCAATTTATAAATATTATAAACTCTTAAAAATATAAATGTATTATTCTTTCTTTTTGTATTTTTATATTTTTATTATTTTTTAAAACTTATATTTTTATAAAAAGAACTTAATAAAAACTTTTATAAATTTTTTTTTATATATATATAGCGTTGCGCTTTCGGCGTTTATGGTCCCCGGCAGCGGCGCCAAAAATACTTGATGTTATGCGAGTTGTATATAAAATAGTTATAATTTTTACAAGAAAATACTATTAAATATGATACAATTTTACACAAGATATTTATTTATAGAATGGATATACCTAAATCTTGCTACAACACTTATAGGCAGTGTACCTAATCGTACAGTAGTGTAGTTTTTAGTAAGTCCGGTTCGTTCCACAGGGAAAATTAAACAAGCTTAACGCTATATTAGTTTTAAATTTATAAAAATACAAATATATATAAGTAATATTATTATTATAAAAGGGAGTTTTTACCGTTTAATGACCGGTTTGTCGATTTTAAAACTTTAGTCGCAGTTAAAACCTAATGTAAAATATTAAAAATAAATACAACTTAATTTAAAACGTAAAGTAAATAACGATAATGAAATTGCGATAAATAAAAGTGCGATAAAATAAAATTGCGATAATTAAAAGTGAAATTAAATACGATGACAGTAAATACAATTGCGATAATTAAAAGTGCAATTAAATATGAAATAAAAGAATTATGCTTATTTAAACTTCCATAATCATGATGTTTGACGTGTTGATTTTTAGTTTATTCCCATGGGTTAATTGTCCTTTGTCCTGGATTATTTAATATGTCCGTCTGGTTTTTGTCCATAACAGTCCATCAGTCAGAAATATAAAGTGCGAGTGTCCTCGTCAAATTATCCTTATATCCGAAGTCAAATATTTCAACTAATTGGGGACTTAAACTGTAACAAGGTCTTAATACTTTGTTTAATAATTACACCAGGATATCGACTGCGTGTAACCCAAAGTTTTAATACTTTGTTAGCAATTACGCCAAGTGTCCTTGTACATAATTTCACCCCTGTTTTAATAAATCTATTAACTATTAATCCATTCCCGTGTCCGGTTAAATGAACGATTATTCGTACATATAAATATCCCGCCCTTCGTGTCCGATAGAGTGTATATGGTTATTTATAGGTACGTTCAATTGTAAATCTTTATATTAAATTAACAAACTATCATTTAGTTAAACAAATATAAAGCCCATTAATAGCCCATAGTCTAATTTCCACAAGTGTCGTTCTTTTGTCCAAACCCCAATTATGGTACAAAGTCCAATTACTCAATCTTAATAATTTAGCCCAACATCATGATTACTTCGTCTTAAATAAGCATAATAATAACTTAGCTACGAGACATTAATTTAAAAATAACATTAACCATAACTTACAGTGATTAAAAATAGCGTAGCGTTACACGGACAGAATTTCGACTTACACCCTTACAACATTCGCTAACATACCCTTATTATTAGAATTTAAAATTAAAATTAAAATTAAAATTATAATATATATATATATATATATATATATATACACGAGTGATAGATAGAAAGGAAATAAAAAGATGTGTAAAAGATCGCTCAAAACTGCGAAATTTATAGGACCAGACCTGTCACCTACTGCCATGCGATCGCATGGCTTTTTGCCTTCGATCGCATGGCCCCTTTTTCCAGCTCACATGTTGTTGTTTGCATTCTGCCGACGTATTTAATAAATAAATATAATATATAAATAATTATTAGAATTATTTATATATTATATTATATTTATGTGCATAGTTGACTTGTAATTTTTAGTCCGTTGCGTCGAGCGTTGAGAGTTGACTTTGGTCCCGGTTCCGGTTTTTCGAACGTCCTTACGTACAATTTAATATCTTGTATTTTGCGTTTCGCGTCTTGTACTCTTGTAATTTTAAGACGTTTCTTATCAATAATTGGAACCACTTTGATTGTACTTTGTACTTTTGAGCTTTTTGGTCGTTTGCGTCTTCAATTTGTCGAATCTGTCTTTTGTCTTCACCTTTTATTATTTAAACGAATATCACTTATAAATAGAACAATTGCAACTAAAAGCTTGTCTTTCTTGAGGGATAATGCTATGAAATATATGTTCGTTTTTATCATTATCAGCTTCTTTGATTTTGAAGAATTAAAATGGGTTCTAAGTGGGTTTATCAAAGTGACCTTTTTGATGCTTGATTCTTGCTTGAATGTGTTTGTGATGCTTAATTGATGTTAGGAATAGATCATATATGTGTTATATAGTGTTCTTGGGTCTTTGGATTGATCAAAACTTGCAAAAATCGAGTTTTGGGTGCAAAAAACGCGAAAACAGCGTGCTGAAACTGATTTTCAGCACCCACACTTTTGACAGCTCAACCGTACGTGTGACCACACTTTTGAGGGTCAACCACACATGTGAGGACTCACTCGTACGAGTGATACCTCAGTCACACGTGTGAGCAGCAGGTCAGAATTGTGGAATTTTGTTTCGGTCATAACTTTCAAACCGTAACTCCGTTTTTGACGAATAAACTATCGTTGGAATTGTCTTGAGGTCTAGTATATAATGATAAGGTTTTATAACACTAAATTAAACTTTATGTTAGATGTAAAAAGCTAAATTTGCTGTTATGCTGCTGTTCTTGCTCAACCGTGCGAGTGAGGCACTCACCCGTACGGGTGAGGTGTTCAACCATGCGTGTGAGCTACTAAATGATACGAGTGGACTTTAAAGTGACTCGTGGGTGTAGTCTGTCAGTCATACGAGTGAGGATGCTCATCTGTACGAGTGAGCTGGTCAGTCGCACGAGTGATACCTCAGCCGTGCGAGTGACAGTGTTTGTATGTTTGGGTCAAGTGTAATTCTGACCCATTTACTATATTGCTGTGATATTAATACTAATGAGTAATGTGATTGAAAAGTATATTAACTAGTGAACTGATATTCTCAGGTGATAAGCGGAAAGGTGAAGGCTCAGTGATATAAGACAACTGAGTACTTGTGCTTCCAGGTGAGTGGGATTATCTTTATGGATGTGATTATACAGTGACAAGTATAGTGATCCATGCCATGCTTAATTAGACTGTGTAATGAGTCTGTTACCAGTGCAGTGACTATATGTGATTATCTGCGCACCCATGAACGTCGAGGTGTTTTGTGCGACGTAAGAGGTCGATTGTGTTTACCTCATTTGGGGTAATAGAATTAGGTCCAAGTGATATTGATTAGTGGTATAGTATGAATGACGAGTGTGTCACGTCTGGAATACTATATCAGTGATTCAGTAGTGTGGGCTATCGGTATATTCCAGCTTGATCAGCCACGGGTTGCCGGTCCTCTTGTTTATGGCTTTAAGTGATTAGTGACCAGTGCCTAAAAGCAGTGCTTGATGCTTGTAGTGATGTCCACCTAGATATTTCCATTCACTTAGCGTTATGCTAATTCCCCCACAGTGTTTTGCCTTGCAGGTAAATATTAGCAGCTTTTGGTGGGTTTGGCAAGGCAGTGAAGATGTTTGACACACTATAACTCTGATGTTTTGTGATAAACAATATGGTCAAATGGTTTGTATTAATAACGTAACACCTGTGATTTCGTGTAATCATATTGTTATGTATTAATATATGATGTGTATATTTTAAAGTCTTCCGCTGTGAATGTCTAAAAAAAATGTAGGCAAAAAGTACGGTGTTACAATGACGCAATGGAATGGTATAAGAAACAAAAGGAGAAGCTTATTATTTTTGAAAGTAGATTTTGAAAAGGCTTATGACTCAGTTTCATGATACTTTTTTATGCATATGATGAAAGATTTGAGATTTAGTGATAAATGGTGCGGGTAGATGAAGATGTGTTTAGTGGAGGCCCTTACATTAATTCTAGTTAATGGTAGCATGACAAACAAATTCAAGGTGGAAAAGGGTTTGAGGCAAGGTGATCCGTTGAGTTCGTTTCGATTCTTTGTTTATCATGGAAGGCCTACATTTGGTGTTGAAGGAAAATGTTTAAAGGGGCGTGATAAATAGCTCAACGGTATGTAATTCCAAGGAGTTGGTTTATCATTTGCTTAATGTCGACAACATCGTGATTATTTCAGATTGAAACAATACGAGTTTGGACAAATTAAATGAGTATTACCTTTATTATGGATTGAGAATTAATATTGCAAAATCTAATATTTATGGTATTGGCGTTCATCATGAGGAGGTGGCAGCTTTTTCTAGAGACATCGGTTGCCTTAGAGGTGAGTTCCCTTTTATGTATTTAGGCCTTCCTTTGGGTGCTCCTATGTCTCGCATTAAAAATTGTAAGTCTATATTTGACCGATTCTACAAACATGTAGCCGGTTGGAAATCGAATATGTTATCGATCGAGGGCCGTCTCACCCTTGTCAAAGTGGTTCCTGGGAGTCTTAGTATTTATTTTATTTCTCTTTTTAAATTCCTGGATACCATTATTAATAAACTTGCGAGCATTCGTTATCAAATAATTTGGGGTGGTAAAGAAGGGAGTCGAAAATTACATTGGATCATATCGGATCAAGTAATAGCGTCTTTGGAAAAAGGTGAATGGGTATTGGTAGTCTACTTGCTTTCAATCATGCATTGCTTCTTAAAGAGGTTTGGAGGTTTGTCAATGATAAACGTTCGATTTGGGATTCTGTTGTTAGAGCTGTGATAACGCCCAAATTATACATAATTTTACAAGCAATTTAAGGCATTATTTTGATATTTGATCAAACCTAAATCATAACTGGTGATTGTAGATTTAAGCTTGAGTGCTTGATTTGTGAAAAAGGATTGATTGAATGTTTTAACTCCAATAATTGTGCAAACCCCGATTTGAAATATGGATTCCAAGGGCGTAAAACAAACTATGGAATTAACCTTACTCGATTAGATTGACGAAGTTAATATCTTAAATGAAAGTTAACTCCGATATCGATCGGAATCTCTATCGGAGTCGTATATTCAGCTGGAGAATGCTACAGTAAGAATTAGAGCATAGTAACATTAATGCATCCAGTGTTGTGTAATGAATGACCCTGTGGGCGTATTTATATGTGTTAAGAGGGAATGATGACATGACATATGTCCTTTTCATGGTTATAACAAACTTCACCATATTCAAGGGCTGACATGGCACCTGTCCCTTTCATTAGTATAACAAACAGATCCGAACAAACTTTCCTGAATTCGTGGGCTGATGTGGCGTATATCCTATTTATGTGTTTGTTCCGGGATCATGTGCTTGTTCCGGGACCAAGTGTCTGTTCCGGGACCAAGCGCCTACCCTGGAGTGGTAAAGTTATTCCGAGATGGTGTGGTGGATCCGTATATAATGTGATGGACGAATGTCTTACTCTCATTTAGGTAAAAGGACTTTACCTGATGTTTATTCTCAGTGTTTCTTCACGGTATTATCTTGACCGGGTAAGATTGCGACCGGTTCGTTCTTTTATTCGAAATAGTAGAGATTGTCGTGTGACCAGTGTGTTTGGCTAAGTACGCCCTGATGTGAAAATATGGTTCGTAACCTCTTGGTGCTTTATATCTGGGTGAGTGGCGTCGGTGTTCGGCACACTTGATGGGCTTATGTGAAATCACGGTCAGCTTGATATCGGCTAAAAAGACACATTTTCAACCCGGTATTGAGGCCCAAAAACAATAAAGGTCCAAGCTTTATCGCTAAAATACTCGCTTTATCGGATAAAAATGAAGATCAAGTGATTACAAAGACGGTGCAAAAAGAATCAAGAGTATCGGAGCTAAAACGAAGATTCTAGAGCGAAAACGGTGAAAGACAAGTTACGATCCCGGAAACCAAGTTACGATCCAGCAAAAACAGCAAACCAGGGCAGCCATCCGGCTTTCCATGCGACTTTCCACATGGGAAACGGCCTGCCATGCATTCGTCCAGGCCAAACGGTTTGCCAAGCCATACGGGAAGGCCATACGGCTTGCCATACGGCTTGTCATACAGCCTGCTAGCCGTATGACAGCAAAACCATTTTCTATTTAAAGGGCATTTGTCATACATTTTTACACACACTTCAATTCACTTCTCTTTCTCTCTCTTTCTACAATATTAGTCATACTTTCAAGGTCTTCAACTCTGTGCGGGAAACCTAGTACCCGGAGAAGAACACCGAAGATTGTATTAAGAGTGGTCTAGAGTTTGAAGTTGTCACTTTTGTATTCGGAACTCATTTAATCTACTGGTACTTCTATTCTTTGTCTTTATATAATGTCTTTTATCATTATGATTTGTGATATTTTTACCATGATTAGCGAGTAGTTATCTTTAGTGTATGCTATGATGTAGTCAGTTATAATGCGGAAATAATATTATGATTTGTGTATGTTGTCAAGATGCTTTCCGATTATGCTTTAAACTCAATCACTTTTCCAACTAATAGAACGTAGTGATCGGCTCTGTTATTAGGAAGTCGTAAACCCCGATTCAGAGTACACTATATGTGTCACCCCTTGGAAGTCTATCGGATACAACGTAAGTTTGACTGAGGAACACCGGTTGTAGTAAGTCCACCGAGCCTTGGATTATGACCGAGGACTCTTTCGTAGTGAGACATCTAACTAGGCCCATAGTACATTGTCAGTCCTAGACCATGCTAATGTAGTCACCAAGCATATAAACTTCGTACGTGCATGCTGAAGCATAACGGTTGTTGTAAGTTGTACCTCTGCTAAGTAAGGCCATGGAACCGGGTTAGTGCTGATTAGTACACTTCACAATAACGTGGTCTCAAGCATTGCACCCCGCTTGAGGGATTCTTAGTTAATTAAGGAACTGTTTGTTTAAACACATAAAGGATTGGACTGTTAAGATAACCGAACGTGTTCATGGAAGTCAAACTGACTTGGCCATGGTGTTCTTTATGGTTGAACTCTTTTTAAGGGCCTAACTATCTTTTTAAACCCAATCATTAACGAAAGCAACGAAGCACATCACGTCTCTCAGATATGGCATACCTTGTATTTCATTGTGCTTAAGAAAGTTTAGACCTTTGTGGAATGTTAATACGTCACCCAACCGAGTAGCTCAATTGGATGAGACGTTTAAATGTGTATGCCTCTAGTCAGACTGCATAGGCATAGGGGGTAAGGGACGTTGCTGTCTATTCGAAATCTTCAAGCCTAACGCATTACCCAGTGACATGTCTTATGACAGGGGCGTTAGGACCAGTGTAGTGAATACAAGGTCACTACCTTTTCATGAGTCATCATTTCATAATCTCGGCAAAGTAACCGATAAAACCATAATATGCACTTTCTTTAACCTTAACTGAATTGCAAATATTATCGCATTTACTTTATTTTATCTTATAAACTAGAAAACCCAAAATTAGGTAATAGACCACTATTCCTTCACTTTAGGATTATCTTAAGCTTTAGTTATAGGTTCGATGCTACTGATATCTTAAAAATTTGACCCAAGGTCATACTTCCCTTACTCACCATAATAAGGAGTAGTACGATTTAGGCCCCGCTAAATATAAATTTAAAACTATTGCTCTCACCTCCCGATAGCTGATTCTGACGCCTTGTGGCCTAATGACACCGCATAAATAAAACTGTCTGTTTCGGTCATATCATGAGGGAGGTAAGTTTTTTGCGCTACTGCTGAGGAACAGGTATCAGACAATACTACTTCTATCAAACCTATTCGCAAGCATTTAGTGATGTCTAAGAAAGACAATTATACACGGACTTGGTTGTTGAATTTTCCTAACAGTCTCCAATTATATAAAAACCAAAAGGATCCTGCCTCTCCGTGGTCGGCCTGGCCACTGGGTTTATTGAATAGTTTGTGCGAAGCTCTGTTATCGAAATACCAGGGAACCAGTAGCAAGAACCAAAAACATAATTAAACCTAGGATAATTACCTTAGATTACCTTAGATTAAGATCACTATAGTTTATTGTGGACTAAATTAGGAACTTAGCTTATCTACCTAAAATTTAAAACAAGAGGGCATACCCAGTGTATGACCCAAACCCGATCTAGACTAGGACCCTTGTTATTTGTACCTGATCCGGACGCAATAATCTCTAAAGCACGCAAAGAAGAACGAATCAGAAACCAAATGACGTTACGCATTACTCTAGCAGAAAACACCAAACCCTCGATTGAAGGTCGAGGAGGACCAATCAGACTCCCAGAGATTCAAGGATACTCGTTCGAATTAAAACATCACATTATACAGCTCATCCAAAATGGCTGTCAATTTCATGGACTACCGATAGACGATCCTAATTCTCACCTTGATAAATTCATATCTCTTTCAAACTCCTACAAACAGCCAGGAATAGGACAAGATATAGTCCGGCTATACTTGTTCCCCTATTCTCTCACTCATCATGCACAGTTTGAAGGATTGGAAAAAGATTCCATCACTTCATTGACGGAGATGGCTACTAAATTCCTAACCAAATATTTTTCTCCTTCTAAACAAACCAAGCTTAAGAATGACAACATTAACTTTAAACAAAGTTATGATGAATCTCTTTACACCACATGGGACCGATTCAAAACCCTGCTGAAGAACTACCCTAATCACCAGTTAGAACGGTCAGCCCGAATTTGTACCATCTACAATGGTCTTACGGTAAATCATAGGATGACGATCAATGCGGCAGCTCAAGGAAATCTGATGAACCAAACTGCAGATGAAGCATAGGAGTTGCTCGAGAACATGACAATGCTTCATCATGACTGGAACAGTGGTGAAACAACTTCATCATCTTCTTCACTCAACGCACTTAATAATCAAAAGGAGGCCCTCAAATCTCTCACAGATAAGATGGAATCTTTTACCAAACAACTCGGAGATTTGAAGACGCAGCCGCAACAGGTTAACCACGCTCAGGCCTATGTTAACTGTACCAACCCGCAACCCACTGAAGAATATTAAGTTGAGTACGAGAATCCTGATGGTTTAGTCTGTTACGTTCAATACCCAGCTCGTCAATCAAATCCTGAATTCAATCAACAACCTAGGATTAACTAATTTCAAAGAAACAACCAGCCTTTTCGCTACCATTACCCACCTTATCCACCCCAACAATATCAATTGACCTACGATCAACCACTTCCACTCACTGGACCACCAGCTGAGGAAAATTCTCCACCACCTAAATTACGAAAGTAACTGATCAAACCAAAATTGTTAAGTGTGAAATGGATTTTAGATTTTAGTGCTAGATTTATGGAAAAGATTGAATCGAATATTTTAACTCCAATAACTGTCCAAACCTCGATTTAAAATCTGTATTTCAAGGGCGTAAAACAATCGATGGGATTGACCTTATTCGATCAGAATCGAATAATTTAATATCTTAGGATGAAGATTAACTTCGATATCGATCAGAATCTCTATCGGAATTGTATTATCAACTGGGGAAATGTTACCGTAATTAATTTAGGTAGAGTAACATTAATGCATCCAGTGGTTTTAAATGAATGATCTTGTTCATGTATTTATAGGTGTTATGAGGGAATGATGACGTGGCACATGTCCCTTTCATGGTTATAACAAACTTTACTAATTTTGAGGGCTGGCGTGGCACATGTCCCTTTCATGGTTATAACAAACTTCACTAATTTTGAGGGCTGACGTGGTACCTATCCCTTTCATTGGAGTAATAAGCAGATCCTAACAAACTTTTCTAGATTCGCGGGCTGACGTGGTGTACAGCCTATATGTGTGTCTGTTCCAGGATCATGTGTTTGTTTCGGGACAGTATGCCACTTCCGGGATCATGTGTTTGATCTGGGGCGGTATGCTAGTTCCGGGACCATGTGGTTGATCCGGGACGGTATGCCAGTTCCGGGACCAGATGTTTGTTCTGGGTAAAACTGTAACCGATTCATAAATGATATTGTAAAGGTTGTGGAATGCCCTATCGTACATGGTCCGACAGGCCTTTTCATGACATTATGTTTCGTAACTCCTTAATGCTTTGTGCCCAGCTAAGTGGTGTCGATAGCCTGCACACTTGTCCGGGTAGGATGAGCCTTATGTAGTGTCTCGGCCAGCCAATGCCCAGGACGCGTATTTCCCGAGTACGTATGTAAGTAATCTGGTCGATGACGTGTCTTTTTGATACGGGTCATTATGCGTATCATCAAGTCCCCCCCAGTTTGGTGAGGTCAGCTGGGACAGTTGCATTTCCAAACTTAAAGGAATATACCCCACATGACTGATTTGACGTGCAATTAATGCTTATTGGATTCTGTCTAATCATAGTAAAGTCTTTTGCGTATTTCAATGGAATTTTTGAGTCTTGTGGTACCCGCATGAAATATTTGCCTTTATAAACGACCATTGATCTTCACTTAAATCTTTCTGGTTTCTCTTTTATAAAAGAGAAAAATACTTTTCGTACTTCGTTCGATTGAATCTTTCATCATCTTCTTCATTATTCATCATGCCTCTCAGACATGCAAATCCTCTTCATGACGTGTTACGCGCGTCCAGCAACGTTGATGAGGCGTACCTAAACAAAATCTACTTTTTATGCCCTCGTTTGCGAAGTTTGCAACTGGTTATACCTGGATCTCAGTAACGTGTTTGTGGTCCTCCTCCGAACATGTGTGCAATCTATTTGAGGCCTTTTGAAGTTTCAAACCTTAGGTATCCTTTTACGACATTTTTTATGAAGGTACTTAACTTCTACGGTCTCAGCGTTAGACGTTCGAACCCAAATGCCGTTCATTCCATTGTGCTATTCGAGATGTATTTTAATGGCTTGGGAATGGCATTGGATTTGAAATTTTTAGAAGCATATTTGAAAGACGAGGTCAAATTTCTTAATGAGCCATCAGTGATTGCAGATGACTGGGTGGGAATGTTTGTCTTTACTAATCGCTCTGATTTCTCAGTGAGGGATGCTCAAGCCTATGTTTTTAGGACTGTTGCCGTGAAACGTCCTCAACGGCTGCCGGAGCTGTCAAGTGAGATTGTTGATCAATTGAGGGGGCTGAAGATTCCCCAAAGGATGTATGGTGAACAGGTTTTGGTGATGACCAATGTTAGCAATAATTGGGACCGTTCTGACAGGATTCCTGTTGCTCACTGAGATGGAAGAGGTATCTGTTTACACAGTTCTTTCGTATTTTTCAGTATTTTTGCTAGGTTTGAAATGACAATTTGAATATATGCAGAGTTGACCGTGTTGGAGGTCCTTCGGTTGACTAGCCTTGATGGAATGGTGTTCACAGATAAGATGATAGAGGGAGCAACTCTGGCATCCACCACCCGTCGTCGGGTACAGTCTCCTGATGATTCGGAGTCTTTGAA
The DNA here is from genome assembly GCF_046630445.1 of Rutidosis leptorrhynchoides. Classification (NCBI taxonomy): domain Eukaryota; kingdom Viridiplantae; phylum Streptophyta; class Magnoliopsida; order Asterales; family Asteraceae; genus Rutidosis; species Rutidosis leptorrhynchoides. Next base: position 169,916,489 of record NC_092337.1, read on the forward strand.
TGGTGGGTTGATACGTCGTACCAGACTTTGGATTGGGCCTGTTGCTGCAAACGAGGGTATGTTTTTGACGTATATTTTCCAGCTAGTGAATGTTCAAATATTGTATATTGATTATGCTTTCTGTGTAGGTCATGCCGGTGTGGTTCTCGAGGAGACATGTGTGTCCGTTCCCATGACACAATTGCTAGAGGGAGTCGTTACCCAAGAAGAAACAAATCTGATCGTTGAGGAAGAGCCGGTGGTTGAGGAAGAGCTGGTGGTGGACAGAGAGATGGTTCAGGGGCATCGTCCCGGCAAGGAACCTGTCGTGGAGTCATCCGAACATCGACCTCATCTAACAACAATGATTGGGGAGAATGTTTATGTTTTGCCCGATTGTGATGTTGAGCCGTTTCGTGATTTCCTTCATTGTGCTGTTTAAGACTATCTGGTTTTTAAGGAATATTTAGAGGTCATGGCATTTCCTGATTTAAAAATGACATTAGCTACTCTCTCTCTGGCACAGGCACGTCATGTACGCTCCCAATTTGATGTGTTCGCCCAACATCTTGCGGTGGACGAGTTAGATCGGAGTGGAGCTGATGCCCGACGCATTCATGAACACTGTGTAATGTTCGGACAACCGGCGTATAGCTGAGTTGTAGGGTAAAACCACTCAGTTGGATAGGGAGCTTGCGTAGGCAAAAGAGGCCTTGACGGTTTCTCGGGCAGAGTTAGAGACTTCCCGGGCAGCATTGGAGACTTCTAAGACGGAGTTATACAGGGAAAGGGAGGTCGTCGCTTACATCTTGGATGATAACAAAAAATTGTCGGAGCAGGTGTCGGTGATCCTGCTTGATCTTACTCACCTGCAATTTGGTATACCCGTGCTTTTTGACCGTTTATTGAGGTCTTCGCTTGTGCATCAGCCGTTTGGGGCATTTATTGAGGCCATTAAGATATTGACCACTTTTGAGGTTCTGAAACGGGTCCACCGCTTCCTACCGGCTGGTAGTTCTACTGAGAGGTTGATGAACAGGTTAGGTCCTTCCTATGTTGATGAGTGCCAGCAGGCGCATGAAGCGCTTGGTCAAATTAATTTTGACGACTTAGATAGGGTTTATAGGGATGAGAATTCATCCGTAGAGGACATTGTAAATTTTTAACCGTAGAGTTATGCACTCGGTTGTCTTTTGTTTGTAGTAATGTAATGTCTTTACATTTGTTGGATGTCTTATGTAAACTAGTTTATTTCTTTCGAGTTGCGCATTGTGTCATGATAGTAACGTAGATATCTAGACTACGCGTGAGTATGGTCGAGATATTTATAGGGTAAAACCGGACCATCAATGATTTGTTCGGATTCTCTCATTATCCAAAATGGTTCTACGAGAGTAATCCTCCTACCAACGAAAGCTAGAAGGCATTTCTTCTGGCGGTAGGTCTGAAATATGCCAAAAGACTTATGATTGTATTAATGTCATATTCAGATTCATTATGTAGTACAAGAATATAAATTGCAATTTTATTGAGAACTCATACTTAGAAACAATTTTGGTACATAATTGTGTGATATTTCTGTTATCCGAGTGGGTGATCAGTCCTCCCGGTTACAGGTAAATTTGGTATTTCTTTAAATGGAAGGCATGCCAGGGGCGTTGTAACAGGATTCCGTCTGGTGTTTCCAGGTGGTATGCGTCGTAGTCGGTTATGCCGGCAACCCTGTAAGGTCCCTCCCAGCGTGGGCCCAGTTTTCCAACATCCTACTGCTGGCTAGATTTGTTGCTCCATAATACTAGGTCATGCAACTGAAAGTCCAATGGTTTGACTTTCTTGTTATAGTGATTTGCAATTTTTTGCTTCTTCTCGGCTTTTCGGATATGTGCTATTGTTTGTCGTTCTTCGAGGGCATCTAAGTTTTCTTTTAATGCTTTGTCATTCCAACGTCGTTATACGTGTGGTCGGGACAAGTACCTCAGTCGGGATAACCGCCTCGGTGCCATATACCAAGCTGAACGGGGTTTCGTTCGTACTTTCTTTCAGTGTTGTCCAGTGTGCCCATAGTATATGTTAGAGTTCGTCTACCCATCCCTGTCGATGTTTACCTAGTCTGGCTTATATTTCGGCAACAATGCCCCTATTGGTGATTGCGACCTGCCCGTTGGCATGTGGGTATTCCACAGAGGTGAATGATTGTTGAATGTACATGTCTATGCACCAATCCCTAAATGGATTATGTACAAATTGTGCTCCGTTGTCGCTGACTATTTCACGTGGTAAGCCGAAGCGACAAACGATGTCCTCCCATACGAAGGTTAAGATCTTCCTTCCAGTGATCGTGCTTAACGGTTTTGTTTCAATCCATTTCGCGAAGTAGTCGATTACAACGACTAAGAATTTAACATTTCTGAAAACTCTTAGAAATGGACCAAAGATGTCGATTCCTCATTTGCAGAATGGCCAAGCAGCATGTATTAGTATCATGTTACGCTGGGGAGATTTGTTGACAGGAGCGTGTATTTGGCATGCTTCGCAGTTCACAATTAGATCATATGTATCCCGGTACGTGTGTGGCCAGAAATAACCCATTATTTTGATCCTGCTAACTATCATTCTGGTAGCAGGAGTGTATCGAGCAGGCTCCTTCATGCATTTCTTGTATGATTTCTTTAGCTTGCGTTGGTCCGATACACCTCAAATATGGCTCTGTGAACGATTTTCTATATAGGATGCCGTCTTGGAAATGGTACATTGGTGCTCACATCCGGATCCTTCGAGCTTTTAACTTATCTTCCGGGAGGATACCCTCGGTAAGATATTGTATAAAGGGTATCATCCAGCAATCTTATTCTTCTGTTATTGTTGCCATGAGAATGTCTATGTCAGTTGACTTTATTTCCAATACCTCAACCATGATCTTTATGGTGAAGTGGTCATATAGTAGGGAGGCGAGTTTGCTTAAGGCGTCTGCTTTTTGGTTAGGACTGCAAGGTATTTGTTTGATTTCGAATGTCGCAAAGTTTTTGACTAGCGCTTTTGCAAGCTCAAGGTATTTTTGCATCGATACGTCTCATGCTTCGAAACTACCGTTTAGCTGACTTACTACTAGTTGTGAGTCAACGTAAGTCATGAGCTGCTGTACGTCGATGCTCTTTGCTAGATGTAAACCAGCTAACAAAGCTTCATATTCGGCCTCATTGTTTGAGGCGAAGAATTTCAGCCGAATGGCATAGGTTATTTATTCTCCATTCGAGGATACTAGAAGCAAACCAATGGCAGCGCCTTCTTCACTGGATGCCCCATCGGTATATAATTCCCAAATTTCGTCTTCGTCCCTTCTTGTGACGAGAATTTCACTGTGGTGAATTATGTTGGAAGGGAGTTCTACCAGGCTGTCAGCTATCACCTGACCCTTGACGGAATTTCTTAGGAGAAAACTAATTTCATGCTCACCGAGCTCAATTTCCCATTTAGCCATCCTCCCGGAAATTTCTAGCCTCATTAGGACGTGTTTGATTGGTTGGTTCGTGAGGACCAGTATCGGATGTGCTTGAAAATATCGCGTAACCGCCTAGCCGTGTGCACCAGGGCATAAACTAGCTTTTCCATTGTCGGGTAGTTCACTTCACCGTTTTGGAGTACTTTACTTACGAAGCATACCGGCATTTGGGTTTTACGTCTGTCGGAAATTAGGACCGAGCAGATTGCCTCGGAGGAAGCGGCAAGGTATATCGTAAGAGTTTCTCCCTGAATTGGTGTCGTGAGTATAGGTAGTTCCTTTAGGAATGCCTTCATATCTTGGAAGGCTTTCTCGACATCTTCCGTCCACATGAAGTCTTTTTTGTTTAAACACCCCTTTAACGTTTGGAAGAAAGGTAAAGATCTATCGGCAGCCCGCGACGGGAATCTTGTTAATGCTGCTAGTTTTCTGTTTAGACTCTGCACGTCTTTTTTACTCCTAGGCGATTGCATGTTTTCGATTGCCTGAATTTTCTTCAGATTCTCTTTGACTCCTCTCGGGGTAACCGTGAACCCTAAGAATCGACCCTCTTCCATCCCAAAGGAACATTTTGACGGATTTAGTTTCATATTGATTTTTTGTAATGATTCGAATGTTTCGATGATATTTAAAATCATCTACTCTTCCGAGTCGCTTTTGATGACGATGTCATCTACGTACGCTTTGATGTTCCGTCTGATCTGATCCTGGAATGCCTTATCGATTACTTTTTGGTATGTTGCTCCTGCGTTCTTTAAACCGAATGGCATTTTGGTATAACAAAACATGTCTTTGTTTGTGAAGAACGCGGTTTTTTCTTCATCAATTTCTGCCATTGGTATTTGTTAATAACCTCTATACGCATCCAGGAAGCTTTTGAACCTGAAACCCGCGAGGGATTCAACTTTCCAGTCGATCTCCGGCAAGGGGTAGTTGTCTTTTGGGCAGGATCTATTGATGTCTTTGTAGTTGACGCACATGCGCCATGAGCCGTCTGCCTTTTTTTTACCATTACTGGGTTGGCGACCCATGTTTGATATTTTATTTCCTCATTATTCCTGCATCGACCAGCCTTTGTACTTCGTCGTCTAGAAATTTGCTTCGTTCGAAAGCCATTGCTCGCTTCTTCTAGACGACGGGTGTGACATTCGGGTTCACATTTAACCGGTGTTGTGCTATCTTTCGTGGGACACCGATCATGTAGAATGGCTCCCAAGCAAAGACGTCGATATTTGCTGCTAAAAGTTTGCAGAGCGTGTCTTTGCTGTTAACGCTTAGAGTGGTGCCAACCTGGATCCGTTGCTCCGGATATTTAGGATTTGGTGATACGTAACCGTGATCATGCATTACAATATCGTCGGTGCCTTTGAATATATTGCAAGCATTCAATCGGTTCCAGCTCTTATGTTCGGATTGTTGCTATGCTGGCTGGGGTTGGAAATTTCAACATGTCGTGTACTGTTGATGTAATTGCCCCAAATTTTTGCATGGCATTACGCCTGGGTATAACATTGTACCATGAGTCGGTTTTGACAACATAAAATTCTATGTATGTGGTGCTTTGTTTCATGACCCGTCCTAATCCATCTGGACGAATACATTACATATTGGTTACATCGTGAGGTACTTGACCTCTATATGATACATTTTACAAACATTGCATTCATTTTTAAAAGATAAACTTTCTTTACATTGAAAGATGACGACATGCATACCATTTCATAATATATCCAACTATAATTGACTTAATAATAATCTTGATGAACTCAACGACTCGAATGCAATGTCTTTTGAAATATGTCATGAATGACTCCAAGTAATATCTCTAAAATGAGCAAATGCACAGCGGAAGATTTCTTTCATACCTGAGAATAAACATGCTTTCAAGTGTCAACCAAAATGTTGGTGAGTTCATTAGTTTATCATAAACAATCATTTCATTTATTTTAATAGACCACAAGATTTCATTTTTCCATAAACATACATCTCATATCAGGCATTTCGCAAACTGCATAGAGATAAAAATCATTCATATGGTGAACGCTTGATAACCGAACTAACAGGATGCATATAGAATATCCCCATCATTCCGGGACTCTCATCAGACATGATAATCGAAGTACTAAAGCATTCGTAACCCGAATGGGACATGTCAAGGTCCATAGATCTATCTTTAGAATTCGCGTCAATTAGGGGCCATTTCCCTAATTCTTAGGCTACCAAGCTAAAAAGGAGCATATTCGATTCGATAATCCAACCATAGAATGTAGTTTCGATTACTTGTGTCTATTTCGTAAAACATTTATAAAAATTGCGCATGTATTCTCAGCCCAAAAATATAAAGGGTAAAAAGGCAAATGAAACTCACAATACTGTATTTTGTAGTAAAAATACATATGACGGCATTGAACAACTGAACTGAACAACGCAGGGTTGGCCTCGGATTCACGAACCTATATCATTTGTATATATATTAAAATATATAATGGAAATCACATAATTTTATTTATTAATATATATTATTTATGTATATATATTTGTGGTTATATAGGATTTATTTTAAATCCTTATTAAAAACATATACATATATTATATCTTAAATTATATGTTACATATACTTATTGTGTATATATATATATTAAAATGGTTAATATTCAGTCATTTAGTTATATTAATGTATATATCCATATATATACATGTATGTATGTATATATATATATATATATATATATATACATGTATATATATATATATACATGTATAATATATATATATATATATATATATATATATATATATATATATACATTGTTATTATTATGTTTGAAAATCAATAGTTTGTTACCTGTAATTATTTATCTAGATAGTGTTAATATATATAGTTATATGAAATATTAATATAGTTATAATATATGTACTAAATACATTTTATATACAAATTTATTTATTCATAAAAAAAATGATAGTTTTGACATTAGTGGGTTACTAATAATAATAACTTTATTAATAATGATGATACTAATAATAGTAATGATATTATTAATAATGATAATAATGATACTAATAATTATAAAATGATGCTAATTAAAGGAAATACTAATAAATTTTATTGTTTTCATATTAATGGTAATAATAATCCTAAACATTATAATAAGAATAGTACATATATTAATAATGATATTCATAATAATAGTTATAATTCTTGTAATAATAACACTAATTAATAATGATAATCATAATAATAACCCTAAATTTCATTACGCATATTAATAATACTAACAAATAATGATAATACAAGCAAATATTAATTATAATATTAATAACAACAATAATAATAACAAATAATAATAATAGTTAATAATAACAATAATAATTATAATAAAATTAGATATAAAAGAATGTATACCCTTAAGAGAAACTGTACTAAAAAGAAATGCCCACGACCGGGCTCGAACCCGAGACCTCACGTTAACTGACCCAACACCCAAACCATCCAAGCTGTATTGTCTTTCGGTTATTATGCACCTCAAAATTAATTATAAACCGTGCTGTTTATCTCCTTCTTCTTCAATACTCAATCATACGGATCCAAACTCAACCAAAACCAAATCGTGAATTACAAAATCAATTTAAAACTTAATATCCAGTATATGATCACTTATATGTGATTAATTGTTTTAAAAAAATTAAAAAAATTAAAAGAAAAGAACCTGCTGCTCATCGTGATTAAGAAAAAAAAACAAAAATTGATTGATGAATTGAGGTTGTTTTAGCAAACGGTTTCAACACAAGATGCATTTCAAATTACTCCTAATAACCTTCTGAATCCTCAATTTATTCTGAAACATTCAATTGAATTCGAATTTTTGTGAAGAATGATTGCTTTGACTTTTTGTTCATATCACTGACTTCGAAAATTAAAAATCAGTTTAAGGAATTAGAGACTCAAAATTTGCAGATAGCTCGAATGAATTATTCTCAACACTTCTGCATTATTAGATTTGGATGAATGCTTCGAAATTAAGCCTTTGGAAAAATGGACATGGCGAGCAGTTCCCTTTTTTTTATTTCTAGTTTTCGCAGCAAAAATAAAAATAAAAATAGATAATATGGTATAATTGATAATGGTTATAGAAGTCATCTGATTTAATCCTCATAATAGAGGAAATCGATTTGTATAGATTGATGGATAGCAACTGGTATCACGAGTAGCACAGTAACAAAATAATATAGCAGACCAAAAAAATATAAAAAATAAAGGAAGATAGAGACCTGTATGAATTTTAGTGTAATAACAGTATTATATATCATGTATTTATATTTATATGTTTATATAATTATATTTATATATATCTATATTTGTTTAGGCTTATACAATTAATTATAATCTGTTTATATTTCAATATTCATGTATCTATATTCATATCCAAATTTGTATATCTCTTTTACTTATATAATTGTATTTATTTATAAATTATAATTTATCTTGTTAATAAATATAACTATAATAATATTACTCTTAATATTATAAATAATATTAATACTAATGATAATAATTCCTATAATACTTTATAGGTATAATAGTAATAATTTTAATACAATAATAATAATAATAATCATAATACTGACAATAATAATTTTTAATCATGATAGCTTATACACATCAAATTCTATATATTTTATATAGTAATATTAATAATACAAATATTAACATTTATAAAGAAAGTAAGGTTAGTAATATAACTTTAATATTTTAACTTGTACTTAGTCTTTATTATTAATATGATATAATAGCATATATAGAATATTTAATATTTATACCTTTTATATATATTATAATATACATATAACATTAATTATGTATAGATTCATATATATATATATATATATATATATATATATATATATATATATATATATATATATATATATATATATATATATATATATATATATATATATATATATATATATATATATATATATTTTAATAGCAACTTCATTATTTTATATACTACTTTACATATTCAACTCAATTGATTAATTTGTATTTTATTTTACATACCTAATTCTGATGTTTCAGTTATATTTTACTATTTCCCATTATTATATATACTTTTTGTTATATTACATTATATGTACACTTTTGTTTACATACAATTGTTCGTGAATCGTCGAGCACAGTCTAAAGGTAAAATGTATACATGAAACAGTTCAAACTTTCTGAGACTCAACATTACAGACTTTGCTTATCGTGTATAATCATATGAAGATTAAGTTTAAATTTGGTCGGAAATTTCCGGGTCGTCACAGTACCTACCCGTTAAAGAAATTTCGTCCCGAAATTTGAGTGGGATGGTCATGGCTAACAATAAAAATGTTTTCATGACAAATAGGAATTGATAAATAGAGTTTTATTACTGTTGAGTAATATGGATAAGATAATTCGATTACTCGAAGAGTACGAGTGAAGTTATCACAAAAGAGTGAAATAAAGAAGTAAAGATTTGTCTTAGCTTTTGACGTAGTCAGAGTTGAATTTAGAAAAATAAGGTGCGTCTTAGCTTTTGACGTTGACTTGGTTGAATTTAGAAAATGAGGTGCATCTTAACTTTTAACGTAGTCATGGTTGAATTCTGGAATTCAAGGGATTTAAAGAAGATCTTCGAAACTTAAAAGATTTGACTCTTCAGCGAGTAAGGAAATTAAGATCTCTATAATTAAATACGGTGATCTGCATCGATTACTCTGTCTGATATTTCCATTATAAATTAAGCTCTTCCGTTCCATTATTCTCACCATTCCTATACTTTCTTTCTTAGTTCATACATTCAAAAGATTGTGAAAATGCTTAATCCAGTTCTAATCCTTGTCCTTATCCTTACTATCGCAATAATCATTCTCCTTTTCCAACTTCCACCGGAGGAATCTGTTTTCTTCTACTTCACCCTTGGGGTTATAGTGTTTTTAATTCTCCCGTGTCTTTATGTTGCAATAAATATTGATATACACGGTTTGTAATTTCTGTGTTGTTATTGGGCTTTATATTTTCTCTTATATTTTGAAGCTCTATGCTTTTGTTTTCTCTTCCCGACTTCAAGTCAAGCGAATAATGGTCCAGAATTCATATGTATGGAGTTTCGAATTATCATAATTTACAAGGTAGAAAGGAAAGGTAGTAGCACGATTTGATTTGTCAAATTACCAGAATTACTGAGGATAGAACTATCAAGAATATTTTCTTGATATGTTCAGAAGTTAAGTAGAATGAAAGAGTTATGTAACATGGCACATGATGACGTTATGATCTGTGAATTATCACATTCCATTAGAAACTCAGCATGACTTACTATAATATAATCACGTTGATCAAGTGTCATTATATTATACTAATTCATGCATCAATTTCTTTACATTTCTCCAGAATTCATTCATAAATTAAACTTAAATTTTACAGAAGTTTCCAATATAATGAAACACAGGAAGCACGAAGAGGTATATAATTTCGGACGAGAATATTTATAAAAATATCCTCAGAAATATCGAAGATATTTATGATGATATTTTGGAATTTCCAAATTCGAAGGTTGATGAAGAAAAATTTTCGGCAAGATTTTAACATGACTTCGGAGCAAGATATTCTCTAAAGATTTCAACGGTTCCTGAATTACCTGGATTCTTTGAATATAGGGTATGGTCCTTGTATTTGTCCTTGGTCTCCTTCGTGGTTAGCTCAATCTGTTTTCCAGTTCCAACTTTTCTGAGCTTTACCAACATACTATTCTTTATCATCAAACTTCCGATGATTAAGGTCGTTTACGGTTGTCTACGGTTTTTGCTGCTTCATTCAGCTTTTTCAACATTCAGAGTATTGATTTGTAGACTGGGTGCTTTTCAGAATTTCAGAATGAAAGATCATAATTCTTAAGAGATAAATGTTATACATATAACTGTTGATGTAGATATGCTGTGAGTTTTCAAAGTACCGATTGCTGATTCCCGGTAATTGGTATGGCAGTTCTCGTTACAAGATGCGGATAAGTATATGATAGAGTTTCAATGAATAAATATAATGATTTATCAGAGAGATTTAAGTCAAGAAGCAACGAGGTTGCTGGTACGTCTGCTGGTAATATGGTGGAATATAAAAGGTTCTCCGGTAACAATAAAAGAGCACACATATATATCAAGGTTATAATAGGGTTGTTTCGAACGAAAAGTCGAAGTTGTCTTGCTGGAGCTGTGACAAAATTCGCTACTTTGAAAAGGAGTTACAAAGTTATTTTCGATAATAACTATGCCAAAGAAGCTAGCACAGATACTTGTTAAACGTTCACTCAATTTCCGCGAGTTTTTCAGGTGCATAACTATATGCATCAATCTTTTCTCCCGTAGATGAAGTGAGGTTGGTTCATCCTCTCGATTGAGGTATTTTTAAGAATCATGAAAGATTTGAGCGCTGATTGTAATCGTCAAGATACAATTGAGGTTTAAGATGAAATCAAGTGGCAAGCTTGAAGAATTGTTTAGTTTCATATGTTATAATCAATATTTTAATTTATTTTAATTGTCCAATGTTGATAGTCCATAGTTCAAAGTCCACAGTTAGCAATTCAATAATTCATATATAGTTTAATATATAATATTCGAATTAATTAATACGTATCGTGACCCGTATACGTCTCAGACTCGATCACAACTCAAACTATATATATTATTGTAGAATCAACCTCAACCCTGTATAGAGAACTCGATCATTACTGCATATAGAGTGTCTATGGTTATTCCAAATAATATATATAGATGCGTCGATATGATATGTCAAAACCTTGTATACGTGTCCCGATATTTAAAGTGCGTAAACATAAATAACAGAAACTAAATGACGATAAATAAAGTGCGTAAAGTAAATAATAGAAATTAAATGACGATAAATAAAATTGCGAGAATGTAAATTGCGATAAATAAATTGCGATAATTAAATTGCGATAAATAAATTGCGATAAATAAATGTAATACAGAATTAATTAGTTAGCTAGGAACAGATAGCTAGGATTTTGTTAGCGTGGATTCTTAACAAAATTTCTCACAGTTAATTTGTTTGTTTCTATCAAATTTTTATTTCGTCAAATGTTTTCTTCATTATGCCACTTGTTGGATTCTGATAGGTCAAAATCTAAATATGAAATTGAATGAAAATGGTTATTCTGTGGTGAACGGATTCGTATATCTGTGGATGTAAGTAGGATAGTAAATGATCGTTGAATCAGATTCGAAAAATGTACAGTGTAACTTATTAATGTGAAATCTAAATATTCCTCGGGTATTACCTACCCGTTAAAATATTTTCACCATTAACAGTTTGTACGAAAGAATTTTAATTACAATCTTTATGGAAATATATATACATATATATTTTCTTCAGATGTAATCATGAATTTAATGAGTCAATATAATATTAAACTCATTTGATTTAACGTTAGAACAATAATATATAATCTCTAAAACATTAGAGATTACATAATCGCCATATCGAATGAAGATAAATGATGTAGAATGATACGTAGAACGAGGATTATACTTCGAGGTATAGAATGAGATGTTGAGGCATGGATTGTTGATGGTACTGGTGCTGTTACTGATGGTACTGTTGGTGCCGATGATGTTGCTGAAGCTGGTAAGTTTTGCACCATATTCTCCAAGTTTATTACTCGAGCGCGAAGTTCGTTGACTTCTTTGATTACTCCGGGATAATTGTCGATAAGAACAGGCGAGTGAATAAGGTTTAGAATTTGAGATAGTATATAATCGTGACGAGATACTCTGGCTATGAGAGAGAAAATGGTGTCTCGAACAGGTTCGCCGGTAAGCACTTCAGGTTCATCGTCATGAGGGGAATTCGGTTGGTGGAAGGGATCGCCTTCTTCGCGTTTCCATTGATTAAGTCGACTATGAACCCATCAGATGAATTGGGGATGGCTGATTGGTTGATTCATTCTGGTGACACTGCTTTCGGAGCTTAGGTGAAATTCCATATCGGAATGGCTGTCGAATTCGAGGAATTTGAACTGGTTGAGGGATTCATCTCATACGATCAGATGAAGGATTTTTGATAAGAAATATATTATAGGATGTAGATTAGTACCCTGCAATACATAATTTCCATATGCATATATAATACTAAAATCCCATAAGTTACGATGGAATCTACGGAAGCTGTCAGACAAAGGTAACAATAACAGATACGCTAAGATATGAATTTATCTATAAATTGTCTATGCTATAGAGGCAGTAAGATGTGTCTAGACTTAAGGATGATAAGCAAATAATTTTTGACACTAATGATAAGCAAAACTTTTGACATGCAGACACGGTCGAAGTCCAGACTCACTAATGCATCCTAACGACTTATCAGTTAGACACACTAATGCAGACCTGGTTCACTAAGACCACCGCTCTGATACCAACTTTCATGACCCGTCCTAATCCATCTGGACGAATACATTACATATCGGTTACATAGCGAGGTACTTGACCTCTATATGATACATTTTACAAACAATGTATTCGTTTTTAAAAGATAAACTTTCTTTACATTGAAAGATGATGACATGCATACCATTTCATAATATATCCAACTATAATTGACTTAATAATAATCTTGATGAACTCAATGACTCGAATGCAATGTCTTTTGAAATATGTCATGAATGACTCCAAGTAATATCTTTAAAATGAGCAAATGCACAGCGGAAGATTTCTTTCATACCTGAGAATAAACATGCTTTCAAGTGTCAACCAAAAGGTTGGTGAGTTCATTAGTTTATCATAAACAATCATTTCATTTATTTTAATAGACCACAAGATTTCATTTTTCCATAAACATACATCTCATATCAGGCATATCGCAAACTGCATAGAGATAAAAATCATTCATATGGTGAATGCTTGATAACCGAACTAACAGGATGCATATAGAATATCCCCATCATTCTGAGACTCTCATCGGACATGATAATCGAAGTACTAAAGCATTCGTAACCCGAATGGGACATGTCAAGGTCCATAGATCTATCTTTAGGATTCGCGTCAATTAGGGGCCATTTCCCTAATTCTTAGGCTACCAAGCTAAAAAGGGGCATATTCGATTCGATAATCCAACCATAGAATGTAGTTTCGATTACTTGTGTCTATTTCGTAAAACATTTATAAAAATTGCGCATGTATTCTGTAGTGACCCGAACTTTTCCATGTTTATATATATTAATTGAGATTTATATTTACATGATTAAATGTTTCCAACATGTTAAGCAATCAAACTTGTTAAGACTTGATTAATTGAAATATGTTTCATATAGACAATTGACCACCCAAGTTGACCGGTGATTCACGAACGTTAAAACTTGTAAAAACTATATGATGACATATATATGGATATATATATAGTTAACATGATACTATGATAAGTAAACATATCATTAAGTATATTAACAATGAACTACATATGTAAAAACAAGACTACTAACTTAATGATTTTTAAACGAGACATATATGTAACGATTATCGTTGTAAAGACATTTAATGTATATATATCATATTAAGAGATATTCATACATGATAATATCATGATAATATAATAATTTAAAATCTCATTGATATTATAAACATTGGGTTAACAACATTTAACAAGATCGTTAACCTAAAGGTTTCAAAACAACACTTACATGTAACGACTAACGATGACTTAACGACTCAGTTAAAATGTATATACATGTAGTGTTTTAATATGTATTTATACACTTTTGAAAGACTTCAATACACTTATCAAAATACTTCTACTTAACAAAAATGCTTACAATTACATCCTCGTTCAGTTTCATCAACAATTCTACTCGTATGCACCCGTATTTGTACTCGTACAATACACAGCTTTTAGATGTATGTACTATTGGTATATACACTCCAATGATCAGCTCTTAGCAGCCCATGTGAGTCACCTAACACATGTGGGAACCATCATTTGGTAACTAGCATGAAATATCTCATAAAATTACAAAAATATGAGTAATTATTCATGACTTATTTACATGAAAACAAAATTACATATCCTTTATATCTAATCCATACACCAACGACCAAAAATACCTACAAACACTTTCATTCTTCAGTTTTCTTTATCTAATTGATCTCTCTCAAGTTCTATCTTCAAGTTCTAAGTGTTCTTCATATATTCTACAAGTTCTAGTTACATAAAATCAAGAATACTTTCAAGTTTGCTAGCTCACTTCCAATCTTGTAAGGTGATCATCCAACCTCAAGAAATCTTTGTTTCTTACAGTAGGTTATCATTCTAATACAAGGTAATAATCATATTCAAACTTTGGTTCAACTTCTATAACTATAACAATCTTATTTCAAGTGATGATCTTACTTGAACTTGTTTTCGTGTCATGATTCTGTTTCAAGAACTTCGAGCCATCCAAGGATCCGTTGAAGCTAGATCCATTTTTCTCTTTTCCAGTAGGTTTATCCAAGGAACTTAAGGTAGTAATGATGTTCATAACATCATTAGATTCATACATATAAAGCTATCTTATTCGAAGGTTTAAACTTGTAATCACTAGAACATAGTTTAGTTAATTCTAAACTTGTTCGCAAACAAAAGTTAATCCTTCTAACTTGACTTTTAAAATCAACTAAACACATGTTCTATATCTATATGATATGCTAACTTAATGATTTAAAACGTGGAAACACGAAAAACACCGTAAAACCGGATTTACGCCGTCATAGTAACACCGCGGGCTGTTTTGGGTTAGTTAATTAAAAACTATGATAAACTTTGATTTAAAAGTTGTTATTCTGGGAAAATGATTTTTATTATGAACATGAAACTATATCCAAAAATTATGGTTAAACTCAAAGTGGAAGTATGTTTTCTAAAATGGTCATCTAGACGTCGTTCTTTCGACTGAAATGACTACCTTTACAAAAATGACTTGTAACTTATTTTTCCGACTATAAACCTATAATTTTTCTGTCTAGATTCATAAAATAGAGTTCAATATGAAACCATAGCAATTTGATTCACTCAAAACGGATTTAAAATGAAGAAGTTATGGGTAAAACAAGATTGGATAATTTTTCTCATTTTAGCTACGTGAAAATTGGTAACAAATCTATTCCAACCATAACTTAATCAACTTGTATTGTATATTATGTAATCTTGAGATACCGTAGACACGTATACAATGTTTCAACCTATCATGTCGACACATCTATATATATTTCGGAACAACCATAGACACTCTATATGTGAATGTTGGAGTTAGCTATACAGGGTTGAGGTTGATTCCAAAATATATATAGTTTGAGTTGTGATCAATACTGAGATACGTATACACTGGATCGTGGATTGATTCAAGATAATATTTATCGATTTATTTCTGTACATCTAACTGTGGACAACTAGTTGTAGGTTACTAACGAGGACAGCTGACTTAATAAACTTAAAACATCAAAATATATTAAAAGTGTTGTAAATATATTTTGAACATACTTTGATATATATGTATATATTGTTATAGGTTCGTGAATCAACCAGTGGCCAAGTCTTACTTCCCGACGAAGTAAAAATCGGTGAAAGTGAGTTATAGTCCCACTTTTAAAATCTAATATTTTTTGGATGAGAATACATGCAGGTTTTATAAATGATTTACAAAATAGACACAAGTACGTGAAACTACATTCTATGGTTGAATTATCGAAATCGAATATGCCCCTTTTTATTAAGTCTGGTAATCTAAGAATTAGGGAACAGACACCCTAATTGACGTGAATCCTAAAGATAGATCTATTGGGCCTAACAAACCCCATCCAAAGTACCGGATGCTTTAGTACTTTGAAATTTATATCATATCCGAAGGGTGTCCCGTAATGATGGGGATATTCTTATATATATGCATCTTGTTAATGTCGGTTACCAGGTGTTCACCATATGAATGATTTTTATCTCTATGTATGGGATGTGTATTGAAATATGAAATCTTGTGGTCTATTGTTACGATTTGATATATATAGGTTAAACCTATAACTCACCAACATTTTTGTTGACGTTTAAAGCATGTTTATTCTCAGGTGAATACTAAGAGCTTCCGCTGTTGCATACTAAAATAAGGACAAGATTTGGAGTCCATGTTTGTATGATATTGTGTAAAAACTGCATTCAAGAAACTGATTTCGATGTAACATATTTGTATTGTAAACCATTATGTAATGGTCGTGTGTAAACAGGATATTTTAGATTATCATTATTTGATAATCTACGTAAAGCTTTTTAAACCTTTATTTATGAAATAAAGGTTATGGTTTGTTTTAAAAATGAATGCAGTCTTTGAAAAACGTCTCATATAGAGGTCAAAACCTCGCAACGAAATCAATTAATATGGAACGTTTTTAATCAATAAGAACGGGACATTTCAGTTGGTATCCGAGCGTTGGTCTTAGAGAACCAGAATTTTTCATTAGTGTGTCTTATCGAGTTTGTTAGGATGCATTAGTGAGTCTGGACTTCGACCGTGTTTACTTGAAA
Source organism: Rutidosis leptorrhynchoides (assembly GCF_046630445.1). Classification (NCBI taxonomy): domain Eukaryota; kingdom Viridiplantae; phylum Streptophyta; class Magnoliopsida; order Asterales; family Asteraceae; genus Rutidosis; species Rutidosis leptorrhynchoides. Next base: position 169,933,558 of record NC_092337.1, read on the forward strand.
AATGATTGCTTAACAAATTTTGTTGGAAACTATATATTTTTAACATGTGAATATTATGTGATATATTAATCTCTTAACGCGTTTGATATTATGTGATAGATGTCTACCTCTAGAACAAGTCCCATTGACTCACCTAATAATTATGAAGAGTCAAATGTAAATTGGAATGATTCGTGGACTGATTCACAAGTTCCCGAAGAGGAACCGGAAGAAGAGTCGGAACCGGAAGAAGAATCAGAACCGGAAGAGGAGGAACCGGAGGAGGAAATAGAACCGGTGGAAGAAATAATAAAACGGTTAAGTAAAAGAAAATCCTCAACCAACCGACCAAGGTTAATTATGGTCAATGGTGTTTCCGTCAAGGAAGCAAAATATTGGGAGGATTACCAATTCTCCGATGAATCGAATTCCGACAAGAATTCCGATGATGTTATAGAAATTACCCCAACTGAATTTAAAAAGGCAAAAGAAAATAATAAGGGAAAGGACATAAAAATAGAGAAATCTAATTCCAACCCCGATGAACTTTATATGTATCGTCAACCCCCGAAGTCCTTAAGTTGTAACAATGACCCGGGAACCTCTAAACCACCAGGTTTTTCTAAACCAATGTGGAAAATGACGGCTCGTATTAGGGGAACATCATATATCCCTAGAAACTTGGTAAAACAAACCAAAACCGAAGAAGAAGAAACAAGCGAGTCAGAATAAGATAGTTGTATTCGTGTGGTGTAATATATGTAATATAGTGTGCTTATGCTTTATGATATATGTAAAAATTGCTTGTATTAATAAGTATTTTTTTTATGAATCTAACTCTTGTCTATTTTACAGTATAAAAACACAAAATGGATAGACAACCCAATATTTTAAGAGACCTACCCGGAGACATGATTGATGAAATCTTGTCTAGAGTCGGTCAGAATTCTTCGGCACAACTATTTAAGGCGAGATCAGTTTGTAAGACATTTGAAGAACGTTCCAAGAATGCCTTGATTTATAAAAGGCTTTCGTTCGAAAGATGGGGGATATCACATTGGGAAATCCATAAGTTACGATGTGTTTACTTTGACGCATATATTGCGGAGAACCCAAATGCTATTTTACGCAATGGGCTAAGAAATTATTTTGACTCAATATATCCGAATATTGGACTTCGTGATTTAGAAAAAGCGGCTAACATGCAACATAAAGAAGCATGTTATGCTTACGGATTAGTAATGTTCGCTTCTCACCAAAGTGAGAACAAGAACATCGGGCTACAACTATTAAACAAAACGTTCCCACAAGTGACAGAGTCGGTAATTGGGGTAAGAAATGAGGTTTTTAGATTGTTACGGGACTGTTGGACATTATGTAACCCTCGTCCCTTTGACGACGTTACAACATGCTGTCTTATCAACGGCCATAACGGTTATGTTCCATAAGACCAAGGATGGGAAGTAATCCTAGTAAAACCAGAATGCATGACTTGTTTCTGGACGTATGAATTACGTGTCTTTATTGCCTTTGCTGAACGACTTGTGTACTAGCTAGAATTATCTTCACAACCATCTTGTATCAAATTTATTGTGTGCTATATTTCATGCTATATGTAAAATAAGCGGTATTGTAAGTTTGTAAAATATTGTGTAAAAGTTTGAACGCGAAATATTATTATAATCAGTTTTTCATATAGAATTGTAGTAGTTGAATTGTATATTAGCTACTAAGTATGAACTTAACGGGTAGGTACTACCCGTATTTAAACTTATAAAACGCTAATATGAAGAAAAAGCTTTTATAAATGAGTTCATATTATGCTACGAAATACTATTAACTACTCTTAATATTCTGTATGATTAACTTGTTCCATTTGACTATTTTGAAGGAAATGGCACCGACTACTCGACACACCGTGAATATGAATGAAGAGGAATTTCGTACTTTTCTAGCTTCAAACATAGCCGCAGTACAGGCTGCGCTACATACCAACAATAACCTTGGATCTAGCAGTACAGGAAATCGTGTAGGATGCACCTACAAAGAATTCACTGCCTGCAAACCTTTGGAATTTGATGGAACCGAAGGACCGATCGGATTGAAACGGTGGACCGAGAAGGTCGAATCGGTGTTTGCCATAAGTAAGTGTACTGAAGAGGACAAAGTGAAGTACGCTACGCATACCTTCACAGGTTCTGCGTTAACATGGTGGAATACCTATCTAGAGCAAGTGGGACAAGACGATGCGTACGCACTACCGTGGTCAGCATTCAAGCACTTGATGAACGAGAAGTGAAATGTCCCGTTCTTATTGATTAAAAACGTTCCATATTAATTGATTTCGTTGCGAGGTTTTGACCTCTATATGAGACGTTTTTCAAAGACTGCATTCATTTTTAAAACAAACCATAACCTTTATTTCATAAATAAAGGTTTAAAAAGCTTTACGTAGATTATCAAATAATGATAATCTAAAATATCCTGTTTACACACGACCATTACATAATGGTTTACAATACAAATATGTTACATCGAAATCAGTTTCTGGAATGCAGTTTTTACACAATATCATACAAACATGGACTCCAAATCTTATCCTTATTTTAGTATGCAACAGCGGAAGCTCTTAGTATTCACCTGAGAATAAACATGCTTTAAACGTCAACAAAAATGTTGGTGAGTTATAGGTTTAACCTATATATATCAAATCGTAACAATAGACCACAAGATTTCATATTTCAATACACATCCCATACATAGAGATAAAAATCATTCATATGGTGAACACCTGGTAACCGACATTAACAAGATGCATATATAAGAATATCCCCATCATTCCGGGGCACCCTTCGGATATGATATAAATTTCGAAGTACTAAAGCATCCGGTACTTTGGATGGGGTTTGTTAGGCCCAATAGATCTATCTTTAGGATTCGCGTCAATTAGGGTGTCTGTTCCCTAATTCTTAGATTACCAGACTTAATAAAAAGGGGCATATTCGATTTCGATAATTCAACCATAGAATGTAGTTTCACGTACTTGTGTCTATTTTGTAAATCATTTATAAAACCTGCATGTATTCTCATCCCAAAAATATTAGATTTTAAAAGTGGGACTATAACTCACTTTCACAGATTTTCACTTCGTCGGGAAGTAAGACTTGGCCACTGGTTGATTCACGAACCTATAACAATATATACATATATATCAAAGTATGTTCAAAATATATTTACAACACTTTTAATATATTTTGATGTTTTAAGTTTATTAAGTCAGCTGTCCTTGTTAGTAACCTACAACTAGTTGTCCACAGTTAGATGTACAGAAATAAATCGATAAATATTATCTTGAATCAATCCACGACCCAGTGTATACGTATCTCAGTATTGATCACAACTCAAACTATATATATTTTGGAATCAACCTCAACCCTGTATAGCTAACTCCAACATTCACATATAGAGTGTCTATGGTTGTTCCGAAATATATATAGATGTGTCGACATGATAGGTCGAAACATTGTATACGTGTCTATGGTATCTCAAGTTTACATAATATACAATACAAGTTGATTAAGTTATGGTTGGAATAGATTTGTTACCAATTTTCACGTAGCTAAAATGAGAAAAATTATCCAATCTTGTTTTACCCATAACTTCTTCATTTTAAATCCGTTTTGAGTGAATCAAATTGCTATGGTTTCATATTGAACTATATTTTATGAATCTAAACATAAAAAGTATAGGTTTATAGTCAGAAAAATAAGTTACAAGTCGTTTTTGTAAAGGTAGTCATTTCAGTCGAAAGAACGACGTCTAGATGACCATTTTAGAAAACATACTTCCACTTTGAGTTTAACCATAATTTTTGGATATAGTTTCATGTTCATAATAAAAATCATTTTCTCAGAATAACAACTTTTAAATCAAATTTTATCATAGTTTTTAATTAACTAACCCAAAACAGCCCGCGGTGTTACTACGACGGCGTAAATCCGGTTTTACGGTGTTTTTCGTGTTTCCAGGTTTTAAATCATTAAGTTAGCATATCATATAGATATAGAACATGTGTTTAGTTGATTTTAAAATTCAAGTTAGAAGGATTAACTTTTGTTTGCGAACAAGTTTAGAATTAACTAAACTATGTTCTAGTGATTACAAGTTTAAACCTTCGAATAAGATAGCTTTATATGTATGAATCGAATGATGTTATGAACATCATTACTACCTTAATTTCCTTGGATAAACCTACTGGAAAATAGAAAAATGGATCTAGCTTCAATGGATCCTTGGATGGCTCGAAGTTCTTGAAGCAGAATCATGACACGAAAACAAGTTCAAGTAAGATCATCACTTGAAATAAGATTGTTATAGTTATAGAAATTGAACCAAAGTTTGAATATGATTATTACCTTGTATTAGAATGATAACCTACTGTAAGAAACAAAGATTTCTTGAGGTTGGATGATCACCTTACAAGATTGAAAGTGAGCTAGCAAACTTGAAAGTATTCTTGATTTTATGAAACTAGAACTTTTGGAATTTATGAAGAACACTTAGAACTTGAAGATAGAACTTGAGAGAGATCAATTAGATGAAGAAAATTGAAGAATGAAAGTGTTTGTAGGTGTTTTTGGTCGTTGGTGTATGGATTAGATATAAAGGATATGTAATTTTGTTAAACATGTAAATAAGTCATGAATGATTACTCATATTTTTGTAATTTTATGAGATATTTCATGCTAGTTGCCAAATGATGGTTCCCACATGTGTTAGGTGACTCACATGGGCTGCTAAGAGCTGATCATTGGAGTGTATATACCAATAGTACATACATCTAAAAGCTGTGTATTGTACGAGTACGAATACGGGTGCATACGAGTAGAATTGTTGATGAAACTGAACGAGGATGTAATTGTAAGCATTTTTGTTAAGTAGAAGTATTTTGATAAGTGTATTGAAGTCTTTCAAAAGTGTATAAATACATATTAAAACACTACATGTATATACATTTTAACTGAGTCGTTAAGTCATCGTTAGTCGTTACATGTAAATGTTGTTTTGAAACCTTTAGGTTAACGATCTTGTTAAATGTTGTTAACCCAATGTTTATAATATCAAAAGAGATTTTAAATTATTATATTATCATGATATTATGATGTACGAATATCTCTTAATATGATATATATACATTAAATGTCGTTACAACGATAATCGTTACATATATGTCTCGCTTCAAAATCATTAAGTTAGTAGTCTTGTTTTTACATATGTAGTTCATTGTTAATATACTTAATGATATGTTTACTTATCATAATATAATGTTAACTATATATATAACCATATATATGTCATCATATAGTTTTTACAAGTTTTAACGTTCGTGAATCACCGGTCAACTTGGGTGGTCAATTGTCTATATGAAACCTATTTCAATTAATCAAGTCTTAACAAGTTTGATTGCTTAACATGTTGGAAACATTTAATCATGTAAATATCAATCTCAATTAATATATATAAACATGTAAAAGTTCGGGTCACTACAGTACCTACCCGTTAAATAAATTTCGTCCCGAAATTTTAAGCTGTTGAAGGTGTTGACGAATCTTCTGGAAATAGATGCGGGTATTTCTTCTTCATCTGATCTTCACGCTCCCAGGTGAACTCGGGTCCTCTACGAGCATTCCATCGAACCTTAACAATTGGTATCTTGTTTTGCTTAAGTCTTTTAACCTCACGATCCATTATTTCGACGGGTTCTTCGATGAATTGAAGTTTTTCGTTGATTTGGATTTCATCTAACAGAATAGTGAGATCTTCTTTAGCAAAACATTTCTTCAAATTCGAGACGTGGAAAGTGTTATGTACAGCCGCGAGTTGTTGAGGTAACTCAAGTCGGTAAGCTACTGGTCCGACACGATCAATAATCTTGAATGGTCCAATATACCTTGGATTTAATTTCCCTCGCTTACCAAACCGAACAACGCCTTTCCAAGGTGCAACTTTAAGCATGACCATCTCTCCAATTTCAAATTCTATATCTTTTCTTTTAATGTCAGCGTAGCTCTTTTGTCGACTTTGGGCGGTTTTCAACCGTTGTTGAATTTGGATGATCTTCTCGGTAGTTTCTTGTATAATCTCCGGACCCGTAATCTGTCTATCCCCCACTTCACTCCAACAAATCGGAGACCTGTACTTTCTACCATAAAGTGCTTCAAACGGCGCCATCTCAATGCTTGAATGGTAGCTGTTATTGTAGGAAAATTCTGCTAACGGTAGATGTCGATCCCAACTGTTTCCGAAATCAATAACACATGCTCGTAGCATGTCTTCAAGCGTTTGTATCGTCCTTTCGCTCTGCCCATCAGTTTGTGGATGATAGGCAGTACTCATGTCTAGACGAGTTCCTAATGCTTGCTGTAATGTCTGCCAGAATCTTGAAATAAATCTGCCATCCCTATCAGAGATAATAGAGATTGGTATTCCATGTCTGGAGATGACTTCCTTCAAATACAGTCGTGCTAACTTCTCCATCTTGTCATCTTCTCTTATTGGCAGGAAATGTGCTGATTTGGTGAGACGATCAACTATTACCCAAATAGTATCAAAACCACTTGCAGTCCTTGGCAATTTAGTGATGAAATCCATGGTAATGTTTTCCCATTTCCATTCCGGGATTTCGGGTTGTTGAAGTAGACCTGATGGTTTCTGATGCTCAGCTTTGACCTTAGAACACGTCAAACATTCTCCTACGTATTTAGCAACATCGGCTTTCATACCCGACCACCAAAAATGTTTCTTGAGATCCTTGTACATCTTCCCCGTTCCAGGATGTATTGAGTATCTGGTTTTATGAGCTTCTCTAAGTACCATTTCTCTCATATCTCCAAATTTTGGTACCCAAATCCTTTCAGCCCTATACCGGGTTCCGTCTTCCCGAATATTAAGATGCTTCTCCGATCCTTTGGGTATTTCATCCTTTAAATTTCCCTCTTTTAAAACTCCTTGTTGCGCCTCCTTTATTTGAGTAGTAAGGTTATTATGAATCATTATATTCATAGATTTTACTCGAATGGGTTCTCTGTCCTTCCTGCTCAAGGCATCGGCTACCACATTTGCCTTCCCCGGGTGGTAACGAATCTCAAAGTCATAATCATTCAATAATTCAATCCACCTACGCTGCCTCATATTCAGTTGTTTCTGATTAAATATGTGTTGAAGACTTTTGTGGTCGGTATATATAATACTTTTGACCCCATATAAGTAGTGCCTCCAAGTCTTTAATGCAAAAACAACTGCGCCTAATTCCAAATCATGCGTCGTATAATTTTGTTCGTGAATCTTCAATTGTCTTGACGCATAAGCAATCACCTTCGTTCGTTGCATTAATACACAACCGAGACCTTGCTTTGATGCATCACAATAAATCACAAAATCATCATTCCCTTCAGGCAATGACAATATAGGTGCCGTAGTTAGCTTTTTCTTCAATAACTGAAACGCTTTCTCTTGTTCATCATTCCATTCAAATTTCTTCCCTTTATGCGTTAATGCAGTCAAGGGTTTTGCTATTCTGGAAAAGTCTTGGATGAACCTTCTGTAGTAACCAGCTAGTCCTAAAAACTGGCGTATGTGTTTCGGAGTTTTCGGGGTTTCCCACTTTTCAACAGTTTCTATCTTTGCCGGATCCACCTTAATACCTTCTTTGTTCACTATGTGACCGAGGAATTGAACTTCTTCCAACCAAAATGCACACTTTGAAAACTTAGCGTACAATTCTTCCTTCCTCAATACTTCTAAAACCTTTCTCAAATGTTCACCGTGTTCTTGGTCATTCTTTGAGTAAATAAGTATGTCATCAATGAAAACAATGACAAACTTGTCAAGGTATGGTCCACACACTCAGTTCATAAGGTCCATGAACACAGCTGGTGCATTAGTTAAACCAAATGGCATGACCATAAACTCGTAATGACCGTAACGTGTTCTGAAAGCAGTCTTTGGAATATCATCTTCTTTCACCCGCATTTGATGATACCCGGAACGTAAGTCAATCTTTGAATAAACAGACGAGCCTTGTAGTTGATCAAATAAGTCATCGATTCTCGGTAGTGGGTAGCGGTTCTTGATGGTAAGTTTGTTCAACTCTCGGTAGTCGATACACAACCTGAATGTACCATCTTTCTTCTTGACAAACAAAACAGGAGCTCCCCACGGTGATGTGCTTGGTCGAATGAAACCACGCTCTAAAAGTTCTTGTAATTGGCTTTGCAGTTCTTTCATCTCGCTGGGTGCGAGTCTATAAGGAGCACGAGCTATTGGTGCAGCTCCTGGTACAAGATCTATTTGAAATTCAATGGATCGATGTGGGGGTAATCCCGGTAATTCTTTCGGAAATACATCGGGAAATTCTTTTGCAATGGGAACATCATTGATGCTCTTTTCTTCAGTTTGTACTTTCTCGACGTGTGCTAGAACAGCATAGCAACCTTTTCTTATTAGTTTTTGTGCCTTCAAATTACTAATAATATGTAGCTTCGTGTTGCCCTTTTCTCCGTACACCATTAAGGGTTTTCCTTTTTCTCGTATAATGCGAATTGCATTTTTGTAACAAACGATCTCTGCTTTCACTTCTTTCAACCAGTCCATACCGATTATCACATCAAAACTCCCTAACTCTACTGGTATCAAATCAATCTTAAATGTTTCGCTAACCAGTTTAATTTCTCGATTCCGACATATATTATCTGCTGAACTTAATTTACCATTTGCTAATTCGAGTAAAAATTTACTATCCAAAGGCGTCAATGGACAACTTAATTTAGCACAAAAATCTCTACTCATATAGCTTCTATCCGCACCCGAATCAAATAAAACGTAAGCAGATTTATTGTCAATAAGAAACGTACCCGTAACAAGCTCCGGGTCTTCCTGTGCCTCTGCCGCATTAATATTGAAAACTCTTCCGCGGCCTTGTCCATTCGTGTTCTCCTGGTTCGGGCAATTTCTAATAATGTGGCCCGGTTTTCCACATTTATAACAAACTACATTGGCATAACTTGCTCCGACACTACTTGCTCTGCCATTACTCGTTCTGACACCATTTGTTCCTTTCGTTCTATTAACTCCTGGTCCGTAGACCTCACACTTCGCCGCGCTATGACCATTTCTTTTACACTTGTTGCAAAATTTGGTGCAGAACCCCGAGTGATACTTTTCACACCTTTGGCATAGCTGCTTCTGATTGTTGTTGTTGTTGCGGTTATTATTGTTGTTGGGATGATTGTTGTAGTTGCTGTTGTTGTTGTTGTTGTTGTTGTTGTTGTTGTTGTTGGGCCGTTTGTTGTTGTTGCGATTGATGTTGCGATTGTTGGGATAATTGTTGCGATTATTGTTGTAATTGCTGTTGTTGTTGTTGTATTGGTGATTCTTATCACCGTTTTCCTCCCACTTTCTTTTGACTTGCTTCACATTGGCCTCTTCAGCAGTCTGTTCTTTAATTCTTTCTTCAATCTGGTTCACTAGTTTGTGAGCCATTCTACATGCCTGTTGTATGGAGGCGGGCTCGTGTGAACTTATATCTTCTTGGATTCTTTCCGGTAATCCTTTCACAAACGCGTCGATCTTCTCTTCCTCATCTTCGAAAGCTCCCGGACACAATAGGCACAATTCTGTGAATCGTCTTTCGTACGTGGTAATATCAAATCCTTGAGTTCGTAACCCTCTAAGTTCTGTCTTGAGCTTATTGACCTCGGTTCTGGGACGGTACTTCTCGTTCATCAAGTGCTTGAATGCTGACCACGGTAGTGCGTACGCATCATCTTGTCCCACTTGCTCTAGATAGGTATTCCACCATGTTAACGCAGAACCTGTGAAGGTATGCGTAGCGTACTTCACTTTGTCCTCTTCAGTACACTTACTTATGGAAAACACCGATTCGACCTTCTCGGTCTACCGTTTCAATCCGATCGGTCCTTCGGTTCCATCAAATTCCAAAGGTTTGCAGGCAGTGAATTCTTTGTAGGTGCATCCTACACGATTTCCTGTACTGCCAGATCCAAGGTTATTGTTGGTATGTAGCGCAGCCTGTACTGCGGCTATGTTTGAAGCTATAAAAGTACGGAATTCCTCTTCATTCATATTCACGGTGTGTCGAGTAGTTGGTGCCATTTCCTTCAAAATAGTCAAATGGAACAAGTTAATCATACAGAATATTAAGAGTAGTTAATAGTATTTCGTAGCATAATATGAACTCATTTATAAAAGATTTTTCTTCATATTAGCGTTTTATAAGTTTAAATTCGGGTAGTACCTACCCGTTAAGTTCATACTTAGTAGCTAATATACAATTCAACTACTACAATTCTATATGAAAAACTGATTGTAATAATATTTCGCGTTCAAACTTTTATACAATATTTTACAAACTTACAATACCGCTTATTTTACATAAAGCATGAAATATAGCACACAATAACTTTGATACAAGATAGTTGTGAAGATAATTCTAGCTAGTACACAAGTCGTTCAGCAAAGGCAATAAAGACACGTAATTCATACGTCCAGAAACAAGTCATGCATTCTGGTTTTACTAGGACTACTTCCCATCCTTGGTCTTGTGGAACATAACCGTTATGGCCGTTGATAAGACAGCGTGTTGTAACGTCGTCAAAGGGACGAGGGTTACGTAATGTCCAACAGTCCCGTAACAATCTAAAAACCTCATTTCTTACCCCAATTACCGACTCCGTCACTTGTGGGAACGTTTTGTTTAATAGTTGTAGGCCGATGTTATTGTTCTCACTTTGGTGAGAAGCGAACATTACTAATCCGTAAGCATAACATGCTTCTTTATGTTGCATGTTAGCCGCTTTTTCTAAATCACGAAGTCCAATATTCGGATATATTGAGTCAAAATAATTTCTTAACCCATTGCATAAAATAGCATTTGGGTTCCCCGCAATATATGCATCAAAGTAAACACATCGTAACTTATGGATTTCCCAATGTGATATCCCCCATCTTTCGAACGAAAGCCTTTTATAAACCAAGGCATTCTTGGAACGTTCTTTGAATGTCTTACAAACTGATCTCGCCTTAAATAGTTGTGCCGAAGAATTCTGACCGACTCTAGACAAGATTTCATCAATCATGTCTCCGGGTAGGTCTCTTAAAATATTGGGTTGTCTATCCATTTTGTATTTTTATACTGTAAAATAGACAAGAGTTAGATTCATAAAAAAAATACTTATTAATACAAGCAATTTTTACATATATCATAAAGCATAAGCACACTATATTACATATATTACACCACACGAATACAACTATCTTATTCCGACTCGCTTGTTTCTTCTTCTTCAGTTTTGGTTCGTTTTGCCAAGTTTCTAGGGATATATGATGTTCCCCTAATACGAGCCGTAGTTATCCACATTGGTTTAGAAAAACCTGGTGGTTTAGAGGTTCCCGGGTCATTGTTACAACTTAAGGACTTCGGGGGTTGACGATACATATAAAGTTCATCGGGGTTGGAATTAGATTTCTCTATTTTTATGCCCTTTCCCTTATTATTTTCTTTTGCCTTTTTAAATTCAGTTGGGGTAATTTCTATAACATCATCGGAATTCTCGTCAGAATCTGATTCATCGGAGAATTGGTAATCCTCCCAATATTTTGCTTCCTTGGCGGAAACACCATTGACCATAATTAACCTTGGTCGGTTGGTTGAGGATTTTCTTTTACTTAACCATTTTATTATTTCCCCCACCGGTTCTACTTCTTCATCCGGTTCCGATTCTTCTTCCGGTTCCGATTCTTCTTCCGGTTCCGACTCTTCTTCCGGTTCCTCTTCGGGAACTTGTGAATCAGTCCACGAATCATTCCAATTTACATTTGACTCTTCATTATTATTAGGTGAGTCAATGGGACTTGTTCTAGAGGTAGACATCTATCACATAATATCAAACGCGTTAAGAGATTAATATATCACATAATATTCACATGTTAAAAATATATAGTTTCCAACAAAATTTGTTAAGAAATCATTTTCAAGTAAACACGGTCGAAGTCCAGACTCACTAATGCATCCTAACAAACTCGATAAGACACACTAATGCAAAATTCTTATTCTCTAAGACCAACGCTCGGATACCAACTGAAATGTCCCGTTCTTATTGATTAAAAACGTTCCATATTAATTGATTTCGTTGCGAGGTTTTGACCTCTATATGAGACATTTTTCAAAGACTGCATTCATTTTTAAAACAAACCATAACCTTTATTTCATAAATAAAGGTTTAAAAAGCTTTACGTAGATTATCAAATAATGATAATCTAAAATATCCTGTTTACACACGACCATTACATAATGGTTTACAATACAAATATGTTACATCGAAATCAGTTTCTGGAATGCAGTTTTTACACAATATCATACAAACATGGACTCCAAATCTTGTCCTTATTTTAGTATGCAACAGCGGAAGCTCTTACATGCTTTAAACGTCAACAAAAATGTTGGTGAGTTATAGGTTTAACCTATATATATCAAATCGTAACAATAGACCACAAGATTTCATATTTCAATACACATCCCATACATAGAGATAAAAATCATTCATATGGTGAACACCTGGTAACCGACATTAACAAGATGCATATATAAGAATATCCCCATCATTCCGGGACACCCTTCGGATATGATATAAATTTCGAAGTACTAAAGCATCCGGTACTTTGGATGGGGTTTGTTAGGCCCAATAGATCTATCTTTAGGATTCGCGTCAATTAGGGTGTCTGTTCCCTAATTCTTAGATTACCAGACTTAATAAAAAGGGGCATATTCGATTTCGATAATTCAACCATAGAATGTAGTTTCACATACTTGTGTCTATTTTGTAAATCATTTATAAAACCTGCATGTATTCTCATCCCAAAAATATTAGATTTTAAAAGTGGGACTATAACCCACTTTCACAGATTTTTACTTCGTCGGGAAGTAAGACTTGGCCACTGGTTGATTCACGAACCTATAACAATATATACATATATATCAAAGTATGTTCAAAATATATTTACAACACTTTTAATATATTTTGATGTTTTAAGTTTATTAAGTCAGCTGTCCTTGTTAGTAACCTACAACTAGTTGTCCACAGTTAGATGTACAGAAATAAATCGATAAATATTATCTTGAATCAATCCACGACCCAGTGTATACGTATCTCAGTATTGATCACAACTCAAACTATATATATTTTGGAATCAACCTCAACCCTGTATAGCTAACTCCAACATTCACATATAGAGTGTCTATGGTTGTTCCGAAATATATATAGATGTGTCGACATGATAGGTCGAAACATTGTATACGTGTCTATGGTATCTCAAGATTACATAATATACAATACAAGTTGATTAAGTTATGGTTGGAATAGATTTGTTACCAATTTTCACGTAGCTAAAATGAGAAAAATTATCCAATCTTGTTTTACCCATAACTTCTTCATTTTAAATCCGTTTTGAGTGAATCAAATTGCTATGGTTTCATATTGAAATATATTTTATGAATCTAAACAGAAAAGTATAGGTTTATAGTCGGAAAAATAAGTTACAAGTTGTTTTTGTAAAGGTAGTCATTTCAGTCGAAAGAACGACGTCTAGATGACCATTTTAGAAAACATACTTCCACTTTGAGTTTAACCATAATTTTTGGATATAGTTTCATGTTCATAATAAAAATCATTTTCTCAGAATAACAACTTTTAAATCAAATTTTATCATAGTTTTTAATTAACTAACCCAAAACAGCCCGCGGTGTTACTACGACGGCGTAAATCCGGTTTTACGGTGTTTTTCGTGTTTCCAGGTTTTAAATCATTAAGTTAGCATATCATATAGATATAGAACATGTGTTTAGTTGATTTTAAAAGTCAAGTTAGAAGGATTAACTTTTGTTTGCGAACAAGTTTAGAATTAACTAAACTATGTTCTAGTGATTACAAGTTTAAACCTTCGAATAAGATAGCTTTATATGTATGAATCGAATGATGTTATGAACATCATTACTACCTTAATTTCCTTGGATAAACCTACTGGAAAAGAGAAAAATGGATCTAGCTTCAATGGATCCTTGGATGGCTCGAAGTTCTTGAAGCAGAATCATGACACGAAAACAAGTTCAAGTAAGATCATCACTTGAAATAAGATTGTTATAGTTATAGAAATTGAACCAAAGTTTGAATATGATTATTACCTTGTATTAGAATGATAACCTACTGTAAGAAACAAAGATTTCTTGAGGTTGGATGATCACCTTACAAGATTGGAAGTGAGCTAGCAAACTTGAAAGTATTCTTGATTTTATGAAACTAGAACTTTTGGAATTTATGAAGAACACTTAGAACTTGAAGATAGAACTTGAGAGAGATCAATTAGATGAAGAAAATTGAAGAATGAAAGTGTTTGTAGGTGTTTTTGGTCGTTGGTGTATGGATTAGATATAAAGGATATGTAATTTTGTTTTCATGTAAATAAGTCATGAATGATTACTCATATTTTTGTAATTTTATGAGATATTTCATGCTAGTTGCCAAATGATGGTTCCCACATGTGTTAGGTGACTCAAATGGGCTGCTAAGAGCTGATCATTGGAGTGTATATACCAATAGTACATACATCTAAAAGCTGTGTATTGTACGAGTACGAATACGGGTGCATACGAGTAGAATTGTTGATGAAACTGAACGAGGATGTAATTGTAAGCATTTTTGTTAAGTAGAAGTATTTTGATAAGTGTATTGAAGTCTTTCAAAAGTGTATAAATACATATTAAAACACTACATGTATATACATTTTAACTGAGTCGTTAAGTCATCGTTAGTCGTTACATGTAAATGTTGTTTTGAAACCTTTAGGTTAACGATCTTGTTAAATGTTGTTAACCCAATGTTTATAATATCAAAAGAGATTTTAAATTATTATATTATCATGATATTATGATGTACGAATATCTCTTAATATGATATATATACATTAAATGTCGTTACAACGATAATCGTTACATATATGTCTCGCTTCAAAATCATTAAGTTAGTAGTCTTGTTTTTACATATGTAGTTCATTGTTAATATACTTAATGATATGTTTACTTATCATAATATAATGTTAACTATATATATAACCATATATATGTCATCATATAGTTTTTACAAGTTTTAACGTTCGTGAATCACCGGTCAACTTGGGTGGTCAATTGTCTATATGAAACCTATTTCAATTAATCAAGTCTTAACAAGTTTGATTGCTTAACATGTTAGAAACATTTAATCATGTAAATATCAATCTCAATTAATATATATAAACATGGAAAAGTTCGGGTCAATACAAGAAGTACCGTCCCAGAACCGAGGTCAATAAGCTCAAGACAGAACTTAGAGGGTTACGAACCCAAGGATTTGATATTACCACGTACGAAAGATGATTCACAGAATTGTGCCTATTGTGTCCGGGAGCATTCGAAGATGAGGAAGAGAAGATCGACGCGTTTGTGAAAGGATTACCGGAAAGAATCCAAGAAGATATAAGTTCACACGAGCCCGCCTCCATACAACAGGCATGTAGAATGGCTCACAAACTAGTGAACCAGATTGAAGAAAGAATTAAAGAACAGACTGCTGAAGAGGCCAATGTGAAGCAAGTCAAAAGAAAGTGGGAGGAAAACGGTGATAAGAATCACCAATACAACAACAACAGCAATTACAACAATAATCGCAACAATTATCCCAACAATCGCAACTACAACAAACGGCCCAACAACAACAACAATAACAACAACAACAACAACAACAACAGCAACTACAACAATCATCCCAACAACAATAATAACTGCAACAACAACAACAATCAGAAGCAGCTATGCCAAAGGTGTGAAAAGTATCACTCGGGGTTCTGCACCAAATTTTGCAACAAGTGTAAAAGAAATGGTCATAGCGCGACGAAGTGTGAGGTCTACGGACCAGGGGTTAATAGAACGAAAGGAACAAATGGTGTCGGAACGAGTAATGGCGGAGCAAGTAGTGTCGGAGCAAGTTATGCCAATGTAGTTTGTTATAAATGTGGAAAACCGGGCCACATTATTAGAAATTGCCCGAACCAGGAGAACACGAATGGACAAGGCCGCGGAAGAGTTTTCAATATTAATGCGGCAGAGGCACAGGAAGACCCGGAGCTTGTTACGGGTACGTTTCTTATTGACAATAAATCTGCTTACGTTTTATTTGATTCGGGTGCGGATAGAAGCTATATGAGTAGAGATTTTTGTGCTAAATTAAGTTGTCCATTGACGCCTTTGGATAGTAAATTTTTACTCGAATTAGCAAATGGTAAATTAATTTCAGCAGATAATATATGTCGGAATCGAGAAATTAAACTGGTTAGCGAAACATTTAAGATTGATTTGATACCAGTAGAGTTAGGGAGTTTTGATGTGATAATCGGTATGGACTGGTTGAAAGAAGTGAAAGCAGAGATCGTTTGTTACAAAAATGCAATTCGCATTATACGAGAAAAAGGAAAACCCTTAATGGTGTACGGAGAAAAGGGCAACACGAAGCTACATCTTATTAGTAATTTGAAGGCACAAAAACTAATAAAAAAAGGTTGCTATGCTGTTCTAGCACACGTCGAGAAAGTACAAACTGAAGAAAAGAGCATCAATGATGTTCCCATTGCAAAAGAATTTCCCGATGTATTTCCGAAAGAATTACTGGGATTACCCCCACATCGATCCGTTGAATTTCAAATAGATCTTGTACCAGGAGCTGCACCAATAGCTCGTGCTTCTTACAGACTCGCACCCAGCGAGATGAAAGAACTGCAAAACCAATTACAAGAACTTTTAGAGCGTGGTTTCATTCGACCAAGCACATCACCGTGGGGAGCTCCTGTTTTGTTTGTCAAGAAGAAAGATGGTACATTTAGGTTGTGTATCGACTACCGAGAGTTGAACAAACTTACCATCAAGAACCGCTACCCACTACCGAGAATCGACGACTTATTTGATCAACTACAAGGCTCGTCTGTTTATTCAAAGATTGACTTACGTTTCGGGTATCATCAAATGCGGGTGAAAGAAGATGATATTCCAAAGACTGCTTTCAGAACACGTTACGGTCATTACGAGTTTATGGTCATGCCGTTTGGTTTAACTAATGCACCAGCTGTGTTCATGGACCTTATGAACCGAGTGTGTGGACCATACCTTGACAAGTTTGTCATTGTTTTCATTGATGACATACTTATTTACTCAAAGAATGACCAAGAACACGGTGAACATTTGAGAAAGGTGTTAGAAGTATTGAATAAGGAAGAATTGTATGCTAAGTTTTCAAAGTGTGCATTTTGGTTGGAAGAAGTTCAATTCCTCGGTCACATAGTGAACAAAGAAGGTATTAAGGTGGATCCGGCAAAGATAGAAACTGTTGAAAAGTGGGAAACCCCGAAAACTCCGAAACACATACGCCAGTTTTTAGGACTAGCTGGTTACTACAGAAGGTTCATCCAAGACTTTTCCAGAATAGCAAAACCCTTGACTGCATTAACGCATAAAGGGAATAAATTTGAATGGAATGATGAACAAGAGAAAGCGTTTCAGTTATTGAAGAAAAAGCTAACTACGGCACCTATATTGTCATTGCCTGAAGGGAATGATGATTTTGTGATTTATTGTGACGCATCAAAGCAAGGTCTCGGTTGTGTATTAATGCAACGAACGAAGGTGATTGCTTATGCGTCTAGATAATTGAAGATTCACGAACAAAATTATACGACGCATGATTTGGAATTAGGCGCGGTTGTTTTTGTATTAAAGACTTGGAGGCACTACTTATATGGGGTCAAAAGTATTATATATACCGACCACAAAAGTCTTCAACACATATTTAATCAGAAACAACTAAATATGAGGCAGCGTAGGTGGATTGAATTATTGAATGATTACGACTTTGAGATTCGTTACCACCCGGGGAAGGCAAATGTGGTAGCCGATGCCTTGAGCAGGAAGGACAGAGAACCCATTCGAGTAAAATCTATGAATATAATGATTCATAATAACCTTACTACTCAAATAAAGGAGGCGCAACAAGGAGTTTTAAAAGAGGGAAATTTAAAGGATGAAATACCCAAAGGATCGGAGAAGCATCTTAATATTCGGGAAGACGGAACCCGGTATAGGGATGAAAGGATTTGGGTACCAAAATTTGGAGATATGAGAGAAATGGTACTTAGAGAAGCTCATAAAACCAGATACTCAATACATCCTGGAACGGGAAAGATGTACAAGGATTTCAAGAAACATTTTTGGTGGCCGGGTATGAAAGCCGATGTTGCTAAATACGTAGGAGAATGTTTGACGTATTCTAAGGTCAAAGCTGAGCATCAAAAACCATCAGGTCTACTTCAACAACCCGAAATCCCGGAATGGAAATGGGAAAACATTACCATGGATTTCATCACTAAATTGCCAAGGACTGCAAGTGGTTTTGATACTATTTGGGTAATAGTTGATCGTCTCACCAAATCAGCACACTTCCTGCCAATAAGAGAAGATGACAAGATGGAGAAGTTAGCACGACTGTATTTGAAGGAAGTCGTCTCCAGATATGGAATACCAATCTCTATTATCTCTGATAGGGATGGCAGATTTATTTCAAGATTCTGGCAGACATTCCATGTTTATATATATTAATTGAGATTTATATTTACATGATTAAATGTTTCCAACATGTTAAGCAATCAAACTTGTTAAGACTTGATTAATTGAAATATGTTTCATATAGATAATTGACCACCCAAGTTGACCGGTGATTCACGAACGTTAAAACTTGTAAAAACTATATGATGACATATATATGGATATATATATAGTTAACATGATACTATGATAAGTAAACATATCATTAAGTATATTAACAATGAACTACATATGTATAAACAAGACTACTAACTTAATGATTTTTAAACGAGACATATATGTAACGATTATCGTTGTAAAGACATTTAATGTATATATATCATATTAAGAGATATTCATACATGATAATATCATGATAATATAATAATTTAAAATCTCATTTGATATTATAAACATTGGGTTAACAACATTTAACAAGATCGTTAACCTAAAAGTTTCAAAACAACACTTACATGTAACGACTAACGATGACTTAACGACTCAGTTAAAATGTATATACATGTAGTGTTTTAATATGTATTTATACACTTTTGAAAGACTTAAATACACTTATCAAAATACTTCTACTTAACAAAAATGCTTACAATTACATCCTCGTTCAGTTTCATCAACAATTCTACTCGTATGCACCCGTATTCGTACTCGTACAATACACAGCTTTTAGATGTATGTACTATTGGTATATACACTCCAATGATCAGCTCTTAGCAGCCCATGTGAGTCACCTAACACATGTGGGAACCATCATTTGGCAACTAGCATGAAATATCTCATAAAATTACAAAAATATGAGTAATCATTCATGACTTATTTACATGAAAACAAAATTACATATCCTTTATATCTAATCCATACACCAACGACCAAAAATACCTACAAACACTTTCATTCTTCAATTTTCTTCATCTAATTGATCTCTCTCAAGTTCTATCTTCAATTTCTAAGTGTTCTTCATATATTCTACAAGTTCTAGTTACATAAAATCAAGAATACTTTCAAGTTTGCTAGCTCACTTCCAATCTTGTAAGGTGATCATCCAACCTCAAGAAATCTTTGTTTATTACAGTAGGTTATCATTCTAATACAAGGTAATAATCATATTCAAACTTTGGTTCAACTTCTATAACTATAACAATCTTATTTCAAGTGATGATCTTACTTGAACTTGTTTTCGTGTCATGATTCTGCTTCAAGAACTTCGAGCCATCCAAGGATCCGTTGAAGCTAGATCCATTTTTATCTTTTCTAGTAGTTTTATCCAAGGAACTTAAGGTAGTAATGATGTTCATAACATCATTCGATTCATACATATAAAGCTATCTTATTCGAAGGTTTAAACTTGTAATCACTAGAACATAGTTTAGTTAATTCTAAACTTGTTCGCAAACAAAAGTTAATCCTTCTAACTTGACTTTTAAAATCAACTAAACACATGTTCTATATCTATATGATATGCTAACTTAATGATTTAAAACCTGGAAACACGAAAAACACCGTAAAACCGGATTTACACCGTCATAGTAACACCGCGGGCTGTTTTGGGTTAGTTAATTAAAAACTATGATAAACTTTGATTTAAAAGTTGTTATTCTGGGAAAATGATTTTTATTATGAACATGAAACTATATCCAAAAATTATGGTTAAACTCAAAGTGGAAGTATGTTTTCTAAAATGGTCATCTAGATGTCGTTCTTTCGACTGAAATGACTACCTTTACAAAAATGACTTGTAACTTATTTTTCCGACTATAAACCTATAATTTTTCTGTTTATATTCATAAAATAGAGTTCAATATGAAACCATAGCAATTTGATTCACTCAAAACGGATTTAAAATGAAGAAGTTATGGGTAAAACAAGATTGGATAATTTTTCTCATTTTAGCTACGTGAAAATTGGTAACAAATCTATTCCAACCATAACTTAATCAACTTGTATTGTATATTATGTAATCTTGAGATACCATAGACACGTATACAATGTTTCGACCTATCATGTCGACACATCTATATATATTTCGGAACAACCATAGACACTCTATATGTGAATGTTGGAGTTAGCTATACAGGGTTGAGGTTGATTCCAAAATATATATAGTTTGAGTTGTGATCAATACTGAGATACGTATACACTGGGTCGTGGATTGATTCAAGATAATATTTATCGATTTATTTCTGTACATCTAACTGTGGACAACTAGTTGTAGGTTACTAACGAGGACAGCTAACTTAATAAACTTAAAACATCAAAATATATTAAAAGTGTTGTAAATATATTTTGAACATACTTTGATATATATGTATATATTGTTATAGGTTCGTGAATCAACCAGTGGCCAAGTCTTACTTCCCGACGAAGTAAAAATCTGTGAAAGTGAGTTATAGTCCCACTTTTAAAATCTAATATTTTTGGGATGAGAATACATGCAGGTTTTATAAATGATTTACAAAATAGACACAAGTACGTGAAACTACATTCTATGGTTGAATTATTGAAATCGAATATGCCCCTTTTTATTAAGTCTGGTAATCTAAGAATTAGGGAACAGACACCCTAATTGACGCGAATCCTAAAGATAGATCTATTGGGCCTAACAAACCCCATCCAAAGTACCGGATGCTTTAGTACTTCGAAATTTATATCATATCCGAAAGGTGTCCCGGAATGATGGGGATATTCTTATATATATGCATCTTGTTAATGTCGGTTACCAGGTGTTCACCATATGAATGATTTTTATCTCTATGTATGGGATGTGTATTGAAATATGAAATCTTGTGGTCTATTGTTACGATTTGATATATATAGGTTAAACCTATAACTCACCAACATTTTTATTGACGTTTAAAACATGTTTATTCTCAGGTGAATACTAAGAGCTTCCGCTGTTGCATACTAAAATAAGGACAAGATTTGGAGTCCATGTTTGTATGATATTGTGTAAAAACTGCATTCAAGAAACTGATTTCGATGTAACATATTTGTATTGTAAACCATTATGTAATGGTCGTGTGTAAACAGGATATTTTAGATTATCATTATTTGATAATCTATGTAAAGCTTTTTAAACCTTTATTTATGAAATAAAGGTTATGGTTTGTTTTAAAAATGAATGCAGTCTTTGAAAAACGTCTCATATAGAGGTCAAAACCTCGCAACGAAATCAATTAATATGGAACGTTTTTAATCAATAAGAACGGGACATTTCATATTCTCAGCCCAAAAATATAAAGGGTAAAAAGGCAAATGAAACTCACAATACTGTATTTTGTAGTAAAAATACATATGACGGCATTGAACAACTGAACTGAACAACGCAGGGTTGGCCTCGGATTCACGAACCTATATCATTTGTATATATATTAAAATATATAATGGAAATCACATAATTTTATTTATTAATATATATTATTTATGTATATATATTTGTAGTTATATAGGATTTATTTTAAATCCTAATTAAAAACATATACATATATTATATCTTAAATTATATGTTACATATACTTATTGTGTATATATATTTTTTAAAATGGTTAATATTCAGTCATTTAGTTATATTAATGTATATATCCATATATATACATGTATGTATGTATATATATATATATATATATATATATATATATATATATATATATATATATATATATATATATATACACATTGTTATTATTATGTTTGAAAATCAATAGTTTGTTACCTGTAATTATTTATCTAGATAGTGTTAATATATATAGTTATATGAAATATTAATATAGTTATAATATATGAACTAAATACATTTTATATACAAATTTATTTATTCGTAAAAAAAATGATAGTTTTGACATTAGTGGGTTACTAATAATAATAACTTTATTAATAATGATGATACTAATAATAGTAATGATATTATTAATAATGATAATAATTATACTAATAATTATAAAATGATGCTAATTAAAGGAAATACTAATAAATTTTATTATTTTCATATTAATGGTAATAATAATAATCCTAAACATGTTAATAAGAATAGTACATATATTAATAATGATATTCATAATAATAGTTATAATTCTTGTAATAATAACACTAATTAATAATGATAATCATAATAATAACCCTAAATTTCATTACGCATATTAATAATACTAACAAATAATGATAATACAAGAAAATATTAATTATAATATTAATAACAACAATAATAATAACAAATAATAATAATAATAGTTAATAATTAACAATAATAATTATAATAAAATTAGATATAAAAGAATGTATACCCTTAAGAGAGACTGTTCTAAAAAGAAATGCCCACGACCGGGCTCGAACCCGAGACCTCACGTTAACCGACCCAACACCCAAACCATCCAAGCTGTATTGTCTTTCGGTTACTATGCAACTCAAAATTAATTATAAACCGTGCTGTTTATTTCCTTCTTCTTCAATACTCAATCATACGGATCCAAACTCAACCAAAACCAAATCGTGAATTACAAAATCAATTTAAAACTTAATATCTAGTATATGATCACTTATATGTGATTAATTGTTTAAAAGAAATAAAAAAATTAAAAGAAAAGAACCTGCTGCTCGTCGTGATTAAGAAAAAAAAAAGAAAAATTGATTGATGAATTGAGGATGTTTTAGCAAAAGGTTTCAACACAAGATGCATTTCAAATTACTCCTAATAACCTTCTGAATTCTCAATTTATTCTGAAACATTCAATTGAATTCGAATTTTTGTGAAGAACGATTGCTTTGACTTTTTGTTCATATCATTGACTTCGAAAATTAAAAATCAGTTTAAGGAATTAGAGACTCAAAATTTGCAGATAGCTCGAATGAATTATTCTCAACACTTCTGCATTATTAGATTTGGATGAGTGCTTCGAAATTAAGCCTTTGGAAAAATGGACATGGCGAGCAGTTCCCTTTTTTTTTATTTCTGGTTTTCGCAGCAAAAATAAAAATAAAAATAGATAATAATATGGTATAATTGATAATGGTTATAGAAGTCATCTGATTTAATCCACATAATAGAGGAAATCGATTTGTATAGATTGATAGATAACAACTGGTATCACGAGTAGCACATCAACAAAATAATATAGCAGAAAAATAAAATAAAAAAATAAAGGAAGATAGAGACCTGTGTGAATTTTAGTGTAATAACAGTATTATATATCATGTATTTATATTTATATGTTTATATAATTATATTTATATATATCTGTATTTGTTTAGGCTTATACAATTAATTATAATCTGTTTATATTTCAATATTCATGTATCTATATTCATATCCAAATTTGTATATCTATTTTACTTATATAATTGTATTTATTTATAAATTATAATTTATCTTGTTAATAAATATAACTATAATAATATTACTCTTAATATTATAAATAATAGTAATACTAATGATAATAATTCCTATAACACTTTATAGGTATAATACTAATAATTTTAATACAATAATAATAATAATAATAATCATAATACTGACAATAATAATTTTTAATCATGATAACTTATACATATCAAATTCTATATATTTTATATAGTAATATTAATAATACAAATATTAACATTTATAAAGAAAGTAAGGTTAGTAATATAACTTTAATATTTTAACTTGTACTTAATCTTTATTATTAATATGATATAATAGCATATATAGAATATTTAATATTTATACCTTATATATATATTATAATATACATATAACATTAATTATGTATAGATTCATATATATATATATATATATATATATATATATATATATATATATATATATATATATATATATATATATATATATATATATATATATATATATATAACTTTAATATTTTAACTTGTATTTAGTCTTTATTATTAATATGATATAATAGCATATATAGAATATTTAATATTTATACCTTTTATATATATTATAATATACATATAACATTAATTATGTATAGATTCATATATATATATATATATATATATATATATATATATATATATATATATATATATATATATATATATATATATATATACTAATAGCAACTTCATTATTTTATATACTACTTTACATATTCAACTCAATTGATTAATTTGTATTTTATTTTACATACCTAATTCTAATGTTTCAGTTATATTTTACTATTTCCCATTTTTATATATACTTTTTGTTATATTACATTATATGTACACTTTTGTTTACATACAATTGTTCGTGAATCGTCGAGCACAGTCTAAAGGTAAAATGTATACATGAAACAGTTCAAACTTTCTGAGACTCAACATTACAGACTTTGCTTATCGTGTCGAAATCATATGAAGATTAAGTTTAAATTTGGTCGGAAATTTCCGGGTCGTCACACTTTGGAAAGGTAATTTTCCTAGTACAACTTCCAACGTGATAGATCCTACTGGTCAAGTTGCAGAACTGTTGAATCCTGCTAATGAGGAGGTCACAACTTTCTTTTGTCTGTGGATGCTTTCCAATAATTGCAAAAAGCAGTGTTCGAACATGACCTCTGTTCCTGCACCGGTGTCGGTGTATATTCGTCGAATTTGGCAATTGGAGATGTGTGCCCGGATGATGACTGGTTCAGAAGAAGGGTTGATATTAAATAATGATGGGAAGATGATGGGTTCGTGCTTCCATTCATCTAATACCCCTGCTTTTCGTCGCTGCCCAACAGCCCATAGTGGATCATGTATAAGTCAGCCTTCTTTGCGTTGCTTGGGTTTGCTTCTGCATTGTATAGCTCGTTAAGGTAAGGTGCAATTAATTTCGTTCCCTTGGATAGCGCCATTTGATCAAACCAAAAGCGTTAAGTGTGAAATGGATTTTAGATTTGAGTGCTAGATTTTTGGAAAATAGTGAATCGAATATTTTAACTCCAATAACTGTGCAAACCCCGATTTGAAATCTGGATTTCAAGGGCTTAAAACAATCGATGGGATTGACCTTATTCTATCGGAATCGAATAAGTTAATATCTTAGAATGAAGATTAACTCCGATATCGACCGGAATCTCTATCGGAATTGTATTATCAGCTGGAGATATGTTACCATAATTAATTTGTGCAGAGTAACAATAATGCATCCAGTGTTTTTAAATGAATGATCTTATTCGTGTATTTATAGGTGTTATGAGAGAATGATGACGTGGCACATGTCCCTTTCATGGTTATAACAAACTTCACTAATTTCGAGGGTTGACGTGGCACCTGTCCCTTTCATTGGAGTAACAAACAGATCCTAAAAACTTTCCTAGATTCGCGGGCTGACATGGCGTGCAGCCCATCTGTGTGTCTGTTTCGGGATCATGTGTTTGTTCCGGGACAGTATGCCAGTTCTGGGATCATTTGTTTGATCCGGGGCGGTATGCCAGTTCCGGGACCATGTGGTTGATCCGGGATGGTATGCCTGTTCCGGGACCAGATGTTTATTCTGGGACTCGACACATCTTGGAGAGGTATGGCTACTCCGGGAGAGTGTGTTGAATCCGTCTATATTGTGACAGATGAATGTCTTGATTATAGGCAAAAGGACATTGCCTGATGTTTATTTCAAGTGCTTCTTCACGGTACTCTTTCGGCCGGGTAAAATTGTAACAGGTTCATAAATAATATTGTAAAGGTTGTCGGATGCCCCTATCGTACATGGTCCGACAGGCCTTTTCATGACATTATGTTTCGTAACTCCTCAATGCTTTGAACCCGGTTAAGTGGTGCTGAAAGCCTGCACACTTTTCCGGGTAGGATGAGCCTTATGTAGTGTCTCGGCAAGCCAATGATCGGGGCGCGTATTTCCAGGTATGTATGTAAGTAATCTGGTCGATGACGTGTCTTTTCGATACGGGTCATTATGCGTATCATCAGGTACCAACCCTGCTCTCGGTACTGATGATCATTTGAATCAGTTCATTCAAGGTCAACAACATCTAAATCAAAGAACCGCATCTAGACAAGACCAGAAGGAGATACTCATGCGAAACCAATTGGCTCTGCTCAAAAGTCTAGAAACGCAGCTCGGACAGTTATTACAACGCCTTGAAACCCGACCACAAGGAAGATTACCTAGTAACACTATTCAAAATCCCCACATAGAGGAAGCTAAGCAAATGGATTCCATAATCCCAAATGAAGAACCACGGAGAAGGTCAGCAAGGCTCAAGAACAAATCGACATATACTTAGAAGCTTCTCACTCAAACTCCAGTCGTGTACCTTATCCCGGAAAGCTACTGGAAGAACCATCCAAGCTTGATACATACAAACTTTACGGAAGATTCCTGGACAGCGTGTCCAACGTTCCCAACCAGAAGAGATACATTCTAAGGTTTCTCTCTACAAAGGAAAGGATACCTGATTCTAACAAAATTCCACTGAGTGACGAATGCTCGGCATTGCTCAGAAACTCTCTATCGAAGAAACTAGGATATACGGGCCGATTTATTTTCCCATGTTCAATCTACCAATCTAGAACCATTAATAGATTTAGGAGCAAGTATCAACCTAATTCTCTATTCTATCTACAAGAGATTAGAGCTAGCAGACTTGTCACTAACCAAAATGACAATCCAGCTTGTCGATCACACAATTCGATATCATAAGGGTATAGTTGAGAACGTCTTGGTGAAAGTCGACAAATTCTTGTATCCTGCGGATTTTGTAGTGATGGATATTAAGGAAAACCTACATACGCCAATAGTATTAGGGAGACCTTTCATGAACAAGGCTAGGACTGTCATTGATGTGTACAATCAAACCTTGATCTTGCGATCACATGAGGAGAGCGTTACCTTCAAAATTGACCGACCTACCGATCTTTCTGTACAGGCAGAGATGTTTGCTATTTTCACTGGACGGATCACTTCCGATTATGAGTCCCTACCACCAGCCGATGATATCAAAATGAGTGTCGAATCACAGTCTTCTGACGACCCAGAAATGGAAGAAGAGGATCCCAGCGAAGAAATAGAGGAAGGGAAGAATCTGAGGAGGAAGAAGAAATGGAAGACATAAAAGAAACTATGATAGTACCTTCTCTAAGCTTGGAAGCAAATTGCAATCGTCACGAATAATTAATGAGACTAGAGATAGAGGATCACAATTTAATTATTTGATTCAAAAAGAAAACTGCTAAGGCTGCTGAAATTAAAGATATAAAGATTGATCCTCTGCCATTGTCGAAGTGAAGCACCAGAATATTGAAGAAGCCCGTTCGTCAGACGAATCTACAGAAGAAAACTATACCGATGATGACGAGGAAGAGGAGCAAAATAAAGACATTCTGGATGATTCATATTCTCCACCCCCAGCAGATCAAGAGGAGCTGGACTCTTCTTCAGATCAGATTCCGGTCATATCTAACCACTCCGACATGATAACCTTCATCAATGACACCGATGAATTTGAAGATATTCTCGAAGCCATCCGTAGATCGACAATTGTTTTCACACCTCGTTTAAAGGAGCGGATTAAGGCTATCGAAGATGAATACAACCTTTATCTACTAAGAGAAGATGATAATGTTGAAATCTTAGAATAGCTCATTCAAGACTTTATCAATACTCTTCACGATCATATTTACCATGAAGAAAGGCAACGAGAGCACAATTCAGTGGTTTGCACTATTCTCTAGACAAGATTTAGTCGAGATCAAAAGATCATTTACTCTAAGGTTTACAATGCCTTAGCCGGATTTGCACCTCTGTTCTCAGCAAAACAACGAGCGCTACTGACTCTCATCAGGAAGCATATGGATCTCTCCACCGGACGCCCGACTTATCACTCCGATTTGCAAATGATCGAAGATATTCACAGCCTCTTCGTTCTCTTGGAAAGAGATAATTTTGAAAGCACACCAGACATGCTAGTGATTTACGTAACAATTGATCACCACGCTGATCTGATTATCAAGGAGTTACGAGACGTAGTAGCAGAAGAATGAAGACGCAACAATCCGTTCTCACATCTGGAACATGACCGAGTCAACATTCACCTTTGTTACGAATCAGTTAGCACGTATCTTCCATGAATTCACGGATCCTAGTTTCACATCAAAGCTGGATGTCGGGATATATATTCAAAGACGGTGACACTGATGCTTGGATCAGGACTGCTTTTCACTTCTTTTCAGCTTCGCCTCTTAATTTTTTTTTGCAAAGCTACAGACTCCTACTATGGAGACCACCGTTCAGAAGATTTTGAGATACTGAAGATACAATTTTTGACACTATTTGAAGACCTCCGAAATGAACATCCCATTAGAGAAATAATCACTACAAGCGCGACCTCAATAATTGACATTCATGGATCAATCACCAGAGCCGTAGACCATGTTCTCATCGGACTTTAAGATTTTGCATGAGCTCGAACCGCACATTATCTCTCTTTTAGAAGATCTCCGAGAGAAAGCCAGATCTTCTACCACTCTTGATCCGGCACTTTCTCCGAATCTATCCACCAAGACTCACATTTCCTCGAGAAGACCACGATTACAACTACCAGAGGGGAATACATGCTTTTTAAGCATCATTATGGTCGAGCCAACGACCTTAAACAAAAGCGCTTTTCGGGAGGCAACCCGTGCAATAAAGTAGAGTAGAAGAATAAAGGACGACAAATAAGCCGATCAATAAAGGGCGTAACTTCCAAGATTGCTGAAACAACCTGCCTTCACAAGCCAGCCAGTTTCTTCACAAGCAACCACGACAATCCGCTGGGAAGTAATCATTCCTTTCTTCTCATTACTAGTTCTAATTTAAATTATGCCACATCCTAGCTTATCACTAAGTGTGGGATTCCAACATAAATAAACACTAGAAAAATATTCCCAAACATCGTTAACTAGAACTCGTAAGTGTGGGATACACTAGGAACATTGGGGATAATGTTCTTCTAAGTGTGAGATGTTGGTATAATCTTTTTATGCTGTATTAAAATAACCCCATTACAAAGATTCCTAGTTCTTAAGCCAAATTTCAAAATTTTTAAAAAGTACTTTCGAATACCTAAAACGTTTTTAAATAAAAATTAAGGCTTAAGTAAGGTAGAAATCTTGTTGGGACAAACTGAATCTCTAATAGAGCATTGTATGACTGGGCATTATCGACCTAACTTGATTATGGTGAGGCACCAAAATAATGCCATATAAGCATTCATCTTTAATGCTTCACTATTATCCGTTGAGAGTGCCGATGTCTGTACTAAGAATCAGAACTTGCTCTAGATATGCATTTCCAAGTAACAAAATGTGATTCGTGTATAATCAGAAGAGCTAGCCATTTGTCAAAATAAACCCTTCACGCCCTTCACCACTTCTACCATCATCTATATTATCTTTACTATCACTTGAAAAATCTAGAAAATGAGATTCCTTCCGAAAACCCGATGTTATGAACTTCTCAAGTATCACGGAAAAGGTCTTGCAAAAAGTTTACCGGCAGAAAGTTTCCAGAGATAAAATCTTTGTTCACGAACATTATAGATTGGATGAAAATATGAACATTTAATAAATTTGTGATAAATGTTTTATTTTTTGCGGGAAAATGCTCGAAGAAGTAATATATAACAATTATCGTATTTTTCGAGCGTATGTTGAGGTTTTAGATATTAGGGTTTAGATATTAGGGTTTATATATTAGGGTTTAGAAATTTAGGGTTTAAGGTTTAGATTTAGGGTTTAGATTTAGGATTTAGATTGAGTTTTTAACACGAACAGTTTAGAGTTTAGAGTTTAAGGTTTGGGGTTTTCGGTTTAACATGAAAAAAAACGCTAACATTCTTCACGATCAATATTATCTTGAATGTTGTTTTTGTCGATCGTTTTTCCTCCTAAATAATAACATTCATCACGAATTGTCTTTTTTAAATGTTCATTTTTTCGTGTGATCTTGATGTCTGAAAAAACAATTTCCAAAAAAAATGAAAAAAATAAAAATTTTGTTTCCCATACTTCCTCATGATTGGTTACTTCCCCATTGATCATATATATATATATATATATATATATATATATATATATACATTATTATAAAGCACGTGCCATTATGCTTACGTGTCATCTCCTCAATTAATCAAACTTAAATTGTCCTAGGTGTCACTTTATTATTAAACCAAATTAAATATTAAATTAATAATTAATAAAATATGACAATGATCTTAAATTAATAGATACTCCGTCATTGTTACCTTAAATAAAAGATAAAGATAAATATGTAATCATCTTAATTATTAATTAAAAAAATACTCCGTGATTTGTTAAGATAAAAGATAGATATATAAGCAACTTACCTATTAATTAAAAAAACATAAATACTCCGTGATTTGTTAGGATAATAAAGATACATATATTAGCAACTTAGCTATTAATTATAAAAAAATACTCCGTACAAAAACACAATCGGAGGATTTCTTCCCAGTTAGTATTTTTTATATACAATTAGAGATGTACATAAAATATTTTTTTAACAATCAATTTTAAAACAAATTTTTAGGGGCTCATGTTTGGTATTTTATCGATTATTTGTCAATTGAAGTTACAATGATTTCAACAGGCAGACTCATAATCTATGCGTTAGTATCCAATACTAATGTTTTCGATACAAATGTTATCATTAATAAAAGATTTTTTTTATTGTAATTCTATTATACATTTAATAAGTATCAATATTAACGTTATCGACTACTAATTTATACAAATATCGTGCAACACACGGGCTTATAATCTATGCATTAGTATTGAATACTAATGTTCTCGATACAAATGTTATTAGTAATAAAAGATTTTTTATTATAATTGTATTATACATTTGATAAGTAATAAGTATCAATATTAACGTTATCGACTCCTAATTTATACAAATTTCGTGCAACGCACGGGCTCATAAAACTAGTATATATATATTATATATATTATGTATAATAAACATATTAATGGTGATAAATAAAAAATTATAGACGTTAAATTACTAACACTACTCAAAACTATTACGGAGTATTAAAATTTTCAATATCACAAATTCTTAAACTTAAAAGAACATTTAAAATATATCAACACCACGAACTCTTAAACTCAAAAGAATAATTGTTTAAATAAAACAATTAACTTTGAACAATTATTTTACCTATCGTGAAACATACGGCTCTCAAGGTAGAATATTAATATTAATAATTAATATTATACACAAATACCAATACTCGTACGAAAATAAGGTTGTGGAGAGATTGGTAATATCGTAAAATTATGGAAACACATAGGCATATTCTTATCGGTCACGATATCTCTATTTTCATTGAGAACGATATATCTATTTTTTCTAGAAAACCAACAAACACACCAACTACAAATCACAACCGTAGATATCTTCCACGTCACCCATCCGTGCCTTATACATCTAACGTTCAGGATTTCATCCTAATCCAGAACCAGACAAAATGTCTTAACTCTAGGGTTAGGTTTGTTTAACCCAAGCAATACCATTCTGTGATACACCCGGGGCTCCATTATCATATCATCACAAAAAATAAACCACCTTCAAAAAAATTTAGGGCATAAAAACACCTTTAATCTTAGGGTTTAAGCGGTTTATCATCAAAATTTTTCAGAATTTAGGTTAATACTTATCCTCTATTAGTTATTAGGTTAAAAATTATCTGATATCAATTCTGCTAGGGTTTCGATATTATTTAAGTGTGAAACCTAATTTTTTAATCCACAAATGGACGAGATCTGGGAGAGAGCAGTGGAAACGGCGTTAGACGGCCAAACGGACGTGACGTCAGTCCGGACGTTAACGCTAGACGGCGCCGTTAAGTGCGTTCCCGGCCGTTTACCACATCCGTCTTTATTTCAGAAGTTTACGCACTTACAACACCTATCAATTGCAAACATCGGTGTATCATCGCTTGAACAGTTTCCGCGGTTACAAAATCTACAGAAATTGATTTTATCTGATAATCGGATCGCTGGTGGATTGGAATATTTGGTTGAGGCTGGTTTGGAATCGTTGAGAGATTTAGATTTATCGAATAATAGGATCCAGGAGATTGATGATTTAAGACCGTTGGCTGAGTTAAGGCTTGTTTCGCTTGATTTGTATGAGTGTCCTGTTACTAGGGTTAAGGATTATAGGTCTAGAGTGTTTGGATTGATCAAATCGCTGAAGTATTTAGATAAAATGGATGTTGATGAGAACGAACGGCCTGAATCGGAGGATGAAGATGATGAAAACGATGATAATGATGAGGAGGAGGATGATGATGAAGGGGAGGAAGAGGATGATCCTGGTAGTGGAGAGATTGATGGTGAGGAAAACGGGCCGAATCGGTTAACGAATGGACATGCTGTTGAGCAGGATGGTGTGGTTGATGTAGATGAAGACGACGAGAGCGATGCGGATGAGGAGGAATCGGAGATTGTGAGAGGATCGAGTGGGAACGGGAATAGGAATGGATCAACTGTTGAGGCGAATGGTTTTCATGGAGAGGATGATGATGAGGAGGATGGTGATGGTGATGATGATTCGGAGGAGATTGATGAAGATGAAGGTGGAGAGGATGAGGAGGAGGATGTGATTGAAGTTCATGAGATTGAAGATAGTGATGATGAAGAAGATGGGGTTGAGGATGAAGATGAAGATGATGAAGAGGATAAGGAAGTTGATAATGATGATGGTGATTTAGGTGAGCCAGGGAGTAGTGGTTGGGTGACTAGTACAGAAGGTGAAATTGATGGACATGAGCAGGGAGAGGATGATGATGTTGACGAGGATGATGATGGAGAGACTGGTGAGGAGGAAATTGGTGTTGATGATGAAGGTGATTTTGAAGATGATGAAGAGGCTGAGGATGAGGTAGTATCTCTTTTCTTAAATTTTAGTTATTGTTTTATTTAACCAGGTCTAGTTTATTAGCTATTTGATCTTATAGGTTTGTGCTGCAAATCTGATATGGAATTGCTATTAATATTCAGTTATCTTTTGTTATATTTTGCATAGGAACATCATTTTGCTTGCATGATTGTTTTTCCATATGCTATGTGATTTGTTTATTTGTGTGCCAAGCTATGCTTTGTGCTATTGTGTGTTTTCATTCCATTTTTGATACTGTAAATAGTTTGGTGTCAAATTGAGTGAATTTGTAAGTGAATTTTTAAATGGTGGTAGTTGGCTTCTAATATATCTTTTCGTCTTGATTATCATATTTTCAGTAGTAGATTTTGTGGTAGTTTTGATTTTGGAGCATTTGCTGTAGTTTTTTTTGGGTCAAAGGTATAGCTGTTCCTTCAAAAGAAAAATATAAAAAATACGTCAACTTTCTGAATTTTTGTTGTTTTGGTTATTGTCCTACTAAAGTGATACTAGCCGATTACAACACATTTATGTACTTATGATATAGAGAGTATGTAAAGAACATTTATACTAGTATTATTGTATTTGACCAATTATTGAACCATATAATAATATCATATTTCTCTTTGTTTTTGGGTTATTGCTTAAAAAGGACTCTTAACTGAATGATCTGTTACACAGAATGTCATGGTTCATTTGATTGATGTAAATATGCTCTTGGTTTGTTACTAATTGAAATTGAAATTTGATCTTGACGTATTTTTATTTGATTACTGTATTATGAATTGATATGACTGGTTGAATTCAATATTCATGTATAGTTTACATTTTTGGAATAATTTTTATGCATTTTTAATCTTAAGAGACTTTCTTATACTTCCTTTGAAACCTGAATTGATGAATGCATGTTCTTTGTAACTGATATTGTTGGAAAAT
This sequence comes from Rutidosis leptorrhynchoides, assembly GCF_046630445.1. Lineage (NCBI taxonomy): Eukaryota > Viridiplantae > Streptophyta > Magnoliopsida > Asterales > Asteraceae > Rutidosis > Rutidosis leptorrhynchoides. The sequence goes on from NC_092337.1 coordinate 169,968,081, forward strand.
AAAGGCTTTTTTGTTTTTAGATAATGTATGTTCATGGTCTTAGGTTTGAATCATGGTAATGAACTCTGCATGATGCATGTAAGTGCCTGTTAAAATGTGTTTTTTCCCCGCAAGATTCAGTCTTTAGTGTTTGAATCCACTGTGAAATTGTTAGATTTACTCTCCATTATTGTTGGTTCATAGGAATTTTTTTCGATTTTTTTTGTACATCTATATAATTTTAGCAATTTCTGCTGTTGGGCTTCAATAATGGGATTTCAATGGTCTGCTGATTCTGCAAATCAGAGTGTTCATGAAATTGAAGTGTTTTGTGTTCAGTTGATGTGATTTAGTGTTTAATCATTGTGTTTTAATGGTGGCAGGATGAAGAGGATGCTGGTACAGGGTACCTGGTACAACCAGTTGCACAGGTTGCAGAAGCTGGTATAGTACTTGGGGATGAAGAGGATGATCCTGAAGTGGAAGAGGATGAGGAAGAAGAAGAAGAAGATGAATACAATGAAGATGGTGATGAGGATGAAGAGAATGATGATGAAGTGCACCTTCCATCTTCTTCAAATAAAAGAAAACGTGATGATGATGATGATGATGATGACGATGATGATGATGGAGATGATGATGATGATGGTGGAGAAGATGATGGTCTTGTTCATCATCATCCCAAATCATCAAAGCACAACTAATTATGTGGAAAAAGTTGGAATGTGTGTATGGTGTTTGATGTTGTTCTGCTTCTACTGCTGGCTGCTGGTGATGGTGTTTCATGCTTATGAATTTGGAATTTGTGTTTTCCAGAGAGAAGCGGTAATGGGGGGGTTTATCTTGATAAAACTGTAAACTTATTTTTGAGTTTTACTATCCTTTTGTGTTTTTAATGAGAAGATGTTGATAATTTGGAGGGAAAAGAAAAGGATGTAAGCTGGTTTGGATGATGAGAAGCATTTGAAAAGTTGTTAAAATCGTTGGTTAAGTTTAATACTAGTATACAAGTACCAAGTGGGATGAACGATGATGAATGGCTTGCTAGTATCCGTTAAACATTTTAAGATTTAAATGGCAGTTGATGTTTAAAGAGGGAAAAACAAGTTTTTTAAATTACGGTTGAACCTCAACAACATGAGAGAAAACGGAGGGAAAGATGAAAAGCTCAAAATTTATATATTTATATGAATATGAATGTGAATCGTATAAAGATGTTGGAGTGAATAATAATAATAAAATAATTAATTAATCGAAAATAAGATGCAAAAGAGAAGGGAAGCTCCACGGTGGGTGTACTTGAATTGAAACATGAAAACCCAATTCGGACAAAATGGGGCGGGTGTAAATCTGATTCGACGTCGTATCGAAGTGGATAACTAGTCAAGTTGCAGCAATTGTAAAGGAACAAAGGAACGATCGAGTAGTTGTCGGTGTAAGATTGGCAAGTGAGGTTGGACAGATGTTGGGTATGTATGTGGCAATTGGGCTCGATTCACGTGAAAATCAGTTAAGAAGCCCAATAAGGATGCTAGCCAAACTTTTGGCCTGGCTTTGCTTGGCTTGGCATTTGCTCGGCTTTTGAATTTTTATTGAAAATCATTTATGTGGCCATGTGAAGGTGGACTGGAGGTGCTGGTGCACACATGATATTTAAGGATTTATTTTATTCCCCGTGTAAAGAAAAATAATTGTTCAGTACCTTTTGTAACTGGAATTAATTAATTTCATGCCCTGATTTTCCTTATTTTTTTAATTCTTAAATAATCATAATTTTTTTTTATTACTTAATTATTATTATACAACTGATTAGATAACCTTGCAAATATTTTATATATATCTTTTAAATTCCTTATTTGAGGAAATTAATATATTATAAGCTATACGTTGAAAATGAACTAGCTAAATCTGATAGCAATAACAAGTTAACGACGTTAATATGCATAAAAAGTCAATGATACTTATTTTGTGCTATCCATTTATGCGCGTTAAAGACACCATCTAATGGTGCTATTAGAAGAATTAATTAATCAACCTAGAGAAAATCAAACCGGATTTAAAAAACGGTTTTTAGATCGACGCTGAGATGCCCCGTACAAAACCATCGTGTACGAATCATCAACAACAGGATCATTACAAGGTTAAGTACTACATGCTGTAATAAAAGAAGTTGCATTCACGATAAAAAGATGACGTCATAACCGACGTCAATTGTTTTACACCAATAGTATGGTTCTATGAATAGCAAGCATGAATAAATGTATATGACCCTTAGGTCGTTACAAAACATAGTTTCAAATGTATTAAAGTTTGAATGCAAGATAAACAGTTCATGCGGTGATAACACTAGAGCAGAGGGTGTCTACGGCAAGACTAGTACACAGCGAAAGCAACCTTAAGCACCTGAGAAAAACATGCTTAAAAACGTCAACACAAAGGTTGATGAGCTATAGTTTAAGTATAACAGTATGTAAGGTAGGCCACGAGATTTCAGTGCTACAAAGAGCGTTTCAAAACAGTATGATAAAGTATATGTTAACCGTGGGCACTTGTTAACTAACTTAACGTTTATACCCCCTGAAAGTACACTTGGCAAGTGCGTATGTATTACGAAGTATTAAACACTCGTTAAATGCTAGCGCTACTAGCCCGAGTGGGGATGTCAAACCCTATGGATCCATATCTAAGATTCGCGTTCACCGATTCAAAAACCAATGACTAAACGTTACCGAGCTAAAGGGAATGTTTCTGCCGTTATATAACCCACACATATATAAAGTTTAAGTACTCGTGCCTAGTATGTAAAACATAAAATCCGCATGTATTCTCAGTTCCCAAAATAAGTTAAAGTAAAAAGGGAATGCTATAACTCACAATGATCAAGTAGCGGTAAAGTATGACTCGGGAAATAAGCAAGTGTGTAGGTCCGGGAAGTCCTCAACCTAAGTCAAATAGTACTAAGTCAGTAAATCGTCCCAAAAGGTTTAAAAGTATGTAAATTAGGTCTTAAAGGTCATCATCATTCATCATCAAACGAAAGGTGTAAAGTAAGTTTCGTTCATGAAAAGAGTTTAAAACAAAAGCTGACTTCGGTCAGTCACCACGGCCTCTATACCTACTGAAATAAGGTGAGGCCAGTGGCCATGACTCCTTATATGAGTCCTTTAGTTGTGGTAAAAATCCCAGAAGCAAACTCGTCTTCGTTTGACCGTGGCGACGGTCTAAGTGCGAGTAGGTCAGAATTTTCAGCACAACGTTAAAAGGACATAGTGACGATCGGAGGGCCATAAATCCTAAACCGTAACTCGGATTAAGACGAGTCCTATATGAAAAGTTATCTACTCGAACAGAGCTATCTGAAAATCATAATTACAGTAGACCAGGTCGTACTGATCAGATCCATAAACAGTAAAACAGTAGGTTCCGGGGTTTCTTGGTACTCGATGCTTATCACGGTTCTCATCCTTGATGCATATAGCTTCAAGTGTACAACTCGTTGATGTGTTTACATCATCTTTACCAAGTTTTGACCATCATAACCCAAGTGTAAGTCTAAGATAAGTAGCACAACTCAATTAAGTGTTGCAAGTGTTTTGATGAACCAAAGTTACATCAAAGTCTTAGATTTAACACATACATGAAATATAAAAGTAATATTAACCAAGTTTTGACTATTATGACACAAGTGTAGGTCTAAGACATGTAGCACAACTCACTTAAGAGTTGTATGAAGTTTGATGAACCAAAGTTACATCAAAGTCTTAGATCCAACACATACATGAACTTTAAAACTAATATTAAGTTACAACTTGAAAATAAACTTATAAAATCAAGATCTTAAGTTGTAGAACATAGTTCCTAGTTAGATCTTGAAGATCCTAGACCCAAAAGTCTAGATCTAACATAAGTGTACCAAGTTATAATTAAAGAAAGCTTACTTACATGTTCTTGAACTTTTAAAGTTAACTTTTGTTCAAGATAAATGAGATCAAGGTTAATTAGTAACACTTGACCAATAACAACCAACAAACATGAAATTAAAGTGCATAATATGAAGAAATAAACTAAGTAAACAAGTAAATTAGTTCATGGGTTGCATACTTTAAAGATTCAAGCCTAAGTCTTGATCTTTAGAAAGTAAACTTTAAAGTTTACTTCATGAACTTCAAGTATGATTTACAACCATGAACTTACAATCTTTTGAAACAACATATGTAGAACATAAACTAGTAAGTTTAGTTCTTGTGTGTTCTTGAAATTACAAGATAAAATGAAGAATCAAACTAAAGAGTTTGATTCTTGTAACTAGTAAAGAATAACAACAACTAGTAAGTAATTAACAAAGACAAGTATCAAAACAATAAACAAATGATGATGATGATGATGATTAAGGGGTTCATGGCTACGGTTTTAAGAGAGAAGAAAAGGAAGAACTCAAGCTTTGTTACTTACAAAATGTAGAGAAAGATGAGAGAAAAATGGAAATAACAAGTAAGTGTGTGTTTGGAATGAGTGAAATGTGAGAGTAAGTACTGAAAATTTGAAAGCAAAACCTCCCTTGTATACCTCAAAACCTACGGCCAACATGAGGGGAGGGAGGAGAGAAATATCCACAAGTCTTATGCATGTATGTGTCATAAAAGATGGATAATAAGGGTGCATGCATGGGGATTATGTGCAAGTATTATGTAACTATATTCCTTATGTACATAATCAATCTAGTTAAGATTAAATGTAATACTTACATGTTAAATGGGCTAATAAGTCCACTAAAGAAGTAGGGTGGGCTCTTTAAGTCCACTAACATTAATTAAAGCCCAAGTTTCATGTAAATAACAATTTAATCCAATAAGAGCCCAAGTAAGTAACTAATAACCATAGTTAATTAAAATGATTAATAAAACTTAATCATGAATGTAAATAATATCTGAAAATATTATTCGTGTAATGTACGCGTGTCACAAAGACGTTTCGGGCAATTAAAGTCAAGTACGGTTAATCATGGCAACAAGTAAATGTAATAACATACATTCGTTTAATCACAAGTATTAATAATAATAATTATTAATAAATAAACGTTGGAAAATCCAGGGTCGTTACAGACGCAAACTGAATTCTTAATTCTTAATTCGGTTTTGAAAATTTTGAATTCAGATAAATCGAATTCAAAATTTTCTATGATTATTTTTTACATTTATATGTTAACTAGTTTATAACTCGCGAATTCGCGGGACTATAAAAATAAAATTTATGTTATACATGATAGTTGCAAAATGTTTTTATTATGAATATGAATTACATTCAATTAACAACTTTTGCGAGAAAATTTTAATTGAATATGTTGTAGGACGAGCTTTCCAAATATGTGTAAATGCTACAAGTCTATTAAAATATTTGTTGATTGAAACCAATGTTTGCGCTAATAATCTTGTTAGCTAATTCTCATGTTATTAGTAGTATATCATTAAACTTGTCAAGTGATGTAAGACCCACGTATTTTCCTTGTTGAAATATAAGATTGTTAAAAATAGTATAGCTATATTAATACAGTTATAATATTTTCGTGTAAAGCTATATAATCCCATGCGTTGACCCACCCTTATTGATTTAGCACCCACTAATTTTGAAACAGCTAAATGCACTCCATGTAGAGCAAAATGTCTGAGAGGATCGTCCTTTATTTAAATTATCAATTGGTCATGAACGTTGTTGGAGAACCAATGCACACTTCAAATCAGAGGATGTGGATAGACAATATCTAATCTTCAAAGGGCCTAAATTGATAGCGATTGTATTGAAACTATCTGTTTAGTGGTGTTGTTTATAGCCTTCATTGATGTACATCTTAAAATTTTAGTTTGATAATAAGATACAACAATATACATAACTGTATCTCAAATATGACGATGACAAAATGTCAACAAGAATTAGTAATAGTAATCTTACAAACATAAAACTCTAAGTTCCACTAATCAATTCTACTTCAAATCCTTGTTGAAGAGATGAGGCTGTTTACGTGACTTTTTATCTTTGCACACCTATGCTTCATATCAGGCCCAATTCTACCTCTCAAAATACTTAAAGTACAACAACACTATTTAAAACTCAATAATAATCCCATCCATATTGTCACTATTATATTATATTTATATTTATATTTATATATTTATATAAGACATTAAACAAAGGAAGGTCTGTAGCAAAATGCTTTCCTCACTTTAATTAGCATTTTTAACATCAATGACTTTTGGTCTAGCAAAATGCTTTTGCTTTGGTTGGTGGTAACCTTTATATTCGTATCTACTGCGTTTGGTAAATTCAAGATAAAAGTAATCCCCTAACAAAACTGGACAGCAAAAATGACTATCGTTTCCTTCACTTTCATATTTATTACACCTGCAGCTGTTCTCAATTTCTCAACCAAGACAAGACAACAACAGTGACATAATGAAGCTGCAATAAGCAAGAGCAGCAACAAGATTAAGAAAGTAGGAAGCACATGAGATCATATGTTAACAACTAATTTGTAAATTTGTTTCAACATTAAGGAAGTTGCAACATAATGACCATTTTAATGTAACATTCAATTTTATAAATTATATAAACATACAATGAAAAAATAGACAAAATTTCATTCATCGTCCCTGATGTTTACATCAACTTTGACTCCTCGTCCTTTTTCCTTTTTTTGTGCATCCCTTGTCCTTGATGTATCACAATTATACATCCCTCGTCCTTCCGTCGACTTCCTATCAATTTCAGCCGTTAAGTCAAGCATGTGCAAAACATATGAGGGTATTTTAGTCTTTCTTCCTCTTTATTCCCTTTACCCCTTCCTTATCTACTTGACTTCTCCAAATTCATTCCTAACAAAATATAAACCCTAATTTCTAATCAAGAAACCAAATCAATTAACCAACCCCCTTTATTAAATCACTAACACACACAATCTCATTTTTTCTCTCTAATTTTTCCCTTCACGTTCGTTCAATCTCTAAAAGGTGAGAAATTATTTCATTTTATTTCAATTTCCATCAATTTATATTTTTCTGCGCTGTCTTCAGCTTAATTCGTCCTCTAATCATCTTAATCTACCAAAAATTTACACAATCTAGGCTTTTATCATGTACAGCACTAGTAATTTTCCAGTAAAAATACAATTTTAATTCCAAACGAAAGGTGATTTTTCTACGATCTAATCGATTACTACAACGGATCTAATCTATAATTTGTGTAAAACAAATTAATTTAACGATTATTACAACGGATCTGCGTCGTATTTAATTACCTAACTGTAATAAAAAATCAAAACCAAACCTTGAACACCTAATCGATTTTGTAAGTCACCTTCATCATCATCAACTCGTCGATTTTGTAAGTCACCTTCATCATCATCAACTCGTCATCATAATCGATTTTGTAAGCCCTTGATGGTTGGAAAGAAAGAGCAAAAGTGTGTAGATTTGGAAGAGAATAAGGATGAGAATAAGAAAGAGCAAAAGTGTGTGTAGAGCAAAAGTGTCTGTAGATTTTTTCATTATTATTTATAATTTTGATTTCTTGATTTTATAGGAGTATAAAACTAGGGTTTTTAATTTGGGGATGATTTACGAGGATGTGGTAAAAAGATAAGTTTAATAATAAATAAAATAAAAAGACTAAAGTACCCTCACATGCTTTGCATATGACTGAACAAACGGCTGAAATTGACAGAAACTAGACGGGAGGACGAGAGATGTATAATTGTGATACATTAGGGACGAGGGATGCACACAAAAAAAAAGGACGAGGAGTCAAAGTTGATGTAAACTTCAGGGACGAGGAATGAAATTTTGTCGAAAAAATACCCCCTTTTAAAAAGACTAACATATACAAAAGGAGGGATTGACCTCACTGCCACTCTGAGGTTCTTCCTCGATATTACCATACCACACAACTATAATCTCTTAACATATAAATCTCATTATATCCACACGATGAATACATAAAATAAAGGCAATCTATTGAATCATTTCGAAAGATGACTAACAATGTTTCTGTTAGAAGAACCACATCGCATTCCAAAAAGTCCACCCAAACCATGTATAATATTTTGTATTGGCCAAACTAATAGGACTCTCTATTTATCAAATTCAAACATGATGTTAGCGATTTTTATGATCGAATGTGTTTTACCGTATGGCATACCGCATACATAAACGATTTGCAAAAATATCTGATCCATATAGACATAAAACACAAAACAAAAAAGATAATTAAACATACCTATTACCTGAACTTGGATATCTTATCATTCAAACTGCTCCCGATTTTCTTCTCATTTAGATGTACAGTTCTTAGTGGCCCTTAGTTATGGTTATGTATATACACCAACCCTCACGAGACCTTTATTATTTATGGCAACCCATAGTTTTGGTTATTTAATACCCTATTACAAACTTGTCAAGTCACTCAAGTTTCTTATTTATCTACACATAGTTAATAGATATATTGTAAGAAGTAATTAATCGAAAAACTAAAAAGATAAAATAACGGGGGGTTGTAGAATAGTTAGACAAACCTCCTCAGCTATCAATATCATCTCAATGCAGGAAACTTGGGTTGGATTATTGAAATAGTTTTGAACCCATATAACCAAGACCTTAACACAAACGTTAACATCAGGACCAACCTGATAATTCAACATGTTCAAAGCTACATAATAGACGGTAACGAACTTAAATATATCAACCTAGAAGTTTAAAAATCCAACCCAACATATACTATCTGCAAAATTACACAATGATATATTAGTTTAAAACCAAATATACTCCGAAAACTCATCTGCATCGTCGTTAAAAGGCCAAGGTTTTGCAGTCCAAAATTGTCCTTGCAGCAAACTCAACCATTTCAAAATCTGATTCCATGTAAGCATGAACAATAAATACAGAAAATGTAATTTTAGTTACAGAAAATATAAAAATCATAGTTTTACCTTTGTAATTTGAGACTTGCATTTCTTCAACAAAGAAATAAAAAATGAATCCCTGACAATATATTATAAAATAGATCATCCAATCAGTACCAACTATGTAATCCAGTACACATCCTATAACTGAATATTTTTTACGCAAAAAAATGTTACCTCAACCAGTGTCTCCTCGAAAGCAATTTGCAGAAGCTTATCCTAATAAACTACTACACTTTTATTCAATTACAAATATATTAGAGTGTATGTGCAATAACAATTAATGAAGTAAACTAAGTACTAACCAGCCGTCCAACAATCCCAGGAACTTCAGCAACATCAAGAGCATGAGTAAGGATTGATTTTATTGTCATCCGAAAGTAAGGTGGTTTGACAAAACACACCCTTAGACGCCCAAGAAACGGCCTTCTCGGGAGAAACTTAATCCCCACCAAAAGCTAAAATCAAATTCCAAAATTAAGAAACAATTTTACGTAATTAACATCTTAGCTAAAAAAACTAATAGACCTTTCATTCATCATGCATTTTGTTGTGGAGTTTAGTTTTATACAGTAGCTACAAATCCAATTATTCACCTTGATCACAAGGATTAAGGTATCTAGTTATAGAAGGCAAACAAAATAATTATTATAATCATAACGAACTACTAAAAGGAGAAAATTCTAAGAAACAAATAGCAATTCAGTAAATATTGATTCTCTTTAATCTAAACGTTATGTTTCACTTTAAGATTAATTGCAGTCATGTTTAAAGTTATGTAAGCAAAATTAGTGTAATCAAAATTTAAAAATTCACCTTTTTTCTATTACCTTGCCTTCTTTCTTCGACCTCACTTTCCTCCTGAATCTTGTTAAGAATTATCATGAACGGACCTCTAATAAAACTCTCTTATTAGCAAAATCAATTATTATAAGCCAAAAAGTATATGCAAAATTTAACCAGTATTAAGAAGAGACAATGAATGTTGCTGGATAACATGGAAGGAAGTAGGGTAGGGATGTTCTTTTACCAGCTGTTGTATATTTTAAACACATAATAATACATCGTTGTAATTATTAGTAAGATAAAACTCTTCGAACATAACAGTAACCAAACAATATCTTCATTCCAATTTCATCCAAAAAATCGAATCCAAAACAAAAAGTACCAACAGAAAGGAAAAACATTATTTAAAGATGAATGCAATTATTATAAGCAATGAATCAAACAACAGATATGAACAATAAATTCAAAAAAACCCAACAAAAACCCTAATTTATAAAAATAATTACCTTGATTTCTCTAATTAAAGGCTATGTATGCCATCTTCTGAACAATAATAGTATTATACATACAACTTTGATCGATTTGATTATCGAAATTAGAGCAAGGGTTTCAAATTAGGTTGTCAGATTTCTCTCATCCTACTCGAAATCAAATTTGTAAACCGATAACAATTGTTTCGGTATTCATGCATTCATCAAGTGATTCAAACATGTTTGATTACAATATTTGACGATTTGGTATCCGGAATGGTTTTTGAAAAAGAAAATTCATCTGGTATTGAATAATGATTACGAAGTACGGAGTATACCGTCCGGAAATTGAGTTGACAGATACAACTAGGATCATTACACAAATTTATTGATACAATTTTTTGAAGGGTATTATTGAAAAAAAACAACAAATGTGTGGATCTATCAATTTAAAGTTTGGAAATATCACTTCCCATACCATAAGGGACAGTAGGGTAATTTCCTTATTTGAGTGACGTATTCATGTATAGAGTCACGTTTGTTGTTTTTCTTTTTCTTTTTTTTTTATTTTTTATTTTATTTATCAAGGGTTGAGATTAAAGCAATTTTGTTCATCCAAGGGACGGGATTATAGAATGAGACAATCATTTAAATCAGTCATATGATAATTTGGTAGCCCACATTATAATTATTTTACTAAAAACGTTATGTTCTTCCTCCAAATAACGGAAGTCGTAAACGTCACAATTAAGCTGTTAATATTAATAAATCATCGAGAGGGAGGACTTTCTCTACTCTTGTGAGTGTTTCACTCGGGGTGGAGAAATGATTTCTCTTTATTCTAGGATAGAGGAAGGATTGTCTACGTCTCACCTGAAAGTACCCGTTCATATACATTATAAACGATTCACAATAGTTGATTACATCGCGAGGTATTTGACCTCTATATGATACATTTTACAAACATTGCATTTGTTTTTAAAAGACAAACTTTCTTTACATCGAAAATTGACAGGCATGCATACCATTTCATAATATCCACTATCCAACTATAAATTGACTTAATAATAATAATCTTTAATGAACTCAATGACTTGAATGCAACGTTCTTCGAAATATGTCATGAAAGACTCCAATTAATATCTTTAAAATGAGCAAATGCACAGCGGAAGATTTCTTTAATACCTGAGAATAAACATGCTTTAAAGTGTCAACTAAAAGGTTGGTGAGTTCATTAGTTTATCATAATCATTCATTTTCATCATTTTAATAGACCACAAGAATTTCATTTCCAGTTCTCATAAATATAAGTCCCATGCATAGAGACAAAAATCATTCATATGGATTGAACACCTGGTAACCGACATTCACAATATGCATATAAGAATATCCCCATCATTCCGGGATCCTCCTTCGGACATGATATAAATTTCGAAGTACTAAAGCATCCGGTACTTTGGATGGGGCTTGTTGGGCCCAATAGATCTATCTTTAGAGTTCGCGTCAATTAGGGTGTCTGTTCCCTAATTCTTAGATTACCAGACTTAATAAAAAGGGGCATATTCGATTTCGATAATTCAACCATATAATGTAGTTTCGATTACTTGTGTCTATTTCGTAAAACATTTATAAAAATTGGGCATGTATTCTCAGCCCAAAAATATAAAGGGTAAAAAGGCAAATGAAACTCACCATACTGTATTTCGTAGTGAAAATACATATAACATCATTGAACTAGTGCAAGGTTGGCCTCGGATTCAAGAACCTAAATTAATTATATATAATTATATGTTGGTCAATATTTGTCTAACAATTAGGTCAGGTCATAGTGTACCACAATCCTAATGCTCGAGACTAATATGCAAAAGTCAACAAAAGTCAATTTGACTCAAAATGATTTCCAAAATTTATACATGATTATAATATATTTTAAATATCGTCGTTTTATATTTTTAAAAGATTTATTAGAGTAAATAATATAATTCATTTATTAATAAATAAAATTTTATATTAAAATTTATATAATAAAATATACTTTTATATATATTAAGTAATAAAATTTATAGGGTTCATTTAATATCATAAAGATAATATGATAGGTATTATTAAAGTAATTTATTACACGTAGTAAAATATGTTTGTATTACATATTTATTTGATAAAATAATATCTATAATGTTAGTAAGTAAAAGTTGTATTATTTTGTAATAATAATTATTATTATAAAAATATCAATATTTATAATTACTAAGATGATATTATGTTAAAACGATAATTCTAATTATGATAACTTTAATATTTACGATAATTTTTAATATTATCTTTAAAATAATAATTCTATTTAAAATGATAATAAAAATGATATTTTATAGTAACAATGACATTTCTATTAAAATGATAATTTTTGTTAAAATGATAATTTTTGTTAAAATGATAGTTTTGATACTAACGATACTTTTAATAATAATAGTAATGATAAAAATAATAAGAACGATAATTTTACCTAAATCAATATCTTATAATATTTTAATTTCATCATGATACTCTTACTCATTATTTCCTAATCGTTTCGTTTAATAGCTTTTAATCGTCTTTTATATCGTGTTCATAATAATGATAATAATAGTAATCAAAATAATTAGGTGTTACTAATATTAGTTTTAATTACAATAATACTAATAATGATAATTACTATGACATTATTAACGATAATGATAATATAATAATAATAATAATAACAATAACCATTTTTAAATAATGATATATATATTAATAATGATAATAATAATAATGATAATAATAATAATAATAATACTAATTATAACTTTAATGATAATAACGATAGTAATAATAATAAAAATAACAATTTTTAATGATAAATCCTTTTATTGATAAAGATAATAATAATAATAATAATAATAATAATAATAATAATAATAATAATAATATGATAAAACTAGAACGACGATAATAACGACGATAATAATAATCATTTTTAATAATAATACAAAAATTCGATGGACTATAACTTCAAATCCGTTCATCGAAATCATTCGATATCTAAATGAAAAGTTCTTAATTTTTCGCTAGCTTTCCAACGACATGCATATCTTATACCTTATCTCAGTCACATATATAACTAATTCAGGATTCAACATAACCTAACTAAAGGCAATATCAAAAGTACAAACATGCATAATCCTATATACTCGAGCACTAGTCAGGGATACACTATTAGTATGTAAAAGTTAAATTATGAGTACTCACGTATCAATATTGAGATTCAATATTGCAGGAAAGGTACGTAGACGCAACGGAGATGATAAACACTATATTGACCTCACGAGCATACCCATGAACCATACCCAATCACCTCCATAGCTATAACCCATAATTTCCTTAATCCAATCCCACTCGAAAAACAATTTCGAAATCACTCGGACAGCACTCCGACGTAATATTTTATGTATACTAATAATATCTTGAAATAATACGGAGTAAATATATATATGTAAATCGATTGAGAGAGTTTAGAGAAAAATATTTTCAAGTTTCTATGAAATAATGAAACCTATTGAATTCTATTTATAATAGATTTTTGAATTATTAAAGTGAATTATTAAAGTATGAATTATTAAAGTGAATTATTAAAGTATGAATTATTAAAATGAATTATTAAAGTATGAATTATTAAAGTGAATTATTAAAGTATGAATTATTAAAGTGAATTATTAAAGTTAAAGTAAAGTAAATATAAAGTAAAGGTAAAGTTTAAGTATAGTAAAAGTATAAAACTATGTACGTATAATACGCGTATAAATATATATAATATTAATTTAAATCGTTATATATATTTAATAAAATAAAATATAAATATCATTATCTTTATCATACTGGTTAAGTAATGAGTTGTCAAAAGTGGTTCTAGATATTTATAAAAGTTATATACGTTTTAATAATAAAGTTCTTTTTAAACTGAAAACGTTTTTGTACGTTTGAAACTAAATCAAATAAATATAATAATTTTGTTTTCCAAAACCAAATATATTTTTAAGAATCATTTTGTTTAAAGGTTAAAATAATGGAAATCGTTATATCATAAAACGTTTTAGAAAAGTAGAATCATATATATTCATAATAGGTTTCAAGTTTTTAAATTACAGTCTGTTGGTGAAGCATGGAATAAAGTTCAAAGGTTAAATAAACGTATGAAATCATCTTAATAAAAAATGTCGAGTTACTTAACTTGTCGATATCCAACATCTAAGTTAGTTACACTTCACGTTCTTACTTATAAATCACTTTACCATTTTCCGAATGTTGTCAAAAAGAATAGATTTCTTAAATCATAGTGGACCTCATAACATAGACCCGTAATTATATCACAATGTATCTGATAAATCAATCATTTGATATTATCTTCTAATTCCATCGATAAACATATTGAAACAAATACGTTCATGTAAAGTATTATACGTTTAATACTTTATTAATATTCTCAAGTTATAATATATATACCTATATATACATATTTATTTATATATAACGGTTCGTAAATCGTCAGAATTTGGTCGAGGTTATAATGAATGTATGAACACAATTTAAAATTCTTGAGATTTAACTTAACAAACTTTGCTTATCGTGTCGGAATAATATAAAGATAAAGTTTAAATTTGGTTGGAAATTTTCGGGTTGTCACATCACCTCCCCCATACCTCACACATGTGGGATTGGGCTTGTTGTTGTTGTTGTTGTTGTTGTTGTTGTTGTTGTTGTTGTTGTAGGTTTTAAATAATTAAGACATCTGTGACGCTACAATCAAACTACCATTGTTCTGTTTTTTTATCATGCTTTTCGATTTTAACCGATACCAAACCGAATTTGAATTCGGTTTTTGATTTCGATTCGGTTCCAATTTTGAATTCGGTTTTCTCTTTCAGTTTTGCCCAAGAAAATTTCAAAAAAAAAAAAATAGATTGAATAATCGAATACCGAACCGATGAATACTCTAACTAGCTACATATGCTACATCTACAACTAAAGTTTTTGCTCAAGCTAATTTGGCATATAGACATCGATTTAAGCTACAAAACTATGCATAACCATGAGTTTTTCTTAATCTATTATTCAATTATACATGGGAGACATTTTATATTAGAAAAAAAAGGTCCATTTGATTACACGTAACCATTGTTGAGTCGTTCATTTCATATCCTTCACAATGCGTCATAACTCTATTCTCTACTAATCAAACTCGCAAAAAATGTTCCTCCGATCACCCACTTATTCATTCTCACCTTACGACATCGTTCAATCCCGTTACTTACATAAACACCGGCTCCATGTTCAATCAATGGCAAAACAATCAGGTGAAAAACAACAAGTTTCTAATAATGAGAAGCTGGCTATAGCCGGTGGATTAATCTCCAATCCGGTAATTGCGTGGTCTCTTTACACTCTCAAAACAACCGGCTACGGCCTACCCTCTGGCCCGGGTGGGTCCATCGGTGCATTGGAAGGAGTTAGTTACTTGGTAGTTATGGGAATTGTGGGTTGGTCTTTGTATACCAAGTCTACAACCGGGTCGGGTCTACCTAACGGACCCTTTGGTTTGTTGGGTGTTGTGGAAGGATTGTCATATTTGTCGGTGGTGGCTATTTTGGTTGTGTTTGGGTTGCAGTTTTTCCAGAAGAGTTTTGCTTATGGTTTGGTCCCGGATTCCGTGATTGATTCTTTAATTGATATTGATCAGTTTTTATGTTATTCTTATTCTATTGTTTGTGTTTAAGCCCATGTAATTTTCACGACATTATGTATAGGATTTAATGTTAATCATCATCTAATTGTTTTTATTTTCGTCATCATTGCATTGCTTGAAGCATGATATATAGAGGCCTTTAATTGTTTAACCAGGATATCTGCTAACCATTTTGAGTGTGTATATAAGACAAAATATTATGAATGTTTATATCGAATTACACTAGTGATCCTTGTGCTTTTTTCCATTAAAAGATGGTCTTTATGGTTTGCATTTGAATTATCGGTGGTCCCTGTGCTGCAAACCACAGGGACCGCCGATTATTCAACTGCAAACCACATGGATCATCTTTGACGGGAAAAAATACAGAGACGATGAGTGTAATTCGATACAATCACATGAACCATCTGTGGGTTTTTGTCGTGTATATAATGTGATCTCTATTTTCATATGGTGACTGTGTTATGTGAGAGTGTTTGATCCTTTGAATGTTGTTTTTTTCTTAAGATTTTCTTCTGAAGGCATAGCGCCCCGCCTCTTGTCACGCTCTTAGAGCGGTGACGGGCACAATATTTTAGGCGTGATTGTTAGCATCAAGAGTCAGATCACATGCTCAATGAATTTGATAATATTATTTATATCATTTTTTTTTCCAAACTTTCCGTTCTAATTTGACACGTCACCCATCAACCTCCTATCACCCCTTCCTGTTAAACTATTTATAGTGGTACCAGTTAGGGGTGTTCATCGGTTCGGTTTTTGATTTTTCGGTTCGATTTTTTCGGTTTTCAAAGTTATAAAATAAAAACCGAAAACTAAACCGAAACCAAAATTAAATATCAAAACCGAAACCAAAACCGAACCGAAAACCAAATTTGATTTCGGTTTGGTTTCGGTTAAAACCGAAAATCACTAAAAATAAAAATTAATAACCAACATAATTACTTACATATAAATTAAGAATAACCGTTGTTGAATTAATTTAAGTATACAGGATATACAACATGTTTATTATTTAATAAAAATAAAATAATACATCAAATATAATACAAATATAAATATTATAAATATAAATATGTTTTAATATGTTATTAACTTGAATTCGGTTTTCGGTTAACCTAAATTAAAATTTTCAAAACTGAACACTAAACCGAAAACCGAATTACGAATTCGGTTTCGGTTTCGATCGATCCGAAAACCGTTTAAAAAATCCAATTTGGTTTTTTTGGGTTTGAATTCGATTCGATATTCGGTTTATTTGATTTAAAATCAAATGGTGCACACCCCTAGTGCCAGTAACATAACAATGTAATTGGAGCATTTTTGGAGAATGACAACGACATGACAAAGATGATTAAAAAAAGGGGAAATAACGAGGAAGGTGTTGAAGACGTGTTGTGAAAGACATTAGTGATTAGTCAATATATCATTGAAAGTTTGGTGTAGGAAAAAAATAAAATAAACAAAAGAAAGGTAGAATGCCAGTGAATGGTTACCTGCTGGGAATGAGCACACCACTTTTGGATGGGTAGGGGGTGCCGGGTGCGAGCATGTCGGATTATCAAGGTGTTGGAGGCGTGCTAGACACATTTTATCCGAGTAAGCACATTACAAATAGTCTCATTTTTCAGTTTCCTATCACATTTGCCACGCCACTACCAACACCTCCAAGAACTCATCACGTTGTCACACAACACCACTAAAAATGGTCTAAAAGCGTTCACACTACATTATATTTTACAAGTTTAATACATGTTGTAGCTTATTGTAGAGGAGTTAATTGGTTTGTTTTTCATTTTTTAAGTTTATTCGACTTTAAAATACCTGGGAGTAAATTTTGAAACTGAAATCTAATCGAAAATTGAACTTAAATTCGATTGATTTTTAGCTAAAAAAAGTCAAATAACAAAATAATCATAAAAAATAATTTTAAATTTCATCTTTGGTTTTATACGGGTTTGTGGTCTATATATTAATCTATCTATCTATATAGTCTAATAAACCTCTAAAATGATGACATCATCATTAGGCTAAATTACTCTTTAATTTTTCATAATGATGATGTCACAATTATATATTAATTTAATTAAATAAATAATACAAAATTTTTTATAAAATGACATATTAATCTCTCTTAAATTGTAATTTTATTTTTCAAAAAAAAATTAAAAGGCATTCATTATTATTAACAATTATTATTATTATTAAAAATATAAATATAAATATTCAACTATGAGCGAACTTTATATTTATAACATCAACGACAAGTTTCTTAGTCGGAATCCGTAGTTGCACGGGGCAATAAACTAAATGACTTTAACATTTACATTCACTTAATGCCTAAAACATATCATTAAACTTAAAGTGTTTCGTTTAAACAAACCCGTGTTTCCACGGGTCATTTCACTAGTAAAGCTCATAAAGCTCTAAAATGATGATGTCACCATCAAGCTAATTACCCTTTAATTTTCATAATGATGATGTCATAATTTTATATTAACTTAATTAAAAAAATAATACGAAATCTTTTATAAAAAGAAATACTAATATCTCCTAAATTGTAAAATCTTCTACAAAACACTCAAATTTTAAATCATATTGTACAACTTTTATATAATAATTATATTTTAATATTTTTAAAAATTTAAAGGGCATTTATTATTACTAATTATTATTATTATTAAAAATATAAATACTCAACTTTAAGCGAACTTTATTATTATTATTTACTTTTAATATAATAATAATAAATATAATTATAATATTATTAATAATCAAATATGGATTCTTTTTACGAAATTAATCACGTTACATATGTATGCGAAAATACATGTCTCTATATATTTGTAAAAATAACGACAAGTTTCTTTGTTAAATGGGTTATTAAAATAAACGACTTTAGCATTTACATTCACTTAATACCTAAAAGATGTCATTAAATTATTTATTTTAAACAAACCCGTGATTTCATGGGTCATTTCACTAGTAATTTAATAAATTACTAATGAAATGACCTGTGGAACCATGAGTTTGGTTAAACGAAACAGTTTAATGATATGTTTTAGGAATTAAGTGAATGTAAATGCTAAAGTCGTTTAGTTTAATGACCCGTAAAACCACGGATTTTGACTAAGAAACTTGACGTTTTTACAAACATATAGAGACGTGTATTTTCGCATACATATGTAACATAATTAATCCCGTAAAGAGAATTCATATTTGAATATTAATATTATAATAATAATAATAATAATAATAATAATAATAATAATAATAATAATAATAATAATTAATAATAATAATAAAGTTTGCTTAAAATTGAGTATTTATATTTTTAATAATAATTATTACTAATAACAAATGCCTTTTAATTTTTTTAAATTAAAATATAATTATTATATGAAAGTTGTACAATATGCTTTAAAATTTGTACATTTGTTCATTGAGTGTTTTTTAGAAGATTGTACAATTTGTTTTAGAGTTTGTACATATGATCATGTGGGTATTTTATCATAACCTTACAAAAAGCAACTCATGTTAACAAAAATCAAATTCATTCCTGTCATTTTATCGAACATGTGGTATGCATCCAATAAATTAAGATAAGTAAAAAACTAAAAAAAAAAAAATTATGATGAAATACATTTATCCAAATTCAAAAATATCATGAACCAATAAATGGTATGATCCCTAAACTCATAACCAAGAATTAAACAAAGATAATCTAATTGATAAACTCTTTAATTAAAAGATTGATTCACCTAAAAAGACTTGTGATGAAGCTTAAAGTAGATGAAAAGATCTATTAAAAGATGGTGTAGAAGATTAAAGAAACTACTTTTTGAGGAGATAAATTTGAATTCTTTGTAAAAGAGCGTACGTAAAGGCGTGCAATTCGTTTGAGTTTTCTAGGGTTTTAATTTGATTGGGGAAAAAGGAAGATATTTTGAGGACGGCGATTGTATCCGTATATGCTTTTTAATTTAGCGAATATATTGCATAGCACATGAGTAATTTTATTTACCATATAAAAAAACAAATACTCTGTAAATTACAAAAGGAATAAAGGCTGCATCTTTTGTTAATTTATATCTTAATCATAATTAATTGTAAAGATTAAATTTTAATTGTAAATTAAATTGATTTATGATGTCATCTAAGTGGATTAAATTTTTTTCTATTTTCTTTTTGATTTTTTTAATGAAGGAAAATGACTATTTATGATGTCATCATTAAAACATTTTAATATTAACTATAGATAGATTGATCGAATTTGATTTTTGATTTCACCAAATTAAAATGGGAATATCACCAAAATGCCCATTTTTTGAAGCTTGTTGACTGACAGCCCTAAAAAAAACTTTGACAATTTGCCCTCGCAAGGCGCAAGATGCCTTACGCCCTTGCGTTCTTGCGTTTAGGCCTAAGCGCAAAAACAGCCTTGCGTCCTTGCGTCCTTGCGTCTTGCGCCTTATCCCGATAAAATTTTCTTGATTTTCTGGATAAGATTTTGGTAGATTATTGTACTTTTACGGATAACCTTTTATTTCTATATAATCATTCTACCCGGAACTCTAGATTATCAGTTTCATTTCACTTCATTTCCACATAAATCATGTCATTACAAGCATCATTAAGGTAACTTTCAACCATTTTTTCACTTATTTTTTTAAATAATGAGTTGTAGTGATGATGAAACCTTTGTTATTCATATATTTTGTGGTGGTTCTTTTCAATTTAGTAATAACATATCTATGTATTTGCCTCTAGATTGTTTTAGAACACGATTAAAACTCCCAGTTGCCCCACAAAAATCAATTACTCGAAGAATATTGTTAAAAAATGTCCTTAGAAAAATTAATTTGCCATCTAATGCATCTTTTTCAATGAGATATGTTGTCGATAATCAAGTTTTTGATATTACTGATGATTATGAAGACTTTTGTGATTTTTTACAACATGCAATCTCAATTGCTCATATTGATATTTATATTGTCGATAAAGTAACAATGCATCAACTCATAGAAAACTTACAGTCACTGCAAATCCTACCAACACACGATGTCTATCAAAACCTACCAACACACGATCTCCAACAAAATCTACCAACACACGAGTCCCAAAAAAACCTCCAGACACACAACTTGAAAGAAGCACAACCTGAAATACCACCTCCAAACACAGAAGAGTTTGATTTGTTCAATTATGGAGTTGAGAACATATGTAAAATTAAAAAAACAGATCACCCTTTTGAATCAGTTGTCGCGTCTAGTGATTCGGAGGAAGAAAATGACAGAGAAGATCAAGATGAAGAAGATGAAGAAAAAAAAGATGTATTCTAGAATATGCCACTTTTACTGAGTGAGCATGACCAAGAGACTGAATCTACGAGCCAAATACCAACCAGTTATAGGGTATCCGATTTGATTAAAGTTTGACAAACTTTTTTTAACAAGGATGATTTTGTAAACCATCTATACACAAAATGTCTTGAAGAAAACTTCCAAATTAAGCCTGTAAAGTCGAACGAATCTCGATTCACCGCTAAATCGCTAAATGCATGTTGCCAAATTGTGAGTGAAAATGTAGTGCATACAAAATAAGCCACACTGACAACTTCATTGTAAAGAAATTGCATGATGTACACACATGCTCACGTACCCAAATTATGCGAAATAATAAACATGCAACCAAAAAAGTGTTAGGAAGTATTCTGACGTACACACATGTTCACCCGATTATCATCGTTGATGGTGCACATTTGAAAGCTGGATACTCGGGTACAAATTTAGTTGCTGTTGCAATGGATGCCAATAACGGAATTTCGCCATTGGCTTATGAAATTGGTGAAGGCGAGACAAACGAGGTTTGGTCATGGTTTTTTGGCAATCTAAGAGATCATTTAGAGATTTGTGGTATAAGTAATCGTATTTTAGAGATTACCTTTATTTCTGACCGTGCTCCTTCAATAGCACATGGTATTTCAAATGTGTTTCCTGAAGCCTTTCACGCTTTCTGCGCACGTCATCTATTCATGAACATAAAAACGATGTCCAACGAATTCAAATATTTTGAATGGCACTATTGGAAAATGGTTAAGGCTTACCGTTTGTCAGATTTTCAAGATCATGTTAGTGTATTTCAAAGAAGATTGAAAGCGTCTTACAAGTATCTACATGACGTTGGTTTCAACAAATGGTCGAGAAATCAAGTTGATCATGTTAGGTATGCATACCTTACTAGCAACAGTGCAGATTCTATTAACGCTCTATCCAAACATGCTCGCAAACTACCAGTTTGCATGTTGTTGGAATTTTTTGGCGCTTCAATACAGGATTGGTTTTTCAAACATCATAACAAAGCAGTTAGTCTTACTTCAACTGTTACTCCATATGTTGAACGGAAATTAGCCAAGAGGATGAACAAATCAAGAATATGGAAAGCATTTCCATCGAAAAACAATCTAATAAAGGTGCGTGATGGAAGGAAAAATGGCCTCGTTAATCTATAAGATAGAACTTGTACATGTGAGCAATGGCAATTATCGGGCATACCTTACGGACATGTAATTGCAGCAGCACGACTCTTCGGAGTGGAAGATGTTACATATTATGTATCACATTAGTTTATGTTTCAAACTTATATAAATACTGTAAGTAACTAGAGGGGGTGAATAGTTACTTAGTCGATTTTTAAAAATTTCTTTACATTTTCTTGAACTTGAACTTGATATAGTGTGACTTGAAATGTTTATTCTTAAACAGTATGTATAAAATATATGTATATGTATATGTAATCAAAGAGATAAAGGAAGAGAGAACAAACACAACGATATATAGTGGTACGGGAAGATGTTAACTAATCTTCCTTAATCCACTACCCAATTCTACGAATTGAGATTTTTCTTCACTATGATACTCCAAACTTGGTAGAGTGTTCAGATACAATACTAGTACTTCGATAAGCCGCAACTTGTGAACCCTTACGTCCCTTTGAAGACTTCACAAACACCTAAAGATCTTACCACAAGATCTTAATGCACTATCCTAGTGAAAACACAACTACCTTCTAGATCCCTTTAAGAAGATAGTTTATAAGTAAACTTACAACTTAAGCTTACATGTACTCTTGCTAGTATCACTCTAAAAGATTACAATGAATTATAAGAATGATATAAGAAAGTATAAGAAAATATGAGTGCAAGAGGTGAGTCTTCAAATGCTTCAAGGCTTGGCTTTTATAGGAAAGAGAAATCTGCCTGGAAGCTGTACGGCTCACTTCACAGTCAACCGTGGTTCGACCGTGTACCCCTGACATCTGATTCATATAGCCGTTTTGTCCTTTGAACTTTGTCATTTTTCTTTGTTGAATTGCTGCAACTAAAAGCCATCTTTCTCTGAAATCATCCCCATTACCCTTTTTGTTTTGGACATAAGTGTGGAAGTTGACATGTCCATAAAAGAAGAAAGTCTTCAAGCTTTGACCATTTGTCATTGATTACTTAATAGGGTAATTGCAGAATTTTGTCTCTTAACAAAGCATTATCTTCCAAAACTTCATCAACCTTTCTTAATTACTTGTCATTTTGCTAATGGAAGTATCTTGTCCTTTGAAACATTGTTACATCTCAAATGAACTAGTTTGAATCTAGTTAGAACTTACTTGGAGATTATAACAACTTACTAGTTCACAATAACACATACATAAAAATGATACATAAGATACATGGGAGAGCATATCTTTTGTTGGGACTTTTAATGACCATCATTAGTATGTATTTGAATGACATTTTGTAACAAGTGAAAAGTAAAAAACTTTTGTGTTTAATCTTATTTGAGCTTAAAAGGTCATTAAGATGTCATTAGGTGTGATTAGTAAAAATTAACATCTTTTGGTTCAAAACTCTTTTGAAATCAAAGAAGACAACTATTATAAGTATGTTTAAAAAAGTTTTGTAAATTATAGATGCCTCAAAGTGGTCTATCTTAAATTGGATGAATTTGGTTACAGAGAAAACTGTGGTCGATCCACGGTCTGCCGTGAGGTTGTACCGCAGATAACAGTTTTGAAAAAAATGCAGCCGTTGGTACAGGGCATCCACGGTCAGACTCACGGTCGACCGTGGTGTAGCCGCATAGCACTTTTACCAAGTTAATTATTTATGTATTGGTCTTTTGCTAGAGATAGTTGTAGGCTTATGAACTCGTGTCGTCTCACATATGATTAAGCACTTATCTCTTTTGTGTCATCATCAAAACAAAGTGATTAACTTTTGAATATTATAATTGGATTCTTAACCAACATTCTCCCCCTTTGTGATGATGATAAACATATGAGTAAGTGTTTAGCTATGTAAGCCGACATAAGTGTTAACATCACTTACCATACACTTTCTCCCCCTTTTATCGAAGCAAAAAGGTTAGCTCCCCATGGAACTAAGCGCGCCTTAGAGTAATGCTCCCCCTTAAATTGTACAAGCTTATCAATTGTTCATGTGTATCAATAGTATGGCTCCCCCTTGAACCAATAGCAAACGTAAAAAAATAACAAACATAATATGCATAATAAGTGCATGATAATAATTAGTACATAACAAGTTTTAACTTTAGGAAAAGTGTTGTATCTACCCGCCCTTAAACTTAATCTTAACCAACATTAATTGTTCAATGATAAATGCCGTTGGTGCTAAACGCATCGGAGATAGTTGAGCCTTCATTGTCGGAAGAGATAATGATGATCGGATGTGCTACCCAATAGTTGATCGGAATTGTGGACACGGGTTGAGGAATTTGAGATGGGGTAATGGCACCAACAAATTAGAAAAGTTGATTAAGATGGTTTGAGTATGGAAGAGGACGACTTTATAGTTCTCGAAGGTAACCCATTCGCCGAGTCATGAGATAAGAGAGATTTATGGGCTCATGAGTAAGAAGGGATCACATGATGACAATTTCGGTTCCTGAAACGTGAGTGGCGGTAGGTTCCCTACAGTGGACGTTATTGCAAATGACGTTTAATAGGAGTTAAAGATCATGGCGTATTTCGTCATCTTGAATACAAAGTCGTTGGTTGGGATTTCAAGGTACTCCAGGAATAGTAATGAGATCTAAGATAGGTTGTAACGGAAATGTGGGGTTAAGTGACCATAGATCGGTAGAAGGAGTATAGAAGGAACACCCATTGGATGGAATAGCCATAATGGTTTCATATTGTTCAAGAGACCAAGTGTAGAGTGTATTGAAAAGTCGAAATGCAACTTGGTCGGGATTTGAAAGGTCAAGATCAGCATAAAATTCTCTAATCAACGTTGGATAGATGACTTCATCAAGCTCAAGGAATGAGAAGCAATTATTTTGAGTGAAAAATTGAGTTAGTTCAGGAAATTCGGTATGATGAAAAACACACTCTTCATGAAGTGTCCTAGTTTCCATGTGTTGCCTATTGTTTGTAATACGTTGACTTCGCGTGTTGGTCATTTCCTAGGAAAACAACATTTTTTTAGCAAAACATTCAAGTTTATTACATGTTTTTGAAAAACTATATGCTAAACATGTGTAGATTAGTCCTTGTCTAGACTCATTTTTGAAAAGAAGATTTTGAAAGTAAGTTGTGGCATTTTGAAAATTTAGACAAGTTTCATCATTTTGCTTTATGTTTGCCAAGTATAGATAATAGTCATGAGATTGACAAGTATCATAATGGCTTGTTCAAACATATGTGTGTGCATGAGTGGGTTTCAAAAAAATATTAAAGCGTATATGAGATTTATGCAAGAAAACACTTTCATGGCACATTTGATAAGTAATTTTTCCCATAACAATTTTTATTCACATAATTTGAAGAAATCATGCTAGAAAACAAGTGTTCCTATTAGTTTGGAAAGACTCTTACATAATTAAACAGGTATAGACAAAATTAAAAAGAAATTTTGGATGCTTACCTTGAAGAAAATTGAAAGAGTTTTGGACCACTTTGAAGAGTACTTGAAAATAGGGCAAAAGAAAATCTAGAGATCCAGTGGTTGGGGTATAAAGAAGAGATGTGGTTGGTGAAAAATTTGTTTGGATATTAAATAGGGTACATAAAAGACAAAAGAAATCGTCAGACGCCAGGTGGTCGCGTACACGGTCGGCGGCCGTTCGACCATGCGTGAACTGCAGAAAATTTTACGGAGTATGTTCCATCATTCCCAACCCATTCCTAAGAAAATTAAAGGTCTCCTTTTTAAGGGGCTTAGTGAATATATCAACTATGTTTTCATCAGATTCTACCTTTTCTATCACAATATTATCATTTTGGACGTGGTCACGAAGGAAGTGGTGCCTAATGTCTATGTGTTTAGTCCTATAGTGTAATATTTGATTTTCAGATAGGTCTATAGCACTTTTGTTATCATAGCATATGGGTATTTTGGATGAGATGATACCGTAATCAAGGAAGTTTTGCTTCATCCATAACACTTGTGCGCATGCTCTTCCCACGGCTACATATTCGGCTTCGGTGGTAGATAATGCAACAGATGTTTGCTTCTTCGAGAACCATGATGTTAAACAAAGACCCATGAATGAGCATACTCCACTTGTGCTCTTTCTATCAATCATTGACCCTCCGTGATCGGAATCCGCAAAGCACATAATATCAACATCGGTGAAATTTAGATACCATAACCCAAGATGCATTGTCCCCTTTAAATATCTAAAGATCCTTTTAACCTCTTCAACGTGTGATGTTTTTAGATTTTCTTGAAATCTTGCATACACACACACACACTAAACATGATACCGGGTCAATTTGCCTTTAAATATAGAAGGGATCCAATCATTCCTCTATACTTAGTGCTATAGAATGGTTCTCCTTCTCCTTCTAAAGTAAGTTTCACATTAGTTGCCATAGGAGTAGCCATTGGTTTTGAGTTCTCCATTCCAAACTTTTTGATCATTTCATGAATGTACTTTTGTTGATTGATGAACGTTCCATCTTCTAGTTGTTTAATTTGAAGTCCAAGAAAGAACTTGAGTTCACCCATCATGCTCATTTCAAACTCATCATGCATTAACTTAGAAAACTCATTGCTAAGAGATTCGTTAGTAGAACCAAATACAATATCATCAACATATATTTGAACTATAACTAAATCCTTTTAATGCTTTTTAATAAAGAGTGTAGTATCAATTTTTCCCATTTCATAACCATGATTGATTAAAAAGATTCTAAGTCTTTCATACCATGCTCTAGGAGCTTGTTTAAGTCCATAAAGAGCCTTTTTAAGTTTAAAAACATGATATGGTTTTTCGAAATCTTCAAATCTCGGAGGTTGTGACACATATACTTCTTCATTTATGACACCATTTAGAAAAGCACTTTTGACATCCATTTGATAAAGTTTGAAGTTATTGGCATATGCATATGCAAGAAGTATTCTTATAGACTCTAGCCTAGCGACGAGAGCAAATGTTTCATCATAATCATTTCCCTCTTGTTGGCTATATCCTTGAGCAACTAGCGTAGCTTTGTTTCTAACTACATTTTCATCTTCATCTAGTTTGTTTCTATAAACCAATTTGGTACCTATGATATTGCTCTCACTAGGTAAAGGAACCAAATCTTATACATCACTCCTTTGGAATTGATTTAATTCCTTTTGCATTGCTCCCACCCAACTCTCTTCTAATAGGGCTTCCTTAATATTTTTGGGTTCTATTTGGGAGATGAAAGCATAGTTGGCGATTAGGTTGAATGCTTGAGACCTAGTGGTTCTAATGTTGATATCTCCTATGACTTGTTCTATAGGATGATCCCTAACATGTTTAAGATCGATCGAGGATGCTAAGTTATCCTTATTTAGTTTTAAATGAGATCCATCCTCATTTATTTCATTGAACTCAACTTGAGTTGGCATTATTTCTATAGCATCTTGTTCTATCACATCATCATCTTCTAAAGGTTTAGTCTTAGGTGGAGGAGGAGTTTCATTGAATGTGACATCTGGGGATTCTTCTATGATATTGTTGTATTTATTTAGAACTCTATATGCCATACTTTCTAACGAATATCCTAAGAACACTCATTCGTAAGTTTTGGGTTCAAACTTCGTAAGATATTCCTTTTTGTTCAAGATGAAGCATTGGCACACGAATACTCTAAGATGACTTACGGTTGGTTTTCTACCATTTAAGACTTCATAGGGTGTTTTATCCATTGATGGCCTAATTAAGACTCTATTTTGAATGTAGGTGGAGGTGGCAAAGGCTTCACTCTAAATTTTTTGAGGTATAGATTGTTCATTTAACATTGTTCGCCTCATTTCTTGAAGAGTTCGGTTTTTCCTTTCAACAACCCTATTTTGATGTGTGCGAGGTGACGACCCGAAAATTTCCGACCAAATTTAAACTTAACTTAAATTGAATTCGACACGATAAGCAAAGTCCGTAATGTTGAGTCTTAAAATTTTAGAACTGTTTTCATATATTCATTTAACCTTTATTTATTCACGACGATTCACGAACCACTGTATATAAATATGTATGTATATATATATATATATATATATATATATATATATATATATATATTAATTTGAATTAATAAAATACTAAATAATCATTGGAATGAAAATATAAAGTAATATACGAAATAATTAAACTATTATTAAAATGAATTTATATATAGATGACTTCTATAAATAATTATTATAATATTGGGAGGAGTAAATATTAAATATTCAATAAACGTTATTATATTATAACTGAGATAATTAGTAAATAAAAATAATTAATAAATTTTAATATTAATATAATAAATGTGAATACAAGTTAAAAGCATAATTGATATACTAATATTATTATTACCACTTTCATTATTAATATTATATTACAATTATTAATACTATTATATATAAAATGTAGATATAAAATGAATACATTTAATTTGTTATAATATTATTATTATTAATATTATTGTTATCATTATTAATATCATTATTTACAATATTGTTAATAATTAACATTATACTTGCTGTTAATAGTATTATTGTTATTTTTGAAAGTATTATTATTAATATATATTTGTATTTATTAACTATTAATATTAATTATAAATCATAATAAATACTACAGAATTGTAACATCAATAATTGATTTATTTAATGTAATTGCTGGATTAAATATTATATATAGAAGTAGAATTCGTACGCATATCACAATCTGATTCATATCTATTTTGTTTCTTCCCTTTGTTTGGGTAAATCATGAATGATACCTTTAATTATATCTAACAAATGAACATTCTACTTTATGGACTAAATTCATTCAATCTTCCTTTACAGCTACAACAACAATCATCTACTACCACCGAGAGTCAACTACTCAATTCTCTATTTTTCTAATTACGATTAAACAACCCAAACCCAAAACCATTTAAAGAAACATCAATACCGACTTGTATTACAACCATTTTTTTTGCATACTAACCTGCAGCTATATAACTATAATATATGTACTTCCATGGAAAAGAAACACACCAACTGTGTAATATTTGATTAATGAAGTCTGGAGCTTGATTTATCCATCCAACACCCATCTTTTCTATATGTATACACGACATACAAATACATACGCATAATGAATACAGCTAGAGGTGTGAACTTGTTACAATTCAAACCATGACAACTTTACCATCTCATCTCTTTTTCTTTCTTTGATCATGAACCCATAAACCATACGACTCTATTATCTATATTTCTGTTTTCTATGGGATCGAACAACACAAGTTAGCCGTGAATCCTCCACCATCACAACCTCCATCATAACCATCAATACTTATGAGACTTCACCACTCCGGTGATCTGCTACACTTCCTGTTTTCTGCTCAGACCAAAACACAATACATTGTATTATTGAAAATACCTACAATTTAATACATAAGATCACAAGTATAAAAATCAAACTGCCATCCCTTGAGTCTAACCTGTTCCTGCTCGAATTCTAACCCCAAACCGCCATCATCCAGTGGAGTTAATGTTTTTTTTTCTTGGTTGCTGTTACCAGATAGCTCTAACATCATCACTATAAATTATCGTTGCTACTGCTCGACTTCTAATCATCAATATCACCACCACAAGCTACTGCTACTTTCTGTTGTACCACCGTGACACTATAAACCTCCATCCACGACCCCATCATCGAATATCTACATCACAGCTTCGAGCAATTATTGATACAACCGTCTTCTATTTTGGATCAAAATATAAACTACTTCTGTTTTAGTACCATCGAAAATCATAGGTAATCATTACTATTTTACTGCTCTATAATGTTTCTATTTTGATCAATTCGAAAGATAAAACAGAATATTGTTGCAAAATGCCACTCGAATTAAACTCTTTAGACTGCTACTGCTTTAGAAATTCTACTTTGACTCTATCAAACATCTTCCTGTTATGACTACTACATCATGTTGATTGAATCAAACCACAAGATCAATCTAATTCCTAAAATACAATAAGTTTCAAAATCCAACAAAAATCATAACTATGTATATAGATCCGGTTTAAGCAAATTCAATCGAATTAAATAAAACCCTAACATACGAATTAATTATAAGTGATTGAATTACGTACATAGATCTTTGATTGCTTATATATCGATTGAAATTGAAATCCAATTTCTGCGATGGCTGATGATGACGATTATGATCTCTATAGTTCATGTTCTGTGAACGAGTTCTTCTCCTGATCGAACAAATCGAACGATGAAACACTGGTGACTGCTACTTGATCGATTGCTTGATAAATGGATTGATAAAAACCTGAGCCCCTTCTCCTGCTTGTTTTCGATCCTCGATCTGATTAACTGTCTAGCTCTCCTTTTAATTAGGTATATATATATATATATATATATATATATATTATTATTATTATTATTATTATTATTATTATTACAAAGTATTAGTATTATTAATATTTGGTATTATAAATATTATTGTTATTATGAAAATGATAATAACTTGAGATGTTTTGATGATAAAGAATATTTGTATGATATGAGTATTACTAGTATTATTGTTACATTATTAATATATTTATTATTATCACTATCAATGTAACTATAACTAAAGTGACAAATGATCTTACCCAAAATTATTATTTTCGACATCATTATTAAATCTGATAAATTATTATCATTATTTGGTATTATCATTAATTTAACAACTAAATGAGATTTACATAAAAATATATTTGAATATACATAACTTAACTATATTACCAGTTTTAGTTATTAAAATATATAATGAATATAAACAATGAAACATATAAGTTATTAAAATTAAATGAAATAACTGATATATATATATATATATATATATATATATATATATATATATATATATATATATATATATAAATTTTGTTCAATTTCAATTATGTGTATTAATATATAAATAAATGATATAGGTTCGTGAATCCGAGGTCAACCCTACTCTTGTTAAATGACGTCATATGTATTTTTACTACAAAATACAGTTTGGT
This sequence comes from Rutidosis leptorrhynchoides, assembly GCF_046630445.1. Lineage (NCBI taxonomy): Eukaryota > Viridiplantae > Streptophyta > Magnoliopsida > Asterales > Asteraceae > Rutidosis > Rutidosis leptorrhynchoides. Next base: position 169,999,547 of record NC_092337.1, read on the forward strand.
GAGTTTCATTTGCTCCCTTTTTATTCATTACATTTTTGGGCTGAGAATATATGCAATGTTTAAATAACTGTTTTTACAATATTTATATGCGTGAGTTTCATTACTCCCTTTTTAAATGCTTTTACAATATATATTTTTGGGACTGAGAATACATGCGCTGCTTTATAAATGTTTGACGAAATAGACACAAGTACTTAAAACTACATTCTATGGCTGGATTATTAAACCGAATATGCCCCTTTATAGTCTGGTAATCTAAGAATTAGGGAACAGACACCCTAATTAACGCGAATCCTAAAGATAGATCTATCGGGCCCAACAAGCCCCATCCAAAGTACCGGATGCTTTAGTACTTCGAAATTTATATCATGTCCGAAGGAGGATCCCGAAATGATGGGGATATTCTTATATGCATATTGTGAATGTCGGTTACCAGGTGTTCAAACCATATGAATGATATTTTTGTCTCTATGCATGAGACGTATGTTTATGAGAAATGGAGATATGAAATCTTGTGGTCTATTAAAATTATGAAATGATTATTTATGTTAAACTAATGAACTCACCAACCTTTTGGTTGACACTTTGAAGCATGTTTATTCTCAGGTACGAAAGAAATTTTCCGCTGTGCATTTACTCATCTTAGAGATATTAATTGGAGTCATTCATGACATATTTCAAAAGACGTTGCATTCGAGTCGTTGAGTTCATTAAGATTATTATTAAGTCAATTATAGTAAGATATATTACGAAATGGTATGCATGTTGTCAACTTTTGATATAATGAAAGATAGTCTTTTCAAAAACGAATGCAATGTTTGTAAAATGTATCATATAGAGGTCAAGTACCTCGCGATGTAATCAACTGTTGTGAATCTTTTATAATCGATATGGACTTCATCTGGATGGATTAGGACGGGTCTCTACAGTTGGTATCAGAGCGGTGGTCTTAGCGAACCAGGTCTACATTAGTGTGTATAACTGATAAGTCGTTAGGATGCATTAGTGAGTCTGGACTTCGACCGTGTCTGCATGTCAAAAGTTTTGCTTATCATTAGTGTCGAAAATTATCTACTTATCATTCTTAGTCTAGACACATCTTACTGCATTGATTGCATGATTAGTGTATAGACAAATTCATATCTTAGCGTATCTGCTAATTCATATCTTAACGTATCTGTTAAAGTAAACTTTGCCTGATATTCCATACATTCGGACGTAATGTACGAAATCTTTTGCTCTATATTGGTACTCCATGTAATTAGAACATCATTCGATAGCCGAAAATCTTTTCATATCGAAAAATCCTTTATTCAATTGTACGAAATAGAGCTCACCACTAGTTCAAATCCCTCAGATTCCGATAAACTATTCCGATAGTTATTCCGACCGCTATTCCGACATGAATGTTCACCTAAGCTCCGAAAGCAGCGTCACCAGAATTAATCAGTCAATCAACCATCCCCAATTTATCTGATGGGTTCGTAGTCGACTTAACCAATGGAGACGCGAAGAAGGCGATCCTTTCCATCAACCAAATTCATCTCTTGACAAAAAACCTGAAACACTTACCGGTGAACTTGTTCGTAATACCATATTCTCTTTCATTTCCAGAATATCATATCACGATTATATACTATCTCAAATTCTAAACCTTATTCATTCGCTCGTTCTGACCGACAATCATCCTGGAATAATGTAAGAAGTCAACGAGCTTCGCGCTCGAGTAATCAATTTGGAAAACATGGTGCAAAACCTACCAGCTTCAGCAACAGCACCGGCAACACCAGTACCACCAACATCAACATCCGCATCCCACACCTCAAATTTCACAATCTGTCCCACGAACATCAAAGTTATACGCACCATAGATACCAAGGAATACCAACAACAATGAACGATGAAGTATTGCTCCATAACTTCATTAATATTCTGTGAAGAATATGTGATTCTTAATAGTTAACGACGAAGTATTGATTCATAATCCCAATTTCGTTGAAATAATACTCCGTAATTTCTAAAGTCTTTAGGGATTATTCAATTCTAGTGTCAACCGAAAAGCAAATGAGTTTAATATCATGTTAACTCATTAAATCCATGATTACATCCAAAGAAAATATATATGTATATATATTCTCATAAAGATTGTAATTAAAAATTCTTTCGTACAAACTATTAATGGTGAAAATATTTTAACGGGTAGGTAATACCCGAGGAATATTTAGATTTCACATTGAAAAGTTGCATTGTACATCCTTCAGTTCCGATTCAACAGTCATTTACTACCATACTTACAACCACAGATATACATGTCCGTTCACTCACAAATAACCATTGTTATTCCCATTCAATTTTATATTCGGATTTTGACCGATCAAAATCCAAGTCAAGATTTAACAGAAGACATCACTTTTAGATTCCTACATCATTCAAAGCCATACATTGAATTCAAAACTGTGACAGATCCATTGACGTGTTATTACCGAAAATAACTTTACAATACCTTTCCAAAATTAGTCAATTTTGCCACAGCTCCAGCAAGTCAACTTCGACTTTTCATTCGAAACAACCTTATTATAACCTTGATATATATACGTACTCTTTTATTGTTATCGAAGAACCTTTTTATATTCCACCATATTACCATCAGCATTTAATCATCTAAAAATTCAATTCTCTTGAAACCAACTCGAATTGATAACTGACGATTCAGATATGGTTGCATTAAATGCAAAGGAAACAGTAAAATTGTAGATGGCCTAAATGGCCAAGAGTTTGATGATAAAGAATGGAGTGTTGGGAACGCTCGATAGAAAATTTGGTACTAAAAAAAAACGGATTGAGCTAACCATGAAGGAGACCAAGGACAAATACAAGGACAAAACCCTATATTCAAAGAATCCAGGTAATTCTTGATCCGATGAAATTTTTAGAGAATATCTTGCTTCGAAGTCATGTTAAAATCGTGCGAAATTTTTTTTTCTTCATTAACCTTAAAACTTAGAAATTCCAAAATATCATCATAAATATCTTCGATATTTCTGAGGATATTTTCATAAATATTCTTGTCCGAAATTATCTACCTCTTCGTATTTTCTGTATTCCATTATATTGGAAACTTCTGTAAAATCTAAGTATAAACTATGAATGAATTGTGGAGAAGTGTTAAGAATCGGAGCATGGGTTAATATAATATAATGACGCTTGGCTAATGTGATTATATTACAGTAAGTTATGCTGAGTTTCTATTGGAACATGATGATTCACAGATCATAATGTCATCATGTGCCATGTTACATAGCTCTTTCATTTTACTTAACTTCTGAACAAATCGAGAAAATGTATTCTGGTGGTTCTATCTTCCGTGATGTTGGTAAATTTGAAAATCAAATCGTGCTATCACGTTCCTTTCTGCTTAGAACATTATAATCAATCGAAACTCTATATCTACGAATTCTGAACCATTATTCGCTTGATTTAGAATCGGGAAGAGAAAACAAAAGAATGAAGATCTGAAATAAGAATGGGAGTATAAATCATAGTAAATTGGAGAGAGTATTAACTGTGGATGTCAATGATTACAGAAGGACAGAAGCAGAGACATCGAAATATAAGGGAAGATATAAAACCCAACAAAAACTCAGAAATTATAAACCGGGGATATTAATACGAATAGCAATATAAAGACACGGTAGAATTAAGAATAGTGTCACCTCAAGGTAATAGTAGACGTAAACAGATTTTTCTGGTGGGAGATTGAAAAGAAGGATGACAGAAATGATAATTAGAAAAATATCAAGGGATAGAACGGGATTAAGCATTTTCACAATCTTTTGGATGTATGAACTAAGAGAGAAAGTATAGGAATGGTGAGAATAATGGAACGGAAGAGTTTAATTTATAATAAGAATATCAGACAGATTAATCGAGACAGATCACCGCATTTAATTAGAGAGATCCTAATCTCCATAAATCCCGAAGAATCAGATCTTATAGATTTCCAAGATTTACTTTAAATCCCTTAAATTCCTAAAACCAACCATGACTACGTCACTGGTAAAGATGAATCTGCATTTATTCATTTTATTCTTTTGTGATAGCTTCATTCGTACTCTTCGAGTAATCAAATTACGTCATCCTTATTTCTCAATGGTAATAAAACTCTATTTATCAGACTATATGAGTCATGAAAATATACTTATTATTATTCATGACCATCCCACTCAAATTTCGGGACGAAATTTCTTTAACGGGTAGGTACCGTGACGACCCGGAAATTTCCGACCAAATTTAAACTTAACTTAAATTGAATTCGACACGATAAGCAAAGTCCGTAATGTTGAGTCTTAAAATTTTAGAACTGTTTTCATATATTCATTTAACATTTATTTATTCACGACGATTCACGAACCACTGTAAATAAATATGTATATATATATAAATATAAATATATATATTTATATATATATATATATATATAGATATATATATAGATATTAATTTGAATTAATAAAATACTAAATAATCATTGGAATGAAAATATAAAGTAATATACGAAATAATTAAACTATTATTAAAATGAATTTATATATAGATGACTTCTATAAATAATTATTATAATATTGGGAGGAGTAAAAATTAAATATTCAATAAATGTTATTATATTATAACTGAGATAATTAGTAAATAAAAATAATTAATAAATTTTAATATTAATATAATAAATGTGAATACAAGTTAAAAGCATAATTGATATACTAATATTATTATTACCACTTTCATTATTAATATTATATTACTATTATTAATACTATTATATATAAAATGTAGATATAAAATGAATACATTTAATTTGTTATAATAATATTATTATTAATATTATTGTTATCATTATTAATATCATTATTTACAATATTGTTAATAATTAACATTATACTTGCTGTTAATAGTATTATTGTTATTTTTGAAAGTATTATTATTAATATATATTTGTATTTATTAACTATTAATATTAATTATAAATCATAATAAATACTACAGAATTGTAACATCAATAATTGATTTATTTAATATAATAGCTGGATTAAATATTATATATAGAAGTAGAATTCGTACGCATATCACAATCTGATTCATATCTATTTTGTTTCTTCCCTTTGTTTGGGTAAATCATGGATGACACCTTCAATTATATCTAACAAATGAACATTCTACTTTATGGACTAAATTCATTCAATCTTCCTTTACAGCTACAACAACAATCACCTACTACCACCGAGAGTCAACTACTCAATTCTCTATTTTTCTAATTACGATTAAACATCTCAAACCCAAAACCATTTAAAGAAACATCAATACCCACTTGTATTACAACCTTTTTTTTTTTGCATACTAACCTGCAGCTATATAACTATAATATATGTACTTCCATGGAAAAGAAACACACCAACTGTGTAATATTTGATTAATGAAGTCTGGAGCTTGATTTATCCATCCAACACCCATCTTTTCTATATGTATACACGACATACAAATACATACGCATAATGAATACAGCTACAGGTGTGAACTTGTTACAATTCAAACCACGACAACTTTACCATCTCATCTATTTTTCTTTCTTTGATCATGAACACATAAACCATACGACTCTATTATCTATATTTCTGTTTTCTATGGGATCGAACAACATAAGTTAGCCGTGAATCCTCCACCATCATAACCTCCATCATAACCATCAATCCTTATGAGACTTCACCACTCCGGTGATCTGCTACACTTCTTGTTTTCTGCTCAGACCAAAACACAATACATTGTATTATTGAAAATACCTACAATTTAATACATAAGATCACAAGTATAAAAATTAAACTGCCATCCCTTGAATCTAACCTGTTCCTGCTCGAATTCTAACCCCAAACCGCCATCATCCAGTGGAGTTAATATTTTTTTTTCTTGGTTGCTGTTACCAGACCGTTGTAATGACCCGGAAATTTTCGACCAAATTTAAACCTTAACCTTTATATGTTTCCGACACGATAAGCAAAAAAAAAAAACTTAATGATGAGTCTAGAAAGTTTAAAATCTCTATTTGGATAATTAGTTACCCTTTGACCAAGCCTGACGATTCACGAACTATTATGTGTATTAAATATGTAAATATATAGGTATAAACAAATTCTATACATAAATAATATTATATTTTAAATTATAAATATTAAAGATTATGAATTATATATGACCAAATATATAATCAGATACATATATATATATATATATATATATATATATATATATATATATATATATATATATATATATATATATATATATATATATATATATATATATATATATATATTTATGTACACATACTGATATATTATATTTATACAAATATGATTAAAATACATATGCGAATAGAAAAAATCACGAAATTCATTTTTATTTATTTATTTCCTTTTTCAAACTGTATGTAATTTTGTACTTTTGCATCAGATTATTGAAATTAGTCCAACAAAAGGTACCAATCTCTTTCGATTACTATCTACTTTTCTTTAAACCTTTGTTTTCTTCTTCTTGGATGGTATATTTCTGTCTGCTTCAATTATTCTATCGACATCTCCTTTGGCTATAAAACAATCGATTATCTCATAATTGTTAAGAGTTTCCTTTGAAGAACCGTCACCTCTAAGCTTGTGTTCTTGTAAAGAACAACCCATCTTCCTCAAACGATCGTATACGTCGAGTAATATCTTGCAAACCCGTTTGCTTACCTCTTCTGTTTTTTTCTTCTTCTAAAAGTGATTAACCAGACACCAACCCCATGTACAACTACCACACTTGGAACCATGTATCTTACTGCTACGCCTACGCTTGTTTTTGTTTCTTGAATCAAACAACCACAGTTCACCATCGAACAAACCACCTGAAATTATCATAACCATCATCGTTGGATGTTTTCCTGTCCGAATATACCATCAAACAACCTCTGCGTTTTCTTTTCGTTTCTTATTTGTCGAAACACCATTGCCACGACTAACCATTATAACCATCGTCTCTCCAAAACAACCCAACACCTACAACCATGAATAACCCGTCCCCATGGATCCACCAATCCACCATCTTCACTACCATAACCGACACCCTCACTATCACCTTCTTCCTTAAATAAAACTATCATGTTTCTCTATTCTCTCTCTCTCCTAATTTCTTCGTGAACCACCATGAAACCCTCACCCTAATTATCGTGAGAATATTTTCGTTTCCTTTCTTTCTTCCACTTTCTTTTCCTTCTCCATGAACAAACACCACAGACCATCGACACTCTCATCATTTATTCAGTTTTCGTTTCTAGCTGCAACATATAACATCAATCGAAAACTGCTATTTTCTATCAATATTTCTGTTTGATTGGCGAGACCAGTAATCAACCCAAAACTCTCATCACTCCAGCTGCTAACGAATTCAATAATTTCTGAATTGATATAGGCGATTAAAGTAGAGGTTGTCATATGTTTTTCCATATTGGCCAACACCCATTAATGTATCCACTAACCAGCTGTTGTTCTTTATTTCTGTCGGCCAGAAAATTTTGTGAAAGCAATGTATACCGACACCTTATTATTTGATAAAAACGTGGACTATCGTTTCTGCTTGGGCCGTTCCATTATTTTCTCTTAGTTGGGCTGGGATTTCCTTTCTGATTGGGCCGTGTTTATTGGTTGGCTGGGCCAAAAGTCCAGTTATTCTTTTGCTGCTAGGACGATTTTAGAATAATGATGGTTACGTGAGTTATGATGATTACGGAGACGATATGATCATATGATGATGATGATATAAATAATAAGTTAAATAATAATATAAGTGAGGATATTGATTACGATAATTGGGTGATAATCATGATTAGGGTATGTGTATAATGAAGTGTGATGAAGAAAACATTGATAATGCTATTGCTATTAATTCGTTGGGTTCCTGTTTCCACTCTATATAACGATTAATGATGGTTAAGGTTATAAAGATAAATATATATAAGATTGATGATGATTAGGATACACGATTAGGTCAAATGATGTATTAAGATGATGTCTACTGAAAACGGGTTAAAATAAGTGGTTTGTAAATATAATCAGAAAGGCAAGGTAGATGGAATGGTTAAAGGGTGTTTGTGTTGAATGAAAGGTTATGGGTTCGAGTCTAAGTAGAAGCGTTTAATTCTTTTAAAGGCCGGATGCATTAAGGTAGTAGTTTGTCATTATTATTATTATTATTATTATTATCATTATTATTATTATATTATTGTTATTATTATCGTTATTACCACTAGTAATAAAACTGTTATTTTATAGTATTACTATTATCGGTATCATTATTTTGACCATTATTACTAAAAGTATCATTATTTTTAATATATTATTATCATTATTACTACAAAGAAAATGATTATTATTATTATAAAAATTTATATTTTCATTATTTAAAATTAATTATTATTATTATTTTTAACATTAATCTAGTATTTGTAAAGTCATATTTTAATAAAAACCAAAAGTTATTTATGTAAAAATATATCAAATACATATATAATAACTATATAAATATTGCATTACTAATTTAAATAAGTAATATATTATTAATATTTACCAACGAGTTTGGTTGTTATTACATGTTAATTATATGTGTTAATATATAAATAAATAATATAGGTTCGTGAATCCAAGGCCAATCTTGCATTGTTCAGTTTCGTCATATGTATTTTTACTACAAAATACAGTATTGTGAGTTTCATTACTCCCTTTTTATATATATTTTTGGGCTGAGAATACATGCGTTGTTTTATAAATGTTTTACGAAATAGGCACCAGTACTAAAACTAATTCTATGTGGGTTTAAACCAGAAATATACCCTTAGCTTGGTAACATTAAACTACCTGTCTATGTACGGTAGGCGCGAATCCTAAAGATAGATCTATTGGGCCTGACAACCCTATCCTGACTATGGGATGCTTTAGTACTTCGAGGTTTATATAACACACCTGATTCAGTGTACTTTCAGAGGGTAAAACATGAACGTTAAGCTTGTTACCGGGTGCCTACAACTTATAGAATACTTTAATACACTTTTGAGTGTACATATATTTATAAACGGAAGTCTTGTGGTCTATTAATATCTTGAAATGATTGTTATGATAAACCTATGAACTCACCAACCTTTTGGTTGATACTTTTAAGCATGTTTATTCTCAGGTATGAAAGAAGTCTTCCGTTGTGCATTTGCTCATCTTAAAGATATTATATGGAGTCGTACATGGCATATTTAGGTCAGTACCTCGCAATGGGACCAAATGTTGATGACTTCGTTCAGGTGGATTAGGACGGGTCACTACAGGTGGTATCAGAGCGTTGGTCCTAGCGAACCAGGTCTTGCATTAGTGTGTCTAACTGATAGTTGTTAGGATGCATTAGCGAGTCTGGACTTCGACCTTAGCTGCATATTATAAGTATTGTATATCATTCCTAGTGGAAAATTTCCTGCTAATCATTCCTAAGTCTAGACATGCCTTACTGCCTTTATTGCATAGATAGTGTATAGACAAATTTATATCTTAGCATATCTATTATGGTAAACTTTGCCTGATATCTTCCGTAAATTTCTTCGTAATTTAAGGGATCCTGGTACTATATATATCTAGGCATATTATGCATTGAGAATACCATCCAACTATCATTTGCTGTCACTAAGCTTTTCATACCAAAAATCTTTTCTGTGATCGCGTACGATGGCCTCTACGAATCGACCAAGTTCTTCTGACTCCGAAGATAGCGTGACGGGAGCGCACCAACCGACCAACTACCGTGATTTCTTTAGAAAGTGGGGATGGGTTCGCGAAATACTTACCCTATGGAGAAATAAAGAAGGTACTCCATATCACGAGCTGAACTTACCACCTAACGTCGGAGTGCTCAACCCGCTCACCGGCGAACCTGTTCGCAACACCGTTTATACCCTTTTTGCAAGAATTTTTCGTCTTGAGGCTACCATTAATGGAACTAGAGAAGATATCCGACCTCTACCTCACACTGATAACCAACCAGGGTTAGTAGAAGAAGTTAAAGAACTCCGAGCTCGGGTGTTAACTTTAGAGAGCACGGTACACAATTTGCAAGCACTAGCAGTATCATCAACACCAGTAACATCACCAGCCTCAGCACCAACAGCACTAGTACCACCAAGAACAACATCCGCGTCACCAGCTTCAACATTTCATTCTGTACCTCGAGTATAATCATCGTTCTACATGACGTTCTACATCATTTATCTTAGTTCGACATAGTGATTATGTAATCTCTAATGTTTTAGAGATTATGTATTCTAGTTCTAACGGTAAATCAAATGAGATTAATGTCATATTAACTCATAAAATCCATGATTGCATCTGAAGAAAATATATATGTATATATGTTTTCATAAAGATTGTAATTAAAAATTCTTTAGTACAAAGTGTTAATTGTGAAAATATTTTAACGGGTAGGTAATACCCGAGGAATATTCAGATTTCACATTAATAAGTTACAATGTACATTCTTCGAAGCTGATTTAACAGTCGTTTACTATCCTACTTACATCCACCGATATACGTATCCGTTCACCGCAGAACAACCATTTTCATTCAATTTCATATTTGGATTTTGACCTATCAGAATCCAACAAGTGGCATAATGAAGAAAACATTGGACAAAATAAAATTTGTTAGAAACAAACGAATTAACTAATTGAAATTTTGTTAAGAATCCACGCTAACTGTTCCAGCTAACTGTTCCTAGCTAACTGATTACATTTTATTTATCGCAATTTAATTATCGCAATTTTAATTTATCGTCATTTAATTTCTGTTATTTATTTTACGCACTTTAAATATCGGGACACGTATACAAGGTTTTGACATATCATATCGACGCATCTATATATATTATTTGGAATAACCATAGACACTCTATATGCAGTAATGCGGGAGTTAGCTATACAGGGTTGAAGTTGATTCTCAAATAATATATATACTTTGAGTTGTGATCGAGTCTGAGACATGTATACGGGTCACGAAATGTATTAATTAATTCGAATATTATATATTAAACTATATATGAATTATTGGACTGTTAACTGTGGACTATCGACTGTGGACTAATAATATTGGACAATTAAAAATGAATTAAAATATTGATTATAACATATGAAACTAAACAATTCTTCAAGTTTGCCACTTGATTCTATCTTAAACCTCATTCGTATCTTGACGATTACAATTCGCATTCACAATTTTTTTTTTTTTTATGATTCTTGATAACACCTCGATCGGAAAGATGAACCAACCGCACTTCATCTATGAAAGAAAAGATTTATGCACCTGAAAAAAAAAACTCTCGAATCCAAATTCATAATTTAACACATATCGTGTTAAATCCTTTGCCATTTATTAGCAAAAACAACCCTACAATTTCTTTTCAGGAAGCTAATTTTGTCACAGCTCCACTTCGACTTCTCAGTGAGACTACTCCTATTATAATCTCAATATTTATACCTTGTCCTTTCGCCATCGTTACCGGAGAACCTTTTATATTTCACAACATCATCAGCAGACGTACCAGCAACTCGTTATCTCTTTGGCAAAATCCGCAATCAGTATTTTGAAAATCTCGTAGAAATTCTCCCAGTTATACCGACAACGTCTATCCCTAAGAGTTACATATCTCGAATGTGAAGTTTCTGAAAAACACCCTGGACTATGAAGTAGTTCTTGAAATGCTGATGAAGCAGCAAAAACTGTAAACGACTTTAACGGTCAAAAGTTTGATGATACAGTACAGTGTAGTGGTAAAGCTCCGAAAAAGAGAAGGTTGAAAACTGGAAAAAGGTTTGAGAAAAGTATGAAGGAGGCCGTGAACAAATCGTGAAAACTAAACCTGACTTCAAAGGATCCAAATGATTCCGTACCAGTTGAAATCATTAGCAAACACCTTACTTCTCATTCTAAACCTTCACAGACAAATCTTCCTCGTTATCCATCAATGATAGAAGATTTACGCTATCATCGTGTCTTTCAATATAAATATCCTCAATATTCCTGAAGATATTTTCATAAGTATTCTTATCTGAGAATATTTATCTCTCCGTAATATCTGCGTTACAATATAAAAGAAACTGTGTTAGTCTCTAAATTCTAAAACCTTCAAGTTTAAAATAGGAATGTTCTAAAGCAGTGTTGGGAACTGATGTATGAATTAGTATAATATAATGAAACCTGATCAACTTCATTATATTACCGTAAGTCATGTTAAGTTTCTAATGGGATGTGATGATTCACAGTACCATCATCATATGCCATGTTACACGGCTCTTACATTTTATAATCTTTAAACATATCAAGAAAAATATTCTCTTGATGATTCGGTATTTTCCAAGATATTCTGGTAATTAGACAAATCAAATTCGTGTCATTGCCATTTCCTTCTAAGAGCATTAGCTATATTCATTCTGAATTTCATACCTACGAATTTCGGACCATTACAAAAGATGCTTAGATGAAAGGAGGAAAAGAAAAAGAATGAAGCTCCGCAATAAAAATTGTAGTAAAAGTCGCAGCCAATAGGAAAGAGCATTAACTATGGATGACAATGATTATAGAAAACAAAAGTAAAGACATCGAAGTATAAGGGAAGATATAAAACCCAACAACCACGCAGAAACTACAAACCGTGTATATCAATACGTATTGCAACGTAAAGACACAGGAGAATTAGAAACATTATAATTCCAAGGAAATAGTAAAAGTGGATAGATTCTTCTGGCGGCAGATGAAAGAGAAGAATGAAAGATATGAAAGTTAGAAGTATAACAAGAATCAGAACGGGATGGAGCATTTAAAAGAATACTTTAAAGTATGAATCAAGGAGGAAAGAATAGAGTATGTGAGGTATGGAACTAAGGAAGAGAAGGGGGTGAATTTATAGTAATATATCCGACAGAGAAAATCGAAACAGATTTGCCACATTAAATCCAAGAAGATCCTAATCGCTGAAGAACCAAATCTTATCACGTAAGATTTTCTTTAAATCCCTCAAATTCCGGAAGTTAATAGTAACTACGTCATCGGTTAAAACAAATATATTTATCGACTCATTTCACTCTTTTGTGATAACTTCACTCGTGCGCTTCACATGATCGAATCGTTTTATCTAATATCTCTCGATAATGATAAAACTCCATTATGACCTCATATTCATCATGAAAACATCCTCATTACTATCTATAATAATCTCTATCAAATTTCGAGGACGAAATTTCTTTAACGGGTAGGTACTGTAATGACCCAGAAATTTTCGACCAAATTTAAACCTTAACCTTTATATGTTTCCGACACGATAAGCAAAAAAAAAACTTAATGATGAGTCTAGAAAGTTTGAAATCTCTATTTGGATAATTAGTTACCCTTTGACCAAGCCTGACGATTCACGAACTATTATGTGTATTAAATATGTAAATATATAGGTATAAACAAATTCTATACATAAATAATTGTAACACCCGTTTTTCAGTTACACGTTATTTCGAGCGTCATTCGAAATACGAGACTTGTAAGTGTATATTTGAATCCCAAATAAAGTTGGAGTTGATGTTCTAAAACCTTACCATTGGATAGTAAATCTCATTACGTTTCCAACGATATTTGATTCATCAAAAACGGAGCTACGGTCAAAAAGTTATGGCCAAAACAAGTTTCTGAAATCTGACCTGTAGGGTGGAGCGGCGCTCCACCATATGGCGCGGCGCGCCGAAAGTGCCTGATGCGTTTTTTTCAGCATTTTAAAGGGTCAAATGAGGGGTACTTTGGTCCTTTCACTTATGGACGGATTTGAGGCTTTAATATCAGTTTTAGATCCACTTTTGGATCATTTTGACATCCATTCAAACACTCCCAATCTTAGAGTGAGAGAGATGAGTTTCTAGAGAGAGGAAGCTTGAGTTAATGATGAAGATGGTGATTTTTGCCCAAATTGGAAGCGGGTTTTGGTTCTCCTTGGTGTTTCTAGCTACTAGAGCTCGTTTTGGTGCTTGAGGTAAACCCTAATCCGAATTGTAGTGTTTGATTTTTTGTTTGAGTTAGGGTTTGTGTTAGTTAGAGTTATAAACCCATTTTATTGTGAAATTTGGGGGTTTTGGGTAAAATTCATGTAAGTAAGCCTAAATGGGTGACTTAGGGTTTCGATTGATTAAATTGTAAGTTTGGATCTTGCGTGTGTTGGTTAAACCTTAGAACACTTGTGTTGACTTGGTTTTTGGGTGTAAACCCTAATTTAGGTCAAAACGGGTCGAATGGGTATTTTTGGACAAGTAAGCTTGATTCGGTGTTAAATTAAGTTTCAAATCAAGTTTTGGTAAATCAAGTAGGTAAATACTTGATTTAAGTGTTAGTGGTTGTCTTGGAAATATAATCACTAGTCGTTAGTGATTTTGGGGCGTTTTATGACTTTGGTCAAAATGAGCAATTTGAATTGGGTCAAAATTGAGGATGACGCTAATTTGGATTAATTGGATGTTAAACACTTTTGTTGAGTGTTAAATGATGCTTTTCATGTAATTACTCGCGAGAAGTGATTTTAGGTTAAAATTTGGTGTTTTAGCAATAAAGTCAAACTTGGTCAACCATGGAATGGGTTTTGTGTAAAATACGAGCTAGTATGCGTTTAAAGGTTAAAGTTGACATAATTGGGTATTTCGAGAACGCGGGAACTAGTCTCGTTAGTTTTGGACCTTCGGGTAGCGTTAAAAGTGCAAAAGGGTGTATTTTACACTTGTTGTTCATTTGGGCAGGTCAAGAGTCCAAATGGGATTGTATGTTGTTTATGTGTATACCTATATGCGTATTGTAGGTAAAATCTTGCTCGGTTGCATGTGGTGAAGATTTCGCGCATGGTTTGTAATGCTCGAGTTCACGAGGTGAGTGGAATAATTATATGCGTAGGTATATAATATATTTAATTGTGGTAGCGTGAGATGTGAAGTGTCGAGGTGTTAAGACACCACGTTTCACGTGACGAGTGAAGCATCGAGGTGTTAAGATGCCACTCGAGGTGAAGCATCGAGGTGTTAAGATGCCACCTAGGAGTGAAGTGTCGAGGTGTTAAGACGCCACTCCATGTTAAAGGGTGAAGTGTCGAGGTGTTAAGACGCCACCCGAGGGTGAAGTATCGAGGTGTTAAGATGCCACCCGGGGGTTAGTGATACGAGGTGCTAAGTACACTAATGGATGTTATGAACACCAATGGGAAATTCGAGTACCATCCCTTGTACGATTGGTTAACCATGGTTATTGTGTTGTAGTGTAGCATACTATATTGTTCGTGTTATATATATGCTATTGTTGTGCTAGCTTGTGGTATTGGAGGTTTATAGCTTTGTATTGTGATGATAAGCTATTTGTGTTGCTAGCATGTATGCGGTATGTGAGTAAGTGTTTGCAATTAGGTATATTATATATGTATGTGTATAATTATTGCATTCACTAAGCTTTATGCTTACCCCTCTCGTTGTTTACCTTTTTACAGGTATTGTGATTATGAAGCTAGCTAGTTGTAGACTAGATGCTTAGGAGCGCTTGGGCTCGACGGGGTAGCTTTTGGATATTTGGACGCGGATGGGGGATTTGGTAGTCCCCGAGATTATGCTCTTGGTATTGGGTTGGGTTATAGAGTCCTAACTCGTCTAAATGTAAATTGTGATGGAAACTTGTATTTTGTACGAAAGTCGTAAAATGGTCAATGTGGGCCCCATTATGTAAAACTTGATTTTATATTTGAAACAGGTTAGTTTTACATAATTGGATGTATGGTAAAAAGCGTTTCGTCTAAAAGTGTCGGGAACTAGTCAATCTTTTTCGCATTTTGAGACTTTCCGGACAGACCCGAATGGCGCGCCGCGCGGCCATCCTGGCGCGCCGCGCCAGTTCACTGTGCAGCAAATTTTTTTTATTTTGTATTTTTACGTGGTTTGTTCGTGGGTTGGTTTGGGTCGTTACAAGTGGTATCAGAGCATAGTCTAAGGGAATTAGGTGACCTTGGAATAGGTGCCTAGTCTTAGACTTATTGGCCGTTGTGCGTTATTTGCGGGACTTGTAGGAATACGGGTCGGATTGAGATTTGTTAGTGCCTTAGAGTAGGTGACTAACTAGGACTTGTTTTTGTCCAAAGTGTGATTATGTGGGGGCCTTATTTCGTGTGTAAATTAGTGCCTTAGACAGATAGTGCCTAATGTAAGTAGGCGAACTTGGATGTTGTTTCAGTAATAGTCACCTAGGTTGTAGGTTGACTTGTTGCGGTGTACTTGTGTATATCTATTATTATATTGTATATATGTGTATATATACAGGTATCTTTTGTGCGGTATCCTAGGGATGAATCTATTGGAGAGATTCGTATGTTTGGGCGGTTTTGAGTGATTAAGTTCACGATAAGGACTTTGGTCATACGGGTACTAGGAGTTATCGTGTGTTGTTTTGTGTGAATGTTGCGTCAGTCCGGATAAAGTACTTTGCGTGACCATGTGGAAATGGTAAGGTACGCATTTGTAATAGTGAATGATCACCATTATTACGAAAGTGTATCTTGACGTCAAGCATGACATAACGAGTACCGAACGGAGGAAACGTGGCATGGTTGGGGTAGATTCGGGATAAATGAGGAATCTTTATTGGTTCCTAAGTGTTAGTTGTCTCGGGTGATGTGCTTGTAGTCGCATTAGGTTCTTTGTGAGTCGGGAAGTGTACGATGGAATCGGTTAGTTAAGTGAGCGAGCTAACTCATGAGTTTGGTGCGTGCTTAGCCACCCTAAGTAGTGGGTGCATTATTGAGATTGTTATTGGTTTTAGTTACCCATCGTAACTAGGAAGATCGATTTACGTTTGCGTGTGTGCGACGAGGACTTGAATTCTGTAATGGAATGCGACAAGTCTAATGATTGTAGTTTTGAGTTACACTCGGTAGAGTGTGTGGTTAGAGAATCGTGTTAGGATTCTTGTTGTGAGTCGCCTTGGAATTGGCGAATCGAGGAGTCTTCGGGTCGTTAAACTCATGGAAGTGGGACCCGTGTAATGTTGATTGCGTTAGTGTGTTGTAGATTATAGGGCAACATTCCTAATGGAATATCCCTTGTAGTAGTGGTTTTATCGAGATGTAGAAGGGTGTAAGACTTGGTATCCCTGAGCATCTCCTTGTGTTAGATGAAGGGCCTCATTAGGCTATATCGTTTGGCCTTTTGGAAATTGCGGGTAACGTGTGATCGCTAGGAACTTTCGATAAGACAATAAACCTTAAGGTTGTCGGGTAGGTATGACTTCGGGTCATTATTATAGAGAGATGGGTGACATCGGGTGTATGGAACCTAAAGATCGATTTTCTAAAATTCATTTGATTGTGGTGGGAGTCTGCATGACACTGCGTCAGGTGCCTTTTTATACCTGCTAGTGTAATGTTCAACTCCGGTAGTGGTGTGATCACTTTATGCTTAGGGTGCCCGTGAGATACCCTTGGAAGCATCAGAGATTATAATAGTGATCGACGGGTGATGGTAATTCGACGGTTGCGAAAGTCGAAGTTTAAGAGCATTGTGACGAATATTTCTTATGAAGTGACGGGTGAGCGAATCTTGTTGCTCTTAAGTGATAGACGGGTAGAGATGACCGGTGAGCCGGTGACGGACTTAATGGTCGGTTAGTCCGAAGGATATGATGAAGTGTTGACATTGTGGTGGACGCAATTATGTGTCGGAATTGGTCACTCTTCTCCATGAGAGTGAGCAATTGTTAAAAAAAAAAGCTCGTTGCGTGGAAGGGCGGGTGATCTCGACTGAGATGCACGACTGAGTAAGCGGAGTGACCTATGCCTAGGCTTAGAGGCATATGTAGGACTTTGGTGGAGTTTGCTTTTCAAACAATTAAGGTAGTTAGTTGTGAATTGTGGTATGGATGTGCGATGTCATCGCGTGTACGACGTCTCAAATGATTGTGCCTGTCGGCTCTGAGAGCTTAAAGTGAATTTGCGATGAATTGATGTTTATGACCAACGGTGGCAATGGTCAGGTGTGACGTGGAATTTCAATTCCGCTGGATGTTATCATCTTGGCGGTGAGAATAGGGAGATAAATCCTAAGTGGGGGAGTTTTTACTGTCGCCCGAGGAAAACTCCAGTGGTGTTATGTATAGTGAAATGTTGGAGCGTACCGTGCTAAGCCTCAATAGGTATTCGGAGTTCCTAACGAGGAAGAGTGACGGGTTGCTAATGTCGACTCGAGATCGTGCTTTACGATTGTGAGTTACAACTCTGGAATGTTATGCGTGAAGATTGGGAGGATGGGAACGAAGGAAGTGTAAGACTTCCTATGTAAGGTGGTCGTGTAGTACCAATGTGCGGTATGAGACCAAATGTGAAGTTTGAGATCCCGGAGTGAGAGAATGAAGGGTTGTTGCGAGTGCTCCCGTAGTGAAAAATCTGGGTTGTCATGAAACCCGGACAGTATAATTGAATGAGAACGAGTTCGATATCGTGGCGAATATCGTATTTTCCCTGTCGGGAAACGCAATCGTGAAGATTGTCAGTGGATTATTCCACTTTATGGACGAATGTGAGGCGGAGAGTGTCGATTTTGACTGTCTCACATCGAGACACGCAGATGTTGTTTGTTTACGAGAGTGTGCTCCCTAGTAATGCGACTGTTAGTTGCATTGAAATGTTGAGACCATCCTTAACGGACGGTCTAGGTAGGAAAGTTCACCCGGCGTGGTGAATATTTTTGTGAGTCGTGTGGCGAATTGCGGAAATTTTGTGATGATGATTCGCCGTTGATGGGATTTTGGTATACGAATAGCTTCTATGCTAGTACTAGGAAGCCGTATTGTATGGTTCAGAGGAGAAACCCTATGACGATGTGTTGATGCTTCGTCTAATTCTTGGTGTATTATTGTTGTCCTGGATTAATCCAGTGACGGATTGGTCGTGTGCGGATTGACTGATTGAGTGATATGGTTACGGACGTAGCTTGTGGCGAGTTGTAGCCGAGAGAACTTGAAGGTATATGTAGTG
Organism: Rutidosis leptorrhynchoides; assembly: GCF_046630445.1. NCBI lineage: Eukaryota > Viridiplantae > Streptophyta > Magnoliopsida > Asterales > Asteraceae > Rutidosis > Rutidosis leptorrhynchoides. The sequence goes on from NC_092337.1 coordinate 170,018,681, forward strand.
ATTTTCGTATTTTCCTAAATGGAAATTCTGGACGTTGAGTGTATGAGATATCGTTTATTGCGGTAGTGCACGCTAGTGATTATTAGCGCGTGGTTAGATCTTCGGATTTGTAGAAGTTGTTATGGATGTCGGGCTTGGTTGTGTTTCGTAAGATCGTGAGGCGTGACGACGATGTTTGTCGGTAAATTGTTCTACTCTTAGGACGATTGTGAAGTGTATGGTATGAGTTTGGATACTCGGCGTAGGAGCAACGGTTACGGTTGTTTCGACTCGTGGGTTGATTACCCAATATTGTGGTATTATGATGCGTTAGTGCACGAAGCGAGGATTCGGATGAGTTTACTTCTTGTGTGACTTCGCGTTGGTAGCGGAAATGTTCGTGGGAGAAGTGTTTAACTTCTAGTGTTTGTGCGGATCACGAGGACGTGATCCAATTTAAGTGGGGGAGAGTTGTAACACCCGTTTTTCAGTTACACGTTATTTCGAGCGTCATTCGAAATACGAGACTTGTAAGTGTATATTTGGATCCCAAATAAAGTTGGAGTTGATGTTCTAAAACCTTACTATTGGATAGTAAATCTCATTACGTTTCCAACGATATTTGATTCATCAAAAACGGAGCTATGGTCAAAAAGTTATGGCCAAAACAAGTTTCTGAAATCTGACCTGTAGGGTGGAGCGGCGCTCCACCATATGGCGCGGCGCGCCGATAGTGCCTGATGCGTTTTTTTCAGCATTTTAAAGGGTCAAATGAGGGGTACTTTGGTCCTTTCACTTATGGACGGATTTGAGGCTTTAATATCAGTTTTAGATCCACTTTTGGATCATTTTGACATCCATTCAAACACTCCCAATCTTAGAGTGAGAGAGATGAGTTTCTAGAGAGAGGAAGCTTGAGTTAATGATGAAGATGGTGATTTTTGCCCAAATTGGAAGCGGGTTTTGGTTCTCCTTGGTGTTTCTAGCTACTAGAGCTCGTTTTGGTGCTTGAGGTAAACCCTAATCCGAATTGTAGTGTTTGATTTCTTGTTTGAGTTAGGGTTTGTGTTAGTTAGAGTTATAAACCCATTTTATTGTGAAATTTGGGGGTTTTGGGTAAAATTCATGTAAGTAAGCCTAAATGGGTGACTTAGGGTTTCGATTGATTAAATTGTAAGTTTGGATCTTGCGTGTGTTGGTTAAACCTTAGAACACTTGTGTTGACTTGGTTTTTGGGTGTAAACCCTAATTTAGGTCAAAACGGGTCGAATGGGTATTTTGGGACAAGTAAGCTTGATTCGGTGTTAAATTAAGTTTCAAATCAAGTTTTGGTAAATCAAGTAGGTAAATACTTGATTTAAGTGTTAGTGGTTGTCTTGGAAATATAATCACTAGTCGTTAGTGATTTTGGGACGTTTTATGACTTTGGTCAAAATGAGCAATTTGAATTGGGTCAAAATTGAGGATGACACTAATTTGGATTAATTGGATGTTAAACACTTTTGTTGAGTGTTAAATGATGCTTTTCATGTAATTACTCGCGAGAAGTGATTTTAGGTTAAAATTTGGTGTTTTAGCAATAAAGTCAAACTTGGTCAACCATGGAATGGGTTTTGTGTAAAATACGAGCTAGTATGCGTTTAAAGGTTAAAGTTGACATAATTGGGTATTTCGAGAACGCGGGAACTAGTCTCGTTAGTTTTGGACCTTCGGGTAGCGTTAAAAGTGCAAAAGGGTGTATTTTACACTTGTTGTTCATTTGGGCGGGTCGAGAGTCCAAATGGGATTGTATGTTGTTTATGTGTATACCTATATGCGTATTGTAGGTAAAATCTTGCTCGGTTGCATGTGGTGAAGATTTCGCGCATGGTTTGTAATGCTCGAGTTCACGAGGTGAGTGGAATAATTATATGCGTAGGTATATAATATATTTAATTGTGGTAGCGTGAGATGTGAAGTGTCGAGGTGTTAAGACACCACGTTTCACGTGACGAGTGAAGCATCGAGGTGTTAAGATGCCACTCGAGGTGAAGCATCGAGGTGTTAAGATGCCACCTAGGAGTGAAGTGTCGAGGTGTTAAGACGCCACTCCATGTTAAAGGGTGAAGTGTCGAGGTGTTAAGACGCCACCCGAGGGTGAAGTATTGAGGTGTTAAGATGCCACCCGGGGGTTAGTGATACGAGGTGCTAAGTACACTAATGGATGTTATGAACACCAATGGGAAATTCGAGTACCATCCCTTGTACGATTGGTTAACCATGGTTATTGTGTTGTAGTGTAGCATACTATATTGTTCGTGTTATATATATGCTATTGTTGTGCTAGCTTGTGGTATTGGAGGTTTATAGCTTTGTATTGTGATGATAAGCTATTTGTGTTGCTAGCATGTATGCGGTATGTGAGTAAGTGTTTGCAATTAGGTATATTATATATGTATGTGTATAATTATTGCATTCACTAAGCTTTATGCTTACCCCTCTCGTTGTTTACCTTTTTACAGGTATTGTGATTATGAATCTAGCTAGTTGTAGACTAGATGCTTAGGAGCGCTTGGGCTCGACGGGGTAGCTTTTGGATATTTGGACGCGGATGGGGGATTTGGTAGTCCCCGAGATTATGCTCTTGGTATTGGGTTGGGTTATAGAGTCCTAACTCGTCTAAATGTAAATTGTGATGGAAACTTGTATTTTGTACGAAAGTCGTAAAACGGTCAATGTGGGCCCCATTATGTAAAACTTGATTTTATATTTGAAACAGGTTAGTTTTACATAATTGGATGTATGGTAAAAAGCGTTTCGTCTAAAAGTGTCAGGAACTAGTCAATCTTTTTCGCATTTTGAGACTTTCCGGACAGACCCGAATGGCGCGCCGCGCGGCCATCCTGGCGCGCCGCGCCAGTTCACTGTGCAGCAAATTTTTTTTATTTTGTATTTTCACGTGGTTTGTTCGCGGGTTGGTTTGGGTCGTTACAATAATATTATATTTTAAATTATAAATATTAAAGATTATGAATTATATATGACCAAATATATAATCAGATACATATATATATATATATATATATATATATATATATATATATATATATATATATATATATATATATATATATATATATATATATATATATATATATATATATATATATATATATATATATATATATATATATATATATATATATATATATTTATGTACACATACTGATATATTATATTTATACAAATATGATTAAAATACATATGCGAATAGAAAAAATCACGAAATTCATTTTTATTTATTTATTTCCTTTTTCAAACTGTATGTAATTTTGTACTTTTGCATCAGATTATTGAAATTAGTCCAACAAAAGGTACCAATCTCTTTCGATTACTATCTACTTTTCTTTAAACCTTTGTTTTCTTCTTCTTGGATGGTATATTTCTGTCTGCTTCAATTATTCTATCGACATCTCCTTTGGCTATAAAACAATCGATTATCTCATAATTGTTAAGAGTTTCCTTTGAAGAACCGTCACCTCTAAGCTTGTGTTCTTGTAAAGAACAACCCATCTTCCTCAAACGATCGTATACGTCGAGTAATATCTTGCAAACCCGTTTGCTTACCTCTTCTGTTTTTTTTTTTCTTCTAAAAGTGATTAACCAGACACCAACCCCATGTACAACTACCACACTTGGAACCATGTATCTTACTGCTACGCCTACGCTTGTTTTTGTTTCTTGAATCAAACAACCACAGTTCACCATCGAACAAACCACCTGAAATTATCATAACCATCATCGTTGGATGTTTTCCTGTCCGAATATACCATCAAACAACCTCTGCGTTTTCTTTTCATTTCTTATTTGTCGAAACACCATTGCCACGACTAACCATTATAACCATCGTCTCTCCAAAACAACCCAACACCTACAACCATGAATAACCCGTCCCCATGGATCCACCAATCCACCATCTTCACTACCATAACCGACACCCTCACTATCACCTTCTTCCTTAAATAAAACTGTCATGTTTCTCTATTCTCTCTCTCTCCTAATTTCTTCGTGAACCACCATGAAACCCTCACCCTAATTATCGTGAGAATATTTTCGTTTCCTTTCTTTCTTCCACTTTCTTTTCCTTCTCCATGAACAAACACCACAGACCATCGACACTCTCATCATTTATTCAGTTTTCGTTTCTAGCTGCAACATATAACATCAATCGAAAACTGCTATTTTCTATCAATATTTCTGTTTGATTGGCGAGACCAGAAATCAACCCAAAACTCTCATCACTCCAGCTGCTAACGAATTCAATAATTTCTGAATTGATATAGGCGATTAAAGTAGAGGTTGTCATATGTTTTTCCATATTGGCTGACACCCATTAATGTATCCACTAACCAGCTGTTGTTCTTTATTTCTGTCGGCCAGAAAATTTTGTGAAAGCAATGTATACCAACACCTTATTATTTGATAAAAACGTGGACTATCATTTCTGCTTGGGCCGTTCCATTATTTTCTCTTAGTTGGGCTGGGATTTCCTTTCTGATTGGGCCGTGTTTATTGGTTGGCTGGGCCAAAAGTCCAGTTATTCTTTTGCTGCTAGGACGATTTTAGAATAATGATGGTTACGTGAGTTATGATGATTACGGAGACGATATGATCATATAATGATGATGATATAAATAATAAGTTAAATAATAATATAAGTGAGGATATTGATTACGATAATTGGGTGATAATCATGATTAGGGTATGTGTATAATGAAGTGTGATGAAGAAAACATTGATAATGCTATTGCTATTAATTCGTTGGGTTCCTGTTTCCACTCTATATAACGATTAATGATGGTTAAGGTTATAAAGATAAATATATATAAGATTGATGATGATTAGGATACACGATTAGGTCAAATGATGTATTAAGATGATGTCTACTGAAAACGGGTTAAAATAAGTGGTTTGTAAATATAATCAGAAAGGCAAGGTAGATGGGATGGTTAAAGGGTGTTTGTGTTGAATGAAAGGTTATGGGTTCGAGTCTAAGTAGAAGCGTTTAATTCTTTTAAAGGCCGGATGCATTAAGGTAGTAGTTTGTCATTTTTATTATTATTATTATTATTATTATCATTATTATTATTATATTATTGTTATTATTATCGTTATTACCACTAGTAATAAAACTGTTATTTTATAGTATCACTATTATCGGTATCATTATTTTGACCATTATTACTAAAAGTATCATTATTTTTAATATATTATTATCATTATTACTACAAAGAAAATGATTATTATTATTATAAAAATTTATATTTTCATTATTTAAAATTAATTATTATTATTATTTTTAACATTAATCTAGTATTTGTAAAGTCATATTTTAATAAAAACCAAAAGTTATTTATGTAAAAATATATCAAATACATATATAATAACTATATAAATATTGCATTACTAATTTAAATAAGTAATATATAATTAATATTTACCAACGAGTTTGGTTGTTATTACATGTTAATTATATGTGTTAATATATAAATAAATAATATAGGTTCGTGAATCCAAGGCCAATCTTGCATTGTTCAGTTTCGTCATATGTATTTTTACTACAAAATACAGTATTGTGAGTTTCATTACTCCCTTTTTATATATATTTTTGGGCTGAGAATACATGCGTTGTTTTATGAATGTTTTACGAAATAGGCACAAGTACTAAAACTAATTCTATGTGGGTTTAAACCAGAAATATACCCTTAGCTTGGTAACATTAAACTACCTGTCTATGTACGGTAGGCGCGAATCCTAAAGATAGATCTATTGGGCCTGACAACCCTATCCTGACTATGGGATGCTTTAGTACTTCGAGGTTTATATAACACACCTGATTCGGTGTACTTTCAGAGGGTAAAACATGAACGTTAAGCTTGTTACCGGGTGCCTACAACTTATAGAATACTTTAATACACTTGTGAGTGTACATATATTTATAAACGGAAATCTTGTGGTCTATTAATATCTTGAAATGATTGTTATGATAAACCTATGAACTCACCAACCTTTTGGTTGATACTTTTAAGCATGTTTATTCTCAGGTATGAAAGAAGTCTTCCGCTGTGCATTTGCTCATCTTAAAGATATTATATGGAGTCGTACATGGCATATTTAGGTCAGTACCTCGCAATGGGACCAAATGTTGATGACTTCGTTCAGGTGGATTAGGACGGGTCACTACAACCGTAGCTCTAACATCATCACTATAAATTATCGTTGCTACTGCTCGACTTCTAATCATCAATATCACCACCACAAGCTACTGCTACTTTCTGTTGTACCACCGTGACACTATAAACCTCCATCCACGACCCCATCATCGAATATCTACATCACAGCTTCGAGCAATTATTGATACAACCGTCTTCTATTTTGGATCAAAATATAAACTGCTTCTGTTTTAGTACCATCAAAAATCATAGGTAATCATTACTATTTTACTGCTCTATAATGTTTCTGTTTTGATCAATTCGAAAGATAAAACAGAATATTGTTGCAAACTGCCACTCGAATTAAACTCTTTAGACTGCTACTGCTTTAGAAATTCTACTTTGACTCTATCAAACATCTTCCTGTTATGACTACTACATCATGTTGATTGAATCAAACCACAAGATCAATCTAATTCCTAAAATACAATAAGTTTCAAAATCCAACAAAAATCATAACTATGTATATAGATCTGGCTTAAGCAAATTCAATCGGATTAAATAAAACCCTAACATACGAATTAATTATAAGTGATTGAATTATGTACATAGATCTTTGATTGCTTATATATCAATTGAAACAGAAATCCAATTTCTGCGATGGCTGATGATGACGATTATGATCTCCATAGTTCATGTTCTGTGAACGAGTTCTTCTCCTGATCGGACAAATCGAACGATGAAACACTGGTGACTGCTACTTGATCGATTGCTTGATAAATGGATTGATAAAAACCTGAACCCCTTCTCCTGCGTGTTTTCGATCCTCGATCTGATTAACTGTCCAGCTCTCCTTTTAATTAGGTATATTTATATTTATATAATATATATATATATATATATATATATATATATATATATATATATATATATATATATATATATATATATATATATATTATTAATAATAATAATAATAATAATAATAATAATAATAATAATAATAATAATATATATTTATATTTATATATAATATATATATATATATATATATTATTATTATTATTATTATTATTATTATTATTATTACAAAGTATTAGTATTATTAATATTTGGTATTATAAATATTATTGTTATTATGAAAATGATAATAACTTGAGATGTTTTGATGATAAAGAATATTTGTATGATATGAGTATTACTAGTATTATTGTTACATTATTAATATATTTATTATTATCACTATCAATGTAACTATAACTAAAGTGACAAATGATCTTACCCAAAATTATTATTTTCGACATCATTATTAAATATGATAAATTATTATCATTATTTGGTATTATCATTAATTTAACAACTAAATGAGATTTACATAAAAATATATTTGAATATACGTAACTTAACTATATTACTAGTTTTAGTTATTAAAATATATAATGAATATAAACAATGAAACATATAAGTTATTAAAATTAAATGAAATAACTGATATATATATATATATATATATATATATATATATATATATATATATATATATATATATATATATATATATATATATATATATTAAATTTTGTTCGATTTCAATTATGTGTATTAATATATAAATAAATGATATAGGTTCGTGAATCCGAGGTCAACCCTACTCTTGTTAAATGACGTTATATGTATTTTTACTACAAAATACAGTTTGGTGAGTTTCATTTGCTCCCTTTTTATTCATTACATTTTTGGGCTGAGAATACATGCAATGTTTAAATAACTGTTTTTGCAATATTTATATGCGTGAGTTTCATTACTCCCTTTTTAAATGCTTTTACAATATATATTTTTGGGACTGAGAATACATGCGCTGCTTTATAAATGTTTGACGAAATAGACACAAGTACTTAAAACTACATTATATGGCTGGATTATTAAACCGAATATGCCCCTTTATAGTCTGGTAATCTAAGAATTAGGGAACAGACACCCTAATTGACGCGAATCCTAAAGATAGATCTATCGGGCCCAACAAGCCCCATCCAAAGTACCGGATGCTTTAGTACTTCGAAATTTATATCATGTCCGAAGGAGGATCCCGGAATGATGGGGATATTCTTATATGTATATTGTGAATGTCGGTTACCAGGTGTTCAATCCATATGAATGATATTTTTGTCTCTATGCATGGGACGTATGTTTATGAGAAATGGAGATATGAAATCTTGTGGTCTATTAAAATTATGAAATGATTATTTATGTTAAACTAATGAACTCACCAACCTTTTGGTTGACACTTTGAAGCATGTTTATTCTCAGGTACGAAAGAAATCTTCCGCTGTGCATTTGCTCATCTTAGAGATATTACTTGGAGTCATTCATGACATATTTCAAAAGACGTTGCATTCGAGTCGTTGAGTTCATTAAGATTATTATTAAGTTAATTATAGTAAGATATATTACAAAATGGTATGCATGTTGTCAACTTTTGATATAATGAAAGATACTCTTTTCAAAAACGAATGCAATGTTTGTAAAATGTATCATATAGAGGTCAAGTACCTCGCGATGTAATCAACTATTGTGAATCGTTTATAATCGATATGGGATTCGTCTGAATGGATTAGGACGGGTCTCTACATGCGAGGAGCCGAGAAATTATGAGAAATACAATTTAAATCACAAAAGACTCCAAATTGGGCATCATTATCAAATTCTCTACCATGATCAGTTCTTATTGTTACTATAGTACAACCAAGTAAATTTTGTATTTTAGTAGCAAAGATTATAAATCTTTCACACGCTTCATTTTTATGCTTTAGAAATAGTTTCCATGTATATCTTGAAAAGCATCTACTATTACTAAACTATAAAAATGTCCCCCATAACTTTGTACGGTCGATGGCCCAAATAAATCCATGTGTAAAAGTCATAGACATCTTTTAGTAGAGATAAAATTCTTAGGCTTATGACTTGCATGGACTTGTTTTCCTACTTTGCATGCATCACAAAAATGACTTTCATATTTCTATTTAGGCAAGTCTCTAAGTATGTCTTTTGTAGATATGTTATGAATTAATTTCATATTAGCATGCCCTAGTCTTCTATGCCACAAAGTAGTAGTATCATGTATAGAGGTTAGACATATATCTACATGTTTGAAGTTATCTAGTTTACATGTATAAAGGCCTTTCTTCCTAATTCCATTTATGACACTTTTACCATCTCTTGTTATGTGTGAAGAATTTTTTCTAAATGTCATGTTATTTCCTTTATCACATATTCTTCCTACACTTATCAAGTTAAAACTTAGGTTTTCAATGTGCAACACATTATCAAGCGTAATCTTCTGATTAGTAATGTTACCTTTATCGACGATTTTTCCTCTCACATCACCACCAAAGATTACATCATGTCCATTGTGCTATGAATACTTTGTGAAGAACTCTTTGTTTCCCGTCATGTGTGTTGTACATCCACTATCAATTATCCAATCTTCATTTTGTACAACACCATTGAGACAAACCTATATTTAATAAATCAATAACTTTGGTACCCAATGTTTGTTGGGTCCGGGATGATTAACATCAAAGACTCCTACTCTAACCCATCTTTTCACAATTTTGACATTATTGTTCTTTTTGAGAAGTGTTTTAGTTTCGACCTTACTTCTCCTAGTGTTTTGATTATTCATTCTTCTTGAAGGATTTTTCGCAAGTGACTTGATTTCTTTCCTATTTGTTTTAACTTGATTAATCATGGTAGCCTTATTTTTTGGTTTTTGAACACTCAAGATATTTTCTAGCACTTTACTACTTTCATCATATTTTGAAAATTTAATTTTATTTTCAAGTAGTTTGTTAGCATTGTTTAAAACAAGGTTTTCATGTTTTAAGTCGTCACATGTGAGACATTCTTGTGAGTTGGAGATTATTTCTTTAAGTTGTAAGATTTCTAACCTAAGCAAATTATTTTCTTCCTTTAGACTTGTATTGTTATTGCTTACTTTACTACTTAAGACACATAATTTAACAGAGTTGTCAATATTAAACTCAAATGTATTTGAATGTACCTCATTATCGGTTTGTCCGACTTGTGATGCTTTGTCGTCATCATTTGGAATATCAATGGCCATGAGAAACGTTTCCTTTCCCTCTCCTTGTGTGTCGTTTTCTTCATCATCCCATGCGCCTCCAAGAAAAGCCTTTTCATTCTTTCTCTTTGGACATTCACTTATCAAGTGATTTGGATCACCACACCCGAAGCATTTTTGTACAAACTTCTTCTTGGAATCGAATGATGTCTTCTTCGGTTCCATTGGAGGACGAACATATTTTCCCGGTCTTCGATAAAATTTCTTAAATAAGCGAACAATAAATGCAAGTTGTTCATTATCATTTAGAATATCATCATCATCATCATCATCGATGTCATATTCTTCATGAATCTTAGCCTTTAGAGCGATCGACTTGTTCTTCTCTCTGTTGGCATTTTCTACTTCATCATCTTTGTCTAGTATGACCTCATGTACTTTGAGATTTCCAATGAGTTCATCTAGAGTTAACTTTTCTGCATTCTTTGATTCGTCAATTGCTATCACTTTTGGTCTCCATCTTGATAGTAGAGCTCTTAAGAATTTTCGAACATATTGCTTATCCGTATAGATTGTACTTAGAGCTTTCAAACTTGAACAAATATTGTTAAATCTAGTATATACACTATTTAGTTTTTCATAATCTTCAATGGGAAATTGTTCATATTTAGTTATAAGCAATTCTACTTTATTTTCTATGACTTGCGGGTTTCCATAATGAGTAACCAAGATACTATCCCAAATTTCTTTAGCATACCCATCATAAAAACTCTCTCATATTCTTTCCTAGGCAAAACATTAAAAATGGTCATTTTAGCTTCATAGTTTTTGCCTACATCTACTTTGTGTTCCTTAGTCCACTCTTCCTCAGGTATGAATATTTTAGTTTTTCTATCATCACCAAACTTAAATGGAACATAATCACCTTTAGTAATAATGTTCCAATAGTCTATATCTTTGTAGCGGACATACGTTTCAAATCGATGCTTTCAATAGCAAGATCCTTCACTTTCGAGAAGTGGAGGCCTTTGCATAGAGCAACCTTCACTATAGTTCAAGTTCTCAAATTTTTTGTTCCATGATCTTAAACTCTAAGATTTGCAAAAATTAGTCTTAATTTCAAATTAGTAATTTTTAGCAAAAACGTTTAGAGCAACCGCTCTGATACCAATTGTAAGTAACTAGAGGGGGGTGAATAGTTACTTAGTCGAATTTTAAAAATTTATTTACGTTTTCTTGAACTTGAACTTGATATAGTGTGACTTGAAATGTTTGTTCTTAAACAATACGTATAAAATATTATGTATATGTATACGTAATCAAAGAGATAAAGGAAGAGAGAACAAACACAATGATATATAGTGGTTCGGGAAGATGTTAACTAATCTTCCTTAATCCACTCCTCAATTCCACAAATTGAGATTTTTTTCACTATGATACTCCAAACTCGGTGGAGTGTCCGGATACAACACTAGTACTTCGATAAGCCACAACTTGTGAACCCTTAGGTCCCTTGGAAGACTTCACAAACACCTAAAGCTCTTACCACAAGATCCTAATGCACTATCCTAGTGAAAACACAACTACCTTCTAGATCCCTTTAAGAAGATAGTTTACAAGTAAACTTACATCTTAAGCTTACAAGTACTCTTGCTAGAATCACTCTAAAAGATTACAATGAATTATAAGAATGATATCAGAAAGTATAAGAAAATATGAGTGCAAGAGGTGAATCTTCAAATGCTTCAAGGCTTGGCTTTTATAGGAAAGAGAAATCTGCCTGGAAGCTGTACGACTCACTTCACAGTCGACCGTGGTTCGACCATGTACCCCTGACATCTGATTCATATAGCTGTTTTTTTCCTTCGAACTTTGTTATTTTTCTTTGTTGAATTACTGCAACTAAAAGCAAATTGTCTCTGAAATCATCCCCATTACCCTTTTTGTTTTGGAAATAAGTGTGGAAGTTAACATGTCCATAAAATAAGAAAGTCTTCAAGCTTTAACCATTTGTCATTGATTACTTAATAGGGTAATTGCAGAATTTTGTCTCTTGACAAAGCATTATCTTCCAAAACTTCATCAACCTTTCTTAATTACTTGTCATTTTGCTAATGGAAGTATCTTGTCCTTTGGAATATTGTTACATCTCAAATGAACTAGTTTGAATCTAGTTGGAACTTACTTGGAGATTATAACAACTTACTAGTTCACAATAACACATACATAAAAATGATACATAAGATACATGGGAGAGCATCTCTTTTGTTGGGACCTTTAATGACCATCATTAGTATGTATTTAAATGACATTTTGTAACAAGTGAAAGTAAAACACTTTTGTGTTTAATCTTATTTGAGCTTAAAATATCATTAAGATGTCATTATGTGTGATTAGTAAAAATTAACATCTTTTGGTTCAAAAATCTTTTGAAATCAAAGAAGGCAACTATTATAAGTATGTTTAAAAAGGTTTTGTATATTATAGATGCCTCAAAGTGGTCTATCTTAAAGTGGATAAATTTGGTTACAGAGAAAACTGTGGTCGATCTACGGTCTGCCGTGAGGTTGATCGCAGATAACAGTTTTGAAAAAAATGCAGCCGTTGGTACAGGGCATCCATGGTCAGACTCACGGTCGACCGTGGTGCAGCCGCATAACACTTTTACCAAGTTAATTATTTATGTATTGGTCTTTAGCTAGAGATAGTTGTAGGCTTATGAACTCATGTCGTCTTACATATGATTAAGCACTTATCTCTTTTGTGTCATCATCAAAATAAAGTGATTAACTCTTAAATATTATAATTGGATTCTTAACCAACATATACGTATTCTGAACATCCTTCCTTTGCCCCATCGATCCGAATGGTCAGATCCAGGGCCCAAGATCTTGAAAATCGTAAACCCCCCAATTCAAAAGAAAAGAGCACCTGGACGCCCAAAAGGTACCGAACGGATTCCATCTCAAGGTGAAGAAACTGAAAAGAAAGTAAGAGCATGTACTCGTTGCAAGAAAGCATGTCATAACCGAACAACATGCAGCGCTTCTTATGACCGAACCGGTGAATCTACTTCTCAAAGGGTAAAAAAAAACAGCCTCAAAATCAAAGTAAAAATCGAAAGAGAAAGTCAAACCTTCTCAATCTTATCAGTCCCAATTTTATCAAATGTACGATTTAAGCCTGAATTAGTTAGTTAATGTTTTAGTTTATCCAAGCTTATCACTCTCAGTTTGTAGTTTATGTTTAGGCCTGAATTGATGTTTTCTAGTTTAATTAATGTTTAGTTTATGGTTATGGTTAATGAATATATTCTAGTTTGTGTTTGTGGTCTTTAATATTGTACAACCGACACGCAAGGACGCAAAACCAAACCAAACCTTGCGTCTGACAACTTAAACAGACGCAAGACGCAAACTAAAACTTGTGCCAGCATGTAAGTGGGCGCGCATGGATGCAAACGTTACCTTGCATTTGACAACTTAAACAGACACAAGATGCAAACCAAACCTTGCACTCGCATGTAAGTGGAAGCGCAAGAACGCAAAAAGCCTTACGCCTGTCCCAGAGTATTTACATTCAAACAATTTACATGTTCTACCTACAATCTAGTTAAAAATTATATATTACAACACAAATTAACTACTTAACAACCTTTGGTGGTGGTGGTGGTGGTGGTGGTGGTTCCTGTGTGTCAAAACGTGCACGGAAGAATGTTCTTGCCATTCGAATTCTATACAACATAGCAGCCTTTTTAGGGTCTCCAATGTTGTCAATCTGAAACCACCCAAAAACTATCCTCTTTATATGTATGCAGACCCAAGCACCACAATCACCATGGCCACCACTCTGCCTTGGCACATATAGTGCATCCTCAATCATCAACTCTACATCTTCTTTATTCTCATAATACTCAACAATTTGAGAGTCCTGCTTCTTGTTAAAGTAATCTATAGCCTTCAAATAGATCGGTAAGTTGTTTGATAAGTTTTTGAAGACAACGCCGAGTTGACCTTTATACAAACAACCCTTTAAACCATCGTAAATCAATACTTTCTGTTCATCTAAGTTCAAAGAGAGTAGTATAAAATGTTCAGGATCTAGAAAGTGTACTGGGATCAAAATCTGCAACAAAAGAAACATAAAATTAGCAAAAAACGACAACTATGCAAGGACGCAAGGTCAACCTTGCGGACACAAGGTTGATCTTGCAACTGGCGCAAGGACGCAAGGAACACCTTGCATCGTAAGTGAAGACGTAAGGTTGATCTTGCGAGAGATGCAAGGATGCAAGGAACACTTTGTGTCTTTAGTTTAGGCGCAAGGTCGATCTTGAAAAAGACGCAAGGACGCAAGGTGACCCTTGCGCCGAACGCAAAGACGCAAGACTGGTCTTGCGCCTATAGCAGTTTACTCAAAACTAATCATTGATGTAAAAACAAAACACCAACCTTATCACATTTAGCCCATGATGGATAAAGGTCATCACTACCACCCCCAAGACCAATCAAATACATATAATCTGGGGGATTGGATTTAATGATCCCCTCTGCTCCAGGATTGGATTTAACCCCCCCTCTCCTCCTCCTTTTGATTTTCATCATCATAAAAGGACTTGAACCTCTCAAGTTGATTAAGGAAACCCAATGGCATAATCGTCCATCGAGAACTACATGTATAACCTACAATTGGAAACTGAGGACTCAAAGACATCTGGCTAGCTCGGGGGAGAAACCTCTGCCGAAATCTCAAAAGGAAGGTAGCCCATCCATAAATATGCTATAATCAGAGTGCTGATCATGATGTTAAAAGCATAAAAAAATTAGTTTAGGCGCAAGGTCGATCTTGCGTGAGATGCAAGGATGCAAGGTCACCTTTGCACCGAACGCAAAGACGCAAGACTAGTCTTGCGCCTATATCAGTTTACTCAAAAAATTAATTAACAATTATAAGTTTTTAATTAACAAACTTACTATGTTTTCCAAATAACCAGAAAATGCCATTTCCAATAAACGTTTCCAAAACTCAGCATCTGGGCAGAGGAACGTTTCTGTTTGGAAAATGAACATGCAACGCGTATCTTGATTATTTATGATCAATGATTTCAAATCTTTTGCTGGCCCCGCATGCATCCTTTGATCTCTCCATGCATTAGGTGGTGGTGGTTGCAAAGTTCCTTGACCGTTTACTAATTTATCAACCATGGACCAAATTTCTTCCTCACTAACCCAATCCCTTTCCTTCTGTTTTCTCTTATTTTCCTTTTCCTACAAAAATAAAAACAATTAGTAAAAAATAAAGACGCAAGAGTAGACTTGCGTCTGTGTAATGCAGACGCAAATTCGCAAGAAAGGACTTGTTTCTTTCAGTGATGCAGACGCAAATACGCAAGAAACTTCTTGTGTCTTTCAGTGATCAGGCGCAAGGTCGCAAAACTAATATTGCGCCACAACAACTTCAGTTTTAAATTATGATAACTACTAACCTCAGTCTGGTCAGGTTGTTTTTCTGCTTCATTAACCAATGGAAAATCAACAGGTTGCTCTTTATCCTCAGACTCCACAGCCACATTCTCATCTTGTTTATCAATAGGTTTTTCAGTATCCAATGGCACAACAGTCTCATCTTGTTTAGTCTCTTGATGGGAAACCTTCAGCCTTTTTACTCTAGAGGCAACTTCGTCTGACAAATGTATAAGGTCATAAGTTAGCAGTAATACGCAAGGATGCAAGTTATAGCTTGCGTCAGGCAAGAGACAAGACGCAAGGACAACTAAAAACCTGTGACGCCCCGTCCAAAAATCATGGCACGGATCGTCAACGACAGGTCCATTACATGGTATAACACTACATGCTGTTTTAAAAACAAAGTTTTGCATTCATAAAAAGATAACGTTTTTCCAATGACAAATGTTTAACAAGAGTAGCATGCTTCTACGAATAGAAAGCATTTAAAAATAGTACGTGACACTAAGGTCATTACAAAACAATAATGCAAATGTAACATAAGTAATGAATGCAAAGTAAAAAGTTCCATGATTGAGACGTCTCTAAACAATGCAGCGGAAGTCCAAGACAGCAAGTCTATAACAGCAGTCTATTACAGCGGAAGCACTAAGCGTCTTAGTTACCTGAGAATAAAACATGCTTAAAATGTCAACGGGAATGTTGGTGAGCTTTAGTTTGAATGTAATCAATAACGTAAGGTAGACCACGAGATTTCATATTCAAAACAGTATTGAAAAGTATATGCTTAACTGTGGGCACTTGGTAACTAACATAACGTAATATATCACCCCCTAAAAGTACACTTGGCGAGTGCGTTAAAACAGACGAAGTATTAAACACCCATTAAATGCTAGCGTGACTAGCCTGGGTGGGGATGTCAAACCCTATGGATCTATATCTAAGATTCGCGTCTACTGGTTCATAAACCAATAGTTAAACGTTACCGAGCTAAAGGGAAAATTTGTGCCGTTATATCACCCACACATATATAAAGTTTAAGTACTCATGTCTAGTATGTAAAACATAAATAGCGCATGTATTCGCAGTTCCAAAAATTGTTAAAGTAAAAAGGGAGCTATAACTCACAGTGAATGTGCGGTGAAGTCGATATGAAAAAGTAAGCAAGTAGTAAGTTGGTCCAAAGGTCCTCAACCTAAATCAAAGGTTACTAATTCAGTAAATCGTCCTAAAAAGTTTAAAAGTAAATAGTCTAAGTCTTAAGGATCATGATTATCATCATTCGTAAAAGGTAAAGCAAATTTTCAACAAAATTAGAGATCGAAATGAATAGCTGAATTCGTACAGTCGTTACGACCTCTATACAAACTGAAATGACGTGCGGTCAGTGGTTAAGGCTCCGTTTGTGAGTCCTCTTACGGCTTTCCAAAAATCAGATCCTAACTCGATGTCGTTTGACTGTGGCGACGGTCAAAGCACGAGTAGGTCAGAAATTTCAGCACGTCGTTACAAAGACGTAGTAAACTTTGGAAGGCTATAATCCTAAACCGTATATCGGATTTAGGCGAGTCTTAAACGAAAAGTTATCTACACATCCCAAACTTTCTGGATATCAACTTTCCAGAAGCTCCAGGAGTCAGATCAGACCCTGAAAAACAGAAATAAGTGCTCCGGTGGGTTTCCTGGTGTTTGATGCTCATCACGGTTCTCATCCTTGATGTGTGTAAGCTTCAAGTGTACAACTTTTTGATGTTTTAGTATCACTTTGACCAAGTTTCAACCATAAACACACAATGTCAAGACTAAGAAGAAATACAACTCACTTAAGAGTTTTAGAAGAATGATGAACCAAGGTTACATCATGTTCTTAGTTTCAACATAAATACAAGTTCTATTCAACATTTAAAGCTACAAACTTTGATTCAAATCAATCAAGCAAGACCATAAGTTACATAACTTAGATCAAACAAAATAATGAAACCCTAAGCTAGAAAACTTGGACCCCTTAACAATACTTATGAGATTTCAAAGCTAGAAAGCTTGAATCTTTTATGTTCTTGAAGATCTTGAAAGTAAAAAGTTAGATCTTCAAGTTTCATGAAGATCATAAACACAAGTTTTGATCTTTTAACAAAATAATGAGATCTTAGGCTACGAAACTTAGGTTCAACAAAGTAATGAAGATCCAAAGCTAGAAAGCTTGAATCTTTTATGTTCTTGAAGATCCTTAAAGCAAAAAGCTAGATCTTCAAGTTTCATGAAGATCATAAACACAAGTATTGATCTTTTAACAAAAATAAAGTGATCTTAAGCTATAGAACTTAGAGCCAACAAAGTAATGAAGATTCAAAGCTAGAAAGCTTGAATCTTTTATGTTCTTGAAGATTTTCCATCAAGGTTTGAATCTACAAGATGTAACACGATCAAAAAGCTAAAAAGCTTGATCCTTTGATGATGATGATGATGTCGATTTAAAGAAGAAAAAGGAGAAGAAAGAAAAATTCAAGAACTTACAATTTCTTAAGCTTTTAGTGTGAGAAAGACTAGAGAGAAAATTCGAGAGAAAGTGTGTGTGAAATGAGAAAGAAATGAAGTGTGAAATGGAGAAATCAAGCTTGAATTTATAGTGGTGGTGGTGTGCATGGTGGCGATGGTTATGAGGGACAAGGGGGGACCAACTTGCTTTTGCATGGGTGATGGTACAAAGGTGGTGCTTGTATGTTGGGATCCCATGCAACATGGTGTAGTAAAGGCACACAAATATGCTAGTATGTTGGCTCATCTTAATGGATTTTTGTCTTACATATTAATGGATCATAAATCCATTAAAATTGAGCTAACTTAAAAGTCCATTAGCTAGAGTAGGGTAGGTCTAAGTCCAATAAGGTAGAAAGTCCTTTAAGACTAACTAGTGTGCATTAGTAAAACACTAAGCGTAATTAAGCAACCAATAAGCCAAGTAATTGTCATTAGAAAATAACAATTAGTTTCAAGTAGTCATAATATTCCAATTATGACAAAAGTTAAACGTGTACAAAGTACGTAGCTCGTTCTAAACGACAAGTGACACTAACGGTCATAAAAGCATTTGAGGATCAAGTTAAGTGATTAAACACTTAATAACACGCTGTAAGGTATTAACGAAAGTAATTAACATGAATAATGATCCCAGAATATAATATAGCTCAGTACGTACAAATACGCAGTTTCGTGAAAGTAATAAGGCATAAATATAAGTCGAAAAGGTCAGGTCGTTACATTACCCACCTGTTAAAGAAAATTTTGTCCCGAAATTTTAAGCAGAGGTAGACGGTAAAGTCGGGAAAAGGTGAGGATATTTCTGCATCATCTGATCCTGTCGTTCCCAAGTAAACTCGGGTCCTCGTTTAGCATTCCAACGGACTCGGACAATTGGAATCTTGTTGTGCTTCAATGTCTTGACCTCACGGTCCATGACCTCAACAGGCTCTTCCACGAAGTGGAGTTTGTCGTCAATCTTAAGCTCCTCGAGTGGTATGGAAAGCTCTGGTTCGACAAGACACTTTTTCAGATTTGATACGTGGAAAGCGGGATGAACAGAACTCAATTGAGTTGGAAGATCTAAATGATAAGCAACGGGTCCAACACGCTCCAAGATCTCAAAAGGACCAATATATCGCGGGTTTAGCTTTTCATGCTTTCCGAAATGGATTACACCTTTCCAAGGTGCGACTTTCAACATTACGCGGTCACCCATTTGGAATTCGAGATCTTTACGTCTAATGTCGACATAGCTCTTTTGATGATTACGGGCCGTCTTGAGCCTTTCCTGGATTTGAACGATCTTCTCAGTTGTTTCATGGATGAGTTCGGGTCTAGTGATCTGCTTATCACCTACCTCGGCCCAACAAATAGGAGAACGACATTTACGGCCATATAAAGCTTCGAAAGGTGCGGCCTTAATGCTCGCGTGATAGCTATTGTTGTAAGATAATTCGGATAGAGGCAAATGCTTTTCCTAAGCTTTTCCGAAATCAATAACACATGCACGTAACATGTCCGTCGATTTGTGCGTTCGCTTTGTTTGTTGGTTTGTAGGTGATACGCGGTACTCAAGTCCAAATGTGTTCCCAAGGCTTCTTGCAAGGAACACCAAAATCTAGAAATGAAACGGGCATCTCGGTCGGAAATAATCGATAAGGGTACACCGTGACGGGATACAATTTCCTTTATGTACAGCTGCAAAAGCTTGTCCATTGTATCAGTTTCCTTCATGGCTAGTGTAACAACCCTGGTTTTTCCATCTTTAATTAATAATGTTTATTATTAGTACTTGTGATTTAATGAATGTATTTTTATACATTTACTTGTTACCATACATGACTTACTTGTGATTTAATGAATGTATTTTTATACATTTACTTGTTACCATACATGACTTTTAAATGCCCGACACGTCTTTGTGACACACGAACTTTACACGAATAATATTTTTGAATATTATTTACATTCATGATTAATTATTATTAATCATTTTAATTAACTAAGGTTACTAGTTAATTACTTGGGCTTTATTGGATTAATTTGTTAATTACTTGAACTTGGGCTTTTATTAATGTTAATGGACTTAAGAGCCTACCCTACACACTAATTAGATTAATAAGCCCATTTTATGAATGCAAGTATTACTTTGAGTTTAAACTAGATAGATTAACTTGGTGGAATCTAGTTACTCACATCTTCCCCATGCAACACCCCTTGTAACCATTTTTTTACAAAATACTTGTAAGAACCTTGTGGATATATGTCTTCCCCTTGATTCCTTGATGAACCAACGGCCTCCAAGGCCTTTAGAGGAGTTTGATTGCTTTTTTTTACTACCTCATTTACTAGTATTACTCTTTCATTTACACACATACAAAATCACTTGCAAGTTCTCTCATCTTTTCTCACATTTTCTCTCCTTTCATGTAAGCAACATAGACTTTTCTTCTCCTCTTTTTCTTGTACTAAAACCGTTGCCCAAGACCTCTCATCACCATCATCTTTTGTTTGTTGTTACTTGTTCATGTTTATGGTTTACTTACTTACTTGTTGTTTGTTATTTACTTACTAGTACAAGGATCAACTTTCTAGTTAGATTCTTCTTTTATCTTGTATTTACAAGAACACTCAAGAACATAAACTTACTAGTTTATGTTCTACCTTTAAAGTTTTAAAGTTTGTAAGTTCATGGTTGTAAAAATCATACTTGTAAATCATGTTTGTAGACTTTAAAGTTTACATTCTCAAAGATTAAACTTTAGTTTGAATCTTTAAAGTATGAACAACCCATGAACTAGTTACTTGTTTACCTAGCTTGTTTCTTTATATTATGCACTTTAAATTCATGTTTGTTAGTATTGGTCAAGTATTACAAGTTAGTCCATATCTCATACTTTCTTGAACTAAAATTTACTTTAAAAGTTCAAGAACATGTAAGTAAGCTTTCTTTAATTATAATTTTGTACACTTATGTTAGATCTAGACTTTTGAGTCTTGGATCTTCAAGATCAAACTAAGAACTATGTTCTACATCTTAAGATCTTGATTTTATAAGTTCACTTTCAAGTTTGTAACTTATTATTAGTTTTAAAGTTCATGTATGTGTTAGATCTAAGACTTTGATGTAACTTTGGTTCATCAAAACACTTGCAACACTTAAGTGAGTTGTGCTTCATGTCTTAGACTTACACTTGGGTTATGATGGTTAAACCTTGGTTAAAGTGATGCAAACACATCAACGAGTTGTACACTTGAAGCTACATGCATCAAGGATGAGAACCATGATAAGCATCGAGCACCAAGAACCACCGGAACCTACTGACCCTACTGTTCTACTGTTTCTGTGTCTGACCCGTACGACCTGGGCTACTGTAATTATAATTTTTAGATTTCTCTGTTCGATTAGATAACTTTTCATATAGGACTCATCTTAATCCGAGTTACGGTTTAGGATTTATGGCCCTCCGATCGTCACTATGTCCATTTAACGTTGTGCTGAAAATTCTGACCTACTCGCACTTAGATCGTCGCCACGGTCAAACGAAGACGAGTTTACTTCTGTAATTTTTACCACAACTAAAGAACTCATATATGGAGCCATGGCCACTGGTCTCACATTATTTCAGTAGGTATTGAGGCCGTGGTGACTGACCGAACTCAGCCTTTGTTTCAAACTCTTTTCATAAACGAAACTTACTTTACACCTTTTGTTTGATGATGACCCTTAAGACCTTATTTACATACTTTTAAACCTATTCGGACAATTTACTAACTTAGTACTATTTGACTTAGGTTGAGGACCCGTTTGGACAACCTTCATTACTTGCTTACTTTCCGAGTCATACCTTACCGCTACTTTATCATTGTGAGTTATAGCATTCCATTTTTACTTTAACTTATTTTGGGAACTGAGAATACATGCGGATTTTATGTTTTACATGCTAGGCACGAGTACTTAAACTTTATATATGTGTGGGTTATACAACGGCAGAAACATTCCCTTTAGCTCGATAACGTTTAGTCATTGGTTTTTGAACCGGTGAACGCGAATCTTAGATATGGATCCATAGGGTTTGACATCCCCACTTGGGCTAGTAGCGCTAGCATTTAACGACTGTTTAATACTTCGTAAACATACGCACTTGCCAAGTGTACTTTCAGGGGGTATAAACGTTAAGTTAGTTACCAAGTGCCCACGGTTAACATATACTTTATCATACTGTTTTGAAACGCTCTTTGTAGCACTGAAATCTCGTGGCCTACCTTGCATACTGTTATGCTTAAACTATAGCTCACCAACCTTTGTGTTGACGTTTTTAAGCATGTTTTTCTCAGGTGCTTAAGGTTGCTTCCGCTGTGTAGTAGTCTTGCCGTAGACACCCGCTGCTCTAGTATTATCACCGCATGAACTACTTTATTTTGCATTCAAACTTAATTACATTTGAAACCATGTTTTGTAATGACCTAAGGGTCACATACGTTTATTCATGCTTGCTATTCGTAGAAGCATACTGTTGGTGTAAAACAATTGACGTCGGTTGTGACGTCATCTTTTTTATCGTGAATGCAACTTCTTTTATTACAGCATATAGTACTTAACCTTGTAATGATCCTGTTGTTGATGATTCGTACACGATGGTTTTGTACGGGGCATCACATTTGGTATCAGAGCTTTGGTTGTAGGGAATTAGGTTGCATTAGTGCGTCTAAGACCGACCCGAGTAGGATTCACTAATAGGACTAATCTACAACTTGCTAGTTTACTTGTTTCTGCGGAACCTGCTGGATGCTACTGTGTTATATTACTGCATGATACTGCTTACTACTACTGCATGCCACTGCCCACTTCTACTGCTGTATGAACTTACTACGTGCTACTGTTTCCTTTTACTGCTATATAAACTCGCTGTATGCATTTGCTTATTCTCGCTACTGCATGCTACTATCTGTTTCTAGTATGTTACTTTGGTATGATACTGTTACTATTGTCCTGCTACGTGCTATTGTAAATGATCTAGGCTGCTGTAGATGATGTGCCTGATTATGCTCTTACCATATGTCTACTATTTGTTGTATCGACTTGGAGAACTTATCCTTCCCAGTTCAGACGTTTTTCTGAACTACTTTCCCACTCGTCTAACCCTAAGGATTAGTATTGTAATCCACCTGTTACTACTGTTCCACCATTCCAGGGATCGAAACATTTCTTCACGCAACCAGGGAGGAGTACCCCTCGGATTACACGCCCACTAAAGTTGATCCTCGGATGAGGAGATAGGTGAGGACTTGTCGAAATAACCGCACCCCGAGCTCACCCTAATTAGCCACGTACATCGTAGGAACATTAGAAGGATATTCAGTTTCCACAAGTTGATTTGTATCCCGTGCGCTTTCATGACCGTCACTTATCTCTTTCATCCTTCACCACTACTCGACGATCTAACGACACTTTTGGACTTAAGTCCCTAACACTCCTAGACATTGGATAAGTCGGGAGGACATCTCCTTTCACAAGGTTATAGTATCTTCTACTGATGCTCAAACACATCGTATTACTACTTGCTACACGTACAACCCAACGCGAGACTCGGATTGAATATCTAGAAGGAACCTAACAACGTTACCTGAATCCGAACCTTTGAAGAAACTTCGGGACATTTAGGCATTAATGCATGATCTACGGAACCTACACACCCACATCGAGAAACTGTGAGATTAGTTATGTAGATTATGTTTGAGATGACATAGATAAAGCACCGTTAGATGAAATTGTGTATAATTGGGAGTGATCACGTTACATTGACCATATGGAATGATATTGGAATGAACGTACGGATTAGTACAATATAATGACGCCAGGCCAGTGTGATTATATTGAAGTAAATCATGCAGAAGTTCCAATGTTACTACATGAGGAATATGGGGCGATCCAGGGAAAATTTTTGTCAGGAATCACTTGAGCATACACTGTGTAGCCTGTTAAAGGTAGGGAAAAGATAACCACATACCCCAGATACTGTACAAGAAGGGCCTTGATTGCAGAATTGATAACCCGAAAATTTGCTATAGATATCGACACCCTGGACATTTAAGGAAAAAGTTCTCATATAGGAAAAACTTTAAAATTACCTGCGGTAAAGCAATCGTTATGGAGACTTGCATGGATCCTGATTTTAGTTAGGGTACGTTTCATCACAATGTTTTATTGTCTCAAGGTTGTTTAATACTGGAGCGATAGAAACTTTATATCTAAGAACCTTAGTGTTACGACTAATAAGCCATTAACAACCATGAGGGTTAAGTATTCTATAGGGCAAGCAAATGGTAAGCTGAGGAAGATAGAGGAATAATTTAAGGTAGTACTTTAAGATTAACAGGTGGGTCATTTGGAGATGACCTCATATTAACCAAACTCGGAAGTTTTAATGTAGTAGTTGAAAAGGATTAGTTACCTACGCACATGCATATGTTATTAGAGAAGATTGATAAAAATTCTCACGACAGTATAATAAGATTGGTTGGAATGAACCTTATGATTAACCTAACACCCGTCAATGTGGGAAATTAGGTGCGATAGTTGGGTTGAACTTTAAGATTAATCTAATACTCATCAAGTTAGGAAGCTTTGATGAAATAGTTGGAATGAACTAACTTTCAAGGATGAAAGTGAAGGATATTTATAGTAAGAAAATTTTTCGTATATCTCGCGAGAATGGTGAGCCAAAAGCCATCTGGGTTACTACAACAAACCTAAATCCCACAACGGAAGTGGGAAGGAATAACAATGGATTTCATCACGAAGCTACTGAAAACAGTAGGCGGTTGGAACATCATCTGGGTTATTATTGACCATCTCACCAAAACTGCTCACTTTCTAGCCATGAAAGAAACCGATACAATGGACAAACTTGCACAACGATACTTAAAGGAAATTTTATTCCGTTACTTCAGAAATTCAAATTCTATATTAAATATTACCCAAGAATCTCATATGACACTCATTCTTACGCAACTCTAAATCCTAACTTATTACGAGGAACTTTTTATTCGATGATAACCACAACATCATCCTTCTTACTTCGATATTAGTCATACCAGTTCGAAATTTTCCTAAAATCAATGAGTGGTTAATTCTTATCCTTATACTCTCCCATTCGTATCTCACTTATAAGCAACAACTTCACACTTAAGAATTTTTGGTCAAAGGACTTATGCCCTACTAATAGTCGTCAAACACGTATAAATTCAATGGTTTTTATTACCTCAAATATCACTCGAAATTTTCAAAAGTCTTTTACTCGATTCTCATCAATCTTTTCTAACTTGTAACCTCCGAAATATGAAATTTTGTTTACCAAAACTTTACACACATTATTTTACTGTGCTATCCTCTCATAGCTTTATAAAAATAAATTTATTTTGTTTGCCATTCATGCTAATTTTTGAAATCGTACCCGTTATATAAAATGAAGTAAATGATTACTTATTTTTGACAAGTACATATGAAACTTTACTTTCACTTTTACAAATCAAAATTTTCATTCAAAAGATATTATACTTTGAACGGTACGTGTTGTACATAACCCTAATTTACTAAGAACTTTGTTTCTTCTCTTACATTGTCACCATAAACAATTTCTATAAAACTTTTGTTGCTTAGTATATAAAACTCCTCATGTTATTCGTATCCAAGTCATCATAAAGGCTTTATAACCGTCGAAATCGAGAGATTCATGTATATGTGTTAAGGGCACTGACTACCACGTCATGCAAGGCCTTCGGACATCCATATAAACCATTCAAAACTATTGCGTTACCCCATGGATTTATTTCACCACACATGTTGGAACAATGCTCTTTCTTACATAACTCTAAGTCCTAACTCATTCCAAGAAACTCTCATTTAGTAACATTAACACCATCGATATACTGACCTCATTATTAGTCACGACCTGTTTGGCATTTTGCAAATTCAAGCAGCGATTAACTTCTCATCCTCGTGCTCTATCCTTCGTACCTCACTTTTTAGCAACGGCTTCGCACGTGAATATTTTGGCCCAAAGACTTGTGTCCTGATAATTACCAAAACTACATTTATGTCATTAGTTTTCATTACCTAGTAACCGGTCACCCGATGATTCAAAGATTTTCCGCTCAACCTTTTTCAAATCGCAACCTCTAAAAATACGAAAAGCTATGATTATCAAAATTTTTACACGTTGTTTATTTGTGCGGTCCTTACAAGATTTACAGAAAATGAAAGTACTAAAAAAAAAACTTTTCTGCCACTTATACGATTTATAAAATCATATATGTATAAATTTATACTTACTTATTTTGATACTAAGTTATATCTTCAAATTATTTAAAGACCGCTCCTTTACCGAGTTATTCAACTTAAGTTAAATAGTTTTGTGCAAAATGGTACACGTTGTACCTACTTCTAAATTTACTAGGAACTTCGTTCCGTTTATGTTGTCACAACAAACGTTTAAAGGTTTTGCTTTTCAAAGCTCCCTTAGTTGATTTTATTAAAGGTTTTCGTATTAGACTACACCATGTATGAATCACACTTTTCTCGCCCTCTGTTAGAGATGAAGCTTACTATTAAGATCTTTGTTAAAAACTCTTGAGCCACTTTGGATGGCGGTTTTATAAAATTTGTTAGAAAATCTTTGCACCCCTAAAATGTTCCTTTTAAGGTTAGACATGGCAAAAACGCGGGCCGATAAATCCATCTTCTGAGGCACACTTAGTGGTCACCCTATCGTAGAGAAAGCACTAGGCGGGTTTCTACTCTCAATATTTCACGGCTAATCGCAACACCCTCGTAACCATCATCTCTACGAATCAGTATATTGAGGTGCAAGAAATCATTTCGGAGATTCTTTTCACTTGGAGTAAACCATTCTTTAGGACCAAGGGTTTACGTATCTTCTCATCCGCGCATCCCCTTAAGTATAAGAATAAATTCAGAACGAACTGCTCGGAGAATTCACTCTCGTTCAAGGGCCACACCTTTCGTGCGATTTTCTTTCGGAATTGTAGTATAAGATACTTTAGGAATCTATGAATCTTGTTATCTTCTTGGAAGGGACTGCTTAAAACATTTACAACACTGATGTGGATACTCTATATATTTCTTCCTTCGTTGGTTGCAACTGTATGTTGCTCTAGTTAACGTTAACCCTAACTTCAACATGTAACTGAAAGGAAGAAGTTACATTACAAAATTGTGCTTTTCATTTCATCCAAGGATAGGTTCACCTACAGTATGGTAAACTAGGTGATGTCCCTCATTGTTCGTTCAGACCGTCCTGAAGACACCATGAATAATTATGGCTTGCAAGTCCGATTGGTCACTTTTAGCTAAAATTTCAATTCATTTATTCAAATAAAACGTTCTTAAATAACGGGTTCCTTATGCCTATGGCCTCCTTTCCTAAATCAAGAGGTTAGTAAAATCCGTGGCTAACACTATCCAGACATCAAATCGCATGGTTGTGATCACCATGTTTTCCATCCTACCTGTCAGCTTTGTATTATGACATAAGCACTCGATGTTTTAGATGAGCTTAGAAACATTCACGATGCATTTCACACATCCAGCTTACTGAAGATGCCTGTAAGGCTAAACACACCATCTTTCCTTTCGTAGATATACATTCAGATGGCATACTCATGTTTAGCAGAAACGTTTGTTGATCTCTTAGAACAAAAGACTTAATTAATGGCATGTACCCATTCTTACTTTCATACGCCGAAATACCTTTCAAGGTAAATAACTTACTTCTGAGCCCACGAGACTCACGGAACTTGGATACGCTCCTTCTTATTCGAATATGGTACCACTATAGGTCACTCCTCAAAATTTCGGGACGAAATTTTCTTTAACAGGTGGTTAATGTAACGACCCTGGTTTTTCCATCTTTAATTAATAATGTTTATTATTAGTACTTGTGATTTAATGAATGTATTTTTATACATTTACTTGTTACTATACATGACTTTTAAATGCCCGACACGTCTTTGTGACAAACGAACTTTACATGAATAATATTTTTGAATATTATTTACATTCATGATTAATTATTATTAATCATTTTAATTAACTAAGGTTACTAGTTAATTACTTGGGCTTTATTGGATTAATTTGTTAATTACTTGAACTTGAGCTTTTATTAATGTTAATGGACTTAAGAGCCCACCCTACACACTAATTGGATTAATAAGCCCATTTTATGAATGCAAGTATTACTTTGAGTTTAAACTAGATAGATTAACTTGGTGGAATCTAGTTACTCACATCTTCCCCATGTAACACCCCTTGTAACCATTTTTTTGCAAAATACTTGTAAGAACCTTGTGGATATATGTCTTCCCCTTGATTCCTTGATGAACCAACAGCCTCCAAGGCCTTTAGAGGAGTTTGATTGCTTTTTTTTTACTACCTCATTTACTAGTATTACTCTTTCATTTACACACACACAAAATCACTTGCAAGTTCTCTCATCTTTTCTCTCATTTTCTCTCCTTTCATGTAAGCAACATAGACTTTTCTTCTCCTCTTTTTCTTGTACTAAAACCGTGGCCCAAGACCTCTCATCACCATCATCTTTTATTTGTTGTTACTTGTTCATGTTTATGGTTTACTTACTTACTTGTTGTTTGTTATTTACTTACTAGTAAAAGGATCAACTTTCTAGTTAGATTCTTCTTTTATCTTGTATTTACAAGAACACTCAAGAACATAAACTTACTAGTTTATGTTCTACCTTTAAAGTTTTAAAGTTTGTAAGTTCATGGTTGTAAAAATCATACTTGTAAATCATGTTTGTAGACTTTAAAGTTTACATTCTTAAAGATTAAACTTTGGTTTGAATCTTTAAAGTATGAACAACCCATGAACTAGTTACTTGTTTACCTAGCTTGTTTCTTTATATTATGCACTTTAAATTCATATTTGTTAGTATTGGTCAAGTATTACAAGTTAGTCTTGATCTCATACTTTCTTGAACTAAAATTTACTTTAAAAGTTCAAGAACATGTAAGTAAGCTTTCTTTAATTATAATTTTGTACACTTATGTTAGATCTAGACTTTTGAGTCTTGGATCTTCAAGATCAAACTAAGAACTATGTTCTACATCTTAAGATCTTGATTTCATAAGTTCACTTTCAAGTTTGTAACTTATTATTAGTTTTAAAGTTCATGTATGTGTTAGATCTAAGACTTTGATGTAATTTTGGTTCATCAAAACATTTGCAACACTTAAGTGAGTTGTGATTCATGTCTTAGACTTACACTTGGGTTATGATGGTCAAACCTTGGTGAAAGTGATGCAAACACATCAACGAGTTGTACACTTGAAGCTACATGCATCAAGGATGAGAACCATGATAAGCATCGAGCACCAAGAACCACTGGAACCTACTGACACTACTGTTTCTGTGTCTGACCTGTACGACCTGGACTACTGTAATTATGATTTTTAGATAGTTCTGTTCGAGTAGATAACTTTTCATATAGGACTCGTCTTAATCCAAGTTACGGTTTAGGATTTATGTCCCTCCGATCGTCACTATGTCCATTTAACGTTGTGCTGAAAATTCTGACCTACTCGCACTTAGACCGTCGCCACGGTCAAACGAAGACGAGTTTGCTTCTGTAATTTTTACCAAAACTAAAGAACTCATATACGGAGCCATAGCCACTGGTCTCACCTTATTTCAGTAGGTATTGAGGCTGTGGCGACTGACCGAACTCAGACTTTGTTTCAAAGTCTTTTCATAAACGAAACTTACTTTACACCTTTTGTTTGATGATGAATGATGATGACCCTTAAGACCTTATTTACATACTTTTAAACCTATTCGGACGATTTACTGACTTAGTACTATTTGACTTAGGTTGAGGACCCGTTTGTACAACCTTCATTACTTGCTTACTTTCCGAGTCATACCTTACCGCTACTTTATCATTGTGAGTTATAGCATTTCCTTTTTACTTTAACTTATTTTGGGAACTGAGAATACATGCGGATTTTATGTTTTACATACTAGGCATGAGTACTTAAACTTTATATATGTGTGGGTTATACAATGGCAGAAACATTCCCTTTAGCTCGGTAACGTTTAGTCATTTGTTTTTGAACCGGTGAACGCGAATCTTAGATATGGATCCATAGAGTTTGACATCCCCACTCGGGCTAGTAGCGCTAGCATTTAACGAGTGTTTAATACTTCATAAACATACGCACTTGCCAAGTGTACTTTCAGGGGGTATAAACGTTAAGTTAGTTACCAAGTGCCCACGGTTAACATATACTTTATCATACTGTTTTGAAACGCTCTTTGTAGCACTGAAATCTCGTGGCCTACCTTGCATAATGTTATACTTAAACTATAGCTCACCAACCTTTGTGTTGACGTTTTTAAGCATGTTTTTCTCAGGTGCTTAAGGTTGCTTCCGCTGTGTAGTAGTCTTGCAGTAGACACCCGCTGCTCTAGTGTTATCACCGCATGAACTACTTTATTTTGCATTCAAACTTAATTACATTTGAAACCATGTTTTGTAATGACCTAAGGGTCACATACGTTTATTCATGCTTGCTATTTGTAGAAGCATACTGTTGGTGTAAAACAATTGACGTCGGTTGTGACGTCATCTTTTTATCGTGAATGCAACTTCTTTTATTACAGCATATAGTACTTAACCTTGTAATGATCCTGTTGTTGATGATTCGTACACGATGGTTTTGTACGAGGCATCACAGCTAGGAAATGAGCGGGTTTGGTGAGACGGTCAATAATAACCCAGATGGTATCATAACCGCCTACTGTTTTCGGTAGCTTCGTGATGAAGTCCATCGTTATCCTTTCCCACTTCTGTTGCAGAATCTCGGGTTGTTGAAGTAACCCAGACAGCTTCTGATGTTCGACTTTAACCTTGGAACAAGTTAAACGCTTTCCAACGTAAATAGCAACATCCTTCTTGAGGTTTGGCCACCAATATCGCTCCTTGAGATCGTGGTACATCTTACCAGCTCCTGGATGAATTGAATACCTTGACTTATGGGCTTAGTCTAGAATAAGACTCCGTAAATCCCCATAACTAGGCACCCAAATTCTTCCGGCGAAGTATCGGAGTCCAGTTTCCTTAACCTCGAATCGAGAGACGAGAATGTTCAAGCGCTCGTGAGCAATATTTTCCTCTTTGAGAGCCTTATCTTGGGCTACACGGATTTGGCTATTGAGATTCGTGTGGATAGTGATATTTAGAGCTCGAACACGAAGATGTACCATTCTCTCCTTTCGGCTCAAGGCATCGGCTACTACGTTTGCCTTTCCAGGATGGTAACGAAGTTCACAATCGTAATCGTTAAGTGTCTCGATCCACCATCGTTGTCTCATATTCAGTTGCTTCTGATCAAAGATGTGTTGGAGGCTTTTGTGGTCGGTGAAGATGGTACTTTTGGTTCCGTATAGATAGTGTCTCCACAGTTTGAGTGCAAAGACAATGGCTCTAAGTTCGAGATCGTGAGTCGTGTAGTTCAGCTCGTGAATCTTTAATTGTTGGGAGGCGTAAGCAATGACTTTCTTCCGTTGAATCAATACATACCCAAAACCTTGTTTGGAGGCATCGCAATACACAACGAAGTCATCACTGCATTCCAGAAGGGATAAGATAGGTGCGGTGGTTAACTTCTACTTCAGGGTTTGGAATGTCGACTCTTGTTCGGCCGCCCAAACGAACTTCTTCCCTTTGTGAGTTAATGCGGTCAAAGGACGCGCAATCAAAGAGAAACCTTCAATGAATTGACGATAATAACCGGCGAGGCCTAAAAATTAGCAGATATAAGTAGGATCAACTTTAATCCCCTAATCGCACACAAGAAATTGAACTTCTCTTAACCAAAACTCACACTTAGAGAATTTAGCATAGAGTTGTTCCTGCCTCAAGAGTTCAAGCACGAGTCGAAAGTGACATTCGTGTTCTTCTTCATTCTTTGAATAGATTAGAATATCATCTATGAATACGATAATGAATTTGTCTAGATACGGCTTGCACACGCGGTTCATACGATCCTTAAACACGGCAGGTGCGTTAGTCAAACCAAATGGCATCACAAGAAACTCATAATGACCATAACGAGTTCGGAACGCAGTCTTAGGGACATCGCCCTCCTGCACCCTCAACTGGTGATAATCTGACCGTAAATCGATCTTGGAGTAAATGATGGATCCTTGCATCTGATCGAATAGATCATCAATCCTGGGAGAGGGATACCGGTTCTTGATACCAACTTTAACCAACTGAAATGTCCCATTCTTATTGATTAAAAACGTTCCATATTAATTGATTTCATTGCGAGGTTTTGACCTCTATATGAGACGTTTTTCAAAGACTGCATTCATTTTAAAACAAACCATAACCTTTATTTCATCAATAAAGGTTTAAAAAGCTTTACGTAGATTATCAAATAATGATAATCTAAATATCCTGTTTACATGCGACCATTACATAATGGTTTACGATACAAATATGTTACAACAAAATAATTTTCTTGAATGCAGTTTTTACACAATATCATACAAGCATGGACTCCAAATCTCGTCCTTATTTAAGTATGCGACAGCGGAAGCTCTTAATAATCACCTGAGAATAAACATGCTTAAAACGTCAACAAAAATGTTGGTGAGTTATAGGTTTAACCTATATATTATCAAATCATAATAATAGACCACAAGATTTCATATTTCAATACACAACCCATACATAGAGATAAAAATCATTCATATGGTGAACACCTGGTAACCGACATTAACAAGATGCATATATAAGAATATCCCCATCATTCCGAGACACCCTTCGGATATGATATAAATTTTGAAGTACTAAAGCATCCGGTACTTTGGATGGGGTTTGTTAGGCCCAATAGATCTATCTTTAGGATTCGCGTCAATTAGGGTGTCTGTTCCCTAATTCTTAGATTACCAGACTTAATAAAAAGGGGCATATTCGATTTCGATAATTCAACCATAGAATGTAGTTTCACGTACTTGTGTCTATTTTGTAAATCATTTATAAAACCTGCATGTATTCTCATCCCAAAAATATTAGATTTTAAAAGTGGGACTATAACTTACTTTCACAGATTTTTTTACTTCGTCGGGAAGTAAGACTTGTCCACTGGTCGATTCACGAACCTATAACAAATATGTACATATATATCAAAGTATGTTCAAAATATATTTGATACCAACTGAAATGTCCCGTTCTTATTGATTAAAAACGTTCCATATTAATTGATTTCGTTGCGAGGTTTTTGTAGTGACCCGAACATTTCCATGTTTATATATATTAATTGAGATTGATATTTACATGATTAAATGTTTCCAACATGTTAAGCAATCAAATTTGTTAACACTTGATTAATTGAAATATGTTTCATATAGACAATTGACCACCCAAGTTGATCGGTGATTCACGAACGTTAAAACTTGTAAAAACTATATGATGACATATATATGGATATATATATATATAGTTAATATGATACTATGATAAGAAAACATATCATAAAGTATATTAACAATGAACTACATATGTAAAAACAAGACTACTAACTTAATGATTTTTAAACGAGACATATATGTAACGATTATCGTTGTAAAGACATTTAATGTATATATATCATATTAAGAGATATTCATACATGATAATATCATGATAATATAATAATTTAAAATCTCATTTGATATTATAAACATTGGGTTAACAACATTTAACAAGATCGTTAACCTAAAGGTTTCAAAACAACACTTACATGTAACGACTAACGATGACTTAACGACTCAGTTAAAATGTATATACATGTAGTGTTTTAATATGTATTTATACACTTTTGAAAGACTTCAATACACTTATCAAAATACTTCTACTTAACAAAAATGCTTATAATTACATCCTCGTTCAGTTTCATCAACAATTCTACTCGTATGCACCCGTATTCGTACTCGTACAATACACAGCTTTTAGATGTATGTACTATTGGTATATACACTCCAATGATCAGCTCTTAGCAGCCCATGTGAGTCACCTAACACATGTGGGAACCATCATTTGGCAACTAGCATGAAATATCTCATAAAATTACAAAAATATGAGTAATCATTCATGACTTATTTACATGAAAACAAAATTACATATCCTTTATATCTAATCCATACACCAACGACCAAAAACACCTACAAACACTTTCATTCTTCAATTTTCTTCATCTAATTGATCTCTCTCAAGTTCTATCTTCAAGTTCTAAGTGTTCTTCATAAATTCCAAAAGTTCTAGTTTCATAAAATCAAGAATACTTTCAAGTTTGCTAGCTCACTTCCAATCTTGTAAGGTGATCATCCAACCTCAAGAAATATTTGTTTCTTACAGTAGGTTATCATTCTAATACAAGGTAATAATCATATTCAAACTTTGGTTCAATTTCTATAACTATAACAATCTTATTTCAAGTGATGATCTTACTTGAACTTGTTTTCGTGTCATGATTCTGCTTCAAGAACTTCGAGCCATCCAAGGATCCATTGAAGCTAGATCCATTTTTCTCTTTTCCAGTAGGTTTATCCAAGGAAATTAAGGTAGTAATGATGTTCATAACATCATTCGATTCATACATATAAAGCTATCTTATTCGAAGGTTTAAACTTGTAATCACTAGAACATAGTTTAGTTAATTCTAAACTTGTTCGCAAACAAAAGTTAATCCTTCTAACTTGACTTTTAAAATCAACTAAACACATGTTCTATATCTATATGATATGCTAACTTAATGATTTAAAACCTGGAAACACGAAAAACACCGTAAAACCGGATTTACGCCGTCGTAGTAACACCGCGGGCTGTTTTGGGTTAGTTAATTAAAAACTATGATAAACTTTGATTTAAAAGTTGTTATTCTGAGAAAATGATTTTTATTATGAACATGAAACTATATCCAAAAATTATGGTTAAACTCAAAGTGGAAGTATGTTTTCTAAAATGGTCATCTAGACGTCGTTCTTTCGACTGAAATGACTACCTTTACAAAAATGACTTGTAACTTATTTTTCCGACTATAAACCTATACTTTTTCTGTTTAGATTCATAAAATAGAGTTCAATATGAAACCATAGCAATTTGATTCACTCAAAACTGATTTAAAATGAAGAAGTTATGGGTAAAACAAGATTGGATAATTTTTCTCATTTTAGCTACGTGAAAATTGGTAACAAATCTATTCCAACCATAACTTAATCAACTTGTATTGTATATTATGTAATCTTGAGATACCATAGACACGTATACAATGTTTCGACCTATCATGTCGACACATCTATATATATTTCGGAACAACCATAGACACTCTATATGTGAATGTTGGAGTTAGCTATACAGGGTTGAGGTTGATTCCAAAATATATATAGTTTGAGTTGTGATCAATACTGAGATACGTATACACTGGGTCGTGGATTGATTCAAGATAATATTTATCGATTTATTTCTGTACATCTAACTGTGGACAACTAGTTATAGGTTACTAACGAGGACAGCTGACTTAATAAACTTAAAACATCAAAATATATTAAAAGTGTTGTAAATATATTTTGAACATACTTTAATATATATGTATATATTGTTATAGGTTCGTGAATCAACAGTGGCCAAGTCTTACTTCCCGACGAAGTAAAAATCTGTGAAAGTGAGTTATAGTCCCACTTTTAAAATCTAATATTTTTGGGATGAGAATACATGCAGGTTTTATAAATGATTTACAAAATAGACACAAGTACGTGAAACTACATTCTATGGTTGAATTATCGAAATCGAATATGCCCCTTTTTATTAAGTCTGGTAATCTAAGAATTAGGGAACAGACACCCTAATTGACGCGAATCCTAAAGATAGATCTATTGGGCCTAACAAACCCCATCCAAAGTACCGGATGCTTTAGTACTTCGAAATTTATATCATATCCGAAGGGTGTCCCGAAATGATGGGGATATTCTTATATATGCATCTTGTTATTGTCGGTTACCAGGTGTTCACCATATGAATGATTTTTATCTCTATGTATGGGATGTGTATTGAAATATGAAATCTTGTGGTCTATTGTTACGATTTGATATATATAGGTTAAACCTATAACTCACCAACATTTTTGTTGACGTTTAAAGCATGTTTATTCTCAGGTGAATATTAAGAGCTTCCGCTGTTGCATACTAAAATAAGGACAAGATTTGGAGTCCATGTTTGTATGATATTGTGTAAAAACTGCATTCAAGAAACTGATTTCGATGTAACATATTTGTATTGTAAACCATTATGTAATGGTCGTGTGTAAACAGGATATTTTAGATTATCATTATTTGATAATCTACGTAAAGCTTTTTAAACCTTTATTTATGAAATAAAGGTTATGGTTTGTTTTAAAAAGGAATGCAGTCTTTGAAAAACGTCTCATATAGAGGTCAAAACCTCGCAACGAAATTAATTAATATGGAACGTTTTTAATCAATAAGAACGGGACATTTCAGTTGGTATCCGAGCGTTGGTCTTAGAGAACCAGAAAATTTGCATTAGTGTGTCTTATCGAGTTTGTTAGGATGCATTAGTGAGTCTGGACTTCGACCGTGTTTTCTTTAAAAATGATTGCTTAACATTTTTGTTGGAAACTATATATTTTTAACATATGAATATTATGTGATATATTAATCTCTTAACGTGTTTGATATTATGTGATAGATGTCTACCTCTAGAACAAGTCCCATTGACTCACCTAATAATAATGAAGAGTCAAATATAAATTGGAATGATTTGTGGACTGATTCACAAGTTCCCGAAGAGGAACCGGAAGAAGAGTCGGAACCGGAAGAAGAGTCGGAACCGGAAGAAGAATCGGAACCGGAAGAAGAATCGGAACCGGATGAAGAAATAGAACCGGTGGGGGAAATAATAAAACGGTTAAGTAAAAGAAAATCCTCAACCAACCGACCAAAGTTAATTATGGTCAATGGTGTTTCCGCCAAGGAAGCAAAATATTGGGAGGATTACCAATTCTCCGATGAATCGGATTCCGACGAGAATTCCGATGATGTTATAGAAATTACCCCAACTGAATTTAAAAAGGCAAAAGAAAATAATAAGGGAAAGGGCATAAAAATAGAGAAATCTAATTCCAACCCCGATGAACTTTATATGTATCGTCAACCCCCGAAGTCCTTAAGTTGTAACAATGACCCGGGAACCTCTAAACCACCAGGTTTTTCTAAACCAATGTGGACAACAACGGCTCGTATTAGGGGAACATCATATATCCCTAGAAACTTGGCAAAACGAACCAAAACCGAAGAAGAAGAAACGAGCGAGTCGGAATAAGATAGTTGTATTCGTGTGGTGTAATATATGTAATATAGTGTTCTTATGCTTTATGATATATGTAAAAATTGCTTGTATTAATAAGTATTTTTTTATGAATCTAACTCTTGTCTATTTTACAGTTTAAAAACACAAAATGGATAGACAACCCAATATTTTAAGAGACCTACCCGGAGACATGATTGATGAAATCTTGTCTAGAGTCGGCCAGAATTCTTCGGCACAACTATTTAAGGCGAGATCAGTTTGTAAGACATTCGAAGAACGTTCCAAGAATGTCTTGGTTTATAAGAGACTTTCGTTTGAAAGATGGGGGATATCACATTGGGAAACCCATAAGTTACGATGTGTTTACTTTGACGCATATATTGCGGGGAACCCAAATGCTATTTTACGCAACGGGTTAAGAAATTATTTTGACTCAATATATCCGAATATTGGACTTCGTGATTTAGAAAAAGCGGCTAACATGCAACATAAAGAAGCATGTTATGCTTACGGATTAGTAATGTTCGCTTCTCACCAAAGTGAGAACAAGAACATCGGGCTACAACTATTAAACAAAACGTTTCCACAAGTGACGGAGTCGGTAATTGGGGTAAGAAATGAGGTTTTTAGATTATTACGGGACTGTTGGACATTACGTAACCCTCGTCCCTTTGATGACGTTACAACACGCTGTCTTATCAACGGCCATAACGGTTATGTTGCACAAGACCAAGGATGGGAAGTAGTCCTAGTAAAACCAGAATGCATGACTTGTTTCTGGACGTATGAATTACGTGTCTTTATTGCCTTTGCTGAACGACTTGTGTACTAGCTAGAATTGTCTTCACAACTATCTTGTATCAAAGTTATTGTGTGCTATATTTCATGCTTTATGTAAAATAAGCGGTATTGTAAGTTTGTAAAATATTGTATAAAAGTTTGAACGCGAAATATTATTATAATCAGTTTTTCATATAGAATTGTAGTAGTTGAATTGTATATTAGCTACTAAGTATGAACTTAACGGGTAGGTACTACCCGAATTTAAACTTATAAAACGCTAATATGAAGAAAAAGCTTTTATAAATGAGTTCATATTATGCTACAAAATACTATTAACTACTCTTAATATTCTGTATGATTAACTTGTTCCATTTAACTATTTTGAAGGAAATGGCACCGACTACTCGACACACCGTGAATATGAATGAAGAGGAATTCCGTACTTTTCTAGCTTCAAACATAGCCGCAGTACAGGCTGCGCTACATACCAACAATAACCTTGGATCTAGCAGTACAGGAAATCGTGTAGGATGCACCTACAAAGAATTCACTGCCTGCAAACCTTTGGAATTTGATGGAACCGAAGGACCGATCGGATTGAAACGGTGGACCGAGAAGGTTGAATCGGTGTTTGCCATAAGTAAGTGTACTGAAGAGGACAAAGTGAAGTACGCTACGCATACCTTCACAGGTTCTGCGTTAACATGGTGGAATACCTATCTAGAGCAAGTGGGACAAGATGATGCGTACGCACTACCGTGGTCAGCATTCAAGCACTTGATGAACGAGAAGTACCGTCCCAGAACCGAGGTCAATAAGCTCAAGACAGAACTTAGAGGGTTACGAACCCAAGGATTTGATATTACCACGTACGAAAGACGATTCACAGAATTGTGCCTATTGTGTCCGGGAGCATTCGAAGATGAGGAAGAGAAGATCGACGCGTTTGTGAAAGGATTACCGGAAAGAATCCAAGAAGATATAAGTTCACACGAGCCCGCCTCCATACAACAGGCATGTAGAATGGCTCACAAACTAGTGAACCAGATTGAAGAAAGAATTAAAGAACAGACTGCTGAAGAGGCCAATGTGAAGCAAGTCAAAAGAAAGTGGGAGGAAAACGGTGATAAGAATCACCAATACAACAACAACAGCAATTACAACAATAATCGCAACAATTATCCCAACAATCGCAACATCAATCGCAACTACAACAAACGGCCCAACAACAACAACAACAACAACAGCAACTACAACAATCATCCCAACAACAATAATAACCGCAACAACAACAACAATCAGAAGCAGCTATGCCAAAGGTGTGAAAAGAATCACTCGGGGTTCTGCACCAAATTTTGCAACAAGTGTAAAAGAAATGGTCATAGCGCGGCGAAGTGTGAGGTCTACGGACCAGGGGTTAATAGAACGAAAGGAACAAATGGTGTCGGAACGAGTAATGGCGGAGCAAGTAGTGTCGGAGCAAGTTATGCCAACGTAGTTTGTTATAAATGTGGAAAACCAGGCCACATTATTAGAAATTGCCCGAACCAGGAGAACACGAATGGACAAGGCCGTGGAAGAGTTTTCAATATTAATGCGGTAGAGGCACAGGAAGACCCGGAGCTTGTTACGGGTACGTTTCTTATTGACAATAAATCTGCTTACGTTTTATTTGATTCGGGTGCGGATAGAAGCTATATGAGTAGAGATTTTTGTGCTAAATTAAGTTGTCCATTGACGCCTTTGGATAATAAATTTTTACTCGAATTAGCAAATGGTAAATTAATTTCAGCAGATAATATATGTCGGAATCGAGAAATTAAACTGGTTAGCGAAACATTTAAGATTGATTTGATACCAGTTGAGTTAGGGAGTTTTGATGTGATAATCGGTATGGACTGGTTGAAAGAAGTGAAAGCGGAGATCGTTTGTTACAAAAATGCAATTCGCATTATACGAGAAAAAGGAAAACCCTTAATGGTGTACGGAGAAAAGGGCAACACGAAGCTACATCTTATTAGTAATTTGAAGGCACAAAAACTAATAAGAAAAGGTTGCTATGCTGTTCTAGCACACGTCGAGAAAGTACAAACTGAAGAAAAGAGCATCAATGATGTTCCCATTGCAAAAGAATTTCCCGATGTATTTCCGAAAGAATTACCGGGATTACCCCCACATCGATCCGTTGAATTTCAAATAGATCTTGTACCAGGAGCTGCACCAATAGCTCGTGCTCCTTACAGACTCGCACCCAGCGAGATGAAAGAACTGCAAAGCCAATTACAAGAACTTTTAGAGCGTGGTTTCATTCGACCAAGCACATCACCGTGGGGAGCTCCTGTTTTGTTTGTCAAGAAGAAAGATGGTACATTCAGGTTGTGTATCGACTACCGAGAGTTGAACAAACTTACCATCAAGAACCGCTACCCACTACCGAGAATCGACGACTTATTTGATCAACTACAAGGCTCGTCTGTTTATTCAAAGATTGACTTACGTTCCGGGTATCATCAAATGCGGGTGAAAGAAGATGATATTCCAAAGACTGCTTTCAGAACACGTTACGGTCATTACGAGTTTATGGTCATGCCGTTTGGTTTAACTAATGCACCAGCTGTGTTCATGGACCTTATGAACCGAGTGTGTGGACCATACCTTGACAAGTTTGTCATTGTTTTCATTGATGACATACTTATTTACTCAAAGAATGACCAAGAACACGGTGAACATTTGAGAAAGGTGTTAGAAGTATTGAAGAAGGAAGAATTGTACGCTAAGTTTTCAAAGTGTGCATTTTGGTTGGAAGAAGTTCAATTCCTCGGTCACATAGTGAACAAAGAAGGTATTAAGGTGGATCCGGCAAAGATAGAAACTGTTGAAAAGTGGGAAACCCCAAAAACTCCGAAACACATACGCCAGTTTTTAGGACTAGCTGGTTACTACAGAAGGTTCATCCAAGACTTTTCCAGAATAGCAAAACCCTTGACTGCATTAACGCATAAAGGGAAGAAATTTGAATGGAATGATGAACAAGAGAAAGCGTTTCAGTTATTGAAGAAAAAGCTAACTACGGCACCTATATTGTCATTGCCTGAAGGGAATGATGATTTTGTGATTTATTGTGATGCATCAAAGCAAGGTCTCGGTTGTGTATTAATGCAACGAACGAAGGTGATTGCTTATGCGTCTAGACAATTGAAGATTCACGAACAAAATTATACGACGCATGATTTGGAATTAGGCGCGGTTGTTTTTGCATTAAAGACTTGGAGGCACTACTTATATGGGGTCAAAAGTATTATATATACCGACCACAAAAGTCTTCAACACATATTTAATCAGAAACAACTGAATATGAGGCAGCGTAGGTGGATTGAATTATTGAATGATTACGACTTTGAGATTCGTTACCACCCGGGGAAGGCAAATGTGGTAGCCGATGCCTTGAGCAGGAAGGACAGAGAACCCATTCGAGTAAAATCTATGAATATAATGATTCATAATAACATTACTACTCAAATAAAGGAGGCGCAACAAGGAGTTTTAAAAGAGGGAAATTTAAAGGATGAAATACCCAAAGGATCGGAGAAGCATCTTAATATTCGGGAAGACGGAACCCGGTATAGGGCTGAAAGGATTTGGGTACCAAAATTTGGAGATATGAGAGAAATGGTACTTAGAGAAGCTCATAAAACCAGATACTCAATACATCCTGGAACGGGGAAGATGTACAAGGATCTCAAGAAACATTTTTGGTGGCCGGGTATGAAAGCCGATGTTGCTAAATACGTAGGAGAATGTTTGACGTGTTCTAAGGTCAAAGCTGAGCATCAGAAACCATCAGGTCTACTTCAACAACCTGAAATCCCGGAATGGAAATGGGAAAACATTACCATGGATTTCATCACTAAATTGCCAAGGACTGCAAGTGGTTTTGATACTATTTGGGTAATAGTTGATCGTCTCACCAAATCAGCACACTTCCTACCAATAAGAGAAGATGACAAGATGGAGAAGTTAGCACGACTGTATTTGAAGGAAGTCGTCTCCAGACATGGAATACCAATCTCTATTATCTCTGATAGGGATGGCAGATTTATTTCAAGATTCTGGCAGACATTACAGCAAGCATTAGGAACTCGTCTAGACATGAGTACTGCCTATCATCCACAAACTGATGGGCAGAGCGAAAGGACGATACAAACGCTTGAAGACATGCTACGAGCATGTGTTATTGATTTCGGAAACAGTTGGGATCGACATCTACCGTTAGCAGAATTTTCCTACAACAACAGCTACCATTCAAGCATTGAGATGGCGCCGTTTGAAGCTCTTTATGGTAGAAAGTGCAGGTCTCCGATTTGTTGGAGTGAAGTGGGGGATAGACAGATTACGGGTCCGGAGATTATACAAGAAACTACCGAGAAGATCATCCAAATTCAACAACGGTTGAAAACCGCCCAAAGTCGACAAAAGAGCTACGCTGACATTAAAAGAAAAGATATAGAATTTGAAATTGGAGAGATGGTCATGC
Organism: Rutidosis leptorrhynchoides; assembly: GCF_046630445.1. Taxonomy (NCBI): domain Eukaryota; kingdom Viridiplantae; phylum Streptophyta; class Magnoliopsida; order Asterales; family Asteraceae; genus Rutidosis; species Rutidosis leptorrhynchoides. Next base: position 170,061,649 of record NC_092337.1, read on the forward strand.
TTAAAGTTGCACCTTGGAAAGGCGTTGTTCGATTTGGTAAACGAGGGAAATTAAATCCAAGGTATATTGGACCATTCAAGATTATTGATCGTGTCGGACCAGTAGCTTACCGACTAGAGTTACCTCAACAACTCGCGGCTGTACATAACACTTTCCACGTCTCGAATTTAAAGAAATGTTTTGCTAAAGAAGATCTCACTATTCCGTTAGATGAAATCCAAATCAACGAAAAACTTCAATTCATCGAAGAACCCGTCGAAATAATGGATCGTGAGGTTAAAAGACTTAAGCAAAACAAGATACCAATTGTTAAGGTTCGATGGAATGCTCGTAGAGGACCCGAGTTCACCTGGGAGCGTGAAGATCAGATGAAGAAGAAATACCCGCATCTATTTCCAGAAGATTCGTCAACACCTTCAACAGCTTAAAATTTCGGGACGAAATTTATTTAACGGGTAGGTACTGTAGTGACCCGAACATTTCCATGTTTATATATATTAATTGAGATTGATATTTACATGATTAAATGTTTCCAACATGTTAAGCAATCAAATTTGTTAACACTTGATTAATTGAAATATGTTTCATATAGACAATTGACCACCCAAGTTGATCGGTGATTCACGAACGTTAAAACTTGTAAAAACTATATGATGACATATATATGGATATATATATATAGTTAATATGATACTATGATAAGAAAACATATCATAAAGTATATTAACAATGAACTACATATGTAAAAACAAGACTACTAACTTAATGATTTTTAAACGAGACATATATGTAACGATTATCGTTGTAAAGACATTTAATGTATATATATCATATTAAGAGATATTCATACATGATAATATCATGATAATATAATAATTTAAAATCTCATTTGATATTATAAACATTGGGTTAACAACATTTAACAAGATCGTTAACCTAAAGGTTTCAAAACAACACTTAAATGTAACGACTAACGATGACTTAACGACTCAGTTAAAATGTATATACATGTAGTGTTTTAATATGTATTTATACACTTTTGAAAGACTTCAATACACTTATCAAAATACTTCTACTTAACAAAAATGCTTATAATTACATCCTCGTTCAGTTTCATCAACAATTCTACTCGTATGCACCCGTATTCGTACTCGTACAATACACAGCTTTTAGATGTATGTACTATTGGTATATACACTCCAATGATCAGCTCTTAGCAGCCCATGTGAGTCACCTAACACATGTGGGAACCATCATTTGGCAACTAGCATGAAATATCTCATAAAATTACAAAAATATGAGTAATCATTCATGACTTATTTACATGAAAACAAAATTACATATCCTTTATATCTAATCCATACACCAACGACCAAAAACACCTACAAACACTTTCATTCTTCAATTTTCTTCATCTAATTGATCTCTCTCAAGTTCTATCTTCAAGTTCTAAGTGTTCTTCATAAATTCCAAAAGTTCTAGTTTCATAAAATCAAGAATACTTTCAAGTTTGCTAGCTCACTTCCAATCTTGTAAGGTGATCATCCAACCTCAAGAAATATTTGTTTCTTACAGTAGGTTATCATTCTAATACAAGGTAATAATCATATTCAAACTTTGGTTCAATTTCTATAACTATAACAATCTTATTTCAAGTGATGATCTTACTTGAACTTGTTTTCGTGTCATGATTCTGCTTCAAGAACTTCGAGCCATCCAAGGATCCATTGAAGCTAGATCCATTTTTCTCTTTTCCAGTAGGTTTATCCAAGGAAATTAAGGTAGTAATGATGTTCATAACATCATTCGATTCATACATATAAAGCTATCTTATTCGAAGGTTTAAACTTGTAATCACTAGAACATAGTTTAGTTAATTCTAAACTTGTTCGCAAACAAAAGTTAATCCTTATAACTTGACTTTTAAAATCAACTAAACACATGTTCTATATCTATATGATATGCTAACTTAATGATTTAAAACCTGGAAACACGAAAAACACCGTAAAACCGGATTTACGCCGTCGTAGTAACACCGCGGGCTGTTTTGGGTTAGTTAATTAAAAACTATGATAAACTTTGATTTAAAAGTTGTTATTCTGAGAAAATGATTTTTATTATGAACATGAAACTATATCCAAAAATTATGGTTAAACTCAAAGTGGAAGTATGTTTTCTAAAATGGTCATCTAGACGTCGTTCTTTCGACTGAAATGACTACCTTTAAAAAAATGACTTGTAACTTATTTTTCCGACTATAAACCTATACTTTTTCTGTTTAGATTCATAAAATAGAGTTCAATATGAAACCATAGCAATTTTATTCACTCAAAACGGATTTAAAATGAAGAAGTTATGGGTAAAACAAGATTGGATAATTTTTCTCATTTTAGCTACGTGAAAATTGGTAACAAATCTATTCCAACCATAACTTAATCAACTTGTATTGTATATTATGTAATCTTGAGATACCATAGACACGTATACAATGTTTCGACCTATCATGTCGACACATCTATATATATTTCGGAACAACCATAGACACTCTATATGTGAATGTTGGAGTTAGCTATACAGGGTTGAGGTTGATTCCAAAATATATATAGTTTGAGTTGTGATCAATACTGAGATACGTATACACTGGGTCGTGGATTGATTCAAGATAATATTTATCGATTTATTTCTGTACATCTAACTGTGGACAACTAGTTATAGGTTACTAACGAGGACAACTGACTTAATAAACTTAAAACATCAAAATATATTAAAAGTGTTGTAAATATATTTTGAACATACTTTAATATATATGTATATATTGTTATAGGTTCGTGAATCAACAGTGGCCAAGTCTTACTTCCCGACGAAGTAAAAATCTGTGAAAGTGAGTTATAGTCCCACTTTTAAAATCTAATATTTTTGAGATGAGAATACATGCAGGTTTTATAAATGATTTACAAAATAGACACAAGTACGTGAAACTACATTCTATGGTTGAATTATCGAAATCGAATATGCCCCTTTTTATTAAGTCTGGTAATCTAAGAATTAGGGAACAGACACCCTAATTGACGCGAATCCTAAAGATAGATCTATTGGGCCTAACAAACCCCATCCAAAGTACCGGATGCTTTAGTACTTCGAAATTTATATCATATCCGAAGGGTGTCCCGGAATGATGGGGATATTCTTATATATGCATCTTGTTATTGTCGGTTACCAGGTGTTCACCATATGAATGATTTTTATCTCTATGTATGGGATGTGTATTGAAATATGAAATCTTGTGGTCTATTGTTACGATTTGATATATATAGGTTAAACCTATAACTCACCAACATTTTTGTTGACGTTTAAAGCATGTTTATTCTCAGGTGAATATTAAGAGCTTCCGCTGTTGCATACTAAAATAAGGACAAGATTTGGAGTCCATGTTTGTATGATATTGTGTAAAAACTGCATTCAAGAAACTGATTTCGATGTAACATATTTGTATTGTAAACCATTATGTAATGGTCGTGTGTAAATAGGATATTTTAGATTATCATTATTTGATAATCTACGTAAAGCTTTTTAAACCTTTATTTATGAAATAAAGGTTATGGTTTGTTTTAAAAAGGAATGCAGTCTTTGAAAAACGTCTCATATAGAGGTCAAAACCTCGCAACGAAATTAATTAATATGGAACGTTTTTAATCAATAAGAACGGGACATTTCAGTTTTGACCTCTATATGAGACGTTTTTCAAAGACTGCATTCATTTTTAAAACAAACCATAACCTTTATTTCATAAATAAAGGTTTAAAAAGCTTTACGTAGATTATCAAATAATGATAATCTAAAATATCCTGTTTACACACGACCATTACATAATGGTTTACAATACAAATATGTTACATTGAAATCAGTTTCTTGAATGCAGTTTTTACACAATATCATACAAACATGGACTCCAAATCTTGTCCTTATTTTAGTATGCAACAGCGAAAGCTCTTAGTATTCACCTGAGAATAAACATGCTTAAACGTCAACAAAAATGTTGGTGAGTTATAGGTTTAACCTATATATATATATATATCAAATCGTAACAATAGACCACAAGATTTCATATTTCAATACACATCCCATACATAGAGATAAAAATCATTCATATGGTGAACACCTGGTAACCGATATTAACAAGATGCATATATAAGAATATCCCCATCATTCTGGGACACCCTTCGGATATGATATAAATTTCGAAGTACTAAAGCATCCGGTACTTTGGATGGGGTTTGTTAGGCCCAATAGATCTATCTTTAGGATTCGCGTCAATTAGGGTGTCTGTTCCCTAATTCTTAGATTACCAGACTTAATAAAAAGGGCATATTCGATTTCGATCATTCAACCATATAATGTAGTTTCAATTACTTGTGTCTATTTCGTAAAACAGTTATAAAAACAGCGCATGTATTCTCAGTCCCAAAAATATATATTGCAAAAGCATTTAAAAAGGGATTAATGAAACTCACGCATATAAATATTGTAAAACAGTTAATAAAGCATTTGCATGTATTCTCAGCCCAAAAACGTAAAGAGTAAAAAAGGGCAAATGAAGGGAATGATGATTTTGTGATTTATTGTGACGTATCAAAGCAAGGTCTCGGTTGTGTATTAATGCAATGAACGAAGGTGATTGCTTATGCGTCTAGACAATTGAAGATTCACGAACAAAATTATATGACACATGATTTGGAATTAGGCGCGGTTGTTTTTGCATTAAAGACTTGGAGGCACAACTTATATGGGGTCAAAAGTATTATATATACCGACCACAAAAGTCTTCAACACATATTTAATCAGAAACAACTGAATATGAGGTAGCGTAGGTGGATTGAATTGTTGAATGATTACGACTTTGAGATTCGTTACCACCCGGGGAAGGCAAATATGGTAGCCGACGCCTTGAGCAGGAAGGACAGAGAACCCATTCAAGTAAAATCTATGAATATAATGATTCACACTAACCTTACTACTCAAATAAAGGAGGCACAACAAGGAGTTTTAAAAGAGGGAAATTTAAAGGATTAAATACCCAAAGGATCGGAGAAGCATCTTAATATTCGGGAAGACGGGACCCGGTATAGGGCTGAAAGAATTTGGGTACCAAAATTTGGAGATATGAGAGAAATGATACTTAGAGAAGCTCATAAAACCAGATACTCAATACATCCTGGAATGGGGAAGATGTACAAGGATCTTAAGAAACATTTTTGGTGGCTAGGTATGAAATCCGATATTGCTAAATATGTAGGAGAATGTTTGACGTGTTCTAAGGTCAAAGCTGAACATCAGAAACCATCAGGTCTACTACAACAACCTGAAATCCAGGAATGGAAATGGGAAAACATTACCATGGATTTCATCACTAAATTGCCAAGGACTGCAAGTGGTTTTGATACTATTTGGGTAATAGTTGATCGTCTCACCAAATCAGCACACTTCCTGCCAATAAGAGAAGATGACAAGATGGAGAAGTTAGCACGACTGTATTTGAAGGAAGTCGTCTCCAGACATGGAATACCAATCTCTATTATCTCTGATAGGGATGGCAGATTTATTTCAAGATTCGGGCAGACATTACAGCAAGCATTAGGAACTCGTCTAGACATGAGCACTGCCTATCATCCACAAACTGATGGGCAGAGTGAAAGGACGATACAAACACTTAAAGACATGCTACGAGCATGTGTTATTGATTTCGGAAACAGTTGGGATCGACATCTACCGTTAGCAGAATTTTCCTACAATAATAGCTACCATTCCAGCATTGAGATGGCTCTGTTTGAAGCACTTTATGGTAGAAAGTGCAGGTCTCTGATTTGTTGGAGTGAAGTGGGGGATAGACAGATTACGGGTCCGGAGATAATACAAGAAACTACCGAGAAGATCATCCAAATTCAACAACGGTTGAAAACCGCCCAAAGTCGACAAAAGAGCTACGCTGACATTAAAAGAAAAGATATAGAATTTGAAATTGGAGAGATGGTCATGCTTAAAGTTGCACCTTGGAAAGGCGTTGTTCGATTTGGTAAACGAGGGAAATTAAATCCAAGGTATATCGGACCATTCAAGATTATTGATCGTGTCGGACCAGTAGCTTACCGACTTGAGTTACCTCAACAACTCACGGCTGTACATAACACTTTCCACGTCTCAAATTTGAAGAAATGTTTTGCTAAAGAAGATCTCACTATTCTGTTAGATGAAATCCAAATCAACGAAAAACTTCAATTCATCGAAGAACCCGTCGAAATAATGGATCGTGAGGTTAAAAGACTTAAGCAAAATAAGATACCAATTGTTAAGGTTCGATGGAATGCTCATAGAGGACCCGAGTTCACCTGGGAACAAGAAGATCAGATGAAGAAGAAATACCCGCATTTATTTCCAGAAGATACGTCAACACCTCCAACTGCTTAAAATTTCGGGACGGAATTTATTTAACTGGTAGGTACTGTAGTGACCCGAACTTTTCCATGTTTATATATATATATATATATATATATATATATATATATTAAATGAAATTGTTATTTACATGATTAAGTGTTTCCAACATGTTAAGCAATCAAACTTGTTAAGACTTGATTAATTGAAATAGGTTTCATATAGACAATTGACCACCCAAGTTGACCGGTGATTCACGAACGTTAAAACTTGTAAAAACTATATGATGACATATATATGGATATATATATAGTTAACATGATATTATGATAAGTAAACATATCATTAAGTATATTAACAATGAACTACATATGTAAAAACAAGACTACTAACTTAATGATTTTGAAACGAGACATATATGTAACGATTATCGTTGTAACGAAATTTAATGTATATATATCATATTAAGATATATTAATACATCATGATATCATGATAATGTAATAATTTAACATCTCATTTGATTTAATAAACAATGGGTTAACAACATTTAACAAGATCGTTAACCTAAAGGTTTCAAAACAACACTTACATGTAACAACTAACGATGACTTAACGACTCAGTTAAAATGTATATACATGTAGTATTTTAATATGTATTCATACAGTTTTGAAAGACTTCAAGACACTTATCAAAATACTTCTACTTAACAAAAATGCTTACAGTTACATCCTCGTTCAATTTCATCAACAATTCTACTCGTATGCACCCGTATTCGTACTCGTACAATACACAGCTTTTAGATGTATGTACTATTGGTATATACACTCCAATGATCAGATATTAGCAGCCCATGTGAATCACCTAACACATGAGGGAACCATCATTTGGCAACTAGCATGAAATATCTCATAAAATTACAAAAATATGAGTAATCATTCATGACTTATTTACATGAAAACAAAATTACATATCCTTTATATCTAATCCATACACCAACGACCAAAAACACCTACAAACACTTTCATTCTTCAATTTTCTTCATCTAATTTATCTCTCTCAAGTTCTATCTTCAAGTTCTAAGTGTTCTTCATAAATTCTACAAGTTCTAGTTACATAAAATCAAGAATACTTCTAAGTTTGCTAGCTTACTTCCAATCTTGTAAGGTGATCATCCAACTTTAAGAAATCTTTGCTTCTTACAGTAGGTTATCATTCTAATACAAGGTAATAATCATATTCAAACTTTGGTTCAATTTCTATAACTATAACAATCTTATTTCATGTGATGATCTTACTTGAACTTGTTTTCGTGCCATGATTCTGCTTCAAGAACTTCGAGCCATCCAAGGATCCGTTGAAGCTAGATACATTTTTCTCTTTTCCAGTAGGTTTATCCAAGGAACTTAAGGTAGTAATGATGTTCATAACATCATTCGATTCATACATAAAAAGCTATCATATTCGAAGTGGTAAACTTGTAATCACTAGAACATAGTTTAGTTAATTCTAAACTTGTTCGCAAATAAAGTTAATCCTTCTAACTACACTTTTAAAATCAACTATACACATGATCTATATCTATATGATATGCTAACTTAATGATTTAAAACCTGGAAACACGATAAACACCATAAAACCGGATTTACGCCGTCGTAGTTACAACCGGGGGCTGTTTTGGTTTGGATAATTAAAAACTATGAAAAACTTTGATTTAAAAGCTATACTTCTGGGAAAATTATTTTTCTTTTGAACATGAAACCATATCCAAAAATCATGGTTAAACTCAAAGTGAAAGTATGTTTTTCAAAACAGTCATCAAGATATCGTTCTTTCTACGGAAATGACTACCTCTTTCAAAAATGACTTGTAACTTGTATTTCCGACTATAAACCTATACCTTTTATGTTTAGTTTCATAAAGTCAAGTTCAATTCAAAACCGTGGCCGCTTAAATCACTCAAACGGATTAGAAACGAAGAAATGGCGAGCAAAACAAAATTGGTAAAAACTACTCATTTTAGCTACGTGAAAATTGGTAACAAATTTATTCCAATCATAACTTAATCAACTTGTATTGTATATTATGTAATCTTGAGATACCATAGACACGTATACAATGTTTCGACCTATCATGTCGACACATCTATATATATTTCGGAACAACTATAGACACTCTATATGTGAATGTTGGAGTTAGCTATACAGGGTTGAGGTTGATTCCAAAATATATATAGTTTGAGTTGTGATCAATACTGAGATATGTATACACTGGGTCGTGGATTGATTCAAGATAATATATATCGATTTATTTTCTATACATCTAACTGTGGACAACTAGTTGTAGGTTACTAACGAGGACAGCTGACTTAATAAACTTAAAACATCAAAATGTATTAAAAGTGTTGTAAATATATTTTGAACATACTTTGATATATATGTACATATTTGTTATAGGTTCGTGAATCGACCAGTGGCCAAGTCTTACTTCCCGACGAAGAAAAAAACTGTGAAAGTGAGTTATAGTCCCACTTTTAAAATCTAATATTTTTGGGATGAGAATACATGCAAGTTTTATAAATGATTTACAAAATAGACACAAGTACGTGAAACTACATTCTATGGTTGAATTATCGAAATCGAATATGCCCCTTTTAAATAAGTCTGGTAATCTAAGAATTAGGGAACAGACACCCTAATTGACGCGAATCCTAAAGATAGATCTATTGGGCCTAACAAACCCCATCCAAAGTACCGGATGCTTTAGTACTTCGAAATTTATATCATATCCGAAGGGTGTCCCGGAATGATGGGGATATTCTTATATATGCATCTTGTTAACGTCGGTTACCAGGTGTTCACCATATGAATGATTTTTATCTCTATGTATGGGATGTGTATTGAAATATGAAATCTTGTGGTCTATTATTATGATTTGATAATATATAGGTTAAACCTATAACTTACCAACATTTTTGTTGACGTTTTAAGCATGTTTATTCTCAGGTGATTATTAAGAGCTTCCGCTGTCGCATACTTAAATAAGGACGAGATTTGGAGTCCATGCTTGTATGATATTGTGTAAAAACTGCATTCAAGAAACTTATTTCATTGTAACATATTTGTATTGTAAACCATTATGTAATGGTCGTGTGTAAACATGATATTTTAGATTATCATTATTTGATAATCTACGTAAAGCTTTTTAAACCTTTATTGATGAAATAAAGGTTATGGTTTGTTTTAAAATGAATGCAGTCTTTGAAAAACGTCTCATATAGAGGTCAAAACCTCGCAACGAAATCAATGAAATGTCCCGTTCTTATTGATTAAAAACGTTCCATATTAATTGATTTCGTTGCGAGGTTTTGACCTCTATATGAGACGTTTTTCAAAGACTGTATTCATTTTTAAAACAAACCATAACCTTTATTTCATAAATAAAGGTTTAAAAAGCTTTACGTAGATTAAATGATAATCTAAAATATCCTGTTTACACACGACCATTACATAGTGGTTTACAATACAAATATGTTACATCAAAATCAGTTTCTTAAATGCAGTTTTTACACAATATCATACAAACATGGACTGCAAATCGTGTCCTTATTTTAGTATGCAACAGCGGAAGCTCTTAGTATTCACCTGAGATAAACATGCTTTAAACGTCAACAAAAATGTTGGTGAGTTATAGGTTTAACCTATATATATCAAATCGTAACAATAGACCACAAGATTTCATATTTCAATACACATCCCATACATAGAGATAAAAATCATTCATATGGTGAATACCTGGTAACCGACATTAACAAAATGCATATATAAGAATATCTCCATCATTCCGGGACACCCTTCGGATATGATATAAATTTCGAAGTACTAAAGCATCCGGTACTTTGGATGGGGTTTGTTAGGCCTAATAGATCTATCTTTAGGATTCGCGTCAATTTGGGTGTCTGTTCCAATTAATAAGTTTTATGACATGTAGAATAGTTAATCATAAGAATAATTCAATATGTTTTAGATTGTTACGGGACTGTTGGACATTACGTAACCCTCGTCCCTTTGACGATGTTGCAACACTCTGTCTTATCAATGGCCATAACGGTTATGTTCCACAAGACCAAGGATGGGAAGTAGTCCTAGTAAAACCAGAATGCATGACTTGTTTCTGGACGTATGAATTACGTGTCTTTATTGCCTTTACTGAACGACTTGTGTACTAGCTAGAATTATCTTCACAACTATCTTGTATCAAAGTTATTGTGTGCTATATTTCATGCTATATGTAAAATAAGCGGTATTGTAAGTTTGTAAAATATTGTGTAAAAGTTTGAACGCGAAAGTATGAACTTAACGGGTAGGTACTACCCGAATTTAAACATATAAAACGCTAATATGAAGAAAAAGCTTTTATAAATGAGTTCATATTATGCTACGAGATACTATTGACTACTCTTAATATTCTGTATGATTAACTTGTTTCATTTGACTATTTGAAGGAAATGGCACCGACTACTCGACAAACCATGAATATGAGCGAAGAGGAATTTTGTACCTTTCTTGCTGCAAACATAGCCGCAGTACAGGCTGCGCTACATACTAACAATAACCTTGGATCTAGCAGTACAGGAAATCGTGTAGGATGCACCTACAAAGAATTCACTGCCTGCAAACCTTTGGAATTTGATGGAACCGAAGGACCGATCAGATTGAAACGGTGGACCGAGAAGGTCGAATCGGTGTTTGCCATAAGTAAGTGTACTGAAGAGGACAAAATGAAGTACGCTACGCATACCTTCACAGGTTCTGCGTTAACATGGTGGAATACCTATCTAGAGCAAGTGGGACAAGATAATGCTTACGCACTACCGTGGTCAGCATTTAAGCACTTGATGAATGAGAAGTACCGTCCCAGAACCGAGGTCAATAAGCTCAAGACAGAACTTAGAGGGTTACGAACCCAAGGATTTGATATTACCACGTACGAAAGAGGATTCACAGAATTGTGCCTATTGTGTCCGGGAGCGTTCGAAGATGAGGAAGAGAAGATCGACGCGTTTGTGAAAGCATTACCGGAAAGAATCCAAGAAGATATAAGTTCACACGAGCCTGCCTGTGATGCCCCGTACAAAACCATCGTGTACAAATCATCAACAACAGGATCATTACAAGGTTAAGTACTATATGCTGTAAATAAAGAAGTTGCATTCATGATAAAAAGGTGATGTCATAACCGACATCAAATGTTTTACATTTCAAAAGCATGCTTCACTAAGTAGAAGCAAATAATAAGTGTACGTGACCCCAAAGGTCGTTACATAACATAGTTTCAAAAGTACGAATGTTTGAATGCAAAGTAAAGCAGTTCATGCGTGGACAACTCTAAGCAGCGGGTTCTACAGCACGACTAGTACACAGCGGAAGCAACCTCAAGCACCTGAGGAATACATGCTTAAAAACATCAACACAACGGTTGGTGAGCTATAGTTTAAGTATAATAGTATGTAAGGTAGGCCACGAGATTTCAGTGCTACAAAGAGCGTTTCAAAACAGTATGATAAAGTATATGTATAACCGTGGGCACTCGGTAACTAACTTAACGTTTATACCCCCTGAAAGTACACTTGGCAAGTGCGTATGTCTACGAAGTATTAAACACTCGTTAAATGCTAGCGCGACTAGCCCGAGTGGGGATGTCAAACCCTATGGATCCATATCTAAGATTCGCGTTCACCGGTTCATAAACCAATGATTAAACGTTACCGAGCTAAAGGGAATGTTTCTGCCGTTATATAACCCACACATATATAAGTTTAAGTACTCGTGCCTAGTATGTAAAACATAAAATCCGCATGTATTCTCAGTTCCCAAAATAAGTTAAAGTAAAAAGGGAATGCTATAACTCACAATGATATGTAGCGGTAAAGTAGTAGTCGGGAAAGGTGTGCAAGTAAATGGTCCGAAGTCCTCAACCTAAGTCAAATAGTACTAAGTCAGTAAATCGTCTTAATAGGTTTAAAAGTTTGTATTTAAGGTCTTAAGGGTCATCATCATTCATCATTAAACAAAAGGCGTAAAGTAAGTTTCGTTTATGAAAGTAGTTTTCAACAAAGTCTGACTTCAGTCAGTCACCACGGCCTCTACCCTTACTGAATTAAGGTGAGACCAGTGGCCATGGCTCCGTCTATGAGTCCCTTAAGTGTGGTAAAATTTACAGAAGCAAAGTCGTCTTGGTTTGACCGTGGCGGCTGTCTAAGTGCGAGTAGGTCAGAAATTTCTGCACAACGTTAAAGGACATAGTAACGATCGGAGGGCCATAAATCCTAAACCGTAACTTGGATTAAGACGAGTCCTATATGAAAAGTTATCTACTCGAAAAGTTCTATCTAAAAATCAAGGTTAGAACAGCCCAGGTCTACTGGTCTGTTCCAGAATCATCAGGTCAGTAGGTTTTGGACAGAACAGTGAGTTTAAAAGGGTTCCGGTGGTCTTGGTGCTTGATGTTCATCATGGCTCTCATCCTTGATGCATATAGCTTCAAGTGTACAACTCATTGATGTATCTACATCATCTTAACCAAGTATTGACCATCATAACCCATGTGCAAGTCTAAGACATGAAGCACAACTCACTTAAGTGTTGTATGAAGTTTGATGAACCAAAGTTGCATCAAAGTCTTAGATCTAACACATACATGGACTTTAAAGCTAATAACAAGTTACAAACTTGAAAGTAAACTAACTAATCAAGATCATAAGTAGTAGAACATAGCTCCTAGTTCGATCTTGAAGATCCAAGACTCAAAAGTCTAGATCCAAAGTTACATTTAAAGAAAACTTGTTTGTGTGTTCTTGAACTTCCAAGGTTAACTTGATTTGTTCAAGAGATATGAGAACAAGACTAACTTGTAGTACTTGACCATATAAACTAACTACATGAAATTAAAGTGTATAAAATAAAGAAATAAGTTAACTAAACAAGTAATTAGTTCAAGGGTTGCTCATACTTTAAAGATTCAACCAAAGTTGATCTTTAAGTAAAGTAAACTTTAAGTTTACTTCCATGACTTACAAGTATGATTTCAACAACAAGAACTTTATAATCTTTGAAACTTTATATGTAGAACCTAAACTAGAGAGTTTAGTTCTTGATTGTTCTTGTTAAAACAAGATAAAGGATGAATCAAACTAGAAAGTTAGATTCTTGAAACATGTAAGTAAATAAACACAAGTAATTAACTAATCAAAGACTAGTAACAATAAACAAAAGATGATGATGATTATGTTTATGTAGAAATCAGTTTTTTTTTACAAGAAAATAAGAAGAGAAAAATTGCTCTAGTTACTTACAAGAAAGGGAGCAAAAGAGAGAAAGAAATGAAAGAAAAGTTGAGAGGATTTTTGCAAGTAAAGTGTGTGTAATGAATGAAGGTTACAAGTGAACAAGTAGTAAGTAAAAAAAAATATTTGAATCCCTTCCATCCCCTTGAAAATCACGGCTGCAGCAAGAGTGAAGGGAGGGAGGCAATTGTTTGATGGTTACAAGCATGTGGTTGTCCTTAAAGGTGGTTAAAATGGGTGCATGCATGGGAAGAACAACTAACTTGATTCCTTACTAAGTTAACCAACTAGTTACAAGTTAAAGTGATACTTACACTTTGAAAGAGTGGGCTAACTAAGCCCACTTAAAGGTAGGGTGGGCTTACAAGTCTCAATTCATGAGTCCATTAATTAATCAAAGCCCAAGTTCAAATAAATCACAAGTTAAACCAATTAAAGCCCAAGTAACTAACTAATAGTCTTAGTTAATTAAAATGATTAATAAATTTAATCATGAATGTAAATAATATCTAAAAATATTATTCGTGAAAGTTCCGGGTGTCACAAAGACGTTTCGGGCTCTTAAAAGTCAAGTACGGGCAATCATGGCAACATGTAAATGTAATAACGTACATTCGTTTAAACACGCGTATTAATAATAGTAATTATTAATAAATAAATGTTGGAAATTCCAGGGTCGTTACATTACACACCTGTTAAAGAAAATTTCGTCCCGAAATTTAAGCTGAGGTAGATGGAGGAGTTGGGAAAAGGTGAGGATACTTTCGCATCATTTGATCCTCTCGTTCCCAAGTAAACTCAGGTCCTCGTTTGGCATTCCATCGTACTCGAACTATCAGAATCTTGTTGCGTTTCAAAGTTTTGATCTCACGATCCATAATTTCAACAGGTTCCTCCACAAAGTGGAGTTTCGTCAATAGTAAGTTCTTCCAATGGTATGATAAGTTCGGGTGCAGCAAGACACTTCTTCAAGTTCGATACATGGAAGGTAGGATGAACTGAGCTCAATTGTGCTGGTAGATCTAAACGGTATGCAACGGGTCCAACACGTTCAAAGATTTCAAAAGGACCAATGTATCGTGGGTTTAACTTTCCACGTTTTCCAAAACGGATCACACCCTTCCAAGGTGCAACCTTTAACATTACACGATCACCAACGTTGAATTCAAAGTCTTTACATTTAAGATCAGCATAACTCTTCTGACGATCACGGGCAGTCTTAAGTCTAGCTTGAATCTGAGCAATCTTCTCCGTCGTTTCGTGGACTACCTCGGGTCCGGTGATTTGCTTTTCGCCTACTTCGGCCCAACAAATAGGAGATCGGCACTTGCGGCCATACAATGCTTCAAAAGGTGCATCATTAATGCTAGAGTGATAACTGTTGTTGTATGAGAATTCGGCGAGTGGCAAATGTCTTTCCCAGGCCTTTCCAAAATCAATGACACATGCACGCAGCATGTCCTCCAAGGTCTGAATCGTTCGTTTGCTTTGCCCGTCAGTCTGAGGATGATAAGCAGTGCTCATGTCGAGACGAGTTCCCATGGCTTCTTGCAAAGAATGCCAAAATCTAGAAGCAAATCGGGGATCGCGATCGGAGATGATCGATAAAGGTACACCGTGTCGTGATACAACCTCCTTAATGTATAATTGAGCAAGTCTCTCCATTGTATCCGTTTCCTTCATCGCTAGAAAGTGTGCAGATTTGGTAAGGCGGTCAACAATAACCCAAATAGTATCGTATCCGCCCACCGTCTTCGGCAGCTTAGTAATGAAATCCATTGTGATCCTTTCCCACTTCCATTGTGGGATTTCTGGCTGTTGAAGTAACCCAGAAGGCCTCTGATGTTCGGCCTTAACTTTCGAACAAGTCAAACACTTCCCAACATAAGTTGCAACGTCCTTCTTAAGATTCGGCCACCAATACTGTTCTTTAAGGTCGTGGTACATCTTGCCCGCACCGGGGTGAATTGAATATCTCGATTTGTGTGCTTCATCAAGTATCAGGTTTCGTAGATCTCCATAATAAGGTACCCAAATTCTTCTGGCATAACATCGGAGTCCAGACTCCCTAACCTCGAATCGAGAGACAAGTATGTTTAGATGTTCGTGAGATATGTTCTCCTCCTTGAGAGCCTCAACTTGGGCTACTCTAATCTGGTTGTTGAGGTTCGAATGAATGGTGATGTTCAGAGCCCTAACACGAAGAGGTGCCGTCCTCTCCTTTCGGCTTAAAGCGTCAGCTACAACATTGGCCTTGCCAGGGTGATAACGGAGTTCACAATCGTAGTCGTTGAGCGTCTCGATCCATCGACGCTGTCTCATATTCAGTTGCTTCTGATCGAAGATGTGCTGGAGACTCTTGTGATCGGTGAAGATAGTGCTCTTAGTTCCATACAAATAATGTCTCCACAATTTGAGCGCAAAGACCACGGCTCCAAGTTCAAGATCATGTGTAGTGTAGTTCCGCTCGTGAATCTTCAATTGGCGGGAGGCATAGGCAATAACCTTTGATCGTTGCATCAGTACACAACCAAAACCACTCTTCGATGCATCACAATAAACAACAAAGTCGTCACTACCTTCAGGAAGTGATAGGATAGGTGCGGAGGTTAACTTCTTCTTCAAAGTTTGAAATGCTGATTCGTGTGCGGGTTCCCAAATGAACTTCTTGCCCTTGTGAGTCAGCGCCGTCAAAGGACGCGCAATAAGAGAAAATCCTTCGATAAATCTTCGATAGTAACCGGCGAGACCTAGGAATTAGCGAATATGCATCGGAGTAGTAGGGGTCTCCCACTTGCTGATGGCTTCAATCTTGGCGGGATCAACTTTGATACCCTGGTCGCTTACAACATGACCCAAAAACTGTACTTCCTTCAACCAAAATTCACACTTGGAGAATTTGGCGTAAAGTTGCTCTTGTCTTAAGAGTTCAAGCACTAATCGGAGGTGTTGCTCATGTTCTTCTTCGCTCTTAGAGTAGATGAGGATATCATCTATGAAGACGATAACAAACTTGTCCAAGTAAGGCTTGCAGACACGATTCATGAGGTCCATGAACACGGCAGGTGCATTTGTCAAACCGAATGGCATCACGAGGAACTCATAATGACCATAATGGGTTCTGAATGCAGTCTTCATCACGTCACTTTCCTTCACCCTCAACTGGTGATAGCCGGATCGCAAATCGATCTTTGAATAAACGCTCGATCCTTGTAGTTGATCAAAAAGATCATCAATTCGCGGAAGAGGATACCGATTCTTGATTGTCAATTTGTTGAGCTCACGGTAGTCGATACACATACGAAAGGATCCATCCTTCTTCTTCACAAACAGAACAGGTGCGCCCCAAGGCGAGAAACTTAGTTGGATAAACCCTCGATCTAACAGCTCTTGTAGTTGACTCTGTAATTCTTGCATCTCGGAAGGTGCG
Source organism: Rutidosis leptorrhynchoides (assembly GCF_046630445.1). Taxonomy (NCBI): domain Eukaryota; kingdom Viridiplantae; phylum Streptophyta; class Magnoliopsida; order Asterales; family Asteraceae; genus Rutidosis; species Rutidosis leptorrhynchoides. The sequence goes on from NC_092337.1 coordinate 170,078,854, forward strand.
AGTCTATAAGGTGCACGAGCTACAGGTGCAGCTCCTGGCACTAAATCAATCTGAAATTCTACGGCTCTCGGCGGTGGTAATCCAGGCAATTCCTCTGGGAAGACATCAGAAAATTCGTTCACAATTTGAACGTCGTTCACGCTCTTCACCTCAGTTTCTACGCTTTCACATGTGCTAGGACAGCAAAGCGTCCCTTCTTCATAATCTTTTGCGCTTTCACGCAACTAATGAGGTTCAACTTCGAGGTACATCTCTCTCCATAGATAACCAGTGGTTTACCATCTCCTTGTGGTATGCGAAGTGCTTTATCTCCATAGATAACATCGGCCTTTATCTTGCTCAACCAATCCATACCACGATCACGTCAAAACTTCCCAGTTTGATAGGTATCAAATCAATTTCGAAATCTGCACCAACTATGTTGATAATAGCTCCACGACTAATATGGTCAACCTTTTCAAGTTTTCCATTGGCGACCTCGACAAGCATACTTTCTTTTAACGGGACTAATGACCAATTAATCTTATCGCAAAAATGTCTACATACATAACTTCTATCCGCACCAGTATCAAACAAGACAGAAGCTAAAAGATTGTTAATTTTGAATATACCTGTCACCAAGTCGGGGTTATCGCGTGCATCCCTCGCATTAACATTAAAAGCTCTAGCACGCGGTGGTCCGCCATCCTTTCGTTTGTTCGGGCACTCGTTTCTGAAATGGCCCGTCTGCCCGCATTCGTAACACTTTTTCGGCCAGTTGGTGTTCGGACTCCCTGTCATCGTGGTAGTCTTGCAATCTCTACTGATGTGCCCGCTCTTCTAGCACTTCTCACAAACATCATTACAATATCCGGTGTGGTGCTTGTAGCACCTCTTGCATTGTGGTAGCGTGCCTTTGTAGTTCGGGTTGGAGTTGTTGTTGTTGGGGTTGGGGTTGTTGTTGTTTTGCCTGAACCCTTCATGTCGCTTCGCCGGGTTTTGATCATAGTTTCTACCCCTGTTGTTGTTATTGTTGTTGTGGTTATTATGGTTGTTGTCCCATTTCCTCTTTTCACTACTACCGGCTTCAAACTTAGCCTTCTCTGGCTCGTCAAGGATGATTTGATTCAGGAGAGTATGCGCCATGCGCATTGCTTCGGGAACGTTTGGTGGTTTGGATGAGGTGACATTTCCTTTGATGGACTTAGGGAGTCCCGAGAAGTATTTCTCCATGCGCTTGAATTCGGGGGTGACCATGGTCGGACACATTAATGCTAACTCCAAAAACCTACGATTATAACTGTTAAGGTCGTTCCCTACGGCCTTCAACTGCATGAATTCAATTTCCATCTTCTGAATTTCGGTTCTTGGACAATACTCATCAATCATAGCACACTTAAACTCTTCCCAAGGCGTAGCATACGCCTCATCAATCCCTTTTGCTTGAGCTAACGTGTTCCACCATGTTAGCGCGCCGTCAGATAGTGTGCAAGATGCAAACTTGGTCTTATTATCCTCCGAACAGTTGCTAACTCGGAATACTGATTCAAGTTTCTCGAACCATCTGGTGAGACCAACTGGTCCCTCGGTGCCGCTGAAGTTATGCGGTTTGCAGCTCTGGAATTCCTTGTATGTACACCCATTTCGAACGGGTGGGATAACTGGTGGTGGTGGCGGTGGAGCTTGGAGATTTCTTTTTGCTAGGGCTGCAGCGACCCGTTCGCTGATCATGTCCTCAATCTGGGCGGCGGTAGGTGTGGTTCTTCCATTAGCCATGGTATTCTAAACAAAAATTTTGACCCAAGTCAAAATCCAGCATTCGATATATAGTAATATAGTACATAGTAACCAACATGGAATCAAAACATCACATGTTATTAAATAATGCATCTAGGTACAAATACCACAGAATCATCGTACAGCAATGTAAATAGAATATCGTGCAAGAATTAAATAATGCAAAGTTCCATTCATTAATAATAATAAGTTTCATACATCTGAATAAGTTCGTACAATACATATGAAATACATGAAACTATAGCTAGATTACATCATGAAATCTAAATACAAGGTCCTACGGTGAAGGCGGGTGAACTGCTCCTCGAGCCAACTGCTCCTCGAGCTCAGTGACTCGAGCTCGGAGAGTCTCAACCTCCCTCATCAGTTCCTCGTTAGAGGGAGCTGGTGGGGCAGGCGGTGCAGGTGGGGCGGGTGGTGCCGGTGGTGCTGATGTAGATGGTCCGGCTCCGGATGTAGACGGTACGTCCCTAGATGTAAGTGGTCCGTATCTAAATCTAGGTGGTACAGTTCCAGGAATAGTCAATACGTAACGGGGAACCTTACGTATCTGTGGGTCGGCAGGGTATGGCACAACTCGTTTACGAGCAGTAACCCTACGTCGATGGCCAAAAGCATCAGTAAAAGCACGACCTCCATTCACCCCTGGAATGACGGTGCCGTCGAAACGGTACCGCATCTTCGGCGGGGTGGAGGGTGCCTGAATAGGTCTATCAGCAGGATCCTCATCATCGCTGGAGTCGTCTGATGATGAAGAATCGGCGGATGATGAGTCATCCGAATCGTGTGGTGGTGACACTGGTGGCTGAGCTGGTAATCCGAAGCGTCCGAAGGCGGCCAACATCTGTCTGTGTCTGCCTGGCGGACTCACGACTAAACGTCCGTCGGGAGTGCGTCGGCAAGGCGTGCGCATGTGGTTACGAAAAGGCCCTTCCCCGAACTCTGCGGGGATCTCAATACCACCAATGCGGGGCTGTGACCTCGAGGGTCTGGGAGCAGAAACTGGGGCAGGTGCACTAGTACCATCTCCGAAAGTGGAAGCGCCGCGATCACTAGTGGGTGTCGGGGCCGGTGTATCGGCAGTAGCAGCAGCAGGTGTAGCAGTAGGTAGGGCGACGGGGTCTGAGTCTGTACTGCCTGAAATGCCAGCAGGTGGAACATCCGACATCTGAACAAGGAAAATTAAATTTTCCATGTCAGTATGTCATAAAGCAAGCAAATAATAGGCCAACAGTTTAAATCATGTATAACAATAAGTAGCATGGCAATATCAGTAATCGTACGAAACTAGCATGCAATCGAAAGCAAGTAATAGCATGCAGTAGTGAAATCATGTAGTAGCATACGGCATATAGCAGTAACAGTAAGCAGCAGCATGCAGTAAGTTCAGCGGAAACAAGTAAACTAGCAAGTTGTAGATTAGTCCTATTAGTGAATCCTACTCGGGTCGGTCTTAGACTCACTAATGCAACCTAATTCCCTACAACCAATGCTCTGATACCAAATGTGATGCCCCGTACAAAACCATCGTGTACGAATCATCAACAACAGAATCATTACAAGGTTAAGTACTATATGCTGTAAATAAAGAAGTTGCATTCATGATAAAAAGGTGATGTCATAACCGACATCAAATGTTTTACATTTCAAAAGCATGCTTCACTAAGTAGAAGCAAATAATAAGTGTACGTGACCCCAAAGGTCGTTACATAACATAGTTTCAAAAGTACGAATGTTTGAATGCAAAGTAAAGTAGTTCATGCGTGAACAACTCTAAGCAGCGGGTTCTACAGCACGACTAGTACACAGCGGAAGCAACCTCAAGCACCTGAGAAATACATGCTTAAAAACGTCAACACAACGGTTGGTGAGCTATAGTTTAAGTATAACAGTATGTAAGGTAGGCCACGAGATTTCAGTGCTACAAAGAGCGTTTCAAAACAGTATGATAAAGTATATGTATAACCGTGGGCACTCGGTAACTAACTTAACGTTTATACCCCCTGAAAGTACACTTGGCAAGTGCGTATGTCTACGAAGTATTAAACACTCGTTAAATGCTAGCGCGACTAGCCCGAGTGGGGATGTCAAACCCTATGGATCCATATCTAAGATTCGCGTTCACCGGTTCATAAACCAATGATTAAACGTTACCGAGCTAAAGGGAATGTTTCTGCCGTTATATAACCCAAACATATGTAAGTTTAAGTACTCGTGCCTAGTATGTAAAACATAAAATCCGCATGTATTCTCAGTTCCCAAAATAAGTTAAAGTAAAAAGGGAATGCTATAACTCACAATGATATGTAGCGGTAAAGTAGTAGTCGGGAAAGGTGTGCAAGTAAATGGTCCGAAGTCCTCAACCTAAGTCAAATAGTACTAAGTCAGTAAATCGTCTTAATAGGTTTAAAAGTATGTATTTAAGGTCTTAAGGGTCATCATCATTCATCATTAAACAAAAGGCGTAAAGTAAGTTTCGTTTATGAAAGTAGTTTTCAACAAAGTCTGACTTCAGTCAGTCACCACGGCCTCTACCCTTACTGAATTAAGGTGAGACCAGTGGCCATGGCTCCATATATGAGTCCCTTAAGTGTGGTAAAATTTACAGAAGCAAACTCGTCTTGGTTTGACCGTGGCGGTGGTCTAAGTGCGAGTAGGTCAGAAATTTCTGCACAACGTTAAAGGACATAGTAACGATCGGAGGGCCATAAATCCTAAACCGTAACTCGGATTAAGACGAGTCCTATATGAAAAGTTATCTACTCGAAAAGTTCTATCTAAAAATCAAGGTTAGAACAGCCCAGGTCTACTGGTCTGTTCCAGAATCATCAGGTCAGTAGGTTTTGGACAGAACAGTGAGTTTAAAAGGGTTCCGGTGGTCTTGGTGCTTGATGTTCATCATGGCTCTCATCCTTGATGCATATAGCTTCAAGTGTACAACTCATTGATGTATCTACATCATCTTAACCAAGTATTGACCATCATAACCCATGTGCAAGTCTAAGACATGAAGCACAACTCACTTAAGAGTTGTATGAAGTTTGATGAACCAAAGTTGCATTAAAGTCTTAGATCTAACACATACATGGACTTTAAAGCTAATAACAAGTTACAAACTTGAAAGTAAACTAACTAATCAAGATCATAAGTAGTAGAACATAGTTCCTAGTTCGATCTTGAAGATCCAAGACTCAAAAGTCTAGATCCAAAGTTACATTTAAAGAAAACTTGTTTGTGTGTTCTTGAACTTCCATTGCTGTTGTTGTGATGATTGTTGTTATTGTTGTTGTTGGAGGAGTGACCGGCCATGGCCGCATCCACGGAAGTGGCTATCATACGTTGGAGGGCTTGTTCGGGAGTTTCGGGAGGAGCGCGTAGACGAGCCATTGTTCCTTCATGACACAAGAATATCGTTGGTTAGTATTTTCAACAATACTAACCGGAGTATGGAATAAGGATAGAGAGAAAATTTTCCTTGACTCGCCCTAAATTCTTTATGTCATAATGTCGGAACGTCCATGTGAATCACCGTAATATAATCCCGGAAATTATATTACCCTGATTCTCATGTGCATTTAACATTACTTCATAAAGTCAAGGTGGCGCGTCAACAAAATTTATCAACGTAAGATTAAGATCGAATACGAGTTAGATATGATAGAAGAGTTCGAGTATAAATGCACAAATAGTCAAGTAATTCCTACTTCAGTCTATATGCCGGTTGTAGTCTAGATTCACCTATGTACCCTATGACTCGGGGTGGACACAAATGAACTCTAAATCCCTACAACCAAGGCTCTGATACCACCTGTAGCGACCCCGACAAATCGTCAAGTGACGGCGTCGGCTACGTGGGTCCCATTACCTGATTATAAGTCTTTAAGATAACGTTTGACCAAAATATGTCGCCTTCATTTCAAAATAAAGATTGTTTCAAAGTTTACAAGAATTGTTCAACCAAAAGTTAAGTTACAACGTTATAAGTACGATTGAAATCTAGGCGACACGGTTTAAAGTGAAGTCAAAAGACGCTCCATGAAAAGCATGTATACTCGACATCCAATGCAAGTATCAAATAATGAGCGGAAGCATGTATCACATATCGTGCAAGACCTGAGAAAAACATAGAAATCTGTCAACGAAAACGTTGGTGAAATCATAGGTTTAGTAAGTAAATTGTATTGAACCACAAGGTTCTTTAAGAATTGCTCAACCAGAATCGTTCACATTCCAAAATAGTATTTGTATCACGAGCACCCAATTATCAAGGCTTAACCGAATCTTCCCTCTGAATTTTGAATTTAGTGTTAGAACTTACACTATACATTGTTGAAATTATATTTCATTCACTAACGGTAGCGAACCGTCTGAATGAGGGTTTGTTAAACCCGTATGGCCACACAACATAATTACACGCTTACACTTACACCCTGCAAGTGGAACTAATGATAATTGGATTGAGGACTTTTGTTCAAACTCGTATGCATCCTTGTATTCGTATTTGTTCACAATGTAAAAGCATGAAAAGTAAATAAGTATGAAATGTATGTGTTTCTCAGCCCACGATGTAAAGAATAAAAGTGATTAAAAAGTGGGACTATGATCTCACCTTGAGCGCGAGAGTTAATAAAGTACTTCAACAAGTAAACGCGTGCAAGGACAAAGCTAGTCTTGACCTAAACAATAGGTTTGTATCAATAACGGTAAACACGATAGGTCAAAGATGTTCAATTAGTCCTATGGCTCGTTACGACTCAATAATGTAGCATGTGAATCAAGTTGTCATGTTTCATGCAAGATACAAGTATAAAAGCATGTTAGAACGATTGCACAACCATTTGGTTAAGTTTGGTTAAAAGTCAAACTTGGTCAAAGTCAAAGTCAACGGGGTCGGGTCGGGTATCCGACAATTTTTCTAAGTTATATAATCATATATGAGTATGTTGGCCAAGTTTCATGTTAATCGGAGGTCCGTAGCATAGCAAACATTTTTACGTCAAACGACAACCCAAACAGCCCATTTTAGTGTATTAGGACGGCGTCCCAATTGTCAGGACGGCGTCCTGATATGAAGAGTGGGACGGCGTCCCAATTGTCAGGACGGCGTCCCAATATGAAGGGTGGGACGGCGTCTAGGAGGTTGGGACGGCGTCCCAAAAGGCTTACAGGTCCTGTTTGCAGAAAACACAAAGCACGAGCCAAACTTCAATCAATCCTAGTTTATGATCCGCAAACAATCAAGACATGTATTTTATATCACCGGAAAGCTCTTTCGACAAGGAACACAACTAGATACATTTCCTAAATCAAATTTATCATTTTAGACAACAAAAATCTCGTCGAAAGTTCGTTAAACGTTCCAAAACAAGGTTTCAAGTTCATCAATTGCAATTCAAGTTTCGGGAATCCAATTTATACATATGATATGCCGTTTTGAAGGTAATGAAATATGTAATTCGAATAAACACTTATCAATAACATTAATAAGCATTCAACGCATCAAAAGTTCGTTTTAAGAGTTGTCAAACCCTAACCAAACCTCAAAATCACTAATCATGTTAATGTAAGGTTTTCATGTCAATCAACACACCAAAACGAAGCTATTGAAGTAACTAACACTTTGAACACACAAACATTAACATCTAAACACATTTCATCATCCAAAATCAAGGATTAAGCATACACTTTTCATTTTCAAGCTAGTTACACCAAAACATCAAGATCGAGCATACAAATCATATATTCATGTTATACACGAGCCATAGACACTAATTAACAACATATCAAGTCAAAAACACGAATTTGAGAAATCTAGAGTTTTAGAAATGTTACCCAAAATCGAAGTGGTTAGCATCAAATCGAAGAGGATGATGAGAGGATCAAGAATATGTAGTCGGATTTGTTGTGAGCTTCCAAGATCAAAATTAGATGATGAATTTGTGTTTGTGTTCTTGAGAGAAAAGGAAGAAAGAAAAAGAGGAAGAAGATAGTGAAATGAAGTGTGTGGTGGTGAGGAGTCACTAGTTAGCCAAGTTTACCCGAGTGGCGAGATTAGTCCCTCAAGTTTGTTGTCGGGTGCGAGAAATAACCAAACGACTATTTTTAAAACGCAAGTTAACGAGAGATGTTATAATCGAGTAACGGGATTATCATGAACACTAGTTAACGAAAGATACAAATTTGAATAGCGAAAGATATTATATAAAAAAAAAAGACGGTGTTAAAATAAATTTAACGGAAAAATCACGGGATGTTACATTATCCACACCTCAAAAGAAATTTCGTCCCGAAATTTAGTTGGAAGTAATAGTCGATGTCTCTTACTCGAGACTTAGAGTAGTAACTCTACGAATGAGTGAAGGTACTTTCTTGGACATTCCACGAATCCGGATAGTCGGGGTGTTACGTTGTATTGAGGTTCGATTTCACGATCCATGATTTCAACCAGTTTTCCCATGAAGAGGAGTTTGTCATCAATAGTTGGTGCATCTAGAAGGATTGCACATTCCTGTTCCGCATGACACGTTTCTAAGTTTGTTACACGAAATGTAGGATAAACGGAAACTTAATTGAGTCGGAAGTTCTAAACGGTAGGAAGCGGTTCCAATACGCTCCAAGGTTTCAAAAGGTTCAATATTGCGGTTATAACCTTCCTCGATTTCCCAAAATGGATTACACCTTTCCAAGGTGCGGGTTCTCAATATCACGCGGTTACATACTGGGATTTTGTGAGGTTTTCATCTAAGTTTGGTATAACTCTTCTGGCGACTACGGGTCATCTCGAGCCCTTCTCGGACTTGAACGATCTCAATTGTTGTTTCCTGATGTAGTTCAGATTTCGGTGTTTGTTTGCCACATGCGTTGGTCCAACGAATAGGGGTATGACATTTGCGGTCATATAGGGTTTCGGAAGTGCGGCGTTAGTACAAGAACGGTAACTATCGTAGTGTGAGGGATCAACTAAAAGCGATAATGCGAGTTTGAAACATGTCCTTCCAGGATGTAAATCGTTCGTTTGCTCGGTTCGTCGGTTTGTGAGAGATACGTGGTACTCATGCCTAAGCGGGTTCCCAAGGTTTCTTGCAAAACTAGAAGCGATACGAGTATTTTGATCCGAGGTAATTGGCATTGGCAATGGTACACCATATTAGAAAAAGAATTCCTTAAGATATGTTTGAACAAGTTAGTTAGGGCTCAAAAATGTTCTTTAGGACTATTCACCCTCGTGGCGAATACTAATGTAATATGAAGAGTTTCTCTATCCATTGAGAAATGTTACAAAAGTTTCCTTATACGGAAGTGCGAGCGATAAAGATAGGAGCGAAATGAGAACTTTGAATAGGATGAGCTTACATCTCGAGGTTGCCATAACGTGCCTCTAGTTGTCAAAAGTTGAAGTCTGAAAGAGAAACAAGATAGTACACGTAGTTGTATAGTTCGGGGTTGAATAATAGTTGGCCGATTATCAGAAACACAAGGGCGTTAAGTCAAAGAAGAGTGAAGTATCGTTGGATTGTGTGTTATCTTAAATTCCAGTAATATCAGACGGCAACGGTGAAATATCAGAGGTGTGTAGTGTGGTACGTGATGACGAGAAAATTGATCGAATCCACAATTTAGTATTCGACTTCTTCGTGCAAAATAACGAATTTTAGTTATGTTGATTTTTGAGTCGAGAGAGTATGCCTTTCGGCATTCAAATAGAAATATTTCCATGTTCGAGTTCCATCTGTTGCTATATGATTTTAACTAGAAATGTTGGTGTGAAGAATCATGCTCAAGGTTCGAACACGGAGAGGTTTAAAGTTGTGTAACACAAGAAAAGTCAGAAATGAATCTTCGGTAACAACCGGTGAGATCTAAGATTTTTACGAATACAAGTCTGAGTTGGGAGAGTTTCCTGATTACATGTGGCTTGATTTCGAGATTGATTGTAATGTCTTGACCATTAACATCATGGTCTAGAAAATTGGACTTCGTTCAACAGAAATTCTCACTCGGAGAGTTTGGTATAAAGTTGCTCTTTTCTCAAAAGTTCGAGCGTAAGATGGTGATGTTGTTCGTTTTCCTTCTTTACTTAAATAAGTTAAGATGTCATCTATAAATACGATAACAGATTAGTCTATATGAATTTGCATACGCGGTTCAAGAGGTTTATGGATACGGGCGAGCCCTAAATAAATCAAGCAGTACTAAGAGAGATTTACAACTAACGTTGCGAGTTCGAAAAGTGGCTTAGGAGACATCGTCTCACTTAACCCCCAATTGATGATAACCGGAACGGAGGTCGATTTGGAACATACGGGATTCGTGCAATTAATCATGAGGTCATGGATGCGAGGGAGAGGGTATCGGTTTCCAACCGAAAATTACTCAGTTCACAATAATCTATACAAGATGATGGGGAAACATTTTTTTTTTTTTTTTTTTTTTTTTTTTTTTTTTTTTTTTTTTTTTTACGAATAGGTTCCGAGCTCCCTAGTTCTATAGGTGTCAAGTCAAAAGTCTTAACGTATTTCCTCCAATAAAATTTATAGGCACACAATATTTTCCGTTGGTCACTTAAATTGCCTAAGTAGTGTCTAGGGGAAAAAGGTGGAGTGCAAAGGGTACGAGTCAAAGTCTTGTTTATAAAACGTCTAACGGTAACCGAATCGAATAAACATGAAACGTGAGAATTTCGAGAAGAAACATACCCGTGACTAGTCCATCGTCGTCTCGGGCATCCTAGGCGTTGATGTTGAAAGTTTAACGGCGTGCGTTGGGGTTGATTTTCTTATTTGGGCACGCACTCCTAAAATGACCCGGTTGGCCACATTCAAAACAAACACCCGTCTTGGGTGCATTGGGCTCCTTTTGAGCGACGGGGGCGGTATTCCTACAATCGTGGGCTACATGGCCACTTCTTTGACACTTCAAGCAAAATGGTTTGCCACATTCACCTAAATGATGTTTGTAGCACTCGTTACAATACGGTAGGTGTCCGGTATAACCTTTCTTGCCGTTGGGGATGAAGGGCTTCTTGGCGAGGTTGTTGTAATTGCTTGATTGGGGGGCTTCCCATTTTCTTTTGTTGTCACCCGACTTATCCTCGGCTTTAGGTGCCGGCACTTCAATCTCGTCCACTGTTTCAATCAATTGGCGGGCCATATTCAAAGCCTCTTGGTGGTTAGCGGGTTTGGATGACATTACTCCTTGTTTGATGCTCTTGGGGAGACCATCCATGTAAAGTTCAACCCTTAAAGATTCGGGGTTCACAAGATTTGGGCACATCAAAGCAAGTTCGGAGAATCGTTGATTATAGGCCTTAAGGTCGTTCCCGACCGCTTTCAGAGCTCTTAGCTCTTGTTCGAGCCTTCGGGTTTCTTCGCGAGGAAAATATTCGGTGATCATCTTTCCTCTTAAGTCGGCCCAAGAGAGAGCGTGGGCTTCGTGGATACCCACCGATTGTACATACGAATTCCACCATGTGAGAGCGATACCGGCGAAGGTGTGAGTGGAATATCTAACCTTGTCTTGGTCTCGACAACCGCTTATGCTAAAGACGGCTTCCGTTTGCTCAAACCATCGAGTGAGCACAACCGGTCCCCCGGTTCCATCAAAAGTGTGAGGTTTGCACCTCATGAAATTCTTATAGGAGCATCCTTCGTTGGAATTTCCGGCTCCATTGCTGTTGTTGTGATGATTGTTGTTATTGTTGTTGTTGGAGGAGTGACCGGCCATGGCCGCATCCACGGAAGTGGCTATCATACGTTGGAGGGCTTGTTCGGGAGTTTCGGGAGGAGCGCGTCGACGAGCCATTGTTCCTTCATGACACAAGAATATCGTTGGTTAGTATTTTCAACAATACTAACCGGAGTATGGAATAAGGATAGAGAGAAAATTTTCCTTGACTCGCCCTAAATTCTTTATGTCATAATGTCGGAACGTCCATGTGAATCACCGTAATATAATCCCGGAAATTATATTACCCTGATTCTCATGTGCATTTAACATTACTTCATAAAGTCAAGGTGGCGCGTCAACAAAATTTATCAACGTAAGATTAAGATCGAATACGAGTTAGATATGATAGAAGAGTTCGAGTATAAATGCACAAATAGTCAAGTAATTCCTACTTCAGTCTATATGCCGGTTGTAGTCTAGATTCACCTATGTACCCTATGACTCGGGGTGGACACAAATGAACTCTAAATCCCTACAACCAAGGCTCTGATACCACCTGTAGCGACCCCGACAAATCGTCAAGTGACGGCGTCGGCTACGTGGGTCCCATTACCTGATTATAAGTCTTTAAGATAACGTTTGACCAAAATATGTCGCCTTCATTTCAAAATAAAGATTGTTTCAAAGTTTACAAGAATTGTTCAACCAAAAGTTAAGTTACAACGTTATAAGTACGATTGAAATCTAGGCGACACGGTTTAAAGTGAAGTCAAAAGACGCTCCATGAAAAGCATGTATACTCGACATCCAATGCAAGTATCAAATAATGAGCGGAAGCATGTATCACATATCGTGCAAGACCTGAGAAAAACATAGAAATCTGTCAACGAAAACGTTGGTGAAATCATAGGTTTAGTAAGTAAATTGTATTGAACCACAAGGTTCTTTAAGAATTGCTCAACCAGAATCGTTCACATTCCAAAATAGTATTTGTATCACGAGCACCCAATTATCAAGGCTTAACCGAATCTTCCCTCTGAATTTTGAATTTAGTGTTAGAACTTACACTATACATTGTTGAAATTATATTTCATTCACTAACGGTAGCGAACCGTCTGAATGAGGGTTTGTTAAACCCGTATGGCCACACAACATAATTACACGCTTACACTTACACCCTGCAAGTGGAACTAATGATAATTGGATTGAGGACTTTTGTTCAAACTCGTATGCATCCTTGTATTCGTATTTGTTCACAATGTAAAAGCATGAAAAGTAAATAAGTATGAAATGTATGTGTTTCTCAGCCCACGATGTAAAGAATAAAAGTGATTAAAAAGTGGGACTATGATCTCACCTTGAGCGCGAGAGTTAATAAAGTACTTCAACAAGTAAACGCGTGCAAGGACAAAGCTAGTCTTGACCTAAACAATAGGTTTGTATCAATAACGGTAAACACGATAGGTCAAAGATGTTCAATTAGTCCTATGGCTCGTTACGACTCAATAATGTAGCATGTGAATCAAGTTGTCATGTTTCATGCAAGATACAAGTATAAAAGCATGTTAGAACGATTGCACAACCATTTGGTTAAGTTTGGTTAAAAGTCAAACTTGGTCAAAGTCAAAGTCAACGGGGTCGGGTCGGGTATCCGACAATTTTTCTAAGTTATATAATCATATATGAGTATGTTGGCCAAGTTTCATGTTAATCGGAGGTCCGTAGCATAGCAAACATTTTTACGTCAAACGACAACCCAAACAGCCCATTTTAGTGTATTAGGACGGCGTCCCAATTGTCAGGACGGCGTCCTGATATGAAGAGTGGGACGGCGTCCCAATTGTCAGGACGGCGTCCCAATATGAAGGGTGGGACGGCGTCTAGGAGGTTGGGACGGCGTCCCAAAAGGCTTACAGGTCCTGTTTGCAGAAAACACAAAGCACGAGCCAAACTTCAATCAATCCTAGTTTATGATCCGCAAACAATCAAGACATGTATTTTATATCACCGGAAAGCTCTTTCGACAAGGAACACAACTAGATACATTTCCTAAATCAAATTTATCATTTTAGACAACAAAAATCTCGTCGAAAGTTCGTTAAACGTTCCAAAACAAGGTTTCAAGTTCATCAATTGCAATTCAAGTTTCGGGAATCCAATTTATACATATGATATGCCGTTTTGAAGGTAATGAAATATGTAATTCGACTAAACACTTATCAATAACATTAATAAGCATTCAACGCATCAAAAGTTCGTTTTAAGAGTTGTCAAACCCTAACCAAACCTCAAAATCACTAATCATGTTAATGTAAGGTTTTCATGTCAATCAACACACCAAAACGAAGCTATTGAAGTAACTAACACTTTGAACACACAAACATTAACATCTAAACACATTTCATCATCCAAAATCAAGGATTAAGCATACACTTTTCATTTTCAAGCTAGTTACACCAAAACATCAAGATCGAGCATACAAATCATATATTCATGTTATACACGAGCCATAGACACTAATTAACAACATATCAAGTCAAAAACACGAATTTGAGAAATCTAGAGTTTTAGAAATGTTACCCAAAATCGAAGTGGTTAGCATCAAATCGAAGAGGATGATGAGAGGATCAAGAATATGTAGTCGGATTTGTTGTGAGCTTCCAAGATCAAAATTAGATGATGAATTTGTGTTTGTGTTCTTGAGAGAAAAGGAAGAAAGAAAAAGAGGAAGAAGATAGTGAAATGAAGTGTGTGGTGGTGAGGAGTCACTAGTTAGCCAAGTTTACCCGAGTGGCGAGATTAGTCCCTCAAGTTTGTTGTCGGGTGCGGGAAATAACCAAACGACTATTTTTAAAACGCAAGTTAACGAGAGATGTTATAATCGAGTAACGGGATTATCATGAACACTAGTTAACGAAAGATACAAATTTGAATAGCGAAAGATATTATATAAAAAAAAAAGACGGTGTTAAAATAAATTTAACGGAAAAATCACGGGATGTTACATAGTCGGTGCCATTTCCTTCAAAATAGTCAAATGAAACGAGTTAATCATATAGAATATCAAGAGTAGTCAATAGTATTTCGTAGCGTAATATGAACTTATTTATAAAAGCTCTTTCTTCATATTAGCGTTTTATACTCTTTAATTCGGGTAGTACGTACCCGTTAAGTTCATACTTAGTAGCAAACATACCATTTCAACTACTACAATTCTATATGAAAAACTAATCACAAAAAAAAAAAAATTATATCATATTCAAGCCTTTATACAATAACTTGCAAACTTACAATACCGCTATTTTACATATAGCATGAAATATAGCACATAAAACTTTGATACAAAGTAGTTGCGAGGATAATTCTAGTTAATAAATAAGGCGTTCAACAAAGGCAACAAAGACACGTAATTCATACGTCCAGAAACAAGTCATGCATTCTGGTTTTACTAATACCACTTCCCATCCTTGGTTTTGTGGAATATAACCGTTGTGACCGATAGTAAGACAATGTGTTGTAACATCGTCAAAAGGATGAAGGTTACGTAATGTCCAACAGTCTTGTAATAACCTAAAAACCTCATTTCTTACCCCAATTACCGACTCCGTCACTTGTGGGAACGTTTTGTTTAATAGTTGTAGCCCGATGTTCTTGTTTTGATATCTCCAATTATACGCATGAATTACGACGCATGTATCCAAAGTACCCCAATTATACGACGCATGATTTGGAATTAGGTGCGGTTGTTTTTGCATTAAAGACTTGGAGGCACAACTTATATGGGGTCAAAAGTATTATATATACCGACCACAAAAGTCTTCAACACATATTTAATCAGAAACAACTGAATATGAGGAAGCGTAGGTGGATTGAATTGTTGAATGATTACGACTTTGAGATTCGTTACCATCCGGGGAAGGCAAATGTGGTAGCCGACGCCTTGAGCAGGAAGGACAGAGAACCCATTCGAGTAAAATCTATGAATATAATGATTCACACTAACCTTACTACTCAAATAAAGGAGGCACAACAAGGAGTTTTAAAAGAGGGAAATTTAAAGGATGAAATACCCAAAGGATCGGGGAATCATCTTAATATTCGGGAAGACGGAACCCGGTATAGGGCTGAAAGAATTTGGGTACCAAAATTTGGAGATATGAGAGAAATGGTACTTAGAGAAGCTCATAAAACCAGATACTCAATACATCCTGGAACGGGGAAGATGTACAAGGATCTTAAGAAACATTTTTAGCGGCCAGGTATGAAAGCCGATATTGCTAAATATGTAGGAGAATGTTTGACGTGTTCTAAGGTCAAAGCTGAACATCAGAAACCATCAGGTCTACTACAACAACCTGAAATCTCAGAATGGAAATGGGAAAACATTACCATGGATTTCATCACTAAATTACCAAGGACTGCAAGTGGTTTTGATACTATTTGGGTAATAGTTGATCGTCTCACCAAATCAGCACACTTCCTGCCAATAAGAGAAGATGACAAGATGGAGAAGTTAGCATGACTGTATTTGAAGGAAGTCGTCTCCAGACATGGAATACCAATCTCTATTATCTCTGATAGGGATGGCAGATTTATTTCAAAATTCTGGCAGACATTACAGCAAGCATTAGGAACTCGTCTAGACATGAGCACTGCCTATCATTCACAAACTGATGGGCAGAGTGAAAGGACGATACAAACGCTTGAAGACATGCTACGAGCATGTGTTATTGATTTCGGAAACAGTTGGGATCGACATCTACCGTTAGCAGAATTTTCCTACAATAATAGCTACCATTCCAGCATTGAGATGGCTCCATTTGAAGCACTTTATGGTAGAAAGTGCAGGTCTCCAATTTGTTGGAGTGAAGTGGGGGATAGACAGATTACGGGTCCGGAGATAATACAAGAAACTACCGAGAAGATCATCCAAATTCAACAACGGTTGAAAACTGCCCAAAGTCGACAAAAGAGCTATGCCGACATTAAAAGAAAAGATATAGAATTTGAAATTGGAGAGATGGTCATGCTTAAAGTTGCACCTTGGAAAGGCGTTGTTCGATTTGGTAAACGAGGGAAATTAAATCCAAGGTATATCGGACCATTCAAGATTATTGATCGTGTCGGACCAGTAGCTTACCGACTTGAGTTACCTCAACAACTCGCGGCTGTACATAACACTTTCCACGTCTCAAATTTGAAGAAAGGTTTTGCTAAAGAAGATCTCACTATTCCGTTAGATGAAATCCAAATCAACGAAAAACTTCAATTCATCGAAGAACCCGTCGAAATAATGGATCGTGAGGTTAAAAGACTTAAGCAAAATAAGATACCAATTGTTAAGGTTCGATGGAATGCTCGTAGAGGACACGAGTTCACCTGGGAACGAGAAGATCAGATGAAGAAGAAATACCCGCATTTATTTCCAGAAGATACGTCAACACCTCCAACTGCTTAAAATTTTGGGACGAAATTTATTTAACTGGTAGGTACTGTAGTGACCCGAACTTTTCCATGTTTATATATATATATATATATATATATATATATATATATATATATATATATATATATATATATATATATATATATATTAAATGAAATTGTTATTTACATGATTAAGTGTTTCCAACATGTTAAGCAATCAAACTTGTTAAGACTTGACTAATTGAAATAGGTTTCATATAGACAATTGACCACCCAAGTTGACCGGTGATTCACGAACGTTAAAACTTGTAAAAACTATATGATGACATATATATGGATATATATATATATATATATATATATATATATATATATATATATATATATATATATATATATATATATATATATATATATATATATATATATAGTTAACATGATATTATGATAAGTAAACATATCATTAAGTATATTAACAATGAACTACATATGTAAAAACAAGACTACTAACTTAATGATTTGAAACGAGACATATATGTAACGATTATCGTTGTAACGACATTTAATGTATATATATCATATTAAGATATATTAATACATCATGATATCATGATAATGTAATAATTTAACATCTCATTTGATTTAATAAACAATGGGTTAACAACATTTAACAAGATCGTTAACCTAAAGGTTTCAAAACAACACTTACATGTAACGACTAACGATGACTTAACGACTCAGTTAAAATGTATATACATGTAGTATTTTAATATGTATTCATACACTTTTGAAAGACTTCAAGACACTTATCAAAATAATTCTACTTAATAAAAATGCTTACAGTTACATCCTCGTTCAGTTTCATCAACAATTCTACTCGTATGCACCCGTATTCGTACTCGTACAATACACAGCTTTTAGATGTATGTACTATTGGTATATACACTCCAATGATCAGCTCTTAGCAGCCCATGTGAGTCACCGAACACATGTGGGAACCATCATTTGGCAACTAGCATGAAATATCTCATAAAATTATAAAAATATGAGTAATCATTCATGACTTATTTACATGAAAACAAAATTACATATCCGATGAACACAGCTGGTAAACTTGTAATCACTAGAACATAGTTTAGTTAATTCTAAACTTGTTCGCAAATAAAGTTAATCCTTCTAAATACACTTTTAAAATCAACTATAAACATGATCTATATCTATATGATATGCTAACTTAATGATTTAAAACCCAGAAACACGATAAACACCATAAAACCGGATTTACGCCGTCGTAGTTACAACCGGGGGCTGTTTTGGTTTGGATAATTAAAAACTATGAAAAACTTTGATTTAAAAGCTATACTTCTGGGAAAATTATTTTTCTTATGAACATGAAACCATATCCAAAAATCATGGTTAAACTCAAAGTGAAAGTATGTTTTTCAAAACAGTCATCAAGATGTCGTTCTTTCGACGGAAATGACTACCTCTTTCAAAAACGACTTGTAACTTATATTTACGACTATAAACCTATACCTTTTCTTTTTAGTTTCATAAAGTCAAGTTCAATACGAAACCGTGGCCGCTTAAATCACTCAAAACGGATTAGAAACGAAGAAATGGCGAGCAAAACAAAATTGGTAAAAACTACTCATTTTAGCTAAGTGAAAATTGGTAACAAATCTATTCCAACCATAACTTAATCAACTTGTATTGTATATTATGTAATCTTGAGATACCATAGACACGTATACAATGTTTCGACCTATCATGTCGACACATCTATATTTATTTCGGAACAACCATAGACACTCTATATGTGAATGTTGGAGTTAGCTATACAGGGTTGAGGTTGATTCCAAAATATATATAGTTTGAGTTGTGATCAATACTGAGATATGTATACACTGGGTCATGGATTGATTCAAGATTATATATATCCATTTATTTTCTGTACATCTTACTGTGGACAACTAGTTGTAGGTTACTAACGAGGACAGCTGACTTAATAAACTTAAAACATCAAAATGTATTAAAAGTGTTGTAAATATATTTTGAACATACTTTGATATATATGTACATATAGGTTCGTGAATCGACCAATGACCAAGTCTTACTTCCCGACGAAGAAAAAAACTGTGAAAGTGAGTTATAGTCCCACTTTTAAAATCTAATATTTTCGGGATGAAAATACATGCAGGTTTTATAAATGATTTATAAAATAGACACAAGTACGTGAAACTACATTCTATGGTTGAATTATCGAAATTGAATATGCCCCTTTTTATTAAGTCTGGTAATCTAAGAATTAGGGAACAGACACCCTAATTGACGCGAATCCTAAAGATAGATCTATTGGGCCTAACAAACCCCATCCAAAGTACCGGATGCTTTAGTACTTCGAAATTTATATCATATCCGAAGGGTGTCCCGGAATGATGGGGATATTCTTATATATGCATCTTGTTAATGTCGGTTACCAGGTGTTCACCATATGAATGATTTTTATCTCTATGTATGGGATATATATTGAAATATGAAATCTTGTGGTCTATTATTATGATTTGATAATATATAGGTTAAACCTATAACTCACCAACATTTTTGTTGATGTTTTAAGCATGTTTATTCTCAGGTGATTATTAAGAGCTTCCGCTGTTGCATACTTAAATAAGGACGAGATTTGGAGTCCATGCTTGTATGATATTGTGTAAAAATTGCATTCAAGAAACTTATTTCGTTGTAACATATTTGTATTGCAAACCATTATGTAATGGTCGTGTGTAAACAGGATATTTTAGATTATCATTATTTGATAATCTACGTAAAGCTTTTTAAACCTTTATTGATGAAATAAAGGTTATGGTTTGTTTTAAAATGAATGCAGTCTTTGAAAAACGTCTCATATAGAGGTTAAAACCTCGCAACGAAATCAATTAATATGGAACGTTTTTAATCAATAAGAACGGGACATTTCAGTTGGTATCCCACGACCCAGTGTATACGTCTCTCAGTATTGATCACAACTCAAACTATATATATTTTGGAATCAACCTCAACCCTGTATAGCTAACTCCAACATTCACATATAGGGTGTCTATGGTTGTTTCGAAATATTTATAGATGTGTCGACATGATAGGTCAAAACATTGTATACGTGTCTATGGTATCTCAAGATTACATAATATACAATACAAGTTGATTAAGTTATGGTTGGAATAGATTTGTTACCAATTTTCACGTAGCTAAAATGAGAAAAATTATCCAATCTTGTTTTACCCATAACTTCTTCATTTTAAATCCGTTTTGAGTGAATAAAATTGCTATGGTTTCATATTGAACTCTATTTTATGAATATAAACAGAAAAAGTATAGGTTTATAGTCAGAAAATAAGTTACAAGTCATTTTTGTAAAGGTGGTCATTTCAGTCGAAAGAACGACGTCTAGATGACCATTTTAGAAAATATACTTCCACTTTGAGTTTAACCATAATTTTTGGATATAGTTTCATGTTAATAATAAAAATCATTTTCCCAGAATAACAACTTTTAAATCAAAGTTTATCATAGTTTTTAATTAACTAACCCAAAACAGCCCGCGGTGTTACTACGACGGCGTAAATCCGGTTTTACGGTGTTTTTCGTGTTTCCAGGTTTTAAATCATTAAGTTAGCATATCATATAGATATAGAACATGTGTTTAGTTGATTTTAAAAGTCAAGTTAGAATGATTAACTTTTATTTGCGAACAAGTTTAGAATTAACTAAACTATGTTCTAGTGATTACAAGTTTAAACCTTCGAATAAGATAGCTTTATATGTATGAATCGAATGATGTTATGAACATCATTACTACCTCAAGTTCCTTGGATAAACCTACTGGAAATGAGAAAAATAGATCTAGCTTCAAAGGATCCTTGGATGGCTTGAAAGTTCTTGAAGCAGAATCATGACATGAAAACAATTTCAAGTAAGATTTCCACTCGAAATAAGATTGTTATAGTTATAGAAATTGAATTAAAGTTTGAATATGATTATTACCTTGTATTATAAAGATAACCTACTATAAGTAACAAAGGTTTCTTGATCTTGGATGATTACTTGGAATGGATTTAGAAAACTTGGAAGTAAACTTGCAATCTTGGAAGTATTCTTGATTTTATGAAACTAGAACTTTTGGAATTTATGAAGAACACTTAGAACTTGAAGATAGAACTTGAGAGAGATCAATTAGATGAATAAAATTGAAGAATGAAAGTGTTTGTAGGTGTTTTTGGTCGTTGGTGTATGGATTAGATATAAAGGATATGTAATTTTGTTTTCATGTAAATAAGTCATGAATGATTACTCATATTTTTGTAATTTTATGAGATATTTCATGATAGTTGCCAAATTATGGTTCCCACATGTGTTAGGTGACTCACATGGGCTACTAAAAGCTGATCATTGGAGTGTATTTACCAATAGTACATACATCTAAAAGCTGTGTATTGTACGAGTACGAATACAGGTGCATACGAGTAGAATTGTTGATGAAACTGAACGAGGATGTAATTGTAAGCATTTTTGTTAAGTAGAAGTATTTTGATAAGTGTATTGAAGTCTTTAAAAAGTGTATGAATACATATTAAAACACTACATGTATATACATTTTAACTGAGTCGTTAAGTCATCGTTAGTCGTTACATGTAAATGTTGTTTTGAAACCTTTAGGTTAACGATCTTGTTGAATGTTGTTAACCCATTGTTTATTATAACAAATGAGATGTTAAATTGTTATATTATCATGATATTATGATATATAATATATCTTAGTATGATATATATACAGTTAAATGTCGTTACAACGATAATCGTTACATATATGTCTCGTTTCGAAATCATTAAGTTAGTAGTCTTATTTTTACATATGTATTTCATTGTTAATACACTTAATAATATATTTACTTATCATTTAACATAATTAACCAAGTGTATCAATATCTTAATATGATTCATATGTATCTAGTAAGACGTTGTTATAACGATAATCGTTATATATATCGTTTTCGAGTTTCTTAAACTAATAGTCTCATTTTTATGTATATAACTCATTTTTAAAATACCTAATGAGATACATACTTATAATAAAATCATGTTAACTATATATATAACCATATATATGTCATCGTATAGTTTTTACAAGTTTTAACGTTCGTGAATCACCGGTCAACATGGGTGGTCAATTGTCTATATGAAACCTATTTCAATTAATCAAGTCTTAACAAGTTTGATTGCTTAACATGTTGCAAACACTTAATCATGTAAATAACAATTTCATTTAATATATATATAAACATGGAAAAGTTCGGGTCACTACAGTACCTACCCGTTAAATAAATTTCGTCCCGAAATTTTAAGCAGTTGGAGGTGTTGACGTATCTTCTGGAAATAAATGCGGGTATTTCTTCTTCATCTGATCTTAATGCTCCCAGGTGAACTCGGGTCCTCTACGAGCATTCCATCGAACCTTAACAATCGGTATCTTGTTTTGTTTAAGTCTCTTAATCTCACGATCCATTATTTTGACGGGTTCTTCAATGAATTGAAGTTTTTCATTGATTTGGATTTCGTCCAACGGAATAGTGAGATCTTCTTTAGCAAAACATTTCTTCAAATTTGAGACGTGGAAAGTGTTATGTACAGCCGCGAGTTGTTGAGGTAGCTCCAGTTGGTAAGCTACTGGTCCGACACGATCTATAATCTTGAATGGTCCAATGTACCTTGGATTTAGTTTCCCCCGTTTACCAAATCGAACAACGCCTTTCCAAGGTGAAACCTTAAGCATGACCATTTCTCCAATTTCAAACTCTATGTCTTTTCTTTTACTGTCCGCGTAGCTCTTTTGTCGACTCTGGGTGGTTTTCAATCTTTGTTGAATTTGGATGATTTTCTCGGTAGTTTCTTGTATTATCTCTGGACCCGTAATCTGTCTATCTCCCACTTCACTCCAACAAATCGGAGACCTGCACTTTCTACCATAAAGTGCTTCAAACGGCGCCATCTCAATGCTTGAATGGTAGCTGTTGTTGTAGGAAAATTCTGCTAACGGTAGATGTCGATCCCAACTGTTTCCGAAATCAATAACACAAGCTCGTAGCATGTCTTCAAGTGTTTGTATCGTCCTTTCGCTCTGCCCATCAGTTTATGGATGATAGGCAGTACTCATGTCTAGACGAGTTCCCAATGCTTGCTGTAATGTCTGCCAGAATCTTGAAATAAATCTGCCATCCCTATCAGAGATAATAGAGATTGGTATTCCATGTCTGGAGAAGACTTCCTTCAAATACAGTCGTGCTAACTTCTCCATCTTGTCATCTTCTCTTATTTGCAGGAAGTGTGCTGACTTGGTGAGACGATCAACTATTACACAAATAGTATCATAACCACTTGCAGTCCTTGGCAATTTAGTAATGAAATCCATGGTAATGTTTTCCCATTTCCATTCCAGGATTTCAGGTTGTTGTAGTAGACCTGATGGTTTCTGATGTTCAGCTTTGACCTTAGAACACGTCAAACATTCTCCTACATATTTAGCAATATCGGCTTTCATACCTGGCCACCAAAAATGTTTCTTAAGATCCTTGTACATCTTCTCCGTTCCAGGATGTATTAAGTATCTGGTTTTATGAGCTTCTCTAAGTACCATTTCTCTCATATCTCCAAATTTTGGTACCCAAATTCTTTCCACCCTATACCGGGTTCCGTCTTCCTGAATATTAAGATGCTTCTCCGATCCTTTGGGTATTTCATCCTTTAAATTTCCCTCTTTTAAAACTCCTTGTTGCGCCTCCTTTATTTGAGTAGTAAGGTTAGTGTGAATCATTATATTCATAGATTTTACTCGAATGGGTTCTCTATCCTTTCTGCTCAAGGCATCGGCTACCACATTTGCCTTCCTCGGGTGGTAATGAATCTCAAAGTCGTAATCATTCAACAATTCAATCCACCTACGCTGCCTCATATTCAGTTGTTTCTGATTAAATATGTGTTGAAGACTTTTGTGGTCGGTATATATAATACTTTTGACCCCATATAAGTAGTGCCTCCAAGTCTTTAATGCAAAAACAACCGCGCCTAATTCCAAATCATGCGTCGTATAATTTTGCTCGTGAATCTTCAATTGTCTAGACGCATAAGCAATCACCTTCATCCGTTGCATTAATACACAACCGAGACCTTGCATTGATGCGTCAAAATAAATCACAAAATCATCATTCCCTTCAGGCAATGGCAATATAGGTGCCGTAGTTAGCTTTTTCTTCAATAATTGAAACACCTTCTCTTGTTCATCCTTCCATTCAAATTTCTTCCCTTTATGCATTAATGCAGTCAAGGGTTTTGCTATTTTGGAGAAATCTTGGATGAATCTTCTGTAGTAACCAGCCAATCCTAAAAATTAACGTATATGCTTCGGAGTTTTTGGGGTTTCCCACTTTTCAACGGTTTCGATCTTTGCCGGGTCCACCTGGATACCTTCTTTGTTCACTATGTGACCGAGGAATTGAACTTCTTCCAACCAAAATGCACACTTTGAAAACTTAGTGTACAGTTTTTCTTTCCTCAATACTTCTAGCACTTTTCTCAAATGTTCTTCGTGCTCTTGATCATTCTTTGAGTAAATAAGTATGTCATCGATGAAAATAATGACAAACTTGTCAATATATGGGCCACCCACTCGGTTCATAAGGTCCATGAACACAGCTGGTGCGTTAGTCAATCCAAACGGCATAACCATAAACTCGTAATAACCATAACGCGTCCTAAAAGCAGTTTTTGGAATATCATCCTCCTTTACTCGCATTTGATGATATCCAGAACGTAAATCAATCTTCGAATAAACCGACGAGCCTTGTAGTTGATCAAATAAGTCGTCAATTCTCGGCAGTGGATAACGGTTTTTGATGGTAAGTTTGTTCAACTCTCTGTAGTCAATACACAACCTAAATGTACCATCCTTCTTCTTGACAAACAAAACAGGAGCTCCCCATGGTAATGTGCTTGGTCGAATGAAACCACGTTCTAATAGTTCTTGCAGTTGGCTTTGCAGTTCTTTCATCTCGCTGGGTGCGAGTCTATAAGGAGCACGAGCTATTGGTAGTTCCTGGTACAAGATCTATTTGAAATTCAACAGATCGATGTGGAGGTAGTCCCGGTAATTCTTTCAGAAATACATCGGGAAATTCTTTTGCGACGGGAACATCATTGATGCTCTTTTCTTCAGTTTGTACTTTCTCGACGTGTGCTAGAACATCATAGCAACCTTTTCTTATTAGTTTTTGTGCCTTCAAATTACTAATAAGATGTAGCTTCATGTTGCCCTTTTCTCCGTACACCATTAAGGGTTCTCCTTCTTCTCGTACAATGCGAATTGCATTTTTATAACATACGATCTCTGCTTTCACCTTCTTCAGCCAGTCCATGCCAACTATTACATCAAAACTCCCTAACTCTACTGGTATCAAATCAATCTTAAATATATCGCTACCCAGTTTAATTTCTCGATTTTGGCATATATTATCTGCTGAAATTAATTTACCGTTTGCTAATTCGAGTAAAAATTTACTATCCAACGGCGTCAATGGACAACTTAATTTAGCACAAAAATCTCTACTCATATAGCTTCTATCCGCACCCGAATCAAATAAAACGTAAGCAGATTTATTGTCAATAAGAAACGTACCCGTAACAAGCTCCGGGTCTTCCTGTGCCTCTGCCGCATTAATATTGAAAACACTTCCGCGGCCTTGTCCATTCGTGTTCTACTGGTTCGGGCAATTTCTAATAATGTGGCCCGGTTTTCCACATTTATAACAAACTACATTAGCATAACTTGCTCCGACACTACTTGCTCCGCCATTACTCGTTCCGACACCATTTGTTCCTTTCGTTCTGTTAACCCCTGGTCCGTAGACCTCACACTTCGCCGCGCTATGACCATTTCGTTTACACTTGTTGCAAAATTTGGTGCAGAACCCCGTGTGATACTTTTCACACCTTTGGCATAGCTGCTTCTGATTGTTGTTGTTGCGGTTGTTATTGTTGTTGGGATGATTGTTGTAGTTGCTGTTGTTGTTGTTGTTGTTGTTGTTGTTGTTGTTGTTGTTGTTGTTGTTGTTGTTGTTGGACCATTTGTTGTAGTTGCGATTGATGTTGCGATTGTTGGGATAATTGTTGCGATTATTATTGTAATTGCTGTTGTTGTTGTATTTGTGATTCTTATCACCGTTTTCCTCTCACTTTCTTTTGACTTGCTTCACATTGGCCTCTTCAGCCGTCTGTTCTTTAATTCTTTCCTCAATCTGGTTCACTAGTTTGTGAGCCATTCTACATGCCTGTTGTATGGAGGCGGGCTCGTGTGAACTTATATATTCTTGGATTCTTTCCGGTAATCCTTTCACAAACGCGTCGATCTTCTCTTCCTCATCTTCGAACGCTCCCGGACACAATAGGCACAATTATGTGAATCATCTTTCGTACGTGGTAATATCAAATCCTTGGGTTCGTAACCCTCTAAGTTCTGTCTTGAGCTTATTGACCTCGGTTCTGGGACGGTACTTCTCGTTCATCAAGTGCTTGAATGCTGACCACGGTAGTGCGTAAGCATCATCTTGTCCCAGTTGCTCTAGATAGGTATTCCACCATGTTAACGCAGAACCTATGAAGGTGTGCGTAGCGTACTTCACTTTGTCCTCTTCAGTACACTTACTTATGGCAAACACCGATTCGACCTTCTCGGTCCACCGTTTCAATCCGATCGGTCCTTCAGTTCCATCAAATTCCAAAGGTTTGCAGGCAGTGAATTCTTTGTAGGTGCATCCTACACGATTTCCTGTACTGCTAGATCCAAGGTTATTGTTGGTATGTAGCGCAGCCTGTACTGCGGCTATGTTTGAAGCAAGAAAGACACGAAATTCGTCTTCGCTCATATTCAAGGTGTGTCGAGTAGTCGGTGCCATTTCCTTCAAAATAGTCAAATGAAACGAGTTAATCATATAGAATATCAAGAGTAGTCAATAGTATTTCGTAGCATAATATGAACTTATTTATAAAAGCACTTTCTTCATATTAGCGTTTTATACTCTTTAATTCGGGTAGTACCTACCCGTTAAGTTCATACTTAGTAGCTAACATACCATTTCAACTACTACAATTCTATATGAAAAACTAATCACAAAAAAAAAAAAAAAAAAATATATCATATTCAAGCCTTTATACAATAACTTGCAAACTTACAATACCGCTATTTTACATATAGCATGAAATATAGCACATAAAACTTTGATACAAAGTAGTTGTGAAGATAATTCTAGTTAATAAATAAGACGTTCAGCAAGGGCAACAAAGACACGTAATTCATACGTCCAGAAACAAGTCATGCATTCTGGTTTTACTAATACCACTTCCCATCCTTGATTTTGTGGAACATAACCGTTGTGACCGATAGTAAGACAATGTGTTGTAACGTCGTCAAAAGGATGAAGGTTACGTAATGTCCAACAGTCTCGTAATAACCTAAAAACCTCATTTCTTACCCCAATTACCGACTCCGTCACTTGTGGGAACGTTTTGTTTAATAGTTGTAGCCCGATGTTCTTGTTCTCACTTTGGTGAGAAGCGAACATTACTAACCCGTAAGCATAACATGCTTCTTCATGTTGCATGTTAGCCGCTTTTTCTAAATCACGAAGTCCTATATTCGGATATATTGAGTCAAAATAATTTCTTAACCCGTTGCGTAAAATAGCATTTGGGTTCCCCGCAATATATGCATCAAAGTAAACACATCGTAACTTATGGATTTCCCAATGTGATATCCCCCATATTTCGAACGAAAGCCTTTTATAAACCAAGGCATTCTTGGAACGTTCTTCAAATGTCTTACAAACTGATCTCGCCTTAAATAGTTGTGCCGAAGAATTCTGACCAACTCTAGACAAGATTTCATCAATCATGTCTCCGGGTAGGTCTCTTAAAATATTGGGTTGTCTATCCATTTTGTGTTTTAAAACTGTAAAATAGACAAGAGTTAGATTCATAAAAAAATACTTATTAATACAAGCAATTTTTACATATATCATAAAGCATAAGCACACTATATTACATATATTACACCACACGAATACAACTATCTTATTCCGACTCGCTCGTTTCTTCTTCTTCGGTTTTGGTTTGTTTTGCCAAGTTTCTAGGGATATATGATGTTCCCCTAATACGAGCTGTCGTTTTCCACAACGGTTTAGAAAAACCTGGTGGTTTAGAGGTTCCCGGGTCATTGTTACAACTTAAGGGCTTCGGGGGTTGACGATACATATAAAGTTCATCGGGGTTGGAATTAGATTTCTCTATTTTTATGCCCTTTCCCTTATTATTTTTCTTTGCCTTTTTAAATTCAGTTGGGGTAATTTCTATAACATCATCGGAATTCTCGTCGGAATCCGATTCATCGGAGAATTGGTAATCCTCCCAATATTTTGCTTCCTTGGCGGAAACACCATTGACCATAATTAACCTTGGTTGGTTGGTTGAGGATTTTCTTTTACTTAACCGTTTTATTATTTCCCCACCGGTTCTATTTCCTCCTCCGGTTCCTCCTCTTCCGGTTCTGATTCTTCTTCCGGTTCTGATTCTTCTTCCGGTTCTTCTTCGGGAATTTGTGAATCAGTCCAATATATATTCGACTCTTCGTTATTATTAGGTGAGTCAATGGGATTTATGCTAGAGGTAAACATCTATCACACAATATCAAACATGTTAAGAGATTAATATATCACATAATATATACATGTTAATAATATATAGTTTCCAACAAAAATGTTAAGCAATCATTTTTAAAGAAAACACGGTCGAAGTCCAGACTCACTAATGCATCCTAACAAACTCGATAAGACACACTAATGCAAATTTTCTGGTTCTCTAAGACCAACGCTCGAATACCAACTGAAATACAGTGGGGACAACCACCGTCCCACCCAGTGCCTTTCCAGCTAACCGACTGGTGACCACTGAGTGTACCTCAGATACTGATTTTAGGGCCTGCCTCTCGGCTACTACCAACTCTCGTAAGGGATCGCAAGGAGTAAGAGCCAATGCTTCATCACAGGTAACACTGTGAGAACCTCCTTTACGACTAACCCGCCACACATGGAAGGCGTTATACCAGCTCTGATGCCAACTGAAATGTCTCGTTCTTATTGATTAAAAACGTTCCATATTAATTGATTTCATTGCGAGGTTTTGACCTCTATATGAGACGTTTTTCAAAGACTGCATTCATTTTTAAAACAAACCATAACCTTTATTTCATAAATAAAGGTTTAAAAAGCTTTACATAGATTAAATGATAATCTAAAATATCCTGTTTACACACGACCATTACATAATGGTTTACAATACAAATATGTTACATCAAAATCAGTTTCTTGAATGCAGTTTTTACACAATATCATACAAACATGGACTCCAAATCTTGTCCTTATTTTAGTATGCAACTGCGGAAGCTCTTAGTATTCACCTGAGAATAAACATGCTTTAAACGTCAATAAAAATGTTGGTGAGTTATAGGTTTAACCTATATATATCAAATCATAACAATAGACCACAAGATTTCATATTTCAATACACATCCCATACATAGAGATAAAAATCATTCATATGGTGAACACCTGGTAACCAACATTAACAAGATGCATATATAAGAATATCCCCATCATTCCGGGACACCCTTCGGATATGATATAAATTTCGAAGTACTAAAGCATCCGGTACTTTGGATGGGGTTTGTTAGGTCCAATAGATCTATCTTTAGGATTCGCGTCAATTAGGGTGTCTGTTCCCTAATTCTTAGATTACCAGACTTAATAAAAAGGGGCATATTCAATTTTGATAATTCAACCATAGAATGTAGTTTCACGTACTTGTGTCTATTTTGTAAATCATTTATAAAACCTGCATGTATTCTCATCCCAAAAATATTAGATTTTAAAAGTGGGACTATAACTCACTTTCACAAATTTTTACTTCGTCGGGAAGTAAGACTTGGCCACTGGTTGATTCACGAACCTATAACAATATATACATATATATCAAAGTATGTTCAAAATATATTTACAACACTTTTAATATATTTTGATGTTTTAAGTTTATTAAGTCAGCTGTCCTCGTTAGTAATCTACAACTAGTTGTCCACAGTTAGATGTACAGAAATAAATTGATAAATATTATCTTGAATCAATCCACGACCCAGTGTATACGTATCTCAGTATTGATCACAACTCAAACTATATATATTTTGGAATCAACCTCAACCCTGTATAGCTAACTCCAACATTCACATATAGGGTGTCTATGGTTGTTCCGAAATATATATAGATGTGTCGACATGATAGGTCGAAATATTGTATACGTGTCTATGGTATCTCAAGATTACATAATATACAATACAAGTTGATTAAGTTATGGTTGGAATAGATTTGTTACCAATTTTCACGTAGCTAAAATGAGAAAAATTATCCAATCTTGTTTTACCTATAACTTCTACATTTTAAATCCGATTTGAGTGAATCAAATTGCTATGGTTTCATATTGAACTCTATTTTATGAATCTAAAAAGAAAAAGTATAGGTTTATAGTCGGAAAAATAAGTTACAAGTCGTTTTTGTAAAGGTAGTCATTTCAGTCGAAAGAACGACGTCTAGATGACCATTTTAGAAAACATACTTCCACTTTGAGTTTAACCATAATTTTTGGATATAGTTTCATGTTCATAAGAAAAATCATTTTTCCAGAAGTATAGCTTTTAAGTCAAAGTTCTTATTAGCTTTTAATTATCCCAACCAAAACAGCCCCCGGTTGTAACTACGACGGCGTAAATCCGGTTTTATGGTGTTTATCGTGTTTCCGGGTTTTAAATCATTAAGTTTGCATATCATATAGATATAGAACATGTGTTTAGTTGATTTTAAAAGTCTAGTTAGAAGGTTTAACTTTATTTGCGAACAAGTTTAGAATTAACTAAACTATGTTCTAGTGATTACAAGTTTATAACGTTGAATAAGACAGCTTTTTATGTATGAATCGAATGATGTTATGAACATCATTACTACCTCAAGTTCCTTGGATAAACCTACTGTAAATGAGAAAAATGGATCTAGCTTCAAAGGATCCTTGGATGGCTTGAAAGTTCTTGAAGCAGAATCATGACACGAAAACAATTTCAAGTAAGATTTCCACTCAAAATAAGAGTGTTATAGTTATAGAAATTGAATTAAAGTTTGAATATGATTATTACCTTGTATTAGAAAGATAACCTACTGTAAGTAACAAAGGTTTCTTGATCTTGGATGATTACTTGGAATGGATTTAGAAATCTTGGAAGTATTCTTGATTTTATGAAACTAGAACTTTTGGAATTTATGAAGAACACTTAGAACTTGAAGATAGAACTTGAGAGAGATCAATTAGATGTAGAAAATTGAAGAATGAAAGTGTTTGTAGGTGTTTTTGGTCATTGGTGTATGGATTAGATATAAAGGATATGTAATTTTGTTTTCATGTAAATAAGTCATGAATGATTACTCATATTTTTGTAAGTTTATGAGATATTTCATGCTAGTTGCCAAATGATGGTTCCCACATGTGTTAGGTGACTCACATGGGCTGCTAAGAGCTGATCATTGGAGTGTATATACCAATAGTACATACATCTAAAAGCTGTGTATTGTACGAGTACGAATACGGGTGCATACGAGTAGAATTGTTGATGAAACTGAACGAGGATGTAATTGTAAGCATTTTTGTTAAGTAGCTTGTTTAGTTCGCAATAATCGATACACATGCAGAAAGATCCTTCCTTCTTCTTCACGAACAAAACGGGAGCGCCCCAAGGTGAAGAGCTTGGTTGAATAAATCCACGATCTAGCAATTCCTGTAGTTGACTCTGCAACTCTAGTACTTCGGAAGGTGCGAGTCGATAAGGTGCGCGAGCTACAGGTGCAACTCCTGGCACTAGATCGATCTGAAACTCCACTGATCGCGGCAGGGGTAATCTCAGCAACTCTTCTGGAAAAACTTCAGGAAATTTGCCTACAATCGGCACATCCTTCACGCTTTTCTCCTCTGCTTCCAATTTCTTCACATGTGCCAAAATAGCAAAACACCCTTTTCTCATGACCTTTTATGCCTTCATGCAACTAATAAGGTTCAGCTTCGGGCTACTTCTCTTTCTGTAAACTATTAATGGCTCACCATTCTCGCGAGGTATGCGAATAATCTTCTCTCCACAGACAACTTCTGCTTTCACCTTTGACAGCCAGTCCATACCAACTATCACGTCAAAACTCCCTAACTTAATGGGTATCAAATCAATCTTAAAATCCACACCAGCTAAGTTAATTATACTACCGCGACAAATTTGATCAGCTTTCTCAATTTGTCCATTAGCTAACTCAACAAGATAATTCTCGTTCAACGGAACTAATGACCAATCTAACTTAGAGCAAAAATGTCTACACATATAGCTCCTATCTGCACCAGTATCAAACAAGACAGAAGCTAATAGTTTATTAACAGTGAATGTACCTGTAATCAAGTCAGGATCCTAGCGGGCATCTCTGGCGTTCAAGTAGAAGACTCTTCCACGTGCAGGCCCGCCATCCTTCTTCTTGTTAGGACATTCATTCTTGAAGTAACCCTGCTGGCCGCATTTAAAGCACTTCCTTGGTGCATTCGGATTCGCCTTCACAGCTGAAGTGTTGATCTTACAATCCTTGCTGATGTGTCCAGTCCTCTTACACTTCTCACACACCACATTGTAGTACCCAATGTAATGCTTATAGCATCTCTTGCACTGAGGAAGGCTACCTTTGTAGTTGGAGTTAAGGCTTCTTCCCTCACTGTTTCCCCTAAAGTGCTCATGCCTCTTAGCTGGATTCTGATTAAAACCTTTACTCTTGTTTCCATCCCATTTGCGCTTCCCATCGCTTGCTCTAGACTCTGATTTCACCTTCTCTGGTTCCTGGCGGATAACGTGATCCATCAGGGTGTGCGCCATGCGCATAGCTTCCTGAACAGTCCCTGATTTGGAAGAAGTGATATTTCCCTGAATGTCCTTGGGAAGTTGTAACACCCCACCAAAATCGCCATTGACGCAGATGTTAACTCTGGTCCCAGTGCTTGGCTTGACTTCTAAGTAACAGCAGAGTTCTACAGCGGAAGCAAAATATCTAAGTACCTGAGACAAAACATGCTTAAAGTGTCAACCAAAATGGTTGAGTGAACAACATAGGTTTAATAATCAAAATAAGTTTTTAGACCACAAGATTTAATTCAAAATATCACAATATTCAATATGACATGAGTTATAATATCGAACTAAACATTAACCCCTGACACTGTACGGGTGTCGGCAATCATTATTATGTACCCCCTTGACGATCATGCCAATGGGTAGAGAGGTCACTCTCAATAGGCCTACTCACAATAATTAAGCTTGCAAAATTTCAATTCCAGCAATTAACGATATTATGGCGGGGATTTGCATGTAATAATAAATACATGTTTAACAAAAGTCTCACGAAATTGCATATTAAATAGTTTAGGCACTTGTGTCTAAACTGTAAATCATTTAAAAGCAAGCATGTGTCTCACCCCAAAGTTTATAAAACAGTTATGAAATAGTAGAAAGAGTATGAAGTTCACCTTAAATCGAAGATGAAGATAATTCCACGAATGAATTTAACGAGAGTATATACCAGGCCTTCAACCTAGAGATATATAGGCTTAATCAGACATGTCCAATTGACAAATGAAGAATCCTAGGTACATTAAGGATTGACTAAACATATGTTTATCGTTATGATTATAGTATTCACTAGTTGTATGTGTGTATAGGAATACAACACTTAATAGATTACTTATACATACATTTAATACATGTTATATATATAATAAGTATTATATATTATATAAATATTATTTAATTGTTTGTATTATATATATTAATTAATTAGTATTATATATTAATAATTATGATATATTAAGTATTTAAGTACTTGTTGTATTACATGTTATACATTAATAGTTATATTATATTAAGTATATATAAGTTTAGATTTATTATGTTATTATATTTAATATAAATGAATTATTAAAGTATATATTTGTATAATCTATATTATATACTTTATAAAGTATATGTATTATATTAAATTGGTTATGTATTAGTAGATATATATATTAGTAACATATATAATTATTATTTAAGTAATTATTTACAGATTTTTATACTTAGAAACAATAATATTTAATTATTATAATTTATATGTATTATAGTTATCCCGAAAATAGATATATACTTCCTAAATTCGTTTTTAATTAAAATAATTACCAAATAATAAATTTATAATTTCTATAAGTTTCCTTTAGTGCAGAAACCTGTAGAAAATTTTATAAAATTATTTTACTCTAACAACCCGTCCTAATCCACCTGGACGAAGTCATTAACATTTGGTCCCATTGCGATGATCGACTCCAAGTAATGTCCTTAAAATGAGCAAATGCACAACGGAAGACTTAATTCATACCTGAGAATAAACATGCTTAAAAGTGTCAACCAAAAGGTTGGTGAGTTCATAGGTTTATCATAACAATCATTTCAATATCTTAATAGACCACAAGATTTCATAATCATAACATAATACACTCGCAAGTGTATGTAAAGCATTCTAAGTGGTTGAGCACTTGGTAACCATACTTAACATTTAATCATCGTCGAATATTCCCTTTATTATGAAATCTCACTACACCGTACCAAGTGTAGTCACCGAAACGAAGTACTGTATAACCGTTGAATACTGGTCGTCCAGTCCGGTTGGGGTTGTCAGGCCGATAGATCTATCAACAGGATTCGCGTTTACATTACCCATGTAAATATTAGTTACCAAGCTACAGGGAAATATGCCAGTGGTACAACTCAACGTAGAATGTATTTTTAAGTACTTGTGTCTATTTCGTAAACATTTATAAAAGCAGCGCATGTATTCTCAGCCCAAAAATATATATTGCAAAAGCAACTAAAAAGGGAGCAAATGAAACTCACGAATATAAATATTGTAAAACAGTTATTAAAACATTGCATGTATTCTCAGCCCAAAAATATAAAGAGTAAAAGGGATCATATGAAACTCACCTAATGTATTTTGTAGTAAAAATACATATGACGATATTGAACAAATGTAGGGTTGGCCTTGGATTCACGAACATATATCATTGTTATATATATATTAATACATATACTTGTAATCGAATAAATATATATATGTTATTTTTAATAATATACTTATTAAATTATTTGTTATCTAATTATAGATATCTTTATATATTTTATTTATCTAGTATTTACCTTTCATTATAACATATTAATAATAATAATTTATATTAGGGTTTATATATATGATAAAATATATGTATATATTAGTTGATATATATATATATATATATATATATATATATATATATATATATATATATATATATATATATATATAGAGTTTAGTTACTATCTTGTTAATATTAAAATTATAGTGATATGTCATATTAATATTCTTGTAAATATATTTTGTATAAAAATATCTATTTATAGTAATTATAATAATAATAACTATGAATATAATAATTTTAATACTAATGATAATAAGTTTAATTATAACTATACTAATAATCATATTATCAATAATAATGATTTTATTACTAATATTTTTGATAATAATAATAATTCTGATAACGTAAAAAAAAATACTAATAATAATATTTATTATGGTAATTTATAATATATTCATAATAATGAAAATAATAATAATAATGTTCATAATTATAGTAATATTATTACATATGTTAATATCAGTAATAATAATAACAATAATACTAAGTAATGATAATAGTATTAATAATAATAACAAATTTATCAATAATAATTAATACTAATAATAATAACTAAAATCATCAGAGTAATAATAATAATAATAATAATAATAATAATAATAATAATAATAATAATAATAATAATAATAATAAAATGATAAACAATAAAAGGCTACCTCCCAATATTTAGTTCCAAAAATAAATGTCCACGCAGGGACTCGAACCCGCGACCACTTGCAAACACGTACCAACAGCCCACCACTCGACCACACTAACATTTCTGATTTGGATGATAATTAAATTTATTTAACCTTTAATTTGTACGTTCTTCTTCTTCATAGATAATAAATCGCTCAGGAACTTCCAGTAATTAAAAAAATGATATAACAATTTGGTTTTTAGATTTATAAAAACTCAGTAACATTTAATAAAGTGATTGAATTGATTTAACAGAAAAAAAATAAAACAGGAATCGTTGCTGTTGAACACGACGAACATGACTCAACATTGATATTGAATTTCATACAGTTTTAGCTCACAATTTCAATATGAAATAGATTTTAAATCCTCCCTGGAAACTTCTCAAACCATCAATTGATCCTAAAACCTCAAAACGAATTCGAATTTCACGATAAACATGACAGTTGACTTTCTGAAACAAAATTTGACTTCACTAATTCTAGATGAATAACACAAATTGGATTATGAAACTTTGCATACAGTTTAAACGACATGTTTCTAGCATAACAGCATCTAAGAATTTTAAAATTTAATAAGAAATCGAGTTTTTGAGAATATGACCCAAGAACAGGGGTACGTAAACTTTTAATTATTTTTCTGTTTAATTTCGTAAATAATGGAAGTTAAAAGCTGTTATGATTGATAATGTTGATAGATAGTTAACACAAGATAGTTGTTTTATAGCAGATGAAGGTCGACAGCAGGAATAGTATGAAAAGAAAGAAATGAAAGGAGATGTGGACGTGAAACAGATTCATCCAATCTGTGGTTTAATTTCAACAATCAAATATAGTACGTACAAATCGAATACAGTTTGATAATGAGAGGTCACTGATTTTGATTCTTGAATGTGTAATTAAACTGATTAATATACATTATCTGTTTACATATAACACTATATATATAAGTATTTATATCATATGCAAATATCTGTATTTATATTATATTAAATAAATTACTGATATGAATTTATTAATAAAACCCATTAATATTATTAATTTTGATAAGAATATAATAATAATAATAATAGAATTACTAATAATAATAGTATTAATAATAATTTTATCAAAAATTATACTAATAATAATAAGAATGAAAATAATAATAATAAATGATAATTTTAATTTAAGTTATTCTTAGATTATAATTTTAATCATTCTTATTCTAATGCTTATATTTTTAACTTTTGTTTGATAACCATACATTACAATTATTAGAATTTTTAATAATAACAATAATAAGATTAATAATACTAATATTGATATTAATATTAATAAAAATATTGGAAGTACTATAATAATTATATTTAATTTTATTTTTAACCAGTAATCAAACTTAATATTACATATTATTAATCATGACATATATAATAACTCATTTAATATTTATATATATAACAATATACATATAACATTAACTATGTATATAATTCATATATATATATATATATATACATATAGATTCATTTTAATCACAACATTATTATCTTATATATATATATATATATATATATATATATATATATATATATACACACACACACATAAATATTCGTGAATCGTTGCGCATAGTCAAAGGGTAATTGATTATATGAATATATATCCAAAATTTTCGAGACTTAACATTACAGACTTTGCTTATCATGTCGAATACATATAAATATTAAAGTTTAAATTTGGTCGGAAATTTCCGGGTCGTGACAGTACCTACCCGTTAAAGAAATTTCGTCCCGAAATTTGATCGAGGTCGTCATGGCTAACAATAAAAATGTTTTCATGACGAATATGAGTTAATAACTAGAGTTTTATCACCATTTAGTAATAGTCGTAAAATAATTCGATTATGTGAAGCGTACGAGTGAAGCTGTCACAAAAGAGTGAAATGAAGTAAATAGAGGTTCGTTTTAACTTTTGATGTTGTCTCGATTGAATTCCGTAATTTAAGGGATTTAAAAGAAAATCTTGGAAATCCATAGGATTTGATTCTTCAGGATTTATGGAAAATTAGGATCCTTTTTAATTTAATGCAATTATCTGTCTCGATTTCTTTGTCTGGTATCTTCTCTATAAATGAACTTCTTTCGTTCCATTATTTTCTCAACTCCAATTCTTTCTTTCTCGATCCATACTTTCAAACGATTGTGAAAATGCTTAATCTTGTTTTGATCCTTGTTCTCAACCTTACTATCGCAACATTCATTCCCTTTTCCAGCTTCCACCAGAGGAATCTACTTTCTTCTATTTCGCCTTTGGGGTTATAGTGTTTTTAATACTCCCGTGTCTTTATGTTGCGATAAACATTGACATACACGGTTTGCAATTTATGTGTCGTTATCGGGCTTTATATCTTCTCTTATACTTCGAAGTCCTTGCTTCTGTTTTCTATAATCATTGTCATCCCCAGTTAATACTCCCCCCTATTTGCTGCGATTTATACTCCAATTTATATTTCGGAGCTTTGTCCCTTCGTTTCTTCTTCTTGCAATTGGCATCTCTTGTAATAGTTCAAAATTCGTAGATATAAGTTTCAGAATGAACATTGTTAATGTTCTAAGAAAGAAACGGTAATAGTACAATTTGACTTGTCAAATTACCAGAATATCCGGGAAAAGACCGAATCATCAAGAAAATATTTTCTTGAAATATTTAGAGGTTAAATAGAATACAAGAGTACTGTAACATAGCACATGATGACGGTACTGTGAATCATCACGTTCCATTAGAAACTCAGCATGACTTACTGTAATATAATCACGTTGATCAAGTGTCATTATATTATACTAACTCATGCATCAGTTCCCAACACTATCTCAAAAACATTCATATTTTAAATTCGAAGGTTCGCAGAATATAGAAACTAACAGTTTCTCATATGATGTAACATTGATAGCTCAAAGAGATAAATGATTTCAGATAAGATTAGTTAGGAAAATATATTCAGAAATATCGAGGATACTTATAATGAAAGATACGATAATATATTTGATTATCTAAGATCAAAGGATGATGGAGACTATTGTCCGCAAGGGTTTAGAGTAAGGAGCAAGATATTCGCTAAAGACTTCAGCAGACATTGAATTATTTAAATTCTTTGAAGTCAAACTTATTCTTTGTGATTTGTCCATGACTTCCTTCATAGTTTCGCATAATCCATTTTTCAGTACTAAATTTTTCTATTGAGCGTTTCCAATACTCCATTCTTTATTATCAACTTTTGGCCATTAAAAACATCTACAACATGCTGCTTCGTCAGCATTTTCAAAGTTAACGGATCTGGGTCATCGGTTATCAAACCGAGGTGGTTTCAGGAGAATTGTGTTTTTAGATGATTATACGTTGATGGTAATATGGTGTAATATAAATGGTTTCCTGGTAACAATAAATGAGCACGCACATATATATCAAAGTTATAATAAGGCAAACTCGAATGAAAGTTGAAGTTGACTTGCTGGAGCTGTGACAAAATTGGCTACTTTGAAAAGGGATTGTAAAGTGATTTTTCAGTAATAATAACGCCCAAGGTGATAGCACAGATACTTGTTAAACGTTTGCTCAGGTTCCGAGTGTTTTTCAGGTGCATAACTATGTGTATCAATCTTTTCTTCCGTAGATGATGTTCGGTTGATTTATCCTCTCGATTGAGGTGTTTTCAAGAATCATGAAAGGTTTGAACGCAGATTGTAATCGTCAGGATACAAATGAAATCAAGTGGCAAACTTGAAGAAATGTTTAGTTTCATATGTTATAATCAATATTTTAATTCATTTTTAATTGTCCAATCTTGACAGTCCACAGTCGATAGTCCACAGTAACAGTCCAATAATTCATATATAGCTATATATATTATTGTAGAATCAACCTCAAGCCTGTATAGCTAACTCCAACATTACTGCATATAGAGTGTCTATGGTTATTCCAAATAATATATATAGATGCGTCGATATGATATGTGTAGTGACCCGAAATTTTCCATGTTTATATATATTAAATGAAATTTATATTTACATGATTAAGTGTTTCCAACATGTTAAGCAATCAAACTTATTAAGACTTGATTAATTGGAATAGGTTTCATATAGACAAATGACCACCCAAGTTGACCGGTGATTCACGAACGTTAAAACTTGTAAAAACTATACGATAACATATATATGGTTATATATATAGTTAACATGATTTTATTATAAGTATGTATCTCATTAGGTATTTTAACAATGAGTTATATACATAAAAATGAGACTATTAAATTAAGAAACTCGAAAACGATATATATAACGATTATCGTTATAACGTCTTACTAGGTACATATGAATCATATTAAGATATTGATACACTTGGTTAATTATGTTAAATTATAAGTAAATATATCATTAGGTGTATTAACAATGAACTACATATGTAAAAATAAGACAACTATTATAATGATTTTGAAACGAGACATATATGTAACGATTATCGTTGTAACGACATTTAATGTATATAGATCATATTAAGAGATATTCGTACATCATAATATCATGATAATATAATAATTTAAAATCTCATTTGATATTATAAACATTGGGTTAACAACATTTAACAAGATCGTTAACCTAAAGGTTTCAAAACAACATTTACATGTAACGACTAACGACGACTTAACGACTCAGTTAAAATGTATATACATGTAGTGTTTTAATATATATTCATACACTTTTGAAAGACTTCAAGAAACTTATCAAAATACTTCTACTTAACAAAAATGCTTACAATTACATCCTCGTTCAGTTTCATCAACAAATCTACTCGTATGCACCCGTATTCGTACTCGTACAATACACAGCTTTTAGATGTATGTACTATTGGTATATACACTCCAATGATCAGATCTTAGCAGCCCATGTGAGTCACCTAACACATGTGGGAACCATTATTTGGCAACTAACATGAAATATCTCATAAAATTACAAAAATATGAGTAATCATTCATGACTTATTTACATGAAAACAAAATTACATATCCTTTATATCTAATCCATATACCAACGACCAAAAACACCTACAAACACTTTTATTCTTCAATTTTCTTCATCTAATTGATCTCTCTCAAGTTCTATCTTCAAGTTCTAAGTGTTCTTCATAAATTCCAAAAGTTCTAGTTTCATAAAATCAAGAATACTTCCAAGATTGCAAGTTTACTTCCAAGTTTTCTAAATCCATTCCAAGTAATCATCCAAGATCAAGAAACATATGTTACTTACAGTAGGTTATCTTTCTAATTCAAGGTAATAATCATATTCAAATTTAATTCAATTTCTATAACTATAACAATCTTATTTCAAGTGGAAATCTTACTTGAAATTGTTTTCGTGTCATGATTCTGTTTCAAGAACTTTCAAGCCATCCAAGGATCCTTTGAAGCTAGATCCATTTTTCTCATTTCCAGTAGGTTTATCCAAGGAACTTGAGGTAGTAATGATGTTCATAACATCATTCGATTCATACATAAAAAGCCGTCTTATTCAACGTTATAAACTTGTAATCACTAGAACATAGTTTAGTTAATTCTAAACTTGTTCGCAAATAAAGTTAATCCTTCTAACTAGACTTTTAAAATCAACTAAAAACATGTTCTATATCTATATGATATGCTAACTTAATGATTTAAAACCCGGAAACACGATAAACACCATAAAACTGGATATACGCCGTTGTAGTAAAACCGGGGGCTGTTTTGGTTGGGATAATTAAATGCTAAGAAGAACTTTGATTTAAAAGCTATACTTATAGGAAAATGATTTTTCTTATGAACATGAAACTATATCCAAAAATCATGGTTAAACTCAAAGTGAAAGTATGTTTTTCAAAATGGTCATCAAGATGTCGTTCTTTCGACGGAAATGACTACCTCTTTTAAAAATGACTTGTCACTTGTATTTCCGACTATAAACTTATACTTTTTCTATTTAGATTCATAAAGTTAAGTTCAATACAAAACCGTGGCCACTGGAATCACTCAAAACGGATTAGAAACGA
Organism: Rutidosis leptorrhynchoides; assembly: GCF_046630445.1. Taxonomy (NCBI): domain Eukaryota; kingdom Viridiplantae; phylum Streptophyta; class Magnoliopsida; order Asterales; family Asteraceae; genus Rutidosis; species Rutidosis leptorrhynchoides. The sequence continues at coordinate 170,120,934 of NC_092337.1, forward strand.
AGAAATGGCGAGTAAAACAAAATTGATAAAAACTACTCATTTTACCTACGTGAAAGTTAGTAATAAATCTATTCCAACCATAACCTAATCAACTTATATTGTATATTATATAATCTTGAGATACCATAGACACGTATACAATGTTTTGACCTATCATGTCGACCCATCTATATATATATATATATATATATATTGCGGAACAACCATAGACACTCTATATGTGAATGTTGGAGTTAGCTATACAGGGTTGAGGTTGATTCCAAAATATATATATAGTTTGAGTTGTGATCAATACTGAGATACGTATACACTGGGTCGTAGATTGATTCAAGATAATATTTATCGATTTATTTCTGTACATCTAACTATGGACAACTAGTTGTAGGTTACTAACGAGGACAGCTGACTTAATAAACTTAAAACATCAAAATGTATTAAAAGTATTGTAAATATATTTTGAACATACTTTGATATATATGTATATATTTTTATAGGTTCGTGAATCAACCAGTGGCCAAGTCTTACTTCCCGACGAAGTAAAAATCTGTGAAAGTGAGTTATAGTCCCACTTTTAAAATCTAATATTTTTGGGATGAGAATACATGCAGGTTTTATAAATGATTTACAAAATAGACACAAGTACGTGAAACTACATTCTATGGTTGAATTATCGAAATCGAATATGCCCCTTTTTATTAAGTCTGGTAATCTAAGAATTAGGGAACAGACACCCTAATTGACGCGAATCCTAAAGATAGATCTATTGGGCCTAACAAACCCCATCCAAAGTACCGGATGCTTTAGTACTTCGAAATTTATATCATATCCGAAGGGTGTCCCGGAATGATGGGGATATTCTTATATATGCATCTTGTTAATGTCGGTTACCAGGTGTTCACCATATGAATGATTTTTATCTCTATGTATGGGATGTGTATTGAAATATGAAATCTTGTGGTTTATTGTTACGATTTGATATATATAGGTTAAACCTATAACTCACCAACATTTTTGTTGACGTTTAAAGCATGTTTATTCTCGGGTGAATACTAAGAGCTTCCGCTGTTGCATACTAAAATAAGGACAAGATTTGGAGTCCATGTTTGTATGATATTGTGTAAAAACTACATTCAAGAAACTGATTTCGATGTAACATATTTGTATTGTAAACCATTATGTAATGGGCGTGTGTAAATAGGATATTTTAGATTATCATTATTTGATAATCTACGTAAAGCTTTTTAAACCTTTATTTATGAAATAAAGGTTATGGTTTGTTTTAAAAATGAATGCAGTCTTGGAAAAAAACGTCTCATATAGAGGTCAAAACCTTGCAACGAAATCAATTAATATGGAACGTTTTTAATCAATAAGAACGGGACATTTCAGTTGGTATCCGAGCGTTGGTCTTAGAGAACCAGAATTTTTCATTAGTGTGTCTTATCGAGTTTGTTAGGATGCATTAGTGAGTCTGGACTTCGACCGTGTTTACTTGAAAAATGATTGCTTAACAAATTTTGTTGGAAACTATATATTTTTAACATATGAATATTATGTGATATATTAATCTTTTAACGTGTTTGATATTATGCGATAGATGTCTACCTCTAATACAAGTCCCATTGACTCACCTAATAATAATGAAGAGTCAAATGTAATTTGGAATGATTCGTGGACTGATTCACAAGTTCCCGAAGAGGAACCGAAAGAAGAATCGGAACCGGAAGAAGAATCGGAACCGGAGGAGGAGGAACCGGAAGAAGAAATAGAACCGGTGGGGGAAATAATAAAACGGTTAAGTAAAAGAAAATTCTCAACCAACCGAACAAGGTTAATTATGGTCAACGGTGTTTTCGCTAAGGAAGCAAAATATTGGGAGGATTACCAATTCTCCGATGAATCGGATCCCGACGAGGATTCCGATGATGTTATAGAAATTACCCCAACTGAATTTAAAAAGGCAAAAGAGAACAATAAGGGAAAGGGCATAAAAATAGAGAAATCTGATTCCAACCCCGATGAACTTTATATGTATCGTCAACACCCGTATTTCTTAAGTTGTAACAATAACCCGGGAACCTCTAAACCACCAGGTTTTTCTAGACCAATGTGGAAAACGACGGCTTGTATTAGGGGAACATCATATATCCCTAAAAACTTAGCAAAAAGAACCAAGTTCAAAAAAGAAGAAACGAGTGAGTCGGAATAAGATAGTTGTATTTGTGCGGTGTAATATATGTAATATAGTGTGCTTATGCTTTACGATATATGTAAAAATTGCTTGTAATAATAAGTATCTTGTCTATTTTACAGTATAAAAATACAAAATGGATAGACAACCCGATATTTTAGAAGACTTACCCGGAGACATGATTGATGAAATCTTGTCTAGAGTCGGTCAGAATTCCTCGGCACAACTATTTATGGCAAAATCAGTTTGTAAGACATTCGAAGAACGTTCCAAGAATGCCTTGGTTTATAAAAGGTTTTCGTTTGAAATATGGGGGATATCACATTGGGAAACCCATAAGTTACGATGTGTTTACTTTGACGCATATATTGCGGGGAACCCAAATGCTATTTTACGCAACGGGTTAAGAAATAATTTTGACTCAATGTATCCGAATATAGGACTTCATGATTTAGAAAAGGCGGCTAACATGCAACATAAAGAAGCATGTTATGCTTACGGGTTAGTAATGTTCGCTTCTCACCAAAGTTAGAAAAAGAACATCGGGCTACAACTATTAAACAAAACGTTCCCACAAGTGACGGAGTCGGTAATTGGGGTAAGAAATGAGGTTTTTAGGTTATTACGAGACTGTTGGTCATTACGTAACCTTCGTCCCTTTGACGACGTTACAACACGCTGTCTTATCAACGGCCATAACGGTTATGTTCCACATGACCAAGGATGGGAAGTAGTCCTAGTAAAACCAGAATGCATGACTTGTTTCTGGACGTATGAATTACGTGTCTTTATTGCCTTTACTGAACGACTTGTGTACTAGCTAGAATTATCATCACAACTATCTTGTATCAAAGTTATTGTGTGCTATATTTCATGTTATATGTAAAATAAGCGGTATTGTAAGTTTGTAAAATATTGTGAAAAAGTTTGAACACGAAATATTATTATAATCAGTTTTTCATATAGAATTGTAGTAGTTGAATTGTATATTAGCTACTAAGTATGAAATTAACGGGTAGGTACTACCCGAATTTAAACTTATAAAACGCTAATATGAAGAAAAAGCTTTTATAAATGAGTTCATATTATGATACGAGATACTATTGACTACTCTTAATATTCTGTATGATTAACTTATTTCATTTGACTATTTGAAGGAAATAGCACCGACTACTCGACAAACCATGAATATGAGCGAAGAGGAATTTCGTACCTTTCTTGCTGCAAACATAGCTGCAGTACAGGCTACGCTACATACCAACAATAACCTTGGATCTAGCAGTACAGGAAATCGTGTAGGATGCACCTACAAAGAATTCACTGCCTGCAAACCTTTGGAATTTGATGGAACAGAAGGACCGATCGGATTGAAACGGTGGACCGAGAAGGTCGAATCGGTGTTTGCCATAAGTAAGTGTACTGAAGAGTACAAAGTGAAGTACTCTACGCATACCTTCACAGGTTCTGCGTTAACATGGTGGAATACCTATCTAGAGCAAGTGGGACAAGATGATGCTTACGCACTACCGTGGTCAGCATTCAAGCACTTGATGAACGAGAAGTTTCCCAGAACCGAGGTCAATAAGCTCAAGACAGAACTTAGAGGGTTACGAAACCAAGGATTTGATATTACCACGTACGAAAGACGATTCACAGAATTATGCCTATTGTGTCCGGGAGCGTTCGAAGATGAGGAAGAGAAGATCGACGCGTTTGTGAAAGGATTACCGGAAAGAATCCAAGAAGATATAAGTTCACATGAGCCTGCCTTCATACAACAGGCATGTAGAATGGCTCACAAACTAGTGAACCAGATTGAAGAAAGAATTAAAGAACAGACTGCTGAAGAGGCCAATGTGAAGCAAGTCAAAAGAAAGTGGGAGGAAAATGGTGATAAGAATCACCAATACAACAATAACAGCAATTACAACAATAATCGCAACAACTATCCTAACAATCGCAACATTAATCGCAACTACAACAAACGGCCCAACAACAACAACAACAACAGTAACTATAACAATCATCCCAACAACAATAACAACCGCAACAACAACAATAATCAGAAACAGCTATGCCAAAGGTGTGAAAAGTATCACTCGGGGTTCTGCACCAAATTTCGCAACAAGTGTAAAAGAAATGGTCATAGCACGGAAAAGTGTGAGGTCTACGGACCAGGGGTTAACAGAACGAAAGGAACAAATGGTGTCGGAACGAGTAATGGTGGAGCAAGTAGTGTCAGAGCAAGTTATGCCAATGTAGTTTGTTATAAATGTGGAAAACCGGGCCACATTATTAGAAATTGCCCGAACCAGGAGAACACAAATGGATAAGGCCGCGGAAGAGTTTTCAATATTAATGCGGCAGAGGCACAGGAAGACCCGGAGCTTGTTACGGGTACGTTTCTTATTGACAATAAATCTGCTTACGTTTTATTTGATTCGGGTGCGGATAGAAGCTATATGAGTAGAGATTTTTGTGCTAAATTAAGTTGTCCATTGACGCCGTTGGATAGTAAATTTTTACTCGAATTAGCAAATGGTAAATTAATTTCAGCAGATAATATATTTCGGAATCGAGAAATTAAACTGGTTAGCGAAACATTTAAGATTGACTTGATACCAGTAGAGTTAGGGAATTTTGATGTGATAATCGGTATGGACTGGTTGAAAGAAGTGAAAGCAGAGATCGTTTGTTACAAAAATGCAATTCGCATTATACGAGAAAAAGGAAAACCCTTAATGGTGTACGGAGAAAAGGGCAACACGAAGCTACATCTTATTAGTAATTTGAAGGCACAAAAACTAATAAGAAAAGGTTGCTATGCTATTCTAGCACACGTCGAGAAAGTACAAACTGAAGAAAAGAGCATCAATGATGTTCCCGTCGCAAAAGAATTTCCCGATGTATTTCCGAAAGAATTACCGGGATTACCCCCACATCGATCCGTTGAATTTCAAATAGATCTTGTACCAGGAGCTGCACCAATAGCTCGTGCGCCTTACAGACTCGCACCCAGCGAGATGGAACTGCAAAGCCAATTATAAAAACTTTTAGAGCGTGGTTTCATTCGACCAAGCACATCACCGTGGGGAGCTCCTGTTTTGTTTGTCAAGAAGAAAGATGGTACATTCAGGTTGTGTATCGACTACCGAGAGTTGAACAAACTTACCATCAAGAACCGCTACCCACTACCGAGAATTGACGACTTATTTGATCAACTACAAGGCTCGTCTGTTTATTCAAAGATTAACTTACGTTCCGGGTATCATCAAATGCGGGTGAAAGAAGATGATATTCCAAAGACTGCTTTCAGAACACGTTACGGTCATTACGAGTTTATGGTCATGCTGTTTGGTTTAACTAATGCACCAGCTGTGTTTATGGACCTTATGAACCGAGTGTGTGGACCATACCTTGACAAGTTTGTCATTGTTTTCATTGATGACATACTTATTTACTCAAAGAATGACCAAGAACACGGTGAACATTTGAGAAAGGTGTTAGAAGTATTGAGGAAGGAAGAATTGTACGCTAAATTTTCAAAGTGTGCATTTTGGTTGGAAGAAGTTCAATTCCTCGGTCACATTGTGAACAATGAAGGTATTAAGGTGGATCCGGAAAAGATAGAAACTGTTGAAAAGTGGGAAACCCCGAAAACTCCGAAACACATACGCCAGTTTTTAGGACTAGCTGGTTACTACAGAAGGTTCATCCAAGACTTTTCCAGAATAGCAAAACCCTTGACTGCATTAACGCATAAAGGGAAGAAATTTGAATGGAAAGATGAACAAGAGAAAGCGTTTCAATTGTTAAAGAAAAAGTTAACTACGGCACCTATATTGTCATTACCTGAAGGGAATGATGATTTTGTGATATATTGTGACGCCTCATAGCAAGGTCTCGGTTGTGTATTAATGCAACGAATGAAAGTAATTGCTTATGCGTCTAGACAATTGAAGATTCACGAACAGAATTATACGACGCATGATTTGGAATTAGGCACGGTTGTTTTTGCATTAAAGACTTGGAGGCACTACTTATATGGGGTCAAAAGTATTATATATACCGACCATAAAAGTCTTCAACACATATTTAATCAGAAACAACTGAACATGAGGCAGCGTAGGTGGATTGAATTGTTGAATGATTACGACTTTGAGATTCGTTACCACCCGGGGAAGGCAAATGTGGTAGCCGACGCCTTGAGCAGGAAGGACAGAGAACCCATTCGAGTAAAATCTATGAATATTATGATTCACAATAACCTTACTACTCAAATAAAGGAGGCACAACAAGGAGTTTTAAAAGAGAGAAATTTAAAGGATGAAATACCCAAAGGATCGGAGAAGCATCTTAATATTCGGGAAGACGGAACCCGGTATAGGGCTGAAAGGATTTGGGTACCAAAATTTGGAAATATGAGAGAAATGGTACTTAGAGAAGCTCATAAAACCAGATACTCAATACATCCTGGAACGGGGAAGATGTACACGGATCTCAAGAAACATTTTTGGTGGCCGGGTATGAAAGCTGATGTTGCTAAATACGTAGGAGAATATTTGACGTGTTCTAAGGTCAAAGCTGAGCATCAGAAACCATCAGGTCTACTTCAACAACCCGAAATCCCGGAATGAAAATGGGAAAACATTATCATGGATTTCATCACTAAATTGCCAAGGACTGCAAGTGGTTTTGATACTATTTGGGTAATAGTTGATCGTCTCACCAAATCAGCACACTTCCTGCCAATAAGAGAAGATGACAAGATGGACAAGTTAGCACGACTGTATTTGAAGGAAGTCATCTCCAGACATGGAATACCAATCTCTATTATCTCTGATAGGGATGGCAGATTTATTTCAAGATTCTGGCAGACATTGCAGCAAGCATTAGGAACTCGTCTAGACATGAGTACTGCCTATCATCCACAAACTGATGGGCAGAGTGAAAGGACGATACAAATGCTTGAAGACATGCTACGAGCATGTGTTATTGATTTCGGAAACAGTTGGGATCGACACCTACCGTTAGCAGAATTTTCCTATAACAACAGTTATCATTCTAGTATTGAGATGGCGCCATTTGAGGCACTTTATGGTAGAAATTGCAGGTCTCCGATTTGTTGGAATGAAGTGGGGGATAGACAGATTACGGGTCAGGAGATAATACAAGAAACTACCGAGAAAATCATCCAAATTCAACAAAGATTGAAAACCGCCCAGAGTCGACAAAAGAGCTACGCGGACAGTAAAAGAAAAGATATAGAGTTTGAAATTGGAGAAATGGTCATACTTAAGGTTTCACCTTGGAAAGGCGTTGTTCGATTTGGTAAACGAGGGAAACTAAATCCAAGGTACATTGGACCATTCAAGATTATAGATCGTGTCGGATCAGTAGCTTACCAACTGGAGCTACCTCAACAACTCGCGGCTGTACATAACACTTTCCACATCTTAAATTTGAAAAAATGTTTTGCTAAAGAAGATCTCACAATTCCGTTGGACGAAATCCAAATCAATGAAAAACTTCAATTCATTGAAGAACCCGTCGAAATAATGGATCGTGAGGTTAAGAGACTTAAATAAAACAAGATACAGATTGTTAAGATTTGATGGAATGCTCGTAGAGGACCCGAGTTCACCTGGGAGCGTGAAGATCAGATGAATAAGAAATACCCGCATCTATTTCTAGAAGATTCGTCAACACTTTCAACAGCTTAAAATTTCGGGACGAAATTTATTTAACGGGTAGGTACTGTAGTGACCCGAACTTTTCCATGTTTATATATATTAAATGAAATTTATATTTACATGATTAAGTGTTTCCAAAATGTTAAGCAATCAAACTTATTAAGACTTGATTAATTGGAATAGGTTTCATATAGACAAATGACCACCTAAGTTGACCGGTGATTCACGAACGTTAAAACTTGTAAAAACTATACGATGACATATATATGGTTATATATATAGTTAATATGATTTTATTATAAGTATGTATCTCATTAGGTATTTTCACAATGAGTTATATACATAAAAATGAGACTATTAAATTAAGAAACTCGAAAACGATATATATAACGATTATTGTTATAACGTCTTACTAGGTACATATGAATCATATTAAGATATTGATACACTTGGTTAATTATGTTAAATGATAAGTAAATATATCATTAAGTGTATTAACAATGAACTACATATGTAAAAATAAGACTACTAACTTAATGATTTTGAAACGAGACATATATGTAACGATTATCGTTGTAACGACATTTAATGTATATAGATCATATTAAGAGATATTCGTACATCATAATATCATGATAATATAATAATTTAAAATCTCATTTGATATTATAAACATTGGGTTAACAACATTTAACAAGATCGTTAACCTAAAGGTTTCAAAACAACATTTACATACATATAAAAATAACGATTTTAATGAAAGCAACATTTTCAAAACAACATTTACATACATGTTGAAGTCTCAAAAACTTTGAACTGTTTTAATGAAAGCATTTGACCTTTGACTGTTACCGACGATTCACGAACAACGATTTGTAAATAAACACGTATATATACATACATATAAAAATATTATATAAAAATGTGTATTTATATAATAACTTGAAAACTTTAATAAAACACTTAAAGTATACTACTATGTTTTAAGTTTATGTATTTTAATATATATATCTATATTTAATCTATTAGTCTATGTAATAAAAACTTATTATGAAATAGTTATATATAATATTTTTGAGGCCTTGAATATATTACCTAAAAATACTCGTTTTATTCTTAACAAAGTTAATAACGAATTTGTATATATATTAACGATTGTAGATCAATATAGATAATATATGTATATAGTTTTTATACATAATTTTATGAATATTGTAATAGAAATAAATTATAAAATTATATAATAGAAATTTATAATATTGTATGAAATAATAATTTGTTATATTAATACTATTATCATTAGTATTATAATCATTGATATTACTATCATTATTATCATTATCGCTAATAATAAAAGTATTATTATTACCATTATAAATTATTATTATTAATAGTATTTATAATATTAAGAGTAATATTATTATTATTATATTTTTTTAGTAATAAGATTAACTGTACTGTATAAATACTAATTTATATTATATAGATATATAAATACGGATGAATATACAAATACAGATATATATACGATCACATATAAATATTACATTAACACAGATATTTACGCAGGAGGAGGATTAATTATATCACTATCATATTTTTTTTCTTTTTCTTCTCTCTAATGCATCTTGCTCGTGAATACTTGTCTGTTGCAATCATTCACTACAAACAAGTTGAATTATTTTATGTTGCATCGATTATTAAATTGCATCATATAAATCCATTACTCCTATCATTCAAAAAGATAAACTGGAAATGAATTGAGGAACACAGTCATTTTTTTTTCCTCTGTACGTCTCAATTTTTTTTAAATTCAAATTCGAACCAAATAGCAAAAATCTATAAATGCCATTGTGTTAGGAATCATCTAGTTAATCTATCTACAAGTTTTTAGTTTTCAATTTCATCGATTGATTTTGAATTCGTGAAGTCAAAGCTTTTGAAATAAAAGTCAAATGATTGTTCTTAGATTAAATTCGAGTTTTCTGTTACAAATCAAGTTGAATTGATGAATTGAAAAGTTTATATGAACAATATACTACATATTTCAATTTGTAAGAATTGTCCAAATCGTTTTAGAAATCGAAATCCAATTTTTTTTCTTTTCCAAACAGCGACGGACAGCAGCTTAGTTTTTTTTTTTTTTTTTTTTTTCTTTTCTTGTTGAGTCTAGTAACTTACAAGTTCAAATCATTTTCTGTTTTAAATAAAAGAACCAAATTGTTTGTGTTGGTTAGTTAGTTTTTGGTTGATTGAAATTCGTGGAAGAAGAAGATCAAGGGATAAATCAGAAATAGAATATATAGAAATAGAATATATAGAAATCAGAAAAAAGGATGGTTCGTATGGTTAAAGAGTTGTTTGGATTAATGAGAGGTCGGGGGTTCGAGCCCAGTTGATGGCAGTTTTCGATTACTTTTTGAGCTAATTCATCAAGGTAGCTAATTTATTATTATTATTATTATTGTTATTATTATGATTATTAGTATTAGTATTATTAACATGATTATTATTGTTATGATTATTAATGTTATTGTTATTAATATTAGTATTGCAATTATTATTGTTATTAATATCACTAACATAAGTAGTAACTATCAATTATTATTATTATTATTATTAGGTATTAGAAATATTATGATTATTATTAGTATTGTTATTATTGGTATTATTACTACGAATATTATTATTATTACTAACAAAGGTATTAACTAGCAAATATTATTATTATCATAAATATAACCACAATTATAATTATTAACATTATGGTTAAGTTAATTATTAGTATTACTATAATAAAGCAATTACATATTATTATCATTAAAATGAGTATTATTGTTATAACCATAATTATTATTATCATCATTAATATTATTACTAAAATTATTATTATTATTATCACTAATATTAATATTAGTATCTCTTTTATAATTATTAGTATTATTATCATTAACATAGGTATAAATATCAACAATATCATTATTATTATTATTATTATTATTATTATTATTATTATTATTATTATTATTATTATTATTATTATTATTATTATTATTATTATTATTATTATCATTACTAATAAAGTTATTATTATTATTATTATTATTATTAGTAACTTATTATTATCAAAACTATTTTTTTTAACAAATAAAAATTATTTTCATAAAAGATACTTATTACATTTACGATAATTAAAGTATTATCCCATATAACTATATGTTAAACAGGCTAACATTTAAAATACTTATACAATATCGATTTTTAAATATAATACTAAACATATGTGTATATAAATATATATATAGATATCAAGATAACTAAAAGTATAGATATTAATTATTGTAATAAAATATAACATATAAGTTAAGATATGATTTACATAAATAAAGAATATGTTTTTAATGAAGATTAGAATAAATCCTAAATAACTACAGAGATATATAAAAAGGATATAACTAATAAATTTATATATATATAAATGTTTGAATTACAATTATGTATATTAATAAATATACAAATGGTATAGGTTCGTGAATCCGAGGCCAACCCTGCATTGTTTAGTTTCGTCATATGTATTTTTACTACAAAATACAGTAGGTGAGTTTCATTTGCTCCCTTTTTACTCATTACATTTTTGGGCTGAGAATACATGCAAATGCTTTATTAATTGTTTTATAATATTTATATGCCTGAGTTTCATTTACCTTTTTACCCTTTATATTTTTGGGCTGAGAATTCATGCGCAATTTTTATAACTGTTTTACGAAATAGACACAAGTAATCTAAATTACGTTCTATGGGTGAATGATTGAAACTGAATATGCCCCTTTTTATTAAGTCTGGTAATCTAAGAATTAGGGAACAGACACCCTAATTGACGCGAACTCTAAAGATAGATCTATCGGGCCCAACAAGCCCCATCCAAAGTACCGGATGCTTTAGTACTTCGAAATTTATATCATGTCAGAAGGAGGATCCCGGAATGATGGGGATATTCTTATATGCATATTGTGAATGTCGGTTACCAGGTGTTCAATCCATATGAATGATATTTTTGTCTCTATGCATGGGACGTATGTTTATGAGAAATGGAAATATGAAATCTTGTGGTCTATTAAAATTATGAAATGATTATTTATGTTAAACTAATGAACTCACCAACCTTTTGGTTGACACTTTAAAGCATGTTCGTTCTCAGGTACGAAAGAAATCTTCCGCTGTGCATTTGCTCATCTTAGAGATATTACTTGGAGTCATTCATGACATATTTCAAAAGACGTTGCATTCGAGTCATTGAGTTCATCAAGATTATTATTAAGTCAATTATAGTAAGATATATTACGAAATGGTATGCATGTTGTCAACTTTCGACATATGAAAGATTGTCTTTTTAAAAATGAATGCAATGTTTGTAAAATGTATCATATAGAGGTCAAGTAACTCGCGATGTAATCAACTGTTGTGAATCGTTTATAATCAATATGAACTTTGTCCGGATGGATTAGGATGGGTCATCACAGTTGGTATCAGAGCGGTGGTCTTAGCGAACCAGGACTGCATTAGCATGTCTAACTGATAAGTCGTTAGGATGCATTAGTGAGTCTGGACTTCGACCGTGTCTGCATGTCAAAAGTTTTGCTTATAATTTAGTGTCGAAAATTATTTGATTATCATCCTTAAAGTCTAGACACGTCTTAATGCCTCTATTGCATAGACAGTGTATAGATAAATTCATATCTTAGCGTATCTACTATTGTTACCATTGCCTGACAGCTTCCGTAGATTCCTCCGTAACTTATAGGATTTTAGTATTATATATGCATATGTAAATTATGTATACCAGGGTACTAATCTACATCCTATAATCTATTTCTTATCAAAAATCCTTCATCTGATCGTACGAGATGAATCCCTCAACCAGTTCAAGTCCCTCAGATTTCGATAGCTATTCTGATAGTTATTCCGACAGCTATTCCGATATGGAGTTTCATCTAAACTCTGAAAGCAGTGTCACCAGAATGAATCAACCAATTCATTTGATGGGTTCGTAGCCTACTTAACCGATGGAGACGAGAAAAAGGCGATCCTTTTCACCCACCAACCTGCACTCTTGACAAAGAACCTGAAGCACTTACCGGCGAACCCATTTGAAACACCATTTTCACACTCATTTCCAGATTATCTCTCCACGATTACATTCTATCTAAAATTCTAAACCTTATTCATCCGTTCGTTCCGACCGACAATCTTCCCGGAATAATAGAAGAAGTCAACGAGCTTCACGCTCAAGTAATCAATTTAGAAAACATGGTGCAAAACTTACCAGCTTTAGCAACATCACCGGCACCAATAGTACCATCAACAACCCAAGTCTCAACATCACATGTCTCAACATCTCATTCTGTACTTCGAGTATAATCATCATTCTACATGACGTTCTACATCATTTATCTTAGTTCGACATGGCGATTATGTAATCTCTAATGTTTTAGAGATTATATATATTCCTGTTCTAACGGTAAATTAAATGAGATTGATATCATATTAACTCATTAAATCCATAATTACATCTGAAGAAAATATATATGCAAGTATATTTTCATAAAGATTGTAATTAAAAATTCTTTTGTACAAACTGTTAATGGTGAAAATATTTTAACGGGTAGGTAATACCCAAAGAATATTTAGATTTCACATTAATAAATTACACTGTACATTCTTCGAATCAGATTCAATAGTCATTTACTATCCTACTTACATCCACCGATATACAAATCCGTTCACCACGAAATAACCATTTTTATTCAATTTCATATTTGGATTTTGATCTATCAGAATCCAACAAGTGGCATAATGAAGAAAACATTGGACAAGATAAAATTTGTTAGAAACAAACAAATTAACTATGAGAAATTTTGTTAAGAATCCACGCTAACGAAATCCTAGCTAACTGTTCCTAGCTAACTGTTAATTCCGTATTACATTTTAATTATCGCAATTTATTTATCGCAATTTAATTATCGCAATTTTAATTCTCGCAATTTTATTTATCGTCATTTAATTTCTGTTATTTACTTTACGCACTTTATTTATCGTCATTTAATTTCTGTTATTTATTTTACGCACTTTAAATATCGGGACACGTATACAAGGTTTTGACATATCATATCGGCGCATCTATATATATTATTTGGAATAACCCTAGACACTCTATATGCAGTAATGATCGAGTTCTCTATACAGGGTTGAGGTTGATTCTACAATAATATATATAGTTTGAGTTGTGATCGAGTCTGAGACGTATACGGGTGACGACACGTATTAATTAATTCGAATATTATATATTAAACTATATATGAATTATTGGACTGTCGACCGTGGACTATCGACTGTGGACTAATAACATTGGACAATTAAAATGAATTAAAATATTGAATATAACATATGAAACTAAACAATTCTTCAAGTTTGTCACTTGATTTCGTCTTAAACCTCATTTGTATCTTCACGATTACATTCTGCGTTCAAACCTTTCATGATTCTTGAAAACACCTCAATCGATAGGATGAATCAACCGCACTTCATCTACGGAAGGAAATATTTATGCATATAGTTATGCACCTGAGAAACTCTCGGCAACTGAGTAAAATTTTAACACGTAGCCGCATCAGATCCTTTGGCATTTATTAGCAAAAATAACTTTGCGATCCCTTTTCAAAGTAGCCAATTTTGTCACAGCTCCAGCAAGTCAACTTCAACTTTTCATTCGAAGTAGTCTTACTATAATCTTGATATATACGATTACCCTTTTGATACCAGAGAATTCTTTTATATTCCACCATATTACCAGCAGACGTACCAACAACCTCGGTGCTTCTTGGCTTAAATCTCTCTGATAAATTATTATATTTATGCATTGAAACCCTATCATATACTCATCCACATCTTGTAACGAGAACTGCCATACCAATTACCGGGAATCAGCAATCAGTACTTTGAAAACTCACAGCATATCTACATCAACAGTTATATGTATGACACTTATCTCTTAGAATTATAATCTTTCATTCTGAAATTCTGAAAAGCACCCAGTCTGCAAATTAATGCTCTGAAATTTTGAAAAGTTGAATGAAGCAACAAAAACTGTAAATGACCTCAACACTCAAAAGTTGATGATAAAGAATGGAGTATTGAAAACACTCAATAGAAAATTTAGTACCGAAAAGCGGATTATGCGAAACTATGAAGGAAACCGTGGACAAATCACAAAGAATAAGTTTGACTTTAAAGAATCCAAATAATTCAATGCCTGCTGAAGTCTTTAGCGAATATCTTGCTCCTTACTCTAAACCCTTGCGGACAATAGTCTCCATCATCCTCTGATCTTAAATATTCAAAGATATTATCGTATCTTTCATTATAAATATCCTCCATATTTCTGAAGATATTTTCATAACTATTCTTATCTGAAATCATTAATCTATTCGCGCTATCAGTGTTACATCATATAGAAACTTTTAGTTTCTATATTCTGTAAACTTTTGAATTTAAAATATGAATGTTATTGAAGTAATGTTGTGAACTGAAGCATGAGTTAGTATAATATAATGACACTTGATCAACGTGATTATATTACAGTAAGTCATGCTGAGTTTCTAATGGAATGTGATGATTCACATATCATAACGTCATCATGTGCCATGTTACACGACTCTTACATTTTATCTGATATATAAACATATCAAGAATATATTTTCTTGATAGTTCTATCTTTTCCGGATATTCTAGTAATTTGACGAATCAAGATCGTGCTATTACCATTTCTTTTTAGAACGTTAACTATGTTCATTTTGAAATTCATATCTATGAATTCTGGACCGTTGCTCGCTTTACTAGAGGTCAAGAGGATAATAAAAAGGCAAAGAGATCCAAAATATAAGAGAAAATATAAAGCCCAATGAAAATACCGAAATTACAAACCGTGGATATCAGTACGTATGGCAATATAAAGACACGGGAGGATTATAAATACAATAATCCCTAGAGCATAACAGAAATAAACAGAATCTTCAGGTGGGAGTTGGAAAAGAAGAACGATCATTAAGATAGTTAGAATAAGAACAAGGATCAGAACAGGGTTAAGCATTTTCATAAATCTTTTGAATTTGGGAATTGAGTATAGAAGTGGTGAAAACTAATGGAACGGAAAAGATAAATTTATAATGGAAATATCAGACAGAGTAATCGAGGCAGATCACCGTATTTAATTATAGCGATCTTAATCTCCTTTTTCATCGAAGAATCAAAACTCTCAGATTTCGAAGATTTTCTTTTAAATTCCTTGATTTCCGGAAATTAACCGTGATTACGTCACCAGTTAAGTCAAATCTGCATTTACTCATTTCACTCTATTGTGATAGTTTCACTCGTACTCTTCACAAAAATCAAATTGTTTTATCTATATTACTCCATGATGATAAAACTCTATTTATCAACTCATATTCGTCATGAAAACATTTTTATTGTTAGTTATGACGACCACACTCAAATTTCGGGACGAAATTTCTTTAACGGGTAGGTACTGTGACGACCCGGAAATTTTCGACCAAATTTAAACTTGATTTTAATATGATATCGACATGATAAGCAAAGTCTGTAATGTTGAAGTCTCAAAAACTTTGAACTGTTTTAATGAAACCATTTGACCTTTGACTGTTACCGACGATTCACGAACAACGATTTGTAAATAAACATGTATATATACATACATATAAAAATATTATATAAAAATGTGTATTTATATAATAACTTGAAAACTTTAATAAAACACTTAAAGTATACTACTATGTTTTAAGTTTATGTATTTTAATATATATATCTATATTTAATCTATTAGTCTATGTAATAAAAACTTATTATGAAATAGTTATATATAATATTTTTGAGGCCTTGAATATATTACCTAAAAATACTCGTTTTATTCTTAACAAAGTTAATAACGAATTTGTATATATATTAACGATTGTAGATCAATATAGATAATATATGTATATAGATAATTTTTTTATACATAATTTTATGAATATTGTAATAGAAATAAATTATAAAATTATATAATAGAAATTTATAATATTGTATGAAATAATAATTTGTTATATTAATACTATTATCATTAGTATTATAATCATTGATATTACTATCATTATTATCATTATCGCTAATAATAAAAGTATTATTATTACCATTATAAATTATTATTATTAATAGTATTTATGATATTAAGAGTAATATTATTATTATTATATTTTTTTTTAGTAATAAGATTAACTGTACTGTATAAATACTAATTTATATTATATAGATATATAAATACGAATGAATATACAAATACAGATATATATACGATCACATATAAATATTACATTAACACAGATATTTACGCAGGAGGAGGATTAATTATATCACTATCATAATTTTTTTTCTTTTTCTTCTCTCTAATGCATCTTGCTCGTGAATACTTGTCTGTTGCAATCATTCACTACAAACAAGTTGAATTATTTTATGTTGCATCGATTATTAAATTGCATCATATAAATCAATTACTCCTATCATCCAAAAAGATAAACTGGAAATGAATTGAGGAACACAGTCATTTTTTTTTCCTCTGTACGTCTCAATTTTTTTTAAATTCAAATTCGAACCAAATAGCAAAAATCTATAAATGCCATTGTGTTAGGAATCATCTAGTTAATCTATCTACAAGTTTTTAGTTTTCAATTTCATCGATTGATTTTGAATTCGTGAAGTCAAAGCTTTTGAAACAAAAGTCAAATGATTGTTCTTAGATTAAATTCGAGTTTTCTGTTACAAATCAAGTTGAATTGATGAATTGAAAAGTTTATATGAACGATATACTACATATTTCAATTTGTAAGAATTGTCCAAATCGTTTTAGAAA
Organism: Rutidosis leptorrhynchoides; assembly: GCF_046630445.1. Lineage (NCBI taxonomy): Eukaryota > Viridiplantae > Streptophyta > Magnoliopsida > Asterales > Asteraceae > Rutidosis > Rutidosis leptorrhynchoides. Next base: position 170,138,776 of record NC_092337.1, read on the forward strand.
TCGAAATCCAATTTTTTTTTCTTTTCCAAACAGCGACGGACAGCAGCTTAGCTTTTTTTTTTTCTTTTTTTTTTCTTTTCTTGTTGAGTCTAGTAACTTACAAGTTCAAATCATTTTCTGTTTTAAATAAAAGAACCAAATTGTTTGTGTTGGTTAGTTAGTTTTTGGTTGATTGAAATTCGTGGAAGAAGAAGATCAAGGGATAAATCAGAAATAGAATATATAGAAATAGAATAGATATAAATCAGAAAAAAAGATGGTTCGTATGGTTAAAGGGTTGTTTGGATTAACGAGTGGTCGGGGGTTTGAGCCCAGTTGATGGCAGTTTTCGATTACTTTTTGAGCTAATTCATCAAGGTAGCTAATTTATTATTATTATTGTTATTATTATGATTATTAGTATTAGTATTATTAACATGATTATTATTGTTATGATTATTAATGTTATTGTTATTAATATTAGTATTGCAATTATTATTGTTATTAATATCACTAACATAAGTAGTAACTATCAATTATTATTATTATTATTATTATTATTATTAGCTATTAGAAATATTATGATTATTATTAGTATTGTTATTATTGGTATTATTACTACGAATATTATTATTATTACTAACAAAGGTATTAACTAGCAAATATTGTTATTATCATAAATATAACCACAATTATAATTATTAACATTATGGTTAAGTTAATTATTAGTATTACTATAATAAAGCAATTACATATTATTATCATTAAAATGAGTATTATTGTTATAACCATAATTATTATTATCATCATTAATATTATTACTAAAATTATTATTATTATTATCACTAATATTAATATTAGTATCTCTTTTATAATTATTAGTATTATTATCATTAACAAAGGTATAAATATCAACAATATCATTATTATTATTATTATTATTATTATTATTATTATTATTATTAGTATTATCATTACTAATAAAGTTATTATTATTATTATTATTATTAGTAACTTATTATTATCAAAACTATTTTTTTTAACAAATAAATATTATTTTCATAAAAGATACTTATTACATTTACGATAATTAAAGTATTATCCCATATAACTATATGTTAAACAGGCTAACATTTAAAATACTTATACAATATCGATTTTTAAATATAATACTAAACATATGTGTATATAAATATATATATAGATATCAAGATAACTAAAAGTATAGATATTAATTATTGTAATAAAATATAACATATAAGTTAAGATATGATTTACATAAATAAAGAATATGTTTTTAATGAAGATTAGAATAAATCCTAAATAACTACAGAGATATATAAAAAGGATATAACTAATAAATTTATATATATATAAGTGTTTGAATTACAATTATGTATATTAATAAATATACAAATGATATAGGTTCGTGAATCCGAGGCCAACCCTGCATTGTTTAGTTTCGTCATATGTATTTTTACTACAAAATACAGTAGGTGAGTTTCATTTGCTCCCTTTTTACTCATTACATTTTTGGGCTGAGAATACATGCAAATGCTTTATTAATTGTTTTATAATATTTATATGCGTGAGTTTCATTTACCTTTTTACCCTTTATATTTTTGGGCTGAGAATTCATGCGCAATTTTTATAACTGTTTTACGAAATAGACACAAGTAATCTAAATTACGTTCTATGGGTGAATGATCGAAACTGAATATGCCCCTTTTTATTAAGTCTGGTAATCTAAGAATTAGGGAACAGACACCCTAATTGACGTGAACTCTAAAGATAGATCTATCGGGCCCAACAAGCCCCATCCAAAGTACCGGATGCTTTAGTACTTCGAAATTTATATCATGTCCGAAGGAGGATCCCGGAATGATGGGGATATTCTTATATGCATATTGTGAATGTCGGTTACCAGGTGTTCAATCCATATGAATGATATTTTTGTCTCTATGCATGGGACGTATGTTTATGAGAAATGGAAATATGAAATCTTGTGGTCTATTAAAATTATGAAATGATTATTTATGTTAAACTAATGAACTCACCAACCTATTGGTTGACACTTTAAAGCATGTTCGTTCTCAGGTACGAAAGAAATCTTCCGCTGTGCATTTGCTCATCTTAGAGATATTACTTGTAGTCATTCATGACATATTTCAAAAGACGTTGCATTCGAGTCGTTGAGTTCATCAAGATTATTATTAAGTCAATTATAGTAAGATATATTACGAAATGGTATGCATGTTGTCAACTTTCGATATATGAAAGATTGTCTTTTCAAAAACGAATGCAATGTTTGTAAAATGTATCATATAGAGGTCAAGTAACTCGCGATGTAATCAACTATTGTGAATCATTTATAATCAATATGAACTTTGTCCGGATGGATTAGGATGGGTCATCACAATATACACTCCAATGATCAGATCTTAGCAGCCCATGTGAGTCACCTAACACATGTGGGAACCATCATTTGGAAACTAGCATGAAATATCTCATAAAATTACAAAAATATGAGTAATCATTCATGACTTATTTACATGAAAACAAAATTACATATCCTTTATATCTAATCCATATACCAATGACCAAAAACACCTACAAACACTTTCATTCTTCAATTTTCTTCATCTAATTGATCTCTCTCAAGTTCTATCTTCAAGTTCTAAGTGTTCTTCATAAATTCCAAAAGTTCTAGTTTCATAAAATCAAGAATACTTCCAAGATTGCAAGTTTACTTCCAAGTTTTCTAAATCCATTCCAAGTAATCATCCAAGATCAAGAAACCTTTGTTACTTACAGTAGGTTATCTTTTTAATACAAGGTAATAATCATATTTAAATTTTAATTCAATTTCTATAACTATAACAATCTTATTTCGAGTGGAAATCTTACTTGAAATTGTTTTCGTGTCATGATTCTGCTTCAAGAACTTTCAAGCCATTCAAGGATCCTTTGAAGCTAGATCCATTTTTCTCATTTCCAGTAGGTTTATCCAAGGAACTTGAGGTAGTAATGATGTTCATAACATCATTTGATTCATACATAAAAAGCTGTCTTATTCAACGTTATAAACTTGTAATCACTAGAACATAGTTTAGTTAATTCTAAATTTGTTCGCAAATAAAGTTAATCCTTCTAACTAGACTTTTAAAATCAACTAAACACATGTTCTATATCTATATGATATGCTAACTTAATGATTTAAAACCCGGAAACACGATAAACACCATAAAACTGGATATACGCCGTTGTAGTAAAACCGGGGGCTGTTTTGGTTGGGAAAATTAAAAGCTAAGAAGAACTTTGATTTAAAAGCTATACTTCTGGGAAAATTATTTTTCTTATGAACATGAAACTATATCCAAAAATCATGGTTAAACTCAAAGTGAAAGTATGTTTTTCAAAATGGTCATCAAGATGTCGTTCTTTCGACGGAAATGACTACCTCTTTTAAAAACGACTTGTAACTTGTATTTCCAACTATAAACTTATACTTTTTCTATTTATATTCATAAAGTTAAGTTCAATACAAAAGCGTGGCCACTAGAATCACTCAAAATGGATTAGAAACGAAGAAATGACGAGTAAAACAAGATTGATAAAAACTACTCATTTTACCTACGTGAAAGTTAGTAATAAATCTATTCCAACCATAACCTAATCAACTTATATTGTATATTATGTAATATTGAGATACCATAGACACGTATACAATGTTTCGACCTATCATGTCGACCCATCTATATATATATTGCGAAACAACCATAGACACTCTATATGTGAATGTTGGAGTTAGCTATACATGGTTGAGGTTGATTCCAAAATATATATATAGTTTGAGTTGTGATCAATACTGAGATACGTATACACTGGGTCGTGGATTGATTCAAGATAATATTTATCGATTTATTTCTGTACATCTAACTGTGGACAACTAGTTGTAGGTTACTAACGAGGACAGCTGACTTAATAAACTTAAAACATCAAAATGTATTAAAAGTATTGTAAATATATTTTTAACATACTTTGATATATATGTATATATTGTTATAGGTTCGTGAATCAACCAGTGGCCAAGTCTTACTTCCCGACGAAGTAAAAATCTGTGAAAGTGAGTTATAGTCCCACTTTTAAAATCTAATATTTTTGGAATGAGAATACATGTAGGTTTTATAAATGATTTACAAAATAGACACAAGTACGTGAAACTACATTCTATGGTTAAATTATCGAAATCGAATATGCGCCTTTTTATTAAGTCTGGTAATCTAAGAATTAGGGAATAGACACCCTAATTGACGCGAATCCTAAAGATAGATCTATTGGGCCTAACAAACCCCATCCAAAGTACCGGATGCTTTAGTACTTTGAAATTTATATCATATCCGAAGCGTGTCCTGGAATGATGGGGATATTCTTATATATGCATCTTGTTAATGTCGGTTACCAGGTGTTCACCATATGAATGATTTTTATCTCTATGTATGGGATGTGTATTGAAATATGAAATCTTGTGGTCTATTGTTACAATTTGATATATATAGGTTAAACCTATAACTCACCAACATTTTTGTTGACGTTTAAAGCATGTTTATTCTCAGGTGAATACTAAGAGCTTCCGCTGTTGCATACTAAAATAAGGACAAGATTTGGAGTCCATGTTTGTATGATATTGTGTAAAAACTGCATTCAAGAAACTGATTTCGATGTAACATATTTGTATTGTAAACCATTATGTAATGGTCGTGTGTAAACAGAATATTTTAGATTATCATTATTTGATAATCTACGTAAAGCTTTTTAAACCTTTATTTATGAAATAAAGATTATGGTTTGTTTTAAAAATGAATGCAGTCTTTGAAAAAAACGTCTCATATAGAGGTCAAAACCTCGCAACGAAATCAATTAATATGGAACGTTTTTAATCAATAAGAACGGGACATTTCAATATGTCAAAACCTTGTATACGTGTCCCGATATTTAAAGTGCATAAAATAAATAACAGAAATTAAATAACGATAATTAAAATTACGATAAATAAATTGTGAATAATAAAATGTAATCAGTTAGCTAGGAACAGTTAGCGTAGATTCTTAACAAAATTTCAATTAGTTAATTCGTTTGTTTCTAACAAATTTTATTTTGTCCAATGTTTTCTTCATTATGCCACTTGTTGGATTCTGAGAAGTCAAAATCCAAATATGAAATTGAAAGAAAATGGTTATTTTGTGGTGAACAGATTCGTATATCGGTGTAAGTAGGATAGTAAATGACCGTTGAATCCGATTCGAAGAATGTACAGTGTAACTTATTAATGTGAAATCTAAATATTCCTCGGGTATTACCTACCCGTTAAAATATTTTCACCATTAACAGTTTGTACAAAGGAATTTTTAATTACAATCTTTATGAAAACATATATACATATATATTTTCTTAATCATGGATTTAATGAGTTAATATGATATTAAACTCATTTGATTTACCGTTAGAACTAGAATGGATAATCTTCAAAACTTTGGAGATTACTTAATCGCCATGTCGAACGGGGATAAATGATGTAGAACATCATGTAGAACGATGATTACGCTTGAGGTACAGAATGAGGTGTTGAGGCATGGATTGTTGATGATACTGGTGCTGTTGCTGATGGTACTGTTGGTACTGGTGATGTTGCTGAAGCTGGTAAATTTTGCACCATATTCTCCAAATTTATTAATCGAGTGCAAAGCTCGTTGACTTCTTCCATTACTCCAAGATGATTGTCAGTCAGAACGAATGGATGAATATGGTTTAGAATTTTAGATAGAATATAATCATGGCGAGATATTCGAGAAATGAGTGAGAAAATAGTATCTCGAACAGGTTCGCCGGTAAGTGCTTCAGGTTCACCGACAAGAGGTGAATTTGGTTGATGGAAAGTATTACCTTCTTTTTGTCTCCAATGATTGAGTAGGATACGAACCCATCAGATGAATTGGTTGATTCATTCTGGTGACACTGCTTTCGGAGCTTAGGTGAAACTCCATATCGGAATAGCTGTCGGAATTCGAGGAATTCGAACTGGTTGAGGGATTTCATCTCGTACGATCATATGAAGGATTTTTTTTGATAAGAAATATATTATAGGATGTAGATTAGTACCCTGCAATATATAATTTACATATGTATATATAATACTAAAATCCCATAAGTTACGGAGGAATCTACGGAAGCTGTCAGGCAAAGTCTACAGTAATAGATACGCTAAGATATGAATTTTTTGTCTGTACACTATTCATGCAATCCAGGCAGTAAGATATGTCTAGATTAAGAATGATAAGCAAGTGATTCCCTAAGAATGATAAGCAGATAATTTTCGACACGAAATGATAAGTAGAACTTTTGACATGCAGACACGGTCGAAGTCCAGACTCACTAATGCATCTAAACAACTATCAGTTAGACACACTAATGCTAGGCCTGGTTCGCTAAGACCACCGCTCTGATACCAACTCTAACAACCCGTCCTAATCCACCTGGACGAAGTCATTAACATTTGGTCCCATTGCGATGATCGACTCCAAGTAATGTCCTTAAAATGAGCAAATGCACAGCGGAAGACTTAATTCGTACCTGAGAATAAACATGCTTAAAAGTGTCAACCAAAAGGTTGGTGAGTTCATAGGTTTATCATAACAATCATTTCAATATCTTAATAGACCACAAGATTTCATAATCATAACATAATACACTCACAAGTGTATGTAAAGCATTCTAAGTGGTTGAGCACTTGGTAACCATACTTAACATTTAATCATCGTCGCATATTCCCTTTATTATAAAATCTCACTACACCGTACCAAGTGTAGTCACCAAAATGAAGTACTGTGAAATCGTTGAATACTGGTCGTCCAGTCCGGTTGGGGTTGTCAGGCCCGATAGATCTATCAACAGGATTCGCGTTTACATTACCCATGTAAATATTAGTTACTAAGCTACAGGGAAATATGCCAGTGGTACAACTCAACGTAGAATGTATTTTTAAGTACTTGTGTCTATTTCGTAAACATTTATAAAAGCAAACATGTATTCTCAGCCCAAAAATATATATTTCAAAAGCAACTAAAAAGGGAGCAAATGAAACTCACGAATATAAATATTGTAAAACATTTATTAAAACGTTGCATGTATTCTCAGCCCAAAAATATAAAGAGTAAAAGGGATCATATGAAACTCACCTAATGTATTTTGTAGTAAAAATACATATGACGATATTGAACAAATGTAGGGTTGGCCTTGGATTCACGAACCTATATCATTGTTATATATATTAATACATATATTTGTAATCGAATAAATATATATATATGTTATTTTTAATAATATACTTATTAAATTATTTGTTATCTAATTATAGATATCTTTATATATTTTATTTATCTAGTATTTACCTTTCATTATAACATATTAATAATAATAATTTATATTAGGGTTTATATATATGATAAAATATATGTATATATTAGTTGATATATTATATATTATATATATATATATATATATATATATATATATATATATATAGTTTAGTTACTATTTAGTTAATATTAAAATTATAGTGATATGTGATATTAATATTCTTGTAAATATATTTTGTATAAAAATATCTATTTATAGTAATACTAATAATAATAACTATAAATATAATAATTTTAATACTAATGATAATAAGTTTAATTATAACTATACTAATAATCATATTATCAATAATAATGATTTTATTACTAATATTTTTGATAATAATAATAATTCTGATAACGTATAAGATGATACTAATAATAATATTTATTATGGTAATTTATAATATATTCATAATAATGAAAATAATAATAATAATGTTCATAATTATAGTAATATTATTACATATGTTAATATCAGTAATAATAATAACAATAATACTAAGTAATGATAATAGTATTAATAATAATAACAAATTTATCAATAATAATTAATACTAATAATAATAACTAAAATCATCAGAGTAATAATAATAATAATAATAATAATAATAATAATAATAATAATAATAATAATAATAATAATAATAATAATAATAATAATAATAATAATAATAATAATAATAATAATAATAAAATGATAAACAATAAAAGGCTACCTCCCAATATTTAGTTCCAAAAATAAATGTCTGCGCAGGGACTCGAACCCGCGACCACTTGCAAACACGAACCAACAGCCCACCACTCGACCACACTAACATTTCTGATTTGGATGATAATTAAATTTATTTAACCTTTAATTTGTATGTTCTTCTTCTTCATAGATAATAAATCGCTCAGGAACTTCCAGTAATTAAAAAAAACTATATAACAATTTGGTTTTTAGATTTATAAAAACTCAGTAACATTTAATAAAGTGATTGAATTGATTTAACAGAAAAAAATAAAACAGGAATCGTTGCTGTTGAACACGACGAACATGACTCAACATTGATATTGAATTTCACACAGTTTTAGCTCACGATTTCAATATGAAATAGATTTTAAATCCTCCCTGGAACTTCTCAAACCATCAATTGATCCTAAAACCTCAAAACGAATTCGAATTTCACGATAAACATGACAGTTGACTTTTTGAAACAAAATTTGACTTCACTAATTCTAGATGAATAACACAAATTGGATTATGAAACTTTGCATACAGTTTAAACGACATGTTTCTAGCATAACAGCATCTAAGAATTTTAAAATTTAATAAGAAATCGAGTTTTTGAGAATATGACCCAAGAACAGGGGTACGTAAACTTTTAATTGTTTTTCTGTTTAATTTCGTAAATAATGGAAGTTAAAAGCTGTTATGATTGATAATGTTGATAGATAGTTAACACAAGATAGTTGTTTTATAGCAGATGAAGGTCGACAGTAGGAATCGTATGAAAAGAAAGAAATGAAAGGAGATGTGGACGTGAAACAGATTCATCCAATCTGTGGTTTAATTTCAACAATCAAATATAGTACGTACAAATCGAATACAGTTTGATAATGAGAGGTCACTGATTTTGATTCTTGAATGTGTAATTAAACTGATTAATATACAGTATCTGTTTACATATAACACTATATATATAAGTATTTATATCATATGCAAATATCTGTATTTATATTATATTAAATAAATTACTGATATGAATTTATTAATAAAACCCATTAATATTATTAATTTTGATAAGAATATAATAATAATAATAATAGAATTACTAATAATAATAGTATTAATAATAATTTTATCAAAAATTATACTAATAATAATAAGAATGAAAATAATAATAATAAATGATAATTTTAATTTAAATTATACTTAGATTATAATTTTAATCATTCTTATTCTAATGCTTATATTTTTAACTTTTGTTTGATAACCATACATTACAATTATTAGAATTTTTAATAATAACAATAATAAGATTAATAATACTAATATTGATATTAATATTAATAAAAATATTGGAAGTACTATAATAATTATATTTTATTTTATTTTTAACCAGTAATCAAACTTAATATTACATATTATTAATCATGACATATATAATAACTCATTTAATATTTATATATATAACAATATACATATAACATTAACTATGTATATAATTCATATATATATACATATAGATTCATTTTAATCACAACATTATTATCTTATATATATATATATATATATATATATATATATATATATATATATATATATATATATATATATATATATATATATATATATATATACATAAATATTCGTGAATCGTTGAGCATAGTCAAAGGGTAATTGATTATATGAATATATATCCAAAATTTTCGAGACTTAACATTACAGACTTTGCTTATCATGTCGAATACATATAAATATTAAAGTTTAAATTTGGTCAGAAATTTCCGGGTCGTGACATCTACCTTGTTTTTATATTTATTTGTGTTTATTTCCTTATTTATCTTCTCGGTTTATATGAAAATAAAGTTAATTATGCATAAAATACTAATTCGATTTAAACAATAAATTTTATAATTTTTATAAGTTCTATATACTGTAAATAAGTTGTAAAAATATAATTTCAAAAATTATATATATATTATTATTTATTTTATATTTTCTTGTACTTTATCCATTATAATCGGTATTAATTAAATAAAATAGATAAGTACTTAATAAATAAGTTTTAATAATTTTTCCAGTATCTATGTAACCTAATGATTATATAAAAGTTTTATAAAAACTAGTTTAATTCGTTTAGTATTTATTTTATATTTATTTTCTTATTTTCTCTCAGTTTATATAGATACTTTAAAAAAATAAATTAAAATTATAAATATATTTATAAATATGATTTTATATTTTTTTCAGCTTTATTACATACTTATAAACTTATAAAAAAATTTATAGTTATTATATTTACTATATATCTATTTATTACGAATTTTATATAGTTTCCATATTTAGTACCTATTAAATTCATTTTTAATTATAAATAATATCCAAAACTTAATATAATAATTTTTATAAGTTATATTACTGTTATAAATACTTAATAAGTTATTATTACAGATTATATAAATTTATAACAATTAAAACCAAATAAAACACAAATACACTATAATTATCGGTACAAATATAAGTTTTATAAAAAAACGAATTTCCAGATTTTATAAAATCATGAAATTCTAGATTTATGTTCATAATAGTTTTATAAACCTTCTGTAAAATATCATAATTAATTTCGAAGTTTAAGTATTTATTGTTATTTATTTTTTTCAGTTAGCGACAAATAAAGTTTTAAAAAAACTGTTTTAACAGTTTTATAAAATCCCAGAAGTATTTTTATAAATTAGTTTGATATATGAACTTAATTCTCTACCCAAAAGATATTTTTTTAAAACAAGTTCGATTTTTCTTGTATTTTATAAATTTATACAGATCGATAAATATATAAATTGAGAATAAATACTTATAATGATATATAATTTAGGATTTCGACTCAATTAATTATTATAAGTCAAATACATTCTGTAAAAATTAGTTTTACTAATTTTATATGTTTGGATTAATTAAATACGATTTTATATACATATACTTCTTTTGATTTATAAAAAATACATATACTGATTATAATTTCGAAAAAATATTTTTTCCAGGTTATGTTTATACAATATAATGATTTTAGAAGCTTTAGGTTAATTATTTACGTATTAAATTAATTTATAAAGATTTAAATATCATAAAGAAGCCGATCGGCAAAAAAAATAAAAAGAAATCGAAAAAAATACAAAAAGAAAAAGATGTAAAACTTACAATTTTTATTAAGGTTTTAAGAGACTCCAGAGATTTTATGAAAAAAAAATTATGAAGCTAAAGCATGTATTTATAGGATAAAAATACTTGAAGAAGAAGAAATCACAATTTGAGTACAAATACAATTCAATTTCCTTTTATAAAATTAATTCCCCTTTTTTTTCTGACCAGCCCTTAATTATAAAGATATATATATATATATATATATATATATATATATATATATATATATATATATATATATATATATATATATATATATATATATATATATATATATATATATATATATATATATATATATATATATATATATATATATATATATATATATATATATATATTTTATATCATATCATTATTAAGAACATTATAGACTTTGCAAATTTTACTTTTATTTTAATTAATTAAATTAATCTGAAATTTAATATATTAATTAATAATTTTGGTATTTATATTTACAAATGATAATAATAATGATAATAATAATGATATAAATTTTATTATAGTTATTACCTTTTAGTTTTATTAGTTTTATTCGAGCCACAACACTTTTTAAATAGTTATATTCGTTAAAAAGTTAATTATATATAACTATATTTATAGTCGCATAAATATTTATTACTCAAAACATATACATTTTACACATGTACACTTATATATACATATATATTATTAATATGTATTAATACATACTTATAGATTTATTATATTAATAAGAACAAATATTAGGGTTAGGGTTTTATATCATTAATTAATATTTAGGGTTAGGGTTTAGTTCATTAAATAATAGTATTAATTATCACCGTCATCTATTATAAACGGATAACAACCCTAAATCAAATACACAGAACAACCTAGTGAAACCCTAAGGGTATTTAAGTCATTACAGAACGGAAAAATGAGGGTTGTTATAGTACCTCCCCGTTAATTTAAACTTCGTCCCGAAGTTTTAGGTAGACTTCTCGGATGCATTAGCGGTTGAGAAGAGATGGGAATGTTTTCGTTTCATTTGGTCTTCGCGTTCCCAGGTATACTCGGGGCCTCTACGTGAATTCCAACGGATCTTAATGATAGAAATAGCGCTCTGTTTCAAACCTTTAGCCGTGAAGTATTGCCACAACCAATCCTAAAAAGAATAGTTGATGAGTGCAAGAAGCATGTTTCGTTCTTACGTAGAGGATAAGAGGAGCTGTGATCTCTTGATGAGAAAGACGTTCTCGCACCTATGATGAGTCGATCTATCATTCACTTATGAGTTTAAGTGCGGACGAAAAGAAATATGAATCATTGGGTACAAAGAATAGTTTACACTTATCTGAGAAATACTTTCTTGTGCCCAAAAGATATTAAATCATAGAATTGACGTTTTACGAGTTTGCTGTGGTTTAGCCGTGAGATATCAGAAGTAAAATCTTTTCAACGGTCAACCTTACGAGGGAAAATTTATAGAGAACATAGAGTTTTGAATGATGAACTCAATGCTAAGTTTCGAAGGGCAAGAGGAATTGTGATTACTACATGGTGTAGAATAATACGAAAATTTTTTATATAAACAAGTAATGAAAATTTTATAGAAGTTCGAGTCGTTTAAGGTGACAATTTTAAAAAAAAGGAAACGAAGTTCTTAGTAAAACTAGAGTTATGTACAACATGTACTATTTTAAGTAAAATATCTTTTGAATTGATTTGAAAAAGTAAGAGTATAATTTTATATGTACTAGTCAAAAATAAGTAAAGGTAAATTTTATTTACTTTATTATGTAAACATATACGATTTATAAAATTTGCACGAATGGAAGTAAATAAATTTATTTTATAAAATTTCGAGAGGATCGCACAGTAAAACAGTGTGTGTAAAATTTTGGTAACAGAATTTTCATATTTCGGAGGTTACAAGTTGGAAAAAGATCGACGAAGATCGGGTGAAGGTATTTTGAAAATTTTGGGTTATTTTTAAGCAACAATGTTGTGAGGTAATGAAATCTATTGTATTCAAATACGGTTGTTGACTATTATTTGGGCGTATGTTCTTGGAAATTCAAAATGTTCATGTGTGAAGCTGTTGCTGACAAGTGAGATATGAATGGTAGAGTATGAGAAAGTGATAGTGAATGTGGTGTTTATGAGATTGTCATTTGAAAATTCAAATGAAATCCTTGCTAGTGGTTGTCGCTTACCTTCAACGGATTTCCCTAGGGGTTTATGAAAATCTACACTAGGACGTAAGTACGGATAACAGGAGACATGCTTCGAAAAAATTTTGGGGGTGTCACTTCAGGTCACTTAAGATTATGCATCCTTCCTTCCAGCGAGGTGCTTGAATATTAAGCGTCAAAGATAAAGAGATAGGTTGTTTAAGAAAGAATGAAAAGTTTTTCAACTTTTATGGTATAGGGGGATTGTTAATCTACTAATGGGTATGAGATAGATGGTTTGGTTGAAATGAGCTCTTTGTATATCTACTAATCGAATGATGATTACCCTTCATGTAATAACATTGAGATGAATGGCTTTGAAATTTTTCTTTGATTCACTCTTTAATCCATATGTCATGATATTGGAATTTCTATATGAGTTACCGTAATATAATCATATTGGCCAAGCGTCATTATATTTCACTAATTCATATTTCCACTTCAATATCACTCCACAAGGTCAGGATAGGTGATCAAACTTAGATAGTTGACGTGGGAATGTTGAGTCATGAGTGACATCCCTTCACGTGAGTCAAAGAATACTTTGAATCACAGTGGCAAAGTCAGGTCATAAGATATGTATGGATATGATAACAATCACATACTAACCGATCCTTTAGAGTCGGGATCAGGAAAGATGATTGGGTTTTGGCTTGATATCCTTAGGAAAGGATACAAAATATCAGAAGAGATAAAGGCAAGAAGTAAGATGAAATGGCAGTATAAAGAAAGCTCTTAAAAACTAAGGCAGGAAAGGTTATAGTCCTATAGATTGCTAAGGCACCTAACTAACACATAAGGTACACATAAAATGCAATCCTGGTTCTCTATAACAACCTTGGCTCTCCTAAATTACATAATGAGATAGGTATGGTGGCGTTCTATTGTTGGAATACAAGTAAGTTGTGGCCCTTATTCTAAGAGTCAGACGTGTAAGTATAGTTCCTATAGCAAAGTATTTTCTAAAGATTTGAATAGTATAGGAATTCTAGGCATAACAAATATAAGTGAACTTAATGCACATAATCTAGAATGTAATGTAAATAATCAATGCAAATGAACAACTCGGTTATAGACTAGACTAACTAATGCATCCTAACTATTCATGTTAGTCACACTAATGTAACCTAGTTCCCTATAACCAGAGCTCTGATACCAACTGTAACACCCCGCCAAAATTGCCATTGACGCGGATGTTAACTCTGATCCCAGTGCTTGGCTTGACTTCTAAGTAACATCAGAGTTCTACAGCGGAAGTAAAATATCTAAGTACCTGAGACAAAACATGCTTAAAGTGTCAACCAAAATGGTTGAGTGACAACATAGGTTTAATAATCATAAGTTTTTAGACCATAAGATTTAATTCAAAATATCACAATATTCAATATGCCATGAATTATAATATCGAACTAAACATTAACCCCTGACACTGTACAGGTGTCGACAATCATTATTATGTACCCCCTTGACGATCACACTAATGGGTAGAGACGTCACTCTCAATAGGCCTACTCACAATAATTAAGCTTGCAAAATTTCAATTCCAGCAATTAACGATATTATGGCGGGGATTCGCATGTAATAATAAATACATGTTTAACAAAAGTCTCACGAAATTGCATATCAAATAGTTTAGGCACTTATGTCTAAATTGTAAATCATTTAAAAGCAAGCATGTGTCTCACCCCAAAGTTTATAAAACAGTTATGAAATAGTAGAAAGATGGGCTATGAAGTTCACCTTAAATCGAAGATGAAGATAATTCCACGAATGAATTTAACGAGAGTATATACCAGGCCTTCAACCTAGAGATATATAGGCTTAATCAGAAATGTCCAATTGACAAATTAAGAATCCTAGGTACATTAAGGATTGACTAAACATATGTTTATCGTTATGATTATAGTATTCACTAGTTGTATGTGTGTATAGGAATATAACACTTAATATATTACTTGTACATACATTTAATACATGTTATATATATAATAAAGTATTATATATTATATAAATATTATTTAATTGTTTGTATTATATATATTAATTAATTAGTATTATATATTAATAGTTATGATATATTAAGTATTTAAGTACTTGTTGTATTACATGTTATACATTAATAGTTATATTATATTAAGTATATATAAGTTTAGATTTATTATGTTATTATATTTAATATAAATGAATTATTAAAGTATATATTTGTATAATCTATATTATATACTTTATAAAGTATATGTATTATATTAAATTGGTTATGTATTAGTAGATATATATATTAGTAACATATATAATTATTATTTAAGTAATTATTTACAGATTTTTATATTTAGAAACAATAATATTTAATTATTATAATTTATATGTATTATAGTTATCCCGAAAATAGATATATACTTCCTAAATTCATTTTTAATTAAAATAATTATCAAATAATAAAGTTTATAATTTCTATAAGAGTCCTTTAATGCAGAAACCTGTAGAAAATTTTATAAAATTATTCTACCTTGTTTTTATATTTATTTGTGTTTATTTCCTTATTTATCTTCTCGGTTTATATGGAAACAAAGTTAATTATGCATAAAATACTAATTCGATTTAAATAATAAATTTTATAATTTTTATAAGTTCTATATACTGTAAATAAGTTGTAAAAATATAATTTCGAAAATTATATATATATATATATATATATATATATATATATATATATATATATATATATATATATATATATATATTATTTATTTTATATTTTCTTGTACTTTATCCATTATAAGCAGTATTAATTAAATAAAATAGATAAATACTTAATAAATAAGTTTTAATAATTTTTACAATATCTATGTAACCTAATGATTATATAAAAATTTTATAAAAACTAGTTTAATTCGTTTAGTAATTATGTTATATTTATTTTCTTATTTTCTATCGATTTATATAGATACTTTTCAAAAATCAATTAAAATACTAAATATACTTATAAATATGATTTTATATTTTTCACAGCTTTACATACTTATAAACTTATAAAAATTTTTATAGTTATTATATTT
Organism: Rutidosis leptorrhynchoides; assembly: GCF_046630445.1. Taxonomy (NCBI): domain Eukaryota; kingdom Viridiplantae; phylum Streptophyta; class Magnoliopsida; order Asterales; family Asteraceae; genus Rutidosis; species Rutidosis leptorrhynchoides. The sequence continues at coordinate 170,155,367 of NC_092337.1, forward strand.
ACTGTATTTCTATTTATTACGAATTTTAAATAGTTTCCATATTTAGTACCTATTAAATTCATTTTTAATTATAAATAATATCCAAAACTTAATATAATAATTTTTGTAAGTTATATTAATGTTATAAATACTTAATAAATTATTATTACATATTAAATAAATTTATAACAATTAAAACCAAATAAAACACAAATACACTATAATTATCGGTACAAATATATGTTTTATAAAAAAAATGAATTTACAGATTTTATAAAATCATGAAATTCTAGATTTATGTTCATAATAGTTTTATAAACCTTCTGTAAAAATATCATAATTAATTTCTAGGTTTAAGTATTTATTGTTATTTATTTTTTTAGTTAGCGACAAATAAAGTTTTTTTTTAAAAAAAACTACTTTAACAGTTTTATAAAATCCCAGAAGTATTTTTATAAATTAGTTTGATATATGAACTTAATTCCCAACCCAAAAGATATTTTTTAAGAACAAGTTCGATTTTTCTTGTATTTTATAAATTTATACCGACCGATAAATATATAAATAGAGAATAAATACTTATAATGATATATAATTTAGGATTTTGACTCAATTAATTATTATAAGTCAAATACATTCTGTAAAAATTAGTTTTACTAATTTTATATGTTTGGATTAATTAAATACGATTTTATATACATATACTTCTTTTGATTTATAAAAAATACATATACTGATTATAATTTCAAAAAAATATTTTTTCTAGGTTATGTTTATACAATATAATGATTTTAGAAGATTTAGGTTAATTATTTATGTTTTAAATTAATTTATAAAGATTTAAATATCATAAAGAAGCCGATCGGCAAAAAAAATAAAAAGAAATCGAAAAAAAATACAAAAAGAAAAAGATGGAAAACTTACAATTTTTATTAAGGTTTTAAGAGACTCTAGAGATTTTATGAAGAAAAAAAAATTATGAAGCTAAAGCATGTATTTATAGGATAAAAATACTTGAAGAGGAAGAAATCACAATTTGAGTACAAATACAATTCAATTTCGTTTTATAAAATTAATTTCCTTTTATAAAATTAATTCCCCTTTTTTTATGACCAGCCCTTAATTATAAAGATATATATATATATTTTTTATATCTTATCATTATCAAGAACATTATAGACTTTGCAAATTTTACTTTTATTTTAATTAATTAAATTAATCTGAAATTTAATATATTAATTAATAATTTCGGTATTTATATTTAAAAATAATAATAATAATGATATAAATTTTATTATAGTTATTACCTTATAGTTTTATTAGTTTTATTCGAGCCACAACACTTTTTAAATAGTTATATTCGTTAAAAAGTTAATTATATATAACTATATTTATAGTCACATAAATATTTATTACTCAAAACATATACATTTTACACATGTACACTTATATATACATATATATTATTAATATGTATTAATACATACTTATAGAGTTATTATATTAATAATAACAAATATTAGGGTTAGGGTTTTTTTTATCATTAATTAATATTTAGGGTTAGGGTTTAGTTCATTAAATAATAGTATTAATTATCAATGTCGTGAAGACCCGTCCTAATCCATCCGGACGAAGTCCATATCGATTATAAACAATTCACAACAGTTGATTTTATCGCGAGGTACTTGACCTCTATATGATACATTTTACAAACATTGCATTCGTTTTTGAAAGGACAATCTTTCATTACATCAAAAGTTGACGGCATGCATAACATTTCATAATATATCTAACTATAATTGACTTAATAATAATCTTGATGAACGCGACGACTCGAATGCAACGTCTTTTGAAATATATCATGAATGACTCCAAGTAATATCTCTAAAATGAGCAAATGCACAGTGGAAGATTTCTTTCATATCTGAGAATAAACATGCTTTCAAGTGTCAGCCAAAAGGTTGGTGAGTTCATTAGTTTAACATAAACAATCGTTTCCATCATTTTAATAGACCACAAGATTTTCATTTCTCATAAATATACGTCCCATGCATAGAGACAAAAATCATTCATATGGATTGAACACCTGGTAACTGACATTAACAAGATGCATATAAGAATATCCCCATCATTCCGGGATCCTCCATCGGACATGATATAAATTTCGAAGTACTAAAGCATCCGGTACTTTGGATGGGGTTCGTTAGGCCCAATAGATCTATCTTTAGGATTCGCGTCAATTAGGGTGTCTGTTCCCTAATTCTTAGATTACCAGACTAAAAAGGGGCATATTTAGTTTAATAATCCAGCCATAGAATGTAGTTTTAAGTACTTGTGTCTATTTCGTAAAGCATTTATAAAAGCAGCGCATGTATTCTCAGTCCCAAAAATATATATTGCAAAAGCATTTAAAAAGGGATTAATAAAACTCACCTAATGTATTTTGTAGTAAAAATACATATAACGACATTTAACAACTGAACAATGCAGGGTTGGCCTCGGATTCACGAACCTCATGTAAGTAGACTTTAAAAAGGAAAAAAATATGCTATGGACAGGGCTAGATCCCGCGACCTATCGTTAACCACACACACACCTAACCAACCCACTGTTGATTGCTTCTTTGAAGTATACCTTTCACTAAATTTATTTAAACCGAAATTCAGTCCAACCAACTTGTAATACAGCCCAACGAAATTACAAGGACTCGGCCCAACTCATTAAATCATTTACGGCCCAACTGCAAATGGCTATGTATCGGCCCAATACCTTACTTACCAACAGCCCAACTTTTTTAAAAAAAATGTACAGATGCCTATGCCAAGGTTCGAACAAGGGACCTCTCGATAAACTAACATCACCCCAAACCACTCCTCTATCTTAATCTTTCTGAGATACTTAGTACATTTAATTCTTTATTACGTTGGGACTGTTTATCATCATCATCAACTAACATTATCATCGTCATCTCTAATAATCATGATCGTTCATACTCACCATCATTCGTGCATCATCAGTAACATATATATTTTATCAAGATCATAATCAGAATCATACTGATATTCATTATCAACATTCCGTAACCATAATTATCACCGTCGTTATTTATATCATCTTTCATCATCAACACGAATCATTTTATCAACTATTGAATTACAAATGGAAACGGAATAATATCGATCTGTAGGTTCTATCAATACCTGATGGTTAAGAAAACAGAAACATAATCGTTATTCATCATCATTGAATCTCACTTCCAGCACTGTTCATCTTCTTCCTGTTTTTTTTTCTTCGTGAACGTAACAGAAACCAGGAACATTTTAGCAGTAGGACTACGAGGTAAATAACAGTTATAACAATAACCGTGACATTTAAAGTTGCAGGTTTGGTTGTAAACATCGAGCAATTTATGAATTTGTTGTGGGTTTTTATTGGGATGTTTCTTGAATAGACATAAGAGAGAGAGAGAGAGAGAGAGAGAGAGACAAAGTGCCGGTTGAGTGGTTTATCAGACTGGAACGGTAGGAGAGGCGACTGGAGATGTAGTGGTGATGTTTGTTGATGGTGATGGTAATCACGATAGTTATGGCAGTCGATGGTTGATGGTGGTGTCGTGATAATTTGTTAGAAAAGGAGGCATGGTGTTGTTCAAGGATTATGAGGGAGATAAAGAGGTGGTGGTAACTGGTTGTAGTTGATGGTGGTGGTATGGTAATAGAGGCGGCAGAATGGTGACTGTGGTTGTTTAAGTTTGCATGGTGGTGGCCGGTGGTGGCTGTAAACGTCGACAAAGTGGAGGAGACCATGGTATTGACGAGTGTTTCCTTATGTTATATGTGTCTCATACATATATATATCATATATATATGTATACAGATTTATGTATATGTATATTCTATAGTTACAAAACTAATTTAATAATTAATAATAATAATAATTAAGAATCATTGAATTTATAAAGTAGGTACAGTTAAACAGCTGGAAGATTTGGATTCTTTCTACCGACAATCCTTACGGAGCGTGTCCATTGCTAAACAGTTAGAATATAAAAGTGTTCCTAAAAATCCCAAATTTTTAGATTAAATATATTTAATTATTTCACTCATTACCTGTTTGAAACCTGATCAAAAAGGTTCGGTAATTATTTATTTTCTGTACCAATTTATATGTACGGAGTACTAATATTTAATCTTAAAAGAGTAAAAATATTTTTGACAAATCTAAAATCTTCGTAATCAATTTACAGTTCAACTTTTATTTCAATCCTTCATGGACATGTACAATATCTATATTAAAACTAACAAATCGTCAATCGAGTGCTACTGACATTTACTAATTAGACTCGAAATCATTTATTTTTAATATATTCTCTTTCTATATATAAAGAGTTTTAAATATCAAGTTTAACTACTAAATAATTATATTATATATCTTTAAACCATTGAATTTAATATAATTTATATATTTACAAGTAATATTTATATACATATTTATATATATAAATACATATCTATATATTTATAATAATAGTTTTCATTACATCACATATTATTTTTCATATTTATTTTCAACAATTAAATCATATATTATTTCAAATAATAATATTTTCAAATTAATGTATATGTATCTATTTATATATAGTTGTTCGTGAATCGTCGAGAATGGTCGAAGGTCAATTGAATATACAAAACAGTTCAAAGTTTTTGAGACTCAACATTACAGACTTTGCTTATCGTGTCAGAATCATATAAAAATAAAGTTTAAATTTGGTCGGAAATTGCCGGGTCGTCACAGTACCTACCCATTAAAGAAATTTCGTCCCGAAATTTGAGTGAGGTGGTCATGGTTAACCATAAAAATGTTTTCCTGACGAATATGAACTGATAAATAGAGTTTTATCATTATTGAATAATACAGATAAAATAATTCGATGATTCGAAGAGCACGGATGAAGTTAACATAAAAGGGTGAGATGAGGAAAGTCAAGGTTGCCTTAACTTTTGACGTAGTCACTATTGAATTTAGAAAGTAAGGTTCGTCTTAACTTTTGACGCTGTATTGGTTGAATTTAGAGAATAAGGTTTGTCTTAACTTTTGAGAGATTCAGGGTTGAATTTAGAAAATATGGTGCGTCTTAACTTTTGACGTCCTCTCGGTTGAATTTTGGAATTCAAGGGATATAAAGAAAATCTTCGAAATCTAAAAGATTTGATTCTTCGGCGAATAAGGAAATTAAGATCTCTATAATTAAATGCGACGACTTGTCCCGATTACTACATCTGATATTTCCATTATAAATTTACCTTTTCCATTCCATTAGTTTTCACCACTTCTATACTCAATTCCCAAATCCAAAAGATTGCGAAAATGCTTAATCCAATTCTAATCCTTGTCCTTATCCTGACTGTCGTAACAATCATTCTCCTTTTTCAACTTCCACATGATGAATCTGTTTATTTCTACTATGCTCTAGGGATTATTGTATTTATAATCCTTCCGTGTCTTTATATTGCTATACGCACTGATATCCACAGTTTGTAATTTCGGTGTTGTTGTTGGGCTTTATATTCTTCCTTATATTTCAATGTCCCTATTCCTGTCTCCTATAATCACTGTCATCCACAGTTAATACCCCCCCCCCATTTGCTGCGATTTATACTCCAATTTTTGTTTCGGAGCTTTGTCCCTTCATTTCTTCTTCTTGCGATTTGGGCATCTCTTGTAATGGTCCAGAATTCTTAGATATAAGTTTCAGAATGAACATTGTTAATGTTCTAAGAAAGAAACGGTAATAGCACAATTTGACTTGTCAAATTACCAGAATTCAAGGAAAAGATGGGACTATCAAGAATATATTTTCTTGATATGTTCGGAAATTAAGCAGAATGAAATAGTTATATAGCATGGCACATGATGACGTTATGATCTGTGAATCATCATATCCCAATAGAAACTCAACATGACTTACTGTAATATAATCACGTTGATCAAGTGTCATTATATTATACTAACTCATGCATCAGTTCCCAACATTACTTCAATAACATTCATATTTTAAGCTCAAAAGTTTACAAAATATAGAAACTAACAGTTTCTATATGATGTAACACTGATATCATGAAGAGATTTATGATTTCAGATAAGAATAGTTATGAAAATATCTTCAGAAATATGGAGGATATTTATAATGAAAGATACGATGATATCTTGGAATTTCTAATATCGAAGGATGGTGAAGAAAATCTGTCCGCAAGAGTTTGGAGTCAGAAGCAAGGTATTCGCTAAAGATTTCAGCAGGCATTGAATCATTTGGATTCTTTGAAGTCAAACTTATTCTTTGTGATTTGTCCACGGTTTCCTTCATAGTTTCGCATAATCCTCTTTTTGGTACTAAATTTTCTATTGAGTGTTTCCAATACTCCATTCTTTATCATCAACTTTTGGCTGTTGAGGTCATTTACAGTTTTTGTTGCTTCATTTAACTTTTCAAAATTCAGAGCATTAATTTGCAGACTGGGTGCTTTTTAGAATTTCAGAATGGAAGATCATAGTTCTAAGAGATAAATGTTATATGGATACATATAACTGTTGATGTGGATACGTTGAAAGATTCACAATACAGATTTGCTGATTCCCGGTAATTGGTATGGCAATTCTTGTTACAAGATACAGATGAGTACATGATGAGACTTCAATAGATAAATATAGTGATTTGTCGGAGAGATTTAATCCAAGGAGCAATGAGGCTACTGGTACATCTGCTGGTAATATGGTAGAATATAAAAGGTTCCCCAGTAACAATAAAAGAGCACGCATATATATCAAGGTTATAATAAGGTTGTCTCGAACGAAAAAGTCTGGATCTGTGACAAAATTTGCTAATTCTGGAAAGGGATTGTAAAGCTGTTTTTGGTAATAACGTCGTCAAAAGAGCTAGCACAGATAGGTATTAAACGTTTACTCAGGTTCTGAGAGTTTTCGGGTGCATAACTATATGTATTAATCTTTTCTTCCATAGATGAAATGCGGTTGGTTCATCCGCTCGATTGAGGTGTTTTCAAGAATTATGAAAGGTTTGAACGCAGATTGTAATCGTCAAGATACAAATGAGGTTTAAGATGAAATCAAGTGGCAAACTTGAAGAATTGTTTAGTTTCATATGTTATAATCAATATTTTAATTCATTTTAATTGTCCAAAGTTATTAGTCCACAGTCGATAGTCCACAGTTGACAGTCCAATAATTCATATATAGTTTAATATATAATATTCAAATTAATTAATACGTATCGTGACCCGTATACGTCTCAGACTCGATCACAACTCAAAGTATATATATTATTATAGAATCAACCTCAACCCTGTATAGAGAACTCGATCATTACTGCATATAGAGTGTCTATGGTAATTCCAAATAATATATATAGATGTGTCGATATGATATGTCAAAACCTTGTATACGTGTCCCGATATTTAAAGTGCATAAAATAAATACAGAAATTAAATGACGATAAATAAAGTGCGTAAAGTAAATAACAGAATTTAAATGATGATAAATAAAATTACGAGAATTAAAATTGAGATAAAATAAATTGCGATAATTAAATTGCGATAAAAAAAATGTAATCAGTTAGCTAGGAACAATTAGCTAGGAACAGTTAGCGTGGATTCTTAACAAAATTTCTCATAGTTAATTTGTTTGTTTCTAACAAATTTTATTTTATCAAATGTTTTCTTCATTATGCCACTTGTTGGATTCTGATAGGTCAAAATCCAAATATGAAATTGAATGAATATGGTTATTCTGTGGTGAACGAATTCGTATATCTGTGGATGTAAGTAGGATAGTAAATGATCGTTGTATCAGATTCGAAGAATGTACAGTGTATCTTATTAATGTGATATCTAAATATTCCTCGGGTATTACCTACCCGTTAAAATATTTTCACCATTAACAGTTTGTACGAAAGAATTTTAATTACAATCTTTATGAAAATATATATACATATATATTTTCTTCAGATGTAATCATGGATTTAAATATTAATCTCATTTGATTTACCGTTAGAACTAGAATACATAATCTCTAAAACATTAGAGATTACATAATCGCCATGAAGAACGAAGATATTTGATGTAGAACGATACGTAGAACGATGATTATACTCGAGGTACAAAATGAGTTGTTGAGTTATGGATTGTTGATGGTACTGGTGCTGTTACTGATGGTACTGTTGGTGCCGGTGATGTTGCTGAAGCTGGTAAATTTTGCACCATGTTTTCCAATTTGATTACTCGAGCGTGAAGCTCGTTGACTTCTTCCATTATTCCCGGATGATTGACGGTCGGAACGAGTGGATGAATAAGGTTTAAAATTTTAGATAGAATATAATCGTGGCGAGGTATTCGGGAAATGAGACTGAAAATTGTGTTTTGGTTAGGCTCGCCGGTAAATGCTTCAGGTTCTTCACCAAGGGGTGAATTCGTTTAGTGAAAAGAATCGCCTTCTTCTTATCTCCATTGATTAAGTAGGCTACGATTTTATCAGATGAATTGGGGATGGATGATTGGTTAATTCATTCCGGTGACACCACTTTCGGAGTTTAGGTGAATATCCATGTCGGAATAGCTGTCGGAATAACTATCGAAATCTGAGGGACTCGAACTGGTTGAAGGATTTATCTCGTACGATCAGATGAAGAATTTTCAATAAGAAATAGATTATAGGATGTAGGTTAGTACCCTAAAATACATAATTTACCTATGTATATATAATACTAAAATCCCATAAGTTACGGAGGAATCTACAGAAGCTGTCGGGCAAAGGTAACAATAACAGATATGCTAGGATATGAATTTATCTATACACTGTCTATGCAATAGAGGCAGTAAGACATGTCTAGACTAAGAATGATAAGCAAGTGATTCTCTAAGAATGATAAGCAGGTAATTTTCGACACGAAATGATAAGCAAAACTTTTAACATGCAGACACGGTCGAAGTCCAGACTCACTAATGCATCCTAACGAATTATCAGTTAGACACACTAATGCAGACTTGGTTCGCTAAGACCACCGCTCTGATACCAACTGTGAAGACCCGTCCTAATCCATCCGGACGAAGTCCATATCGATTATAAACGATTCACAATAGTTGATTTCATCGCGAGTGATGTTATGCGAGGTGTATATAAAATAGCTTTATATTTTACCAGGAAATACTATTAAATACGATACAATTTTACACAAGATATTTATTTATTTATAGAATGGATATACTTAAACCTTGCTACAACACTTATAGGCAGTGTACCTAATCGTACAGTAGTGGTAGTTTTTAGTAAGTCCGGTTCGTTTCATAGGGAATCTTTTAAACAAAGCTTAACGCTATATTAGTTTTAATTTATAAAAATACAAATATATAAATAAGTAATATTATTATTCTAAAGGGGGATTTTTACCGTTTAATGACCGGTTTGTCGATTTTTAAAACTTTAGTCGCAATTAAAACCTAATGTAAAATATTATACAAATATAACTTAATTTAAAGCGTAAAGTAAATAACGATAATGAAATTGCGATAAATAAAAGTGCGATAAAATAAAATTGCAATAATTAAAAAGTACGATAATTAAAAGTGCAATTAAATACAATAACAATAAATAAAAGTGCGATAATTAAAAGTGCAATTAAATATAAAATAAAGGAAATTAAATATGAAATAAAAGAATTATGCTTATTTAAACTTCCGTAATCATGATGTTTGACGTGTTGATTTTAGTTTTATGCCCATGGGTTAATTGTCCTTTGTCCTGGATTATTTAATATGTCCGTCTGGTTTTTGTCCATAACAGTCCATCGGTCATAAATTTAAGGTGCGAGTGTCCTCGTCAAATTATCCTTATACCCGAAGTCAAATATTCCAACTAATTGGGGACTTAAACTGTAACAAGGTTTTATTACTTTGTTTAATAATTACACCAGGTTATCAACTACGTGTAACCCAAGGTTTTAATACTTTGTTATCAATTATGCCAAGTGTCTTGTACATAATTTCACCCCTGTTTTAATAATTCCATAGACTATTAATTCATTCCCGTGTCCGGTTAAATAAACGATTATTCGTACATATAAATATCCCGCCCATCGTGTCCGATCGAGTGTATATGGTTATTTATAGGGACGTCCAATTGCAAATCTTTATATTAAAATTAACAAACTATCATTTAGTTAAACAAATATAAAGCCCATTAATAGCCCATAGTCTAATTTCCACAAGTGTCGTTCTTTTGTCCAAACCCCAATTATGGTACAAAGCCCAATTACCCAATTTTAGTATTTAGCCCAACATCATGATTACTTCGATTTAAATAAACATAATAATAACTTAGCTACGAGACATTAAATTAAAAAGGTTGAACATAACTTACAATGATTAAAAATAGCGTAGCGTTACACGGACAGAATTTCGACTTACACCCTTACAACATTTGCTAACATACCCTTATTATTAGGATTTAAAATTAAAATTAAAATTAAAATTAAAATATATATATATACGTTTACGTAGGATGGAAAGAAAAAGATATATAAAACGTTCAGAATGCTCGAGCTTTTATAGGCATTTTTGTCCAGGGCAGCTCCGCGAGTCGCGGTATTTTTGCACTACAAACTCCGCAAGTCGCGGAGTTCGTAAATCCAGCTCACACAAGTTTGGATCCTAGTCTGCCGACGGTTTTAATATATAAATATAATATATATATAATTTATATAATTAATTATATATTATATTATATTTATATACATAGTTAACTTGTAATTTTTAGTCCGTTGCGTCGAGCGTTGAGAGTCGACTCTGGTCCCGGTTCCGGATTTTTGAACGTCCTTGCGTACAATTTAATATCTTGTACTTTGCGTTTTGAATCTTGTACTCTTGTAATTCTAAGACGTTTCTTATCAATAATTGGAACCTCTTTAATTGTATTATGTACTTTTGAGCTTTTTGGTCATTTGCGTCTTCAATTCATCGAATCTGTCTTTTATCTTCACCTTTTATTATTTAAACGAATATCACTTGTAAATAGAACAATTGCAACTAAAAGCTTGTCTTTCTTGAGGGATAATGCTATGAAATATATGTTCGTTTTTAGCATTATCAAATATTCCCACACTTGAGCGTTGCTTGTCCTCAAGTAATATAGTCTTGAAATATACTAGAATCACTTCTTTATTTTTCACACTTTGTACATCAGTGATTTCTATACGACGGTATAAACAATGGTAGTAACGATGTGGTTTACAGTCCCACATGACTATAAAAATTTAGATCCATTAAGGAAATTGGATCTTTATGAAAACATTTGATCTTTTGAAAATTAAATCTAGTTTTTACCCTAGATAAGTTTTTCGGAATAACCCTTCACCGGTGTTTGCAAATTGTTTTTGTGGGTTTGGTGGGTTTTAGATTTGAAAATTTTAGCTCAAAACTTGCGGTTTTATGTCACCCACTTGCTAACCTTGTATTAGGAAAGCAACACGTCCAGTATACTTGTTCTGTATATTACTTTTCGATAAACTACCGTCCGGTTGTAAAGGGAAGCATTGAACAAGCAACTGTTAAGGCAATATCTCCTGACATGCTTTTAATTATGGTCTATAACGTGTCGGACGCAATTACTATCCTTTTTAGGAGCAATAGTAAAGCTCACCCTTATAATTTTTTGGTCTGGCACAAGGTCCTGTCTTCGACCATGCTATGCAACCACCGTTCTTACGGTTGACACCTGATTTGGTTCAGGTGACCTAATGAATTCCAGGTGAATTCCTAGGATTTTACGTTCAATGGTAATGAACGCATTGAAAATAGGTTTTCAGAAAATAAATCGGTTTGTAATTTTGATCAAAATATTTTCTCGTTCAAGCTCGAGTTTAGAGATCAACGAATTCCATGAGTTTGTAATTCTCAATCTTTAAGGTCAATCTCAAGGATTGAGTAATATCAGGCTTAAAAGCTGATTTTTAATCTTTAAGGAGATTATCCTTTATGGGGGTCTGATTCATTAGTTTTATCAAGCTAATTTACACGGAGCCCTCTCCATTTTACGAGATAAATCCTTCTCATGGTTAGGATAAATCTGACCACTTGGTGACCCTGTTTTATGCTGAGGTCCGTGGATTTCCTGCTGATTTTAGTGATGACTTTTCTAGATTTTTCGTCAACCTACAGCTGGTCTGGACGACAACTTCATGACCTAAATCAAGAAGCGCGTTTCTCTTTCGGAAGACTTTACTTCCTTTTAATGATGGAATTGATTCATCGTGTAGATCCATCTCTTCTTTTCTTTCATCGGGTAAAACAGTTAATTATCGTCCAAAACAAAAGTATTTTCAATTATTTCTACAAAAATATGTGATATATATTTTGAATAACTTGGTAAATTTTCCCACACTTGGCTTTTATTTTCTTTTATTTGCCTTTTTATTATCCTCTATTTCATTTTAAATGGATTCTAACATTTTAGTTTGTTTCTCAATTTATGTCCTTTCCGAGGTAACAATAATTTCGGTGTTAACACCTAGTTTTATCGTTCATAAATATGTATAAACATGATTTTAAATTCATTTAGTTGAAAATTTTGTAAAATTTTACTAGAATTGGGTAGTCAGTATATAAGACTAGGGCTGTTCTTTGTTATCAGAGAGCACTAGATTCTAATACAACTACTGCGTTACTAGTATTTTTAATGGTAACCAAGTGTTTAAATAAAAATTTTTAAAATCCGAAAGAATTTAACCCCCTTCCCACACTTAAGATCTTGCAATGCCCTCATTTGCAAGAAATCAGTAACAATTTAAATTATTGAGGGTGATTAGCGTAGAAAAATGATTAAATTTTACCAAAGTTTCCAAACATATTGTTGTTTGTGTTGAATGATAAATGGTGCACATCATTTGTTCATTCCGTCTTGTTGTTATAAAATAATTAATTAATTAATTTTAAAATTTTGTTTCCCTTGTTATTTAGGATGAGGACGTTTCGGAACGATGTCCTAGTCCGTCCCTCGACAAAATTTTAAAATTTGTCAATTTAAAGTGCGGTTTTAAAAGTAATGATTTTTGGGTTTTTTTATATATATTTTTGGCATACTTTAATTCAATAAGATTAAAAATAATAATAATAAAAGTTCTCGTCCCTACCTCGGGTAAAGCAATTTCGGTGCAAAGACCTAGTCTTCAACTCACGACGAATTTTAAAAATCATATTTTTAACTTAGCGAAATAAAGTAAATTTTTGTTTTTAAATTCACACCAAACTTAAATTTAAAATGCATAAAATTAAAAATTCATACTTTTTTAAAAATTAAAAATTCACACCAAACTTATATTATATTTTTGTTTTTATACATACAAACTTATATTAATTTTTCAAATATTTACAATTTTAAATAAGTTTACAATATTAAATTAATATTTATATATTAATTTTAAAAACATGGTAAAAATAAAATTAAAAATCTTTTTGGCTTTTATCCCACTTTAATCAATCAAATATTATCAAAAATATGCGCCCCTCTTTTCAGTAAAGTAATTTCGGTTCCATGACCTAATTTAACTCATGACGAATTTTTGAAATATTTTGGTTTGATTAATTAAAGATATTTATACCTTAAGAATAAACGGTAAATTTCGCAGTGATGTAATAAATTTTTGAATGATATCAATAATTTCGGTCGCAAGACCTAATTTTATCGAATACCAATTTAATACTTTATAGCGAACAAATTATCGTTTATTATCAAAAGGTTAAAAATAAAAATAAAAATAAAAACTGTACAAACTTACCTGTGAAATAGTATTATTAGTGATATGCTCCAGCCCACTCATAAGATAGTCGGACTAATTGATTTTCCATGGCTACATAGGCGTAACCTCGAGCATTCAATGTTTTTTCTTCTAAACATATGAACGGTCCATCTCTGCATAAAGTAACAAATTCGGTGTTTGAATAGGTTTGATTATTTGAACATTTACCTTCGTGTGACCATTTTCCGCATTTGTGACATCTTTCAAGGTGCCGTGCTCTTCTTTTCGCTGCGGATTTTGATTTTCCTTTACCAAATTGTAACTTATTATCTTCGCATCTGGATTCTTTTCTTACTCCGTCCAATTTTTCTCTGATTACTGATACCAGTTCACAGGAAGTCTTCATTTCGTAAAAACCTAAAAAAAATAAAAATTCAGAATGGGGGGAGAAGACTAGTTCTTTAGGGTCTGCTAGGGAAAGACCATTCAGGTTCCATTTTCGAGAACTACACGAAAACAGAAAAATCTAATTCTAACAGAAATACATATTATCCTTTAAAGACTTGATTCTCCCCACACTTAGTTAGCTGTGGTATCGAAATTGTGATTAACTTCGTTGTCGACTACCATCGGACTATCTATGTAGTGTTTAACTCTGTGACCATTAACTTTAAATTTAATCCCATTTGAATTTATTAATTCTATCGTTCCGTATGGGAAAACTCTTTTGACTATGAATGGTCCAGACCATCTTGATTTCAATTTTCCAGGAAATAGCTTGAATCGTGAATTGAAAAGAAGAACTATGTCTCCTTCCTTAAATTCTTTTGAACTTCTTATTCTTTTATCATGCCATTTCTTCGTTCTTTCTTTATAGATTAACAATTTTCGTATGCTTCATGTCTTAATTCTTCTAATTCATTTAGTTGACTTAATCGTAGACGTCCAGCTTCATGTAAATCAAGATTACATGTCTTCAAAGCCTAAAATGCTTTGTGTTCAATTTCTACTGGAAGATGACATGCTTTTCCGTAAATGAGTTTAAAAGGTGTGGTTCCAATTGGAGTTTTGTAGGCTGTTCTAAAAGCCCAGAGTGCATCCTCCAATTTAATGGACCATTCCTTCGGATTTGATCATACGGTTTTCTCTAGAATACGTTTTAAAGCTCGGTTGGTATTTTCAACTTGTCCACTTGTTTGTGGATGATATGCGGTGGAGATTTTATGAGTTACTCCATATCTTTTAAGAACTTTCTCAAGTTGATTATTACAAAAATGAGTTCCCGGATCACTTATTAAAGCTTTCGGTGTTTCACACCTTGCAAAAAGACGTTTTAAAAAGTTGACTATAACTCGTGCATCGTTAGTTGGGATAGCTTGTGCTTCCGCCCATTTAGATACATAATCAATGGCAACGAGAATATATAGATTATTATGAGATTTTGGAAATGGACCCATAAAGTCAATACCCCAAATGTCAAATACTTCACATACTTGAATGACATTTTGTGGCATTTCATCACGTTGACTTATTTTTCCGGCCCTTTGACAAGCATCACAGGATTTGCAAAGAAGGTGTGCGTCTTTGTAAATTGTAGGCTAATAGAATCCAGCATCATAAACTTTTCTTGCCGTTAGTTGAGGCCCATAATGCCCTCATGTTGGTCCTGTGTGACAATGGTTTAAGATTTTACTAGCTTCATCTCCGAATACACATCGGCGTATTATTCCATCGGAACAACTTTTAAATAAATGTGGATCTTCCCAGAAATAATGTTTTATATCACTGAAGAATTTCTTTCGTTTTTGGTACGATAATCCTTTTTCAAGGAATCCACATACTAAGTAGTTTGCATAGTCTGCAAACCATGGAATTTCATTATAATCTATCTTCAATAGATATTCATCAGGAAAGTTGTCTTGTATGCCCGATTCATTTAGAACTTCTAATTCGGGATTTTCAAGACGAGAAAGATGATCAGCGGCGAGATTTTCTGCTCCCTTTTTATCTCGGATTTCAATATCGAACTCTTGTAAGAGTAAGATCCAACGGATTAATCGTGGTTTAGCATCTTGTTTCGAAAATAGGTATCTAAGAGCAGAATGGTCGGTATTGACCACCGTTTTAGCTAGAACGAGATATGAACGAAATTTGTCAAAAGCAAAGACAATAGCAAGGAGTTCTTTTTCAGTAGTTGTGTAATTTGTTTGTGCTCCTTGTAACGTCTTACTAGCATAATATATAGGTTGAAATTGTTTTTCAATCCTTTGTCCTAAAACGGCTCCCATTGCAAAATCACTTGCATCGCACATCGGCGCATTAGTGAGTTTCTCTTTAAGAATATTAAAAGATTTGATACATTCATCTGAAAAGATGAATGGAGCATCCTTTTCTAGGAGTTTATTCATAGGAGTGGCAATTTTAGAAAAATCTTTAATGAAACGTCGGTAAAAACCGGCATGCCCTAGAAAACTCCTAACTCCTCTAACATTGGTGGGATGTGGAAGTTTAGCAATTACATCTACTTTAGCTCTATCCACTTCAATTTCTTCCTTTGAGATTTTATGACCAAGAACGATGCCTTCTTTAACCATGAAATGACATTTTTCCCAATTAAGTACTAGATTTGATTGTTCGCATCTAATAAGCATTCGTTCAAGATTAACTAAACATGATTCAAATGTATCACCGAAGACTGAAAAGTCATCCATGAAAACATCCATGCATTCTTCTATCATATCGTGAAAAATTGCCATCATGCACCTTTGAAAGGTTGCAGGGGCGTTGCAAAGTCCAAATGGCATGCGTTTGTAAGCAAAAGTACCATAAGGGCATGTGAAAGTGGTTTTCTCTTGGTCCTCGGGTGCTATTGGAATTTGAAAATATCCAGAAAAACCATCTAGAAAACAATAGTAACTGTTTTCGGCTAACCTTTCCAACATTTGATCAATGAAAGGTAAGGGAAAATGATCTTTTCTGGTGGTGTCATTTAATTTTCTATAATCAATACATACATGCCATCCTGTTACAGTCCTAGTAGGAATAAGCTCATTTTTCTCATTTGTGATGACAGTCATGCCACCCTTCTTAGGTACGCATTGAACTGGGCTTACCCATGGACTATCAGAAATTGGATAAATTAAACCTGCATCAAGCAGTTTAATAATTTCTTTCTTAACTACATCTTGCATATTAGGATTTAGTCTTCGTTGGCATTGCATATACGTTTTATGACCTTCTTCCATAAGGATTTTAAGTGTGCAATACGAAGGACTTATTCCTTTTATATCATGAATCTTCTATGCAATGGCTGGTTTATGAGCTTTCAACACAGAAATGAGTTGTGATTTCTCATTTTCAGTAAGAGAAGACGATATTATTACAGGTAACTCAGATTCACCATGTAAATAAGCGTATTCCAAATGATTTGGAAGTGGCTTTAACTCTAATGTCGGAGGTTCTTCTATCGATGATTTGTATCGATATCTGTCTTCTTCTTTTAGCATTTGAATTTCTTCTGTTGTTGGTTCATATCCATTAGCTATTAGTGTAGCTAACATTTCAGTTTCATCAATTGGTTCAGTTCCTTCTCCTAAAGAACATTCTCCTGTTCCTTGTAATTCTGGAAATTCTTCTAACAATTCTGCATGTGAATCTATAGTTTGAATATAATAACATGTATCATCTGCAGATTGCGGTTGTTGCATTGCTCTATCAACTAAAAAGGTAACACTCTCGTCCTCTATACTTAGGGTCAGTTTCTTACCAAACACGTCTATCATTGCTTTAGCCGTGTTTAAGAATGGTCTTCCTAATATGAGAAGAACTTGAGAATCTTCTTCCATGTCCAGAACAACAAAATCTACTGGAAATACTAAAGTACCAACTTTAACTAGCATGTTCTCCATTATCCCTCTAGGATATTTTATTGATCGATCGGCTAGTTGTATACTTATTCTTGTTGGTTTCAATTCTCCAAGGTCTAGTTTAGCGTATAGTGAATACGGCATTAAATTTATACTAGCACCTAAGTCTACCAATGCTTCTATTGAACTAAGACTACCCAGAAAACATGAAATTATGAAACTTCCTGGATCAGATAATTTTTCTGGTATCTTATTCAACAGCACTGCAGAACAATTAGCATTCATAGTAACAGCCGAGAATTCTTCCATTTTCTTTCTATTCGAGATTAGATCTTTCAGAAATTTAGCATATCTAGTGTCATAACCCGACCTTAACCATAAGGACGAATACAATAACATATGATTTCATCGCGAGGTATTGACCTCTATATGCGACATTTTTCAAAAACTGCATTTGTTTTTACAATACAAACCATAGCTTTTATTACAAATACAAGGTTTAAACAACTTAATAAGGATTATCGTTTAGCGATAATCTTAGACTTACAAACTTTACATGTGATAATAACAATACGACCTCCAACATATTTTACATTACAAATCCTCCGATATGCAGTTTTATTTTTGACACAAATATGCATACTCAAGATCTTGCTTAAATTCAACATGTTGCAGAGGAAGCTTTTAGTTATCACCTGAGAATAAACATGCTTAAAACGTCAACATAAAGTTGGTGAGATATAGGTTTAATGCCGGCAGCAATATATATATATAGACCACAAGATTTCATATATAAACATTTTAATAAAAATATTCTAAGTGGTTGAGCACTTGGTAACCATACTTAACATTTAATCACGTCGCATATTCCCTTTATTATGAAATCTTACTACACCGTACCAAGTGTAGTCACGAAACGAAGTACTGTGCAACCGTTGAATACTGGTCGTCCAGTCCGGTTGGGGTTGTCAGGCCCGATAGATCTATCAACAGGATTCGCGTTTACAATACCGCTGTAAATAGTAGTTACCAAGCTACAGGGAAGTATGCCAGTGGTACAACTCAACGTAGAATATATTTTTCAGTTACTTGTGTCCATATCGTAAAACATAAAATACATGTATTCTCATCCCGAAATATTTAGAGTTTAAAAGTGGGACTATATACTCACTTTTGCCTTGAAGATATATATATTTTGACTTGGTCTCCGGTTGATATCACGAACCTATCCATATATAATATATCAATATATTTTCATTTTAAACAATCGTCACGTATATATACTTATAATACTTTTAATGTCTTCTTAGTCCGTAGTTAGCAATTCAATTTTAATGGTTCATATTTAGGTGTTCAATAAATAAATAAAACCCCCATCGAAATAAATAAAACCCCCATCGAAATAAATAAAACCCCCATCGTATTTGTATTGGTCGGGATTAATCTTGACCCATGGTACATATATTGTCAAGAAGACGTATTGCGTACAATCATGGGATCTTATGATTAATCTTCTCGTATAGTTTATGGGTGATCCTGAAATATATAAAATTAAATTATGAGTACATATATATAAAATATCATGTTATTTTAGAAAGATGTGATTTATTTAATTTTTCTCCAATTATTTTCGTGGCTAAACTAGTTTTGGATATCCGATCTTGTTTTAGTCATAGTTTCTTCGTTACAACTCCG
This sequence comes from Rutidosis leptorrhynchoides, assembly GCF_046630445.1. Classification (NCBI taxonomy): domain Eukaryota; kingdom Viridiplantae; phylum Streptophyta; class Magnoliopsida; order Asterales; family Asteraceae; genus Rutidosis; species Rutidosis leptorrhynchoides. The sequence continues at coordinate 170,174,708 of NC_092337.1, forward strand.
TTTTCGTTGGTTCAACTTGCCACTTCCTTGGATCGAGTCCTTATTTAAGAATATGAACTGTAAATACCTTAGTTTGTACTCGAAATCACAGGTCATAGGTCAAACTTTGGTGAAACTTATGAAGTTGATCATTTTCCATCATGTAAACAACCTTAAATGATTATTTTTCTAAAAATACTTATACTTTGAGTTAAATCATGAAATTTTTATGTGTTAACATATTCATAGTAAATATCAATTTTCTAGAAAATAAGCCTCCAATTCAAAGTTCAAGATGGTTTTTAATTATCCAACCCAAAACAGCCCCCGGTTGTACTCCGACGACGTAAATTCAGTTTTTAAGGTGTTCTTTGAAAAACCAAGGTTTACCTTGTTAAGTTAGCATATCCTTATGATATATTACAGGTCTTGAAGTATTTTAAAAGTTAAGTTAGAAGGATTTATTTAGTTTACAAACAAGTTTGAAAACATTCAAACTATGTTCTTGTTGTTAAAATTTTATACCATAAAATAAGATAACTATATATATATATGAATCGAATAAGGTTATGAACAAAGTTACTACCTCAAGTTACTTGGACAAGGTTGCTGTAAAAGAGAAGTAAAAACCTAGAATCAAAAGAGTGGTGGAGTTGGATGAAAGATTGGAAGTAAACTTGTGTTCTTGGAAGGATTCTTGAAGTGTTTTTGTAAGGGTTTTCTTATGGTGATTAAGTGATGTTTTTGAAGCTAGATCTTCATGGTTGTGGGCTGAGATGGTTAAGGGTTTTAAGGCTCTTTAAAGTGTGTTCCTAACTAGCAAAATGATGTAGCAAAATTGAAAATGGATGGAGTATATATGGTGGTGATGGTGGCGTGAATGATGAAGATCATGGACAAAATTTATGTTGTAATTTTGTGTAATTAGTCATACTATCATACAAAAGTAATTACCTTATACTTAAGGCATGAACAAGAGAGTTACCTTATACATAAGGCATGAATAAGAGAGTTACCTTATACATAAGGCATGAACAAGGGCTGGTTGGTGGTGATTTGATGTGTATATACCAATAGTAAATACGTATAGAAGCTAGGTATGATACGAGTACATATACTCTAAATATACGTATAGAAATCTTGTGAAAACGGAACGAGGATTCAAATATAGTTATCTTTTGTGAATATACTTATATTGTTTTATGTATTTAAGTCCTTAAAAAGTGATTAAATACATTACATATACGATATATGTATAAACATTATAGGTTATAAGTATTTATATCAAAAAACGTTACTTAAAGTTATCGTTTTGAAAACTTAAGTTAGTAGTTTCAAAATATACTTATAACTTATTGTTATTAATACAAAATGAGATATTAAAACATCCTTAGATCATGTTAAATATGTATATATACATATATATACACAAACGTATAATTATCATATGTTATATAGTTCGTGATATCATCGGTCAAACTAGACGGTCAAACGTTGTGTAAATCTCTTTTCAAAAACATAAGTCTCAACAATTTGGGTTGCTTATCATGTTGGTAAGGTTTAATTTATGTAAATATTAATCTTATAAGTATAGATCGATCGAAAAAGTCTGGGTCATTACATCTAGGCATTCCTGAAATCACATCAATGAAAGGAAGATTTACATTTATCTGTTTAAACATATCCAAGAATTTGGATTGCTCGGCTTCAAGTCTCTCTTTTTTCATTTTACTCGGGTAAGGAAGTGGTGGTTGGTATGGTTTAACATAAGGTTTAGCCTTAACTGTGTTATCTTCATTAACCTTTTAACTACCGGTTCTTTTTCCTTATCTTGTTCAGGTTGTAGTTCTTGTGGTGTAGGAATAGCTTCATCAGAAATTACAGGTATTTCAGGTGGTTTAAGTGTAATACCACTTCTTGTGGTAATAGCTTTAGCTGTTTCATTCCGGGGGTTAGCATTTATATCACTAGGTAAACTTTCCGGTTTTCTTTCACCTATTAACCTTGATAGGTTACTTACTTCTTGTTCCAAATTTTGAATAGAAGCTTGTTGATTTCTAAATGCTTGAGCATTTTGTTCATTGGTTTGTTTCTGAGATGTGAAAAACCGTGTTTGAGATCCAACTAGCTTCGTCATCATATCTTCTAAATTCGGCTTTTTATCATCGGTTTGTGGTGGTTTGTTTTGAAAATTAGGTCTTTGCTGATTGTAAGTATTGTTGGATACTTGTTGATTACTAGGACCTTGTTGGTTGTTGTATGGAACATTTCGGTTATAATTCTAGTTTTGATTGTAAATTGGTCTTGGCGGTTGATAATTATTCTGATAATTATTTCCAGGCCTTTGGTTTATGTATGAAATATTCTCTCTTTGTTCCATTGTTAATTCAATACTAAGACAATCTTTTGTCAAATGTGGTCCTCCACACTGCTCACAACTAATTCGTATTGAGTGAATATCTTTAGTCATCTTTTCCATTCGTCTCTCGACAGCATCTATCTTTGCAGAAATGGAATCTAAGTCATGGCTAGAATCGGCTCTAGCTGCTTTAGATGATATAACGATATCTTTTTCTTGGTGCCACTCATGTGAGTGGGAAGCAGTGTTATCAATAATTTTGTAAGCATCAGTTTCTGTTTTCTTCATAATAGAACCACCAGCTGCTATATCGATGTATTTTCTTGTAGTGGTGTCGCATCCTTGGTAGAATATTTGTACTATTTGACAGGTGTCTAAACCATGTTGCGGACATCCTCTTAATAACTTTCCAAATTTGGTCCATGTCTCATATAGAGTTTCGTTTGGTTTCTGTGTGAACGTAACAATTTCTCCTTGAAGTCTTATGGCTTTAAATGCCGGAAAGAATTGTTTAATAAATTTTTCAACTAAAACGTCCCATGTATCGATCGCCCCTTCAGGTAACGATTCCAACCAATCTTTGGCTTCTCCCTTTAAAGTCTAGGGAAATAACATGAGATATATCTGTTCATCCTCAACTTCTGGGATTTTAAATAGTGTGCAGATCCTATTAAAGGTACGAAGATGTTCATTTGGATCTTCCTTCGGCGCACCACTAAATTGGCATTGATTAGTCACCATATGTAGAATTTGTCCTTTGATTTCATAATCTGGCGCATTAATGTCTGGATGAGTAATTGCGTAACCTTCGCCAGTGCGTTTAGCTCTCATTCGGTCTTCCATACTTAAAGGTTCCAGATTCTCCATGATTGAATTTGTTGAATCTGAATCACTAGAGGATTCTGATTTAATAGTTCGTTCCTCAACAATCTCTGTTTGAATGATTTGTGGTTCCGGAGGAAAAATTAATGGTTCAGGATCTATGAATCGTCCCTGAATATTTTCCGGATTCTCAATTGTGAGGTCGGGTTCAAAAAATGGATTATCGGAAATTTGAATTGGAGTACTTGGTCGACTGGATGACGATTCTAAAGGAAAATCAACGGCGACAATATTTGCTAGATGTCTTGATCGAGTTACAGGTGGTGAACGTACAAAAGGTGGTGAACGTCTTGCTCGGTGCATTCACTGAATATCCTATTAGTTTTTAAAAGGAAAGAAAAATTATATAAGTTATCCAATTAATAGACTTTTCTGATTTTGCCCACGTTTCGAATAGCCAAAAGATGCAGCAGAGGGGCAGGATTCGTTTGGTCTCAACATAATTGAGAACTGTTTGGCTCCAATAACCCGGTCCACGTACAAATCCAACTATTACTACGAACCAGAAAATTTTGAAGTCTATCAATTTAACCACTTAAAATAAATTTTCATAATTTAAAGAAATTTAGATAAGAAATAGAGAAAATTCTAAGTTCTAAAAACTAGAATGGCGAGAAATGAGAAAGAAAAAGAGCGCGTCGAAAAAGGTCGAAAAAGAAAAGGGTTGAAAAATAAAAGGCGTCGAAAAATAAGAAAGAAAAAGAGTGACTATAAAACTTTAAAACACTCGACTAATGTGATGACCCGGGAATTTCCGACCAAATTTAAACTTGAATCTTATTTGATTTCGATACGATAAGCAAAGTCTGTAATGTTGAAATCTTAAAAACTTTGAACTGTGTTTAATATATTCATTTGACCTTTTGACGATTCTCGACGATTCACGAACACTAGTTGTAAATAAATAGGAACATATAAACATAACTATATGTATATACATGATATTTTGAATTAATAAAGTATACTTTAAACATTAGGAATTCAAAATTTAAAATAATAAATATAATAAATAAATTACCATTATACGTATATATTATTATGAATATATATATATGAACTCTAATAATAATTATTAATATATTGTGATATATAACAGAAGTCGTGAACCTCTGTTAAGAACACTTTTTGCTCAACACATAATTTTGTATCAAAATTCAAAATCCTTAAATGCAAAATTGTTAGAAATCTTTCACTAATGGAATCTGGAAAGTTTCAATCTTCAATTTTGCATATTGATTTCAAATTCGTGAGTCAAAGTTTCGTTTCAAAAAGTCAACCGAGTCGTTCTACGCGGAATTCGAATTGGTATTGATATCTTCAGTTGAATTGATGTTATGAAAAGTTTCTTTGGATGATTTGCAATGTATTTCATTTTATAATTTTAAGCTAAAACGGTGTTAATTCACAAATCAAAGTTTGGGTTGGTTATTTTGTTTTACGTCACAGCAGACTTGAATTTTCATTTTTATTTTGATTAAATTGAACAAAAGGAATTCATTACAAGTCAGTTATGATTAAGTTTTAAGTCTTACTACGAATCTTGATTTGTTATTTGATTAAATAAAATCTCTGGTCAAGTTAGTGTTAAAGAAGAAGAAGGTTAGGCAGATAATGAAACAGTGGTTAAATAAAATAGAATACGAAGTATAACAGATAAGTTGGGACAGAGGGATGGTTAAGAGGTGATTCGGATGAGCGGGAGGTCTCGGGTTCGAGTCTCGGCATGGGCAGTTTTCTTTTTACTAATACATTCCAATTAAGGTAGTCTTTTATTTTAGTTTTATTATTATTATTATTATTATTATTATTATTATTATTATTATTATTATTATTATTATTATTATTATTATTCATTGTTATTATTATGATAGTTATAATTACTTTTAATATGTAGAATTAATATTAATATTATCCATGATAGAATTTAAAAGGTATTATTATTAATATTATTAAGGTTAATGTTATTATTAATCAAACAAGTATTATTATTAATAAACTTAGTATAATTATTATTATATTATAAAAAAAATTATTATCTTAACTATTATTAGTAATAAAATTTGCTATAGATATTATTATTATTAGTATCGTTATTATTGTTATTATCATTATAATCAGATAAAATTTTCATTATTATTATTAACATTACCTTACCAAATAAACATTATGTACACAAAAACATTTATAAGTAACAATACACATAAGTATGTACTAATGATATTAATGACTTTTAAATAAATATACATATATAACAAATTAATATCTATTTTATATATAATACAAATCAGATATATATATATATATATATATATATATATATATTAATGTAACTACATAAATAATAAGAAATTTGAATATATACACAAATTGAATATATATATATATATATATATATATATATATATATATATATATATATATATATATATATATATATACAAAAGATAAATAGGATATAAATATGAAATTGTTCAATTATGATTATTTATTTAATATATATATATATATATATATATATATATATATATATATATATATATATATATATATATATATATATATACAAATGATATAGGTTCGTGAATCCAAGGCCAACCCTACTTTTGTTCAATGTCGTTATATGTATTTTTACTACAAAATACAGTACGGTGAGTTTCATTATTCCCTTTTTATATATATTTTTGGGCTGAGAATACATGCAAATGCTTTATTAACTGATTTACAATATTTATATGCGTGAGTTTCATTTGCTCCCTTTTTAAATGCTTTTGCAATATATATTTTTGGGACTGCGAATACATGCGCTATTTTTATAACTGTTTTACGAAATAGACACAAGTAATTGAATCTACATTCTATGGTTGAATTATCGAAACCGAATATGCCCCTTTTTATTAAGTCTGGTAATCTAAGAATTAGGGAACAGACACCCTAATTGACGCGAAATCTAAAGATAGATCTATCGGGCCCAACAAGCCCCATCCAAAGTATTGGATGCTTTAGTACTTCGAAATTTATATCATGTCCGATGGAGGATCTCGGAATGATGGGGATATTCTTATATGTATATTGTGAATGTCGGTTACCAGGTGTTCAGTCCATATGAATGATATTTTTGTCTCTATGTATGGGACGTATGTTTATGAGAAATGAAAATCTTGTGGTCTATTAAAATGATGGAAATGATTATTTATGTTAAACTAATGAACTCACCAACCTTTTGGTTGACACTTTAAAGCATGTTTATTCTCAGGTATGAAAAAATCTTCCGCTGTGCATTTGCTCACTTTAAAGATATTACTTGGAGTCATTCATGACATATTTCAAAAGATGTTGCATTCGAGTCATCGAGTTCATCAAGATTATTATTAAGATAATTATAATTAGATATATTATGAAATGGTATGCATGTCTGTCAACTTTAGATGTAATGAAAGATTGTCTTTTCAAAACGAATGCAATGTTTGTAACATGTATCATATAGAGGTCAAGTACCTCGCGATGTAATCAACTGTTGTGAATCGTTTATAATCGATATGGACTTTGTCCAGATGGATTAGGACGGGTCCTTTCAGTTGGTATCAGAGCTGGTATAACGCCGTCCATGTGTGGCGGGTTAGTCGTAAAGGAGGTTCTCACAGTGTTACCTGTGACGAAGCATTGGCTCTTACTCCTTGCGATCCCTTACGAGGGTTGGCAGTCGCCGAGAGGCAGGCCCTAAAATCAGTATCTGAGGTACACTCAGTGGTCACCAGGCAGTTAGCTGGGAAGGCACTGGGTGGGACGGTGGTTATCCCCAACTGTATTTCAGTTGGTATCAGAGCAGTGGTCTTAGTGAACCAGGTCTGCATTAGTGTGTCTAACTGATAAGTCGTTAGGATGCATTAGTGAGTCTGGACTTCGGCCGTGTCTGCATGTCAAAAGCTTTACTTATCATTTCGTGTCGAAAATCACCTACTTATCATCCTTAGAAAAATTACCTGCTTATCATTCTTAGAGAATCACTTGCTTATCATTCTTAGTCTAGACACGTTTTACTGCATTGACTTCATGAATAGTGTAAAGACAAAATTCATATCTTAGCGTATCTGCTACTTCATATCTTAGCGTATCTGTTACTGTAACTTTGTCTGACATATTCCGTAAATTCCTCCGTAACTTATGGGATTTTAGTATTATATATGTATATGTAAATTATGTATTGCAGGGTACTAATTTACATCCTATAATCTATTTCTTATCGAAAATCCTTCATCTGATTGTACAAGATGAATCCCTCAACCAGTTCGAGTCCCTCAGATTTCGATAACTATTCCGATAGTTATTCCTACAGCTATTCCGACATGGATATTCACCTAAGCTCCGGAAGCAATGTCACCAGAATGAATCAATCAATCAGCCATTCCCAATTCATCTGATGCATTCGTAGTCGACTTAATTAATGGAAACGCAAAGAAGGCAATCCCTTCCACCAACCGAATTCACCTCTTGACAATGAACCTGAAGCGTTTACCGGCGAACCTGTTTGAGACACCATTTTCAGTCTTATTTCCAGAGTAACTCGACAAGATTATATTCTATCCACAATTCTGAACCTTATTCATCTGCTTGTTCCGACCGACAATCATCTTGGAATAATAGGAGAAGTCAACGAACTTCGCGCTCGAGTAATCAATCTGGAGAATATGATACAAAATGTACCAGCTTCAGCAACATCATCGGCACCAACAGTACCATCAGTAACAGCACCAGTACCATCAAAAATCTATGCCTCAACATCTCATTATGTACCTCGAGTATAATCATTGTTCTACGTATCGTTCTACATCGATTATCTTCTTTCTTCATGACGATTAAGTAATCTCTAAATGTTTTAGAGATTATGTATTCTAGTTCTAATGGTAAACCAAATGAGTTTAATATCACATTGACTCATTAAATCCATAATTACGTCTGAAGAAAATATATATGTATATTTTTTTTTTCATAAAGATTGTAATTAAAAATTTTATTGTACAAACTGTTAATGGTGAAAATATTTTAACGGGTAGGTAATACCCGAGGAATATTTAGATTTCGCATTAATAAGTTACACTGTACATTCTTCGAATCTGATTCAACAGTCATTTACTATCCTATTTACATCTACTGATATACGAATCCGTTCACCACAGAATAACCATTTTCATTCAAATTCAATTTCATATTTGAATTTTGACTTACCAGAATCCAACAAGTGGCATAATGAAGAAATGATAAACACAATAAAAATTGATTTGAAACAGACTAATTAACAACATGAAATTCTATTAAGAATCCACGCTAACAAAATCCTAGCTAACTGTTCCTAGCTAACTGTTAATTCCTTATTACCAATTAATTTAATTATCGCAATTTATTTATCGCAGTTTATTTATCGCAATTTATATTCTCGCAATTTTATTTATCGTCATTTAATTTCTGTTATTTACTTTACGCACTTTATTATTCGTCATTTAAATTTTTGTTATTTATTTTTACGCACTTAAATATCGGGAAATGTATACAAGGTTTTGACATATCATATCGACACATTTATATATATTATTTGGAATAATCATAGACACTCTATATGCAGTAATGAACGAGTTCTCTATACAGGGTTGAGGTTGATTCTACAATAATATATATAATTTAAGTTGTGATCGAGTCTGAGACATATATACGGGTCACGACACGTATTAATTATTTCGAATATTATATATTAAATTATATATGAATTATTGGACTGTCAACTGTGGACTATCGACTGTGGACTAATAACATTGGACAATTAAAATGAATTAAAATATATAATATGACATATGAAACTAAACATTTCTTCAAGTTGCCACTTGATTTCGTCTTAAACCTCATTTGTATCTTCACGATTACATTCTGCGTTCAAACCTTTCATGATTCTTGAAAACACCTCAATTGAGAGGATGAACCAACCGCACATAATCTACGGAAGGACAGATTTATGCATATAGTTATGCACCTGAGAAACTCTCGGCAACTGAGTAAAAGTTTAACACGTAGCCGCGTCAGATCCTTTGGCATTTATTAGCAAAAATAATTTTTGCGATCCCTTTTTAAAGTAGCCAATTTTGTCACAGCTCCAACAAGTCAACTTCGACTTTTTCATTCGAAGTAGCCTTACTATAATCCTGATATATACAATTACCCTTTTGATACCAGAGAATTCTTTTATATTCCACCATATTACCAGCAGACGTACCAGCAACCTCGTTGCTTTTTGGCTTAAATCTCTCTGATAAATCATTATATTTATTCATTGAAACCCTATCATATACTCATCCGCATCTTATAACGAGAACTGCCATAACAATTACCGGGAATCAGCAATCAGTACTTTGAAAACTCACAGCATATCTACATCAACAGTTATATATATGACATTTATCCCTTAGAATTATGATCTCTCATTCTGAAATTCTGAAAAGCACTCAGTCACAAATCAATACTCTGAATGTTGAAAAAGCTGAATGAAGCAGCAGAAACTGTAGATAACCGTAAACGACCATAATCATCGAAAGTTTTGAAATGTCCCGTTCTTATTGATTAAAAACGTTCCATATTAATTGATTTCGTTGCGAGGTTTTGACCTCTATATGAGACGTTTTTCAAAGACTGTATTCATTTTTAAAACAAACCATAATCTTTATTTCATAAATAAAGGTTTAAAAAGCTTTACGTAGATTATCAAATAATGATAATCTAAAATATCCTGTTTACACACGACCATTACATAATGGTTTACAATACAAATATGTTACATCGAAATCAGTTTCTTGAATGCAGTTTTTACACAATATCATACAAACATGCACTCTAAATCTTGTCCTTATTTTAGTATGCAACAGCGGAAGCTCTTAGTATTCACCTGAGAATAAACATGCTTTAAACGTCAACAAAAATGTTGGTGAGTTATAGGTTTAACCTATATATATCAAATCGTAACAATAGACCACAAGATTTCATATTTCAATACACATCCCATACATAGAGATAAAAATCATTCATATGGTGAACACCTGGTAACCGACATTAACAAGATGCATATATAAGAATATCCCCATCATTCCGGAATACCCTTCGGATATGATATAAATTTTGAAGTACTAAAGCATGCGGTACTTTGGATGGGGTTTGTTAGGCCCAATAGATCTATCTTTAGGATTCGCGTCAATTAGGGTGTCTGTTCCCTAATTCTTAGATTACCAGACTTAATAAAAAGGGGCATATTCGATTTCGATAATTCAACCATAGAATGTAGTTTCACGTTCTTGTGTCTATTTTTTAAATCATTTATAAAACCTGCATGTATTCTCATCCCAAAAATATTAGATTTTAAAAGTGGGACTATAATTCACTTTCACAGATTTTTACTTCGTCGGGAAGTAAGACTTGGCCACTGGTTGATTCACGAACCTATAATAATATATACATATATATCAAAGTATGTTCAAAATATATTTACAACACTTTTAATATATTTTGATGTTTTAAGTTTATTAAGTCAGCTGTCCTCGTTAGTAACCTACAACTAGTTGTCCACAGTTAGATGTACAGAAATAAATCGATAAATATTATCTTGAATCAATCCACGACCCAGTGTATACGTATCTCAGTATTGATCACAACTCAAACTATATATATTTTGGAATCAAGCTCAACCCTGTATAGCTAACTCCAACATTCACATATAGAGTGTCTATGGTGGTTCCGAAATATATATAGATGTGTCGACATGATAGGTCGAAACATTGTATACGTGTCTATGGTATCTCAAGATTACATAATATACAATACAAGTTGATTAAGTTATGGTTGGAATAGATTTGTTACCAATTTTTACGTAGCTAAAATGAGAAAAATTATCCAATCTTGTTTTACCCATAACTTCTTCATTTTAAATCCGTTTTGAGTGAATCAAATTGCTATGGTTTCATATTGAACTCTATTTTATGAATTTAAACAAAAAAAGTATAGGTTTAGAGTCGGAAAAATAAGTTACAAGTCGTTTTTGTAAAGGTAGTCATTTCAGTCGAAAGAACGACGTCTAGATGACCATTTTAGAAAACATACTTCCACTTTGAGTTTAACCATAATTTTTGGATATAGTTTCATGTTCATAATAAAAATCATTTTCCTAGAATAACAACTTTTAAATCAAAGTTTATCATAATTTTTAATTAACTAACCCAAAACAGCCCGCGGTGTTACTACGACGGCGTAAATCCGATTTTACGGTGTTTTTCGTGTTTCCAGGTTTTAAATCATTAAGTTAGCATATCATATAGATATAGAAAATATGTTTAGTTAATTTTAAAAGTCAAGTTAGAAGGATTAACTTTTATTTGCGAACAAGTTTAGAATTAACTAAACTATGTTCTAGTGATTACAAGTTTAAACCTTCGAAAAAGATAGCTTTATATGTATGAATCGAATGATGTTATGAACATAATTACTACCTCAAGTTCCTTGGATAAACCTACTGGAAATGAGAAAAATAGATCTAGCTTCAAAGGATCCTTGGATGGCTTGAAAGTTCTTGAAGCAGAATCATGACACGAAAACAATTTCAAGTAAGATTTCCACTCGAAATAAGATTGTTATAGTTATAGAAATTGAATTAAAGTTTGAATATGATTATTACCTTGTATTAGAAAGATAACCTACTGTAAGTAACAAAGGTTTCTTGATCTTGGATGATTACTTGGAATGGATTTATAAAACTTGGAAGTAAACTTGCAATCTTGGAAGTATTCTTGATTTTATGAAACTAGAACTTTTAGAATTTATGAAGAACACTTAGAACTTAAAGATAGAACTTGAGAGAGATCAATTAGATGAAGAAAATTGAAGAATGAAAGTGTTTGTAGGTGTTTTTGGTCGTTGGTGTATGGATTAGATATAAAGGATATGTAATTTTGTTTTCATGTAAATAAGTCATGAATGATTACTCATATTTTTGTAATTTTATGAGATATTTCATGCTAGTTGCCAAATGATGGTTCCCATATTTGTTAGGTGACTCACATGGGCTGCTAAGAGCTGATCATTGGAGTGTATATACCAATAGTACATACATCTAAAAGCTGTGTATTGTACGAGTACGAATACGGGTGCATACGAGTAGAATTGTTGATGAAACTGAACGAGGATGTAATTGTAAGCATTTTTGTTAAGTAGAAGTATTTTGATAAGTGTCTTGAAGTCTTTCAAAAGTGTATGAATACATATTAAAACACTACATGTATATACATTTTAACTGAGTCGTTAAGTCATCGTTAGTCGTTACATGTAAATGTTATTTTGAAACCTTTAGGTTAACGATCTTGTTGAATGTTGTTAACCCATTGTTTATTATAACAAATGAGATGTTAAATTGTTATATTATCATGATATTATGATATATAATATATCTTAGTATGATATATATACACTTAATGATATATTTACTTATCATTTAACATAATTAACCAAGTGTATCAATATCTTAATATGATTCATATGTACCTAGTAAGACGTTGTTATAACGATAATCGTTATATATATCGTTTTCGAGTTTCTTAAATTAATAGTCTCTTTTTTATGTATATAACTCATTGTTAAAATACCTAATGAGATACATACTTATAATAAAATCATGTTAACTATATATATAACCATATATATGTCATCGTATAGTTTTTACAAGTTTTAACGTTCATGAATCACCGATCAACTTGGGTGGTCAATTGTCTATATGAAACCTATTTCAATTAATCAAGTCTTAACAAGTTTGATTTCTTAACATGTTGGAAACACTTAATCATGTATATAAGAATTTCATTTAATATATATATAAACATGGAAAAGTTCGGGTCACTACAGTCCCGAAATTTTAAGCAGTTGGAGGTGTTGACGTATCTTCTGGAAATAAATGCGGGTATTTCTTCTTCATCTGATCTTCACGCTCCCAGGTGAACTCGGGTCCTCTACGAGCATTCCATCAAACCTTAACAATCGGTATCTTGTTTTGTTTAAGTCTCTTAACCTCACGATCCATTATTTCGACGGGTTCTTCAATGAATTGAAGTTTTTCATTGATTTGGATTTCGTCCAACAGAATAGTGAGATCTTCTTTAGCAAAACATTTCTTCAAATTTGAGACGTGGAAAGTGTTATGTACAGCCGCGAGTTGTTGAGGTAGCTCCAGTTGGTAAGCTACTGGTCCGACACGATCTATAATCTTGAATGGTCCAATGTACCTTGGATTTAGTTTCCCCCGTTTACCAAATCGAACAACGCCTTTCCAAGGTGAAACCTTAAGCATGACCATTTCTCCAATTTCAAACTCTATATCTTTTTTTTTACTGTCCGCGTAGCTCTTTTGTCGACTCTGGGCGGTTTTCAATCTTTGTTGAATTTGGATGATTTTCTCGGTAGTTTCTTGTATTATCTCCAGACCCGTAATCTGTCTATCCCCCACTTCACTCCAACAAATTGGAGACCTGCACTTTCTACCATAAAGTGCTTCACCATCTCAATGCTTGAATGGTAGCTGTTGTTGTAGGAAAATTCTGCTAACGGTAGATGTCGATCCCAACTATTTCTGAAATCAATAACACAAGCTCGTAGCATGTCTTCAAGCGTTTGTATCGTCCTTTCGCTCTGCCCATTAGTTTGTGGATGATATGCAGTACTCATGTCTAGACGAGTTCCCAATGCTTGCTGTAATGTCTGCCAGAATCTTGAAATAAATCTGCCATCCCTATCAGATATAATAGAGATTGGTATTCCATATCTGGAGACGACTTCCTTCAAATACAGTCGTGCTAACTTCTCCATCTTGTCATCTTCTCTTATTGGCAGGAAGTGTGCTGACTTGGTGAGACGATCAACTATTACCCAAATAGTATCATAACCACTTGCAGTCCTTGGCAATTTAGTAATGAAATCCATGGTAATGTTTTCCCATTTCCATTCCAGGATTTCAGGTTGTTGTAGTAGACCTGATGGTTTCTGATGTTCAGCTTTGACCTTAGAACACGTCAAACATTCTCCTACATATTTAGCAATATCGGCTTTCATACCTGGCCACCAAAAATGTTTCTTAAGATCCTTGTACATCTTCCCCGTTCCAGGATGTATTAAGTATCTGGTTTTATGAGCTTCTCTAAGTACCATTTCTCTCATATCTCCAAATTTTGGTACCCAAATTCTTTCAGCCCTATACCGGGTTCCGTCTTCCCGGATATTAAGATGCTTCTCCGATCCTTTGGGTATTTCATCCTTTAAATTTCCCTCTTTTAAAACTCCTTGTTGCGCCTCCTTTATTTGAGTAGTAAGGTTAGTGTGAATCATTATATTCATAGATTTTACTCGAATGGGTTCTCTGTCCTTTTTGCTCAAGGCGTCGGCTACCACATTTGCCTTCCCCAGGTGGTAACGTATCTCAAAGTCATAATCATTCAACAATTCAATCCACCTACGCTGCCTCATATTCAGTTGTTTCTGATTAAATATGTGTTGAAGACTTTTGTGGTCGGTATATATAATACTTTTGACCCCATATAAGTAGTGCCTCCAAGTTTTAATGCAAAAACAACCGCGCCTAATTCCAAATTATGCGTCGTATAATTTTGCTCGTGAATCTTCAATTGTCTAGAAGCATAAGCAATCACCTTCGTTCGTTGCATTAATACACAACTGAGACCTTGCTTTGATGCGTCACAATAAATCACAAAATCATCATTCCCTTCAGGCAATGACAATATAGGTGCCGTAGTTAGCTTTTTCTTCAATAATTGAAACTCCTCCTCTTGTTCATCCTTCCATTCAAATTTATTCCCTTTATGCGTTAATGCAGTCAAGGGTTTTGCTATTTTGGAGAAATCTTGGATGAATCTTCTGTAGTAACTAGCCAATCCTAAAAATTGACATATATACTTCGGAGTTTTTGGGGTTTCCCACTTTTCAACGGTTTCGATCTTTGTCGGGTCCACCTGGATACCTTCTTTGTTCACTATGTGACCGAGGAATTGAACTTCTTCCAACCAAAATGCACACTTTGAAAACTTAGCGTACAGTTTTTCTTTCCTCAATACTTCTAGCACTTTTCTCAAATGTTCTTCGTGCTCTTGATCATTCTTTGAGTAAATAAGTATGTCATCGATGAAAACAATAACAAACTTGTCAAGATATGGCCCACACACTCGGTTCATAAGGTCCATGAACACAACTGGTGCGTTAGTCAATCCAAACGGCATAACCATAAACTCGTAATGACCATAACGCATCCTAAAAGCAGTTTTTGGAATATCATCCTCCTTTACTCGCATTTGATGATATCCAGAACGTAAATCGATCTTCGAATAAACCGACGAGCCTTGTAGTTAATCAAATAAGTCGTCAATTCTCGGCAGTGGATAACGGTTTTTGATGCTAAGTTTGTTCAACTCTCTGTAGTCAATACACAACCTAAATGTACCATCCTTCTTCTTGACAAACAAAATAGGAGCTCCCCATGGTGATGTGCTTGGTCGAATGAAACCACGTTCTAATAGTTCTTGCAGTTGGCTTTGTAGTTCTTTCATCTCGCTGGGTGCGAGTCTATAAGGAGCACGAGCTATTGGTGCAGTTCCTGGTACAAGATCTATTTGAAATTCAACAGATCGATGTGGAGGTAGTCCCGGTAATTCTTTCGGAAATACATCGGGAAATTCTTTTGCGACGGGAACATCATTGATGCTCTTTTCTTCAGTTTGTACTTTCTCGACGTGTGCTAGAACAGCATAGCAACCTTTTCTTATTAGTTTTTGTGCCTTCAAATTACTAATAAGATGTAGCTTCATGTTGCCCTTTTCTCCGTACACCATTAAGGGTTCTCCTTCTTCTCGTACAATGCGAATTGCATTTTTATAACATACGATCTCTGCTTTCACCTTCTTCAGCCAGTCCATGCCAACTGTTACATCAAAACTCCCTAACTCTACTGGTATCAAATCAATCTTAAATATTTCGCTACCCTGTTTAATTTCTCAATTCCGGCATATATTATCTGCTGAAACTAATTTACCGTTTGCTAATTCGAGTAAAAATTTACTATCCAACGGCGTCAATGGACAACTTAATTTAGCACAAAAATCTCTACTCATATAGCTTCTATCCGCACCCGAATCAAATAAAACGTAAGCAGATTTATTGTCAATAAGAAACGTACCCGTAACAAGCTCTGGGTCTTCCTGTGCCTCGGCCGCATTAATATTGAAAACTCTTCCGCGGTCTTGTCCATTCGTGTTCTCCTGGTTCAGGCAATTTCTAATAATGTGGCCCGGTTTTCCACATTTATAAAAAACTACATTGGCATAACTTGCTCCGACACTACTTGCTCCGCCATTACTCGTTCCGACACCATTTGTTCCTTTCGTTCTGTTAACCCCTGGTCCGTAGACCTCACACTTCGCCGCGCTATGACCATTTCTTTTACACTTGTTGCAAAATTTGGTGCAGAACCCCGAGTGATACTTTTCACACCTTTGGCATAGCTGGTTCTGATTGTTGTTGTTGTTGCGGTTGTTATTGTTATTGGGATGATTGTTGTAGTTGATGTTGTTGTTGTTGTTGTTGTTGTTGTTGTTGTTGTTGTTGTTGTTGTTGTTGTTGTTGTTGTTGTTGTTGTTGTTGTTGTTGTTGTTGTTGGGCCGTTTGTTGTAGTTGCGATTGATGTTGCGATTGTTGGGATAATTGTTGCGATTATTATTGTAATTGCTGTTGTTGTTGTATTGGTGATTCTTATCACCGTTTTCCTCCCACTTTCTTTTGACTTGCTTCACATTGGCCTCTTCAGCCGTCTGTTCTTTAATTCTTTCCTCAATCTGGTTCACTAGTTTGTGAGCCATTCTACATGCCTGTTGTATGGAGCCGGGCTCGTGTGAACTTATATCTTCTTGGATTCTTTCCGGTAATCCTTTCACAAACACGCCGATCTTCTCTTCCTCATCTTCGAACGCTCCCGGACACAATAGGCACAATTCTGTGAATCGTCTTTCGTACGTGGTAATATCAAATCCTTGGGTTCGTAACCCTCTAAGTTCTGTCTTCAGCTTATTGACCTCGGTTCTGGGACGGTACTTCTCGTTCATCAAGTGCTTGAATGCTGACCACGGTAGTGCGTACGCATCATCTTGTCCCACTTGCTATAGATAGGTATTCCACCATGTTAACGCAGAACCTGTGAAGGTATGCGTAGCGTACTTCACTTTGTCCTCTTCAGTACACTTACTTATGGCAAACACCGATTCGACCTTCTCGGTCTACCGTTTCAATCCGATCGGTCCTTCGGTTCCATCAAATTCCAAAGGTTTGCAGGCAGTGAATTCTTTGTAGGTGCATCCTACACGATTTCCTGTACTGCTAGATCCAAGGTTATTGTTGGTATGTAGCGCAGCCTGTACTGCGGCTATGTTTGAAGCTAGAAAAGTACGGAATTCCTCTTCATTCATATTCATGGTGTGTCGAGTAGTCGGTGCCATTTCCTTCAAAATAGTCAAATGGAACAAGTTAATCATACAGAATATTAAGAGTAGTTAATAGTATTTCGTAGCATAATATGAACTCATTTATAAAAGCTTTTTCTTCATATTAGCGTTTTATAAGTTTAAATTCGGGTAGTACCTACCCGTTAAGTTCATACTTAGTAGCTAATATACAATTCAACTACTACAATTCTATATGAAAAACTGATTATAATAATATTTCGCGTTCAAACTTTTATACAATATTTTACCAACTTACAATACCGCTTATTTTACATAAAGCATGAAATATAGCATACAATAACTTTGATACAAGATAGTTGTGAAGATAATTCTAGCTAGTACACAAGTCATTCAGCAAAGACAATAAAGACACGTAATTCATACGTCCAGAAACAAGTCATGCATTCTGGTTTTACTAGGACTACTTCCCATCCTTGGTCTTGTGGAACATAACCGTTATGGACATTGATAAGACAGCGTGTTGTAACGTCGTCAAAGGGACGAGGGTTACGTAATGACCAACAGTCTCGTAATAACCTAAAAACCTCATTTCTTACCCCAATTACCGACTCCGTCACTTGTGGGAACGTTTTGTTTAATAGTTGTAGCCCGATGTTCTTTTTCTCACTTTGGTGAGAAGCGAACATTACTAACCCGTAAGCATAGCATGCTTCTTTATGTTACATGTTAGCCGCTTTTTCTAAATCATGAAGTCCTATATTCGGATACATTGAGTCAAAATAATTTCTTAACCCGTTGCGTAAAATAGCATTTGGGTTCCCCGCAATATATGCGTCAAAGTAAACACATCAGAACTTATGTGTTTCCCAATGTGATATCCCCATCTTTTAAACGAAAGTCTCTTATAAACCAAGACATTCTTGGAACGTTCTTCGAATGTCTTACAAACTGATTTCGCCGTTAATAGTTGTTCCGAAGAATTCTGACCGACTCTAGACAAGATTTCATCAATCATGTCTCCGGGTAGGTCTCTTAAAATAATGGGTTGTCTATTCATTTTGTGTTTTTATACTGTAAAATAGATAAGAGTTAGATTCATAAAAAAAAATACTTATTAATACAAGCAATTTTTACATATATCATAAAGCATAAGCACACCATATTACATATATTACACCACACGAATACAACTATCTTATTCCGACTCGCTCGTTTCTTCTTCTTCGGTTTTGGTTCGTTTTTCCAAGTTTCTAGGAATATATGATGTTCCCCTAATACGAGCTGTCGTTTTCCACAACGGTTTAGAAAAACCTGGTGGTTTAGAGGTTCCCGGGTCATTGTTACAACTTAAGGGCTTCGGGGGTTGACGATACATATAAAGTTCATCGGGGTTGGATTTAGATTTCTCTATTTTTATACCCTTTCCCTTATTATTTTCTTTTGCCTTTTTAAATTCAGTTGGGGTAATTTCTATAACATCATCGGAATTCTCGTCGGAATCCGATTCATCGGAGAATTGGAAATCCTCCCAATATTTTGCTTCCTTGGCGGAAACACCATTGACCATAATTAACCTTGGTCGGTTGGTTAAGGATTTTCTTTTACTTAACCGTTTTATTATTTCCCTCACCGGTTCTATTTCCTCCTCCGGTTCCTCCTCTTCCGGTTCTGATTCTTCTTCCGGTTCTGATTCTTCTTCCGGTTCTTCTTCGGAAACTTGTGAATCAGTCCAATATATATTCGACTCTTCGTTATAATTAGGTGAGTCAATGGAATTTGTGCTAGAGATAGACATCTATCACACAATATCAAACATGTTAAGAGATTAATATATCACATAATATATACATGTTAATAATATATAGTTTCCACCAAAAATGTTAAGCAATCATTTTTAAAGAAAACACGGTCGAAGTCCAGACTCACTAATGCATCCTAACAAACTCGATAAGACACACTAATGCAAATTTTCTGGTTCTCTAAGACCAACGCTCGGATACCAACTGAAATGTCCCGTTCTTATTGATTAAAAACGTTCCATATTAATTGATTTCGTTGCGAGGTTTTGACCTCTATATGAGACGTTTTTCAAAGACTGCATTCATTTTTAAAACAAACCATAACCTTTATTTCATAAATAAAGGTTTAAAAAGCTTTACGTAGATTATCAAATAATGATAATCTAAAATATCCTGTTTACACACGACCATTACATAATGGTTTACAATACAAATATGTTACATCGAAATCAGTTTCTTGAATGCAGTTTTTACACAATATCATACAAACATGGACTCCAAATCTTGTCCTTATTTTAGTATGCAATAGCGGAAGCTCTTAGTATTCACCTGAGAATAAACATGCTTTAAACGTCAACAAAAATGTTGGTGAGTTATAGGTTTAACCTATATATATCAAGTCGTAACAATAGACCACAAGATTTCATATTTCAATACACATCCCATACATAGAGATAAAAATCATTCATATGGTGAACACCTGGTAACCGACATTAACAAGATGCATATATAAGAATATCCCCATCATTCCGGGACACCCTTCGGATATGATATAAATTTCGAAGTACTAAAGCATGCGGTACTTTGGATGGGGTTTGTTAGGCCCAATAGATCTATCTTTAGGATTCACGTCAATTAGGGTGTCTGTTCCCTAATTCTTAGATTACCAGACTTAATAAAAAGGGGCATATTCGATTTCGATAATTCAACCATAGAATGTAGTTTCACGTACTTGTGTCTATTTTTTAAATCATTTATAAAACCTGCATGTATTCTCATCCCAAAAATATTAGATTTTAAAAGTGGGACTATAACTCACTTTCACAGATTTTTACTTCGTCGGGAAGTAAGACTTGGCCACTGGTTGATTCACGAACCTATAACAATATATACATATATATCAAAGTATGTTCAAAATATATTTACAACACTTTTAATATATTTTGATGTTTTAAGTTTATTAAATCAGCTGTCCTCGTTAGTAACCTACAACTAGTTGTCCACAGTTAGATGTACAGAAATAAATCGATAAATATTATCTTGAATCAATCCACGACCCAGTGTATACGTATCTCAGTATTGATCACAACTCAAACTATATATATTTTGGAATCAACCTCAACCCTGTATAGCTAACTCCAACATTCACATATAGAGTGTCTATGGTTGTTTCGAAATATATATAGATGTGTCGACATGATAGGTCAAAACATTGTATACGTGTCTATGGTATCTCAAGATTACATAATATACAATACAAGTTGATTAAGTTATGGTTGGAATAGATTTGTTACCAATTTTCACGTAGCTAAAATGAGAAAAATTATCCAATCTTGTTTTACCCATAACTTCTTCATTTTAAATCCGTTTTGAGTGAATCAAATTGCTATGGTTTCATATTGAACTCTATTTTATGAATCTAAACAGAAAAAGTATAGGTTTATAGTCGGAAAAATAAGTTACAAGTCGTTTTTGTAAAGGTAGTCATTTCAGTCGAAAGAACGACGTCTAGATGACCATTTTAGAAAACATACTTCCACTTTGAGTTTAACCATAATTTTTGGATATAGTTTCATGTTCATAATAAAAATCATTTTTCCAGAATAACAACTTTTAAATCAAAGTTTATCATAGTTTTTAATTAACTAACCCAAAACAGCCCGCGGTGTTACTACGACGGCGTAAATCCGATTTTACGGTATTTTTCGTGTTTCCAAGTTTTAAATCATTAAGTTAGCATATCATATAGATATAGAACATGTGTTTAGTTGATTTTAAAAGTCAAGTTAGAAGGATTAACTTTTATTTGCGAACAAGTTTAGAATTAACTAAACTATGTTCTAGTGATTACAAGTTTAAACCTTCGAAAAAGATAGCTTTATATGTATGAATCGAATGATGTTATGAACATCATTACTATCTCAAGTTCCTTGGATAAACCTACTGGAAATGAGAAAAATAGATCTAGCTTCAAAGGATCCTTGGATGGCTTGAAAGTTCTTGAAGCAGAATCATGACACGAAAACAATTTCAAGTAAGATTTCCACTCGAAATAAGATTGTTATAGTTATAGAAATTGAATTAAAGTTTGAATATGATTATTACCTTGTATTAGAAAGATAACTTACTGTAAGTAACAAAGGTTTATTGATCTTGGATGAATACTTGGAATGGATTTAGAAAACTTGGAAGTAAACTTGCAATCTTGGAAGTATTCTTGATTTTATGAAACTAGAACTTTTGGAATTTATGAAGAACACTTAGAACTTGAAGATAGAACTTGAGAGAGATCAATTAGATGAAGAAAATTGGAGAATGAAAGTGTTTGTAGGTGTTTTTGGTCGTTGGTGTATGGATTAGATATAAAGGATATGTAATTTTGTTTTCATGTAAATAAGTCATGAATGATTACTCATATTTTTGTAATTTTATGAGATATTTCATGCTAGTTGCCAAATGATGGTTCCCACATGTGTTAGGTGACTCACATGGGCTGCTAAGAGCTGATCATTGGAGTGTATATTCCAATAGTACATACATCTAAAAGCTGTGTAATGTACGAGTACGAATTCGGGTGCATACGAGTAGAATTGTTGATGAAACTGAACGAGGATGTAATTGTAAGCATTTTTGTTAAGTAGAAGTATTTTGATAATTGTCTTGAAGTTTTTCAAAAGTGTATGAATACATATTAAAACACTACATGTATATACATTTTAACTGAGTCGTTAAGTCATCGTTAGTCGTTACATGTAAATGTTGTTTTGAAACCTTTAGGTTAACGATCTTGTTGAATGTTGTTAACCTATTGTTTATTATAACAAATGAGATATTAAATTGTTATATTATCATGATATTATGATATATAATATATCTTAGTATGATATATATACAGTTAAATGTTGTTACAACGATAATCGTTACATATATGTCTCGTTTTGAAATCATTAAGTTAGTAGTCATATTTTTACATATGTATTTCATTGTTAATACACTTAATAACATATTTACTTATCATTTAACATAATTAACCAAGTGTATCAATATCTTAATATGATTCATATGTATCTAGTAAGACGTTGTTATAACGATAATCGTTATATATATCGTTTTCGAGTTTCTTAAATTAATAGTCTCATTTTTATGTATATAACTCATTGTTAAAATACCTAATGAGATACATACTTATAATAAAATCATGTTAACTATATATATAACCATATATATGTCATCGTATAGTTTTTACAAGTTTTAACGTTCGTGAATCACCGGTCAACTTGGGTGGTCAATTGTCTATATGAAACCTATTTCATTTAATCAAGTCTTAACAAGTTTGATTGCTTAACATGTTGGAAACACTTAATCATGTATATAACAATTTCATTTAATATATATATAAACATGGAAAAGTTCGGGTCACTACAAGTTTGATGATAAAGATTAGTATGTTGGAAAAGCTCAGAAAAGTTGGAACTGAAAAGCGGATTGAGCTAACCATAAAGGAAACCAAGGAGAAATACAAGTAACATAACCTAAATTCATAGAACCCAGATAAATCTAGATCCGTTGAAATCTTTAGAGAATATCTTGCTCCGAAGTCATGTTAAAATCTTGCGGAAAATCTTTCTCCATCAACCATCGAATTTAGAAATTCCAAAATATCATCATCGATATCTTCGATATTTCAGAGGATATTTTCATAAATATTCTCGTCCAAAATTATATACCTCTTCGTGCTTCCTGTGTATCATTATATTGGAAACATTCAATAGAAAATTTAGTACCGAAAAGCAGATTATGCGAAACTATGAAGAACGCCGTGGACAAATCGCAAAGAATAAGTTTGACTTCAAAGAATCCAAATGATTCTGTTTCTGATGAAATCTTTAGCGAATACCTTGCTTCCGAATCTAAACCTTTACGGATAAATCTTCTTCATCATCCATCGATATTAGAAATTCGAAGATATCATCGTATCTTTCATTATAAATATCCTTCATATTTCTGAAGATATTTTCATAACTATTTTATCTGAAATCATTAATCTCTTCGTGCTATCAGTGTTACATCATATAGAAACTATTAGTTTCTATATTCTGTAAACTTTCGAGCTTAAAATATGAATGTTATTGAAGTAGTGTTGGGAACTGATGCATGAGTTAGTATAATATAATGACACTTGATCAACGTGATTATATTACAGTAAGTCATGCTGAGTTTCTAATGGGACGTGGTGATTCACAAATTTTAACGTCATCATGTGCCATGTTACATAACTCTTTCATTCTGTTTAACTTCTGAACATATCAAGAAAATATATTCTTGATCGTTATATTCTCAGTGATTCTGGTAATTTGACAAATCAAATCGTGCTATAATGTTCTTTCTTGTTTAGAATATTAAATTCATTCAAAACTCCATATCTACGAATTCTGGACCATCACCAGAGATGTCCAATCATAAAAAGAGGAAACGAAGGGACAAAGCTCCAAAAGAAATAGAAAATTGGAGTATAAATCGCAGCAAAATAGGAGAGAGCATTAACTGTGGATGACAATGATTATAGAAAACGGATGCAGAGATTTCGAAATATAAGAGAAAATATAAAGCTCGATAGTAACACGGAGGTTGCAAACCGTGGATATTAATACGAATAGCAATATAAAGACACAGTATAATTAAGAATAGCATCATCCCAAGGTAATATTAGAAGTAAACAGATTCTTCTGGTGGAAGATTGAAAGGAAGGATGACAGGAATGATAATTAGGAAAATATCAAGGATTAGAACTGGATTAAGCATTTTCACAATCTTTTGGATGTATGAAATAAGAAAGAAAGTATAGGAATGATTAAAGTAATGGAACGGAAGAAGTTCTTTTATAGTGAAAATACCAGACAAAGAAATCAAGGTAGATTTCCGCATTAATTATAGAGATCTTAATTTCCTTAATCGCCGAAGAATCAAATCTTTTAGATTTCGAAGATTTTCTTCAAATTCCTTGAATTTCGGGATTCAACCATGACTAGTCAAAAGTTATGATGAAACATGTCTTTCTCATTTCACTATTAAGTGATAGCTTCACTCGTACTCTTCGAGTAATTGAATTATTTTATTCATATTACTCTATAGTGATAAAACTCTATTTATCAACTCATATTTGTCATGAAAACATTTTAATTGTTAGCCATTACCACCTCACTCAAATTTTGGGACGAAATTTCTTTAACGGGTAGGTACTGTGATGACCCGGGAATTTCTGACTAAATTTAAACTTGAATCTTATTTGATTTCGATACGATAAGCAAAGTCTGTAATGTTGAAATCTTAAAAACTTTGAACTGTGTTTAATATATTCATTTGACCTTTTGACTATTCTCGACGATTCACGAACACTAGTTGTAAATAAATAGGAACATATAAACATAACTATATGTATATACATGATATTTTGAATTAATAAAGTATACTTTAAACATTAGGAATTCAAAATTTAAAATAATAAATATAATAATTAAATTACCATTATACGTATATATTATTATGAATATATATATATATATATGAACTCTAATAATCATTATTAATATATTGTGATATATAATATTTAATAAATGTTATTATATAACATAGTATAAAGTTAATATATTATTTGTAATTACAAGTTAAAATATAAATGTTATATCAATATTATTATTATTACTCTCATTATTATTATTAAAATGAATATTAATATTATTATTGTATCATTAATATCTTTATAATATGTAGATATAAAATTTAAGATATATGAATTGTTATATTGCTAGTAAAATAATATTAATAAAATCGATATTATTATAATTAGTACTATTATTAGAGTCACTAATAATATTTATTAGTATTACTATTATTAATATCATTATTAAATAATTTTGATTATTATTATGATTGATAAAAGTATTATTATTAACTTGATTATCAAAACTATCATTTTATTTAAAGTTATTAATATCATTATTCTTATTAATATTAATATGCATATTTCTATTATTATTATTAGTTTCATTATTAGTGTTAATATTAGTTAATATTAAATATTATTGGTTGTATTATTAAAATTAATATAAAATATATATACAAATATGAAATATTGATATATAAGTGTGATTTTAATACATAACTTATTATTATGCAATTTATTAACAGAATTATTATTAATCATATATAATTATAATTAGTTATTAAATTATAATATAAATAAGTTGATATATCAAGCTGGTAATCTATATAAAATCTGTTTAACATCGACATCATGTGTTATTTAATTGTCCTTCTGTCTAAATTTGTCTCATAAATGATTCCAGTCCAATTACACAAAGCCAAAATCTGTTTAACATCAAAATCAAGTTTCTGTTTTATATATTTCTATTTATTTTACTTTCTGTACAAATTGAGGATATGTCGACTACCTCACACTACAAACAACCAGGATTAAAATGAAAATAGTAATAAAATCATTCAATTACACACACAATTCCTTTACAGCTTGCAAATCACAAATAAAAACAGAAATCCCAAAAACAGAAGTCGTGAACCTCTGTTAAGAACACTTTTTGCTCAACACATAATTTTGTATCGAAATTCAAAATCCTTAAATGCAAAATTGTTAGAAATCTTTCACTAATGGAATCTGAAAAGTTTCAATCTTCAATTTTGCATATTGATTTCAAATTCGTGAGTCAAAGTTTCGTTTCAAAAAGTCAACCGAGTCGTTCTACGCGGAATTCGAATTGGTATTGATATCTTCAGTTGAATTGATGTTATGAAAAGTTTCTTTGGATGATTTGCAATGTATTTCATTTTATAATTTTAAGCTAAAACGGTGTTAATTCACAAATCAAAGTTTGGGTTGGTTATTTTGTTTTACGTCACAGCAGACTTGAATTTTCATTTTTATTTTGATTAAATTAAACAAAAGGAATTCATTACAAGTCAGTTATGATTAAGTTTTAAGTCTTACTACGAATCTTGATTTGTTATTTGATTAAATAAAATCTCTGGTCAAGTTAGTGTTAAAGAAGAAGAAGGTTAGGCAGATAATGAAACAGTGGTTAAATAAAATAGAATACGAAGTATAACAGATAAGTTGGGACAGAGGGATGGTTAAGAGGTGATTCGGATGAGCGGGAGGTCTCGGGTTCGAGTCTCGGCATGGGCAGTTTTCTTTTTACTAACACATTCCAATTAAGGTAGTCTTTTATTTTAGTTTAATTTATTATTATTATTATTATTATTATTATTATTATTATTATTATTATTATTATTATTATTATTATTATTATTATTATTATTATTATTATTATTATTATTATTATTATTATTCATTGTTATTATTATGATAGTTATAATTACTTTTAAAATGTAGAATTAATATTAAGATTATCCATGATAGAATTTAAAAGGTATTATTATTAATATTATTAAGGTTAATGTTATTATTAATCAAACAAGTATTATTATTATTATTAAACTTAGTATAATTATTATTATATTATAAAAAAAAATTATTATCTTAACTATTATTAGTAATAAAATTTGCTATAGATATTATTATTATTAGTATCGTTATTATTGTTATTATCATTATAATCAGATAAAATTTCATTATTATTATTAACATTATCTTACCAAATAAACATTATGTACATAAAAACATTTATAAGTAACAATACACATAAGTATGTACTAATGATATTAATGACTTTTAAATAAATATACATATATAACAAATTAATATCTATTTTATATGTAATACAAATCATATATATATATATATATATATATATATATATATATATATATATATATATATATATATATATATATATATATATATATATATATATATGTATATATATATATATGTATATATATATATGTGTATATATATATATATATATATATATATATATATGTATATATATATATATATATATATTGATGTAACTACATAAATAATAAGAAATTTGAATATATACACAAATTGAATATATATATATATATATATATATATATATATATATATATATATATATATATATATATACAAAAGATAAATAGGATATAAATATGAAATTGTTCAATTACGATTATTTATTTAATATATATATATATACAAATGATATAGGTTCGTGAATCCAAGGCCAACCCTACTTTTGTTCAATGTCGTTATATGTATTTTTACTACAAAATACAGTACGGTGAGTTTCATTATTCCCTTTTTATATATATTTTTGGGCTGAGAATACATGCAAATGCTTTATTAACTGATTTACAATATTTATATGCGTGAGTTTCATTTGCTCCCTTTTTAAATGCTTTTGCAATATATATTTTTGGGACTGCGAATACATGCGCTATTTTTATAACTGTTTTACGAAATAGACACAAGTAATTGAATCTACATTCTATGGTTGAATTATCAAAACCGAATATGCCCCTTTTTATTAAGTCTGGTAATCTAAGAATTAGGGAACAGACACCCTAATTGACGCGAACTCTAAAGATAGATCTATCAGGCCCAACAAGCCCCATCCAAAGTATCGGATGCTTTAGTACTTCGAAATTTATATCATGTCCGATGAAGGATCTCGGAATGATGGGGATATTCTTATATGTATATTGTGAATGTCGGTTACCAGGTGTTCAGTCCATATGAATGATATTTTTGTCTCTATGTATGGGACGTATGTTTATGAGAAATGAAAATCTTGTGGTCTATTAAAATGATGGAAATGATTATTTATGTTAAACTAATGAACTCACCAACCTTTTGGTTGACACTTTAAAGCATGTTTATTCTCAGGTATGAAAAAAATCTTCCGCTGTGCATTTGCTCACTTTAAAGATATTACTTGGAGTCATTCATGACATATTTCAAAAGACGTTGCATTCGAGTCATCGAGTTCATCAAGATTATTATTAAGATAATTATAATTAGATATATTATGAAATGGTATGCATGTCTGTCAACTTTAGATGTAATGAAAGATTGTCTTTTCAAAACGAATGCAATGTTTGTAACATGTATCATATAGAGGTCAAGTACCTCGCGATGTAATCAACTGTTGTGAATCGTTTATAATCGATATAGACTTTGTCCGGATGGATTAGGACGGGTCCTTTCAACTAACCCAACCTTATTATTATTACTAACTTAAAATTAAAATTGCAAATTGAGATTACTAATTGGAGTGATAATTGATACATAGGTAAAAGGCGTCGAAAAATAAAAATAAGAAAGTAGCGCATTGAAACTTAAAAAGGAACTAAAAAACTAAAAAAAATAAAAGTTGCGTCTAAAAATATTAAAGCTTACAAGTAAAACTATATCCCAAATGGCAATATCTTAAAAAGGTACTAAAATTTAAAAATGGCGTCGCAAAATTCTAGAGCACCTAAATCTTAGTCTAAAGAAAAAGCACTTAAGAGATTTTACGGCAAAGCCTAAAAATCTAGAAGTAAAAATAACTATGGCAAAAACTATGACCTAAAACTAATTACGAGCGAAAAATACAAATATTACGAATAAACGATTAAAAATATAAAATATAAAAAAATATAAAAAGTGATAAATTACTTATTTTTATAAAAATATTATTTTTATATTTTTATTTTTATATTTTATAAAAGTATTAATTTTTATATATAAAAAATAATTAAAATTTAAAATACAATTTAATTTAAAAACTTAAACTAATTATAATAATAATTAAGTAAATAGGGTTAAATAAAAAAATAATAAATAATAATTACTCCGTAATAAATGCGAATTAGGGTTGCTGGACACGCGTGTCAGGGCAGCTCCACGAGTCGCGGTGCCACGTACCAGAAAAACTCCGCGAGTCGCGGGGTTTGAAAATTCAAATGAGGTGCAGGTATTAATTCGATAGTTTCAGTTTTTTTTATATATTTTTTTCTTTTCTGTTTTTAATTTAATTAAAATATTTATATAAATTAAATAAAAGTTATATTTTAAAAACTAAAATAGAAATAAAATACTTTATAATTTACCAGGAAATACTAACGACTTATCATGACTCACTAATGCATCCTAACGACTTATCAGTTAGACACACTAATGCAGACTTGGTTCGCTAAGACCACCGCTCTGATACCAACTGTGAAGACCCGTCCTAATCCATCCGGACGAAGTCCATATCGATTATAAACGATTCACAACAGTTGATTTCATCGCGAGTGATGTTATGCGAGGTGTATATAAAATAGCTTTATATTTTACCAGGAAATACTATTATATACGATACAATTTTACACAAGATATTTATTTATTTATAGAATGGATATACTTAAACCTTTCTACAACACTTATAGGCAGTGTACCTAATCGTACAGTAGTGTATTTTTTAGTAAGTCCGGTTCGTTCCACAGGGAATCTTTTAAACAAAGCTTAACGCTATATTAGTTTTAATTTATAAAAATACAAATATATAAATAAGTAATATTATTATTATAAAGGGGGGTTTTTACCGTTTAATGACTGGTTTGCCGATTTTTAAAACTTTAGTCGCAGTTAAAACCTAATGTAAAATATTATACAAATATAACTTAATTTAAAGCGTAAAGTAAATAACGATAATGAAATTGCGATAAATAAAAGTGCGATAAAATAAAATTGCAATAATTAAAAAGTACGATAATTAAAAGTGCAATTAAATACAATAACAATAAATAAAAGTACGATAATTAAAAGTGTAATTAAATATAAAATAAAGGAAATTAAATATGAAATAAAAGAATTATGCTTATTTAAACTTCCGTAATCATGATGTTTGACGTGTTGATTTTAGTTTTATGCCCATGGGTTAATTGTCCTTTGTCCTGGATTATTTAATATGTCCGTCTGGTTTTTGTCCATAACAGTCCATCGGTCATAAATTTAAGGTGCGAGTGTCCTCGTCAAATTATCCTTATACCCGAAGTCAAATATTCCAACTAATTGGGGACTTAAACTGTAACAAGGTTTTATTACTTTGTTTAATAATTACACCAGGTTATCGACTGCGTGTAACCCAAGGTTTTAATACTTTGTTATCAATTATTCCAAGTGTCCTTGTACATAATTTCACCCCTGTTTTAATAATTCCATATACTATTAATTCATTCCCGTGTCCGGTTAAATGAACGATTATTCGTACATATAAATATCCCGCCCATCGTGTCCGATCGAGTGTATATAGTTATTTATAGGGACGTCCAATTGCAAATCTTTATATTAAAATTAACAAACTATCATTTAGTTAAACAAATATAAAGCCCATTAATAGCCCATAGTCTAATTTCCACAAGTGTCGTTCTTTTGTCCAAACCCCAATTATGGTACAAAGCCCAATTACCCAATTTTAGTATTTAGCCCAACATCATGATTACTTCGATTTAAATAAGCATAATAATAACTTAGCTACGAGACATTAAATTAAAAAGGTTGAACATAACTTAAAATGATTAAAAATAGCGTAGCGTTACACGGACAGAATTTTGACTTACACCCTTACAACATTTGCTAACATACCCTTATTATTAGGATTTAAAATTAAAATTAAAATTAAAATATAAATATATATATATATATATATATATATATATATATACATATATATATATATATATATATATACGTTTACGTAGGATGGAAAGAAAAAGATATATAAAACGTTCAGAATGCGCGAGCTTTTATAGGCATTTTTGTCCAGGACAGCTCCGTGAGTCGCGGAATTTTTGCACTACAAACTCTGAAAGTCGCGGAGTTCGTAAATCCAGCTCACACAAGTTTGGATCCTAGTCTGCCGACGGTTTTAATATATAAATATAATATATATATATATAATTTATATAATTAATTATATATTATATTATATTTATATACATAGTTAACTTGTAATTTTTAGTCCGTTGCGTCGAGCGTTGAGAGTTGACTCTGGTCAAGGTTTCGGATTTTCGAACGTCCTTGCGTACAATTTAATATCTTGTACTTTGCGTTTTGAATCTTGTACTCTTGTAATTCTGAGACGTTTCTTATCAATAATTGGAACCTCTTTGATTGTATTTTGTACTTTTGAGCTTTTTGGTCGTTTGCGACTTCAATTCGTCGAATCTGTCTTTTGTCTTCACCTTTTATTATTTAAACGAATATCACTTGTAAATAGAACAATTGCAACTAAAAGCTTGTCTTTCTTGAGGGATAATGCTATGAAATATATGTTCGTTTTTAGCATTATCAGCGAGGTACTTGACCTCTATATGATACATTTTACAAACATTGCATTCGTTTTTGAAAGGACAATCTTTCATTACATCAAAAGTTGACGGCAGGCATACCATTTCATAATATATCTAACTATAATTGACTTAATAATAATCTTGATGAACGCGACGACTCGAATGCAACGTCTTTTGAAATATGTCATGAATGACTCCAAGTAATATCTCTAAAATGAGCAAATGCACAGCGGAAGATTTCTTTCATACCCGAGAATAAACATGCTTTCAAGTGTCAACCAAAAGGTTGGTGAGTTCATTAGTTTAACATAAACAATCGTTTCCATCATTTTAATAGACCACAAGATTTTCATTTCTCATAAATATACGTCCCATGCATAGAGACAAAAATCATTCATATGGATTGAACACCTGGTAACCGACATTAACAAGATGCATATAAGAATATCCCCATCATTCCGGGATCCTCCATCGGACATGATATAAATTTCGAAGTACTAAAGCATCCAGTACTTTGGATGGAGTTCGTTAGGCCCGATAGATCTATCTTTAGGATTCGCGTCAATTAGGGTGTCTGTTCCCTAATTCTTAGATTACCAGACTAAAAAGGGGCATATTCGGTTTAATAATCCAGCCATAGAATGTAGTTTTAAGTACTTGTGTCTATTTCGTAAAGCATTTATAAAAGCAGCGCATGTATTCTCAGTCTCAAAAATATATATTGCAAAAGCATTTAAAAAGGGAGTAATAAAACTCACCTAATGTATTTTGTAGTAAAAATACATATAACGACATTTAACAACTGAACAATGCAGGGTTGGCCTCGAATTCACGAACCTCATGTAAGTAGACTTCAAAAAGGAAAAAAAAAAACATGCTATGGACAGGGCTCGATACCGCGACCTATCGTTAACCACACACACACCTAACCAACCCACTGTTGATTGCTTCTTTGAAGTATACCTTTCACTAAATTTATTTAAACCGAAATTCAGTCCAACCAACTTGTGACACAGCCCAACGAAATTACAAGGACTCGGCCCAACTCATTAAATCATTTACGGCCCAACTGCAAATGGCTATGTATCGGCCCAATGCCTTACTTGCCAACAGCCCAGCTTTTTAAAAAAAAATGTACAGCTGCCTATGCCAAGGTTCGAACAAGGGACCTCTCGATAAACTAACATCACCCCAAACCACTCCTCTATCTTAATCTTTCTGAGATACTTAGCACATTTAATTCTTTATTACATTGGGACTGTTTATCATCATCATCAACTAACATTATCATCGTCATCTCTAATAATCGTGATCGTTCATACTCACCATCATTCGTGCATCATCAGTAACATATATATTTTATCAAGATCATAATCAGAATCATACTAATATTCATTCTCAACATTCCGTAATCATAATTATCACCGTCGTTATTTATATCATCTTTCATCATCAACACGAATCATTTTATCAACAATTGAATTACGAATGGAAACAGAATAATACCGATCTGTAGGTTCTATCAATACCTGATGGTTAAGAAAACAGAAACATAATCGTTATTCATCATCATTGAATCTCACTTCCGGCACTGTTCATCTTCTTCCTTTTTTTTTTCGTGAACGTAACAGAAACCAGGAACATTTTAGCAGTAGGACTACGAGGTAAATAACAGTTATAACAATAACCGTGACATTTAAAGTTGCAGGTTTGGTTGTAAACATCGAGCAATTTATGAATTTGTTGTGGGTTTTTATTGGGATGTTTCTTGAATAGACATAAGAGAGAGAAAGAGACAAAGTGCCGGTTGAGTGGTTTATCGGACTGGAACGGTAGGAGAGGTGACTGGAGATGTAGTGGTGATGTTTGTTGATGGTGATGGTAATCACGATAGTTATGGCAGTCGATGGTTGATGGTGGTGTCATGATAATTAGTTAGAAAATGAGGCATGGTGTTGTTCAAGGATTATGAGGGAGATAAAGAGGTGGTGGTAACCGGTTGTAGTTGATGGTGGTGGTATGGTAATAGAGGTGGCAGAATGGTGACCGTGGTTGTTCAAGTTTGCATGGTGGTGGCCGGTGGTGGCTGTAAACGTCGACAAAGTGGAGGAGACCATGGTATTGACGAGTGTTTGCTTATGTTATATGTGTCTCATACATATATATATCATACATATATATACAGATTTATGTATATGTATATTCTATAGTTACAAAACTAATTTAATAATTAATAATAATAATTAAGAATCATTGAATTTATAAAGTAGGTACAGTTAAACAGCTGGAAGATTTGGATTCTTTCTACCGACAATCCTTACGGAGCGTGTCCATTGCTAAACAGTTAGAATATAAAAGTGTTCCTAAAAATCCCAAATTTTTAGATTAAATATATTTAATTATTTCACTCATTACCTGTTTGAAACCTGATCAAAAAGGTTCGGTAATTATTTATTTTCTGTACCAATTTATATGTACGGAGTACTAATATTTAATCTTAAAAGAGTAAAAATATTTTTGACAAATCTAAAATCTTCGTAATCAATTTACAGTTCAACTTTTATTTCAATCCTTCATGGACATGTACAATATCTATATTAAAACTAACAAATCGTCAACCGAGTGCTACTGACGTTTACTAACTAGACTCGAAATCATTTATTTTTAATATATTCTCTTTCTATATATAAAGAGTTTTAAATAGCAAGTTTAACTACTAAATAATTATATTATATATCTTTAAACCATTGAATTTAATATAATTTATATATTTACAAGTAATATTTATATACATATTTATATATATAAATACATATCTATATATTTATAATAATAGTTTTCATTACATCACATATTATTTTTCATATTTATTTTCAACAATTAAATCATATATTATTTCAAATAATAATATTTTCAAATTAATGTATATGTATCTATTTATATATAGTTGTTCATGAATCGTCGAGAATGGTCGAAGGTCAATTGAATATACAAAACAGTTCAAAGTTTTTGAGACTCAACATTACAGACTTTGCTTATCGTGTCGGAATCATATAAGAATAAAGTTTAAATTTGGTCGTAAATTGCCGGGTCGTCACAACTGTCATCTATTATAAACGGATAACAACCCTAAATCAAATACACAGAACAACCTAGTAAAACCCTAAGGGTATTTAAGTCATTACAGAACGGAAAAATGAGGGTTGTTATAGAAGTCACCATAGATACCGCTCCAACCGCTTGTACTCAGGATTAACCATTGTGGGGCACATTAAAGCTAACTCCAAGAATCTTCGATCATAACCATCAAGGTCAATTTCTGAGACCTTTAATCCCCAAAATTCCGTCTCCATCTTCAGAATTTCGGTTCTGGGGCAGTACTCCTCGATCATAGCCCTCTTAAACTCCTCCCAGGGTGTTGCATACGCTTCATCAATTCCCCGAGCCTGGGCGAATGTGTTCCACCACGTCAAAGCGCTATCTGACAACGTGCAGGAGGCGTACTTTGTCCTGTTCGTGTCGGAACAGTTGCTAACCCAAAATACCGATTCGAGCTTTTCAAACCATCTTGTTAACCCAACGGGACCTTCCGTTCCGCTGAAGGTATTTGGCTTGCAACTCATGAACTCTTTGTACGTACACCCATTCTGAACAATTCGGTTAGCCATTGGAGCTTGTGCAGGGTTGGCATCCGCCATAGCTGCTGCTACTCGAGTAGCCACCATTTCCTCTATCTGTGCTGCAGTGGGCATTTCTCTTGGACCTTTTCTGTTTGCCATCGATCTTCCAGACAAAATTTTTGACTCAAGTCAAAATCCATTACCCAGTAAGTAATAATGCTATAGTAATATAGCAATCAATTACTTATTCCATGTTAGTAAGACATATAGCAAGCACGTAATCATGCATAATAACTACAGCAGCCTAGATCATCTACAGCAGTACATAGCATGGCAATAATAACAGTATCATACAGGAATATCATGCAATCAAAAGCAGATAGTAGCATGCAGTATTGAGAATAAACAGTAACATATGGCAAGAACATATAGCAGTAATAGTAAGCAGTAACATGCAGCAGTTTCCGCAGAAACAAGTAAACGAGCAAGTTGTAGATTAGTCCTATTAGTAAATCCTACTCGACTCGGTCAAGACACACTAATGCAACCTAATTCCCTATAACCAATGCTCTGATACCAAATGTAACATCCCAGGTAACACGTTCCTCGTAGCATGATATTGTCCGCTTTTCCTGTAGGCGCACAGATTTTTCTTAGCGACCAAACACGACGAACACTTTCCCCGGAGGTCACCCATCCTAGTAGTGCTCTCGCCTGAGCACACTTAACTGCAGAGTTCTCATAGGATCTGCTGCGCTTGTGGCCCCAAAACGCGTCATGCTAGGAAAGGTCTCCACAACCTTATAAGGCACGCTTCGTTCCCCTCTCCAACCGAGGTGGGACGGATGTAACACGGATGTTACAAAACCAGACATAAGGACGCAAATAAAATCTTGCGCCTGGTAGATGTAAACAGATGGTACCTTCTCCAATGGTTTTCTATAGCCCGGTGTTGTGAAAGGGGAGTTTAAAACACGAGTGGGCCTTATTTCTCTTTTCCCACGTCTAACAACCCTCGGAGATGTATCATTGTCAGAGAAACATCGAGGATCCAAACATGAATCCTCCCTATCATACTGTAATTAACAACACACACAAAAAATTAGTAAATAATCAAGACGCAAAGAGGCAAAAATGTCCTTGCGTAGTTGTCTTGCATCTGAGTAATGCAAAAATGCAAAAATGCAAAAAATGTCTTGCGTCAGGCGCAAGGACACAAGGACGACCTTGCGCTTAAAATATAACCCAGACGCAAGGTCACAAAACAACCTTGCGCCACTAAAGAATGGTAAATATTTTGTTTTAAACTATAGTAAAGATTGAATTAAATACCTGATGTTGTTCTTGTTCCATTAAATGTTTTTCATGATCATCATTTTTGCTTTTACAATCGGTCAACTCCTTTTCTTGATCATCCACCCGCTTAGTCAACAAATTTACCAAACACAATAATTCTTGCAAATTGGCAGTTGGTGTTGGATGAGTGTCTGAGGTCTGCTCAGACTCCTCCTGGGTGCCAGCAACCTGCTCATCAACTTGATTATCTTGCATATTTTCCTCCTCTTCAACAACCTCTCATTAAAAGTAAGAGGAACTCTGGATCCACCACTGACAACCTCTCTCTATCTCAGATGACTGTAGTGAACGAAAAGGTCTCTTTTTCTTGGGACAATCATCCTGAAATGAAGAGGAATATTAGTAAATTTAAAAGAGACACAAGCACGCAAAGTTCACCTTGCGCCAAAGCAAGGTCGCAAGGTCAACCTTGCGACCAAACGCAAGAACGCAAGGACAACCTTGCTTCTTACGCAAGGATGCTAGGTTGACCTTGCGCCTGGCGCAAGGACACAAGGTTGACCTTGCGCCTGGCCCAAGGACGCAAATTCCTTTTTGCGTTATACTATAACCCGATCTGTTCAGAACATAAACGGCTGTATTTACTTAGGTACTATTTAACAATAAAGAAAATTGATAGTTAACTAACCATAATATGTAAAAAATTTAGGTAATCAGACACTGTAAAAGTTTCAGCTGATGAACGCTTCCAAAATAAAGCTCTCGGTACTCCATTCTTGTCAGTTTTGGTAGCACAACTCTTAATGGTTCGATGGTATGCCTCGAGGATTCAAATCTCAAATGTCCACATAAAACCCGCCAAAGCGTACGCCTTTCCACTCCCACTCTCTAATTGGTTTTCCCGAACTTCAAAACCTTCACTAACCGCTGAGTAAGTAGCATCCCAAATACGAGACCCCCATGGGTACGCGTTCACCTTATTGAAATATTCAACCAACCATAGAAACTGCTTATTAACTACATGTATCCCCTGCTTCCCCATAAACGCTCTCTCTACAATCAAAATTATTGCTAGTCGAACGATATCATCGTCTCTAACCTTTACATCACCTTATTTTTTTGATAAGGATGTTTTGTATATCATTAACCAAAATGTTGGTGGCATCGGCACGCTTTGGAAAACAACGCCGTCTAATGGGTGCGGTCTTAGATTCATACTTGTGAGGGATGTAATGTGCCATGTTCGTCCGGCTACCAAACAAAAATCCGGTGACTAAACAAAATTCACGCCGACCAAATTTAATCATAAAATTTGGAGAAAAAGTAAACCATATATCTTGTTGCTCTTCCGGGTACTTAGTAGCATCTAATTTTGCCTGACGCTCACTTTTCCGTTGGATCATGGCATGTACTAGTCCAGGATCTTTACCCGTGTATGAAAGATCTAACCAGGGTCCAAAGCATGTACTTCTAAATAATTTTTCTTGTTGTTCAGTCAACTATGTCTTGACTTGAGGTATCACGGTCAACATATTCTTCATGGTCAATTTACCTTCCACATAGCCCTGTAAAAGTCAGAAGAACATCAACAGAAAAAACACATAGACACAAGATCAAGCTTGCGTGCCATTAGTGAGCGACGCAAGGACGCGAGGTGAACCATACGTGCATCATGCAATCAAGACGTAAGGACGCAAGGTCAACCTTGTGTGTAACTTAAATCAAGAACACAAGACGCAAGGTTAACCTTGCGTGCACATGTAAGGTGAACCTTATGCAGTACGCAAGGACGCAAAATAACGTTGCGTACAAAGTGAGTAATACGCAAATACGCAAGGTTAACCTTGCGTCTAAATATCAACCGAGTTATACAACTCAAAACTAGCAAAAAGTCATGGGTATCGTACGCAATCTCAATAATATACAAACAAAATCACAAAATACAAACACATTTCACTGAGACATTTTATCGAACGGTTGGCGTGCAAAAAGCATGTTTTGGCACAAAGAACGAAAAAAACTAACATAGATCAAAGAATATAACATAGATCGAAGAAAACTAACCTGTTCTTGAGACATAATGAACGATGATGGTGATTCGATGATGTGGGTGGCGTAGTCGATCGTTTGTACTTTCGAAGATGGTGGTGGATTAAGGATGCGGCTTAGCGACAATGAAGATGGAAGGATGAAGATGATCTAGTAAGGATGAGGATGTGAGGATGAAGATGAAGATTTTGCGAGTGATTTGCGACTATGTAAGGAAGCTTGATGACGATTTTGCGAGTAACGAGCGAGTGGGCATCAGAGAGCTTGCGTATGTGTGTGGTTGTGAGGTGTACAGTGAACGCAAAGTGATTCTTTAACCTAGCTTTTTTTAGGTAAGACGCAAGGTCGCAAAGACGCAAGGCTTCTTGCGCCTTGCAAGAGCAAATTGTCAAACTTTTTTTTTAAGGGCTGTCAGTCAACAAGATTAAAAAAATTGACATTTTTGTGATTCTCAACTAAAATGATAAATTAAAAAAATTCGAATTGAATTCAAATTTGTCTATTGAACCGAACCCAATCGAAATTCTATTCAAACATGTAAGGTGTGTTTTATTTGTTCCAAAATTAAGTTTTATTTTATTTTATTACACCATTTACGTTTCCACCATTCATCTCATATCCCTTCCAACATCTCTTTTCTACACTTACAATGGAGCTCTCAAATATGTTTCTCCGATCAACATATTCAATCACAATTACCAAACCTTACATTACACATCACTCCCCTTACCTTTCTAACCGCCGTCTCAATGTCCGATCCATGGCAAAACAAACCGGTGAAGAACAACCAGTTTCCACTAACGAGAAACTGGCTATAGCCGGTGGCTTAATCTCCAATCCGGTAATCGGTTGGTCACTTTACACTCTCAAAACCACCGGCTGCGGCCTACCACCAGGCCCCGGTGGATCCATTGGTGCATTGGAAGGAGTTAGTTACTTGGTGGTGGTAGGAATTGTGGGTTGGTCTTTGTATACCAAATCTAAAACCGGGTCGGGTCTACCTAATGGACCATTTGGTTTGTTGGGTGCGGTTGAAGGATTATCGTACCTGTCGTTGGTTGCAATTTTGGTTGTGTTTGGGTTGCAGTTTTATCAGCAGGGTTTTATTCCTGGTCCTGTACCAGTTCCTGGAGACCAATGTTTTGGTTGAGCTCAATTTGATCTCTATGTAATTACTTTATTGTGTATTTGAAATAACTTGTTGTATTGACTATATATTGATATGCAATTATAAAACATTTTCGTTTCAGTGTGTAGGACACATAACTGTTGATGTTACGAATCCTAAAGCGTATTCACCATTACTTGGATGCTTTATGATTGCCACTTTCGTTTCAGTGTGTAGGACACATAACTGTTGATGTTACGAATCCTAAAGCGTATTCACCATTACTTGGATGCTTTATGATTGCCACTTCTTTATAAGCATGTGAACTTTGACGTTAAAAAAAATTGGAATTATAGTCAGATTGATGATATCTTTGATTATTGAAGTTCGGTTAAGGAACTTATATATTACCTGGTGAGATGGCTACACTAATTTGTTTAGAGGCAGTGTAAATATACCTCATAAGAGGCATCTTTTTTACTATAAACTCGCCTAAAGTAAGAAGAGATGTTCCCAACCATGAAGACATGAACACACCAACTAATTATCGACGTTATCGTAGTCACAAATCTAGACCTGAAAAAGAGCTAATGAATTCAGAATGCATCTATCAGAAAGCATCTACATTTGACTTAAATGTTTATTTGTTGATCGGTGCAATGGGCCTTACGCGTTTGTTTGCTTCCTAATATAATAATTTAACACTGAATGTTGAATCATATTCGGTGTGTTCGTATGTTACATCTGAATTACAAATGATTTCGAACTATTCAACAATCTATGTGTGATGGCCCGTCAAGTACCCTTAACGGCTCCGTCACTTGGTCCCACAGATTGATCGAACTCTAAATGAATTTATTAAACAACATTGCATTCTTTAACCAAAAAGTTTCTCAAAAAGAAAATTTACTCAAAATAAGTAGTTTTAAACAACTCAACTTATTAAATAACCAAAGTTGACCAAAACATGTCAACAAAAACCCACGAGTTTAATTAACCAAAAAAAATGCAAAGTTTAAATGTTTATCAAAATCTGCCCAATGAATGCAGTGTGACGACCCGGAAATTTTTGACCAAATTTAAACTTGATCTTTATATAATTTCGACAAGATAAGCAATGTCTGTAATGTTGAGTCTTAAAATTTTAACTGTATCATATATTCAGTTAACCTTTGACCATTCTCGACGATTCATGAACAATTGTTTGAAAATATATAAAAATAAATATAAGTATACATAATAACTTGAATCAATAAAATACAATTAACTCATTTGAATTGAAAATGTAAAGTAATATGCAGAATAATTAAAATGTTATTAAAAATGAACATATATATATAGATGAATATGATTGTTATGAATGGTTGATATATATATATATATATATATATATATATATATATATATATATATATATATATATATATATATATATATATTGTAGTATATACATAATGTATAAATAATAACTATTCAATAAAAGTTGTTATGTTACATGGAATTTTAAGGTAAAGTATAAATGATATATTAATAATATGACCAGTACTTCTGTGTTAATATTAATAGTAACATTAATATTTGTATAATTAATAATATTATATATAATGTAGTTATATATATATATATATATATATATATATATATATATATATATATATATATATATATATATATATATATAACTTGATTTATATAAGTGATGATATTATTAATACTATTATTATTAATAATATTAATATTATTATAATAAATAAGATTATTATTATCAATGATATTATTATTAATAGTAATTAAAATTATAAAAATTATCATATGATTAATTAACATTTATTAGTATTAGTCTTTATCAATAATATTATTATTAATAATATTATTATTAGAATTATTAGTATTAATAGTATTAATATTAGTTAATTATCGAAAATATGAAATGTGAATTATATGTACACAGATATATTTAGCTAAATTATAAAATATAGATACTAATATATATAAATACATATACATTTATAAAATACTAAATTATATAAATATATAAATATGTATACAGAATTTTATATAAATAAATAAAATCTCATACATAATTCGGTTCTCCATCATTTTCCAACTGTATCATGAATTGATTTTTGTCAAACATCCAGTACAGAATGATTCTTTACGTTTATATAACCAACAAAAATCAGTGGGAGCAGATTTGGAATTTCTTTTATTTATTATTATTAGTTCTGACAAAGTTTATTCATGTCGAGCAAATTGAACTACGAAACAAATGTAATTGAGTCACATTCACTATAATTAGGCTTTATAACTTCTATAAAATTTGCTAGTAATACAGTTGGAGTAATACAGAAACCTCAAATTAATTTTTTTTAAAAAGAAATATGTATTATACTCTGTTCTTGAACTCAACAGACCATATCACAGATTCCAAATCAATTTCAAAAATTATTAAAGCAATCTTGTTAAGTTTGATTTGTTCCAATTATATGCCAAGTTTCATGACCCAATTTTTCTTATTGATTGTGAATTTTCGAAGTCAAACTTTAGTTCTAAAAAG
Organism: Rutidosis leptorrhynchoides; assembly: GCF_046630445.1. NCBI lineage: Eukaryota > Viridiplantae > Streptophyta > Magnoliopsida > Asterales > Asteraceae > Rutidosis > Rutidosis leptorrhynchoides. The sequence goes on from NC_092337.1 coordinate 170,217,389, forward strand.
TCAACACTTCTGTTCTTCGAGAAATTCAAGCTTGTTCTTAAGTTTCTGTTTCAATTGAGGATGGAGAAAGATTCAAGGAAAGTTTTAAAGCATATTTCATTTAGATATCGTGAGCCAAAACGCTATAAATTTCAATATCAAAGTTCGAGTTCATAAAACCCAAATTTCGACTGTTACAGTCAATTTCTTTTATTTTACATTATTCAATCCCATTAAACTGAATCACAATGATTCCTGTTTCATTTGAGAGTCCTAAAACCAAAATGATTATCTATTATTGTGAGGAATTATCTCTGGTCGATTTGATTCTTGAAGGAGGAGATATTATAACAGTTTAAATTATGGGGTTAAATATAAATGGGGCAAGAGTTAATCAGAAAATGTGAAAGGGACGAATGGCTGGGTGTTGGTTAGTGTGGACGTGAGGTCTAGGGTTCAAATCCAACTGGTGACTGTTTTTTTAAAAACCCTTTGTTTTGAGGTAAATTTCTAATTTCTATCATTATTATTATTAGTATTATTATTAATATTATTATTATCATTATCATTATTATTATTATTGTTACAATTAATATTATGATTAAGTTGATTATAAATATGTTAATAACATAAACATATTATGAATTTAAGATGTTATGGCAAAGATTATGGAAAAATTGTTATAACGATATGAATAAATACTCAATTATGTTTATGATTATAAATTATAATAGGTTTTAAAACTTACCACAAAGAATATGATTATCATGGTTATAAATATAAAAATTATGTATACATACCTTATTATGGAAATGATTAAAGTTTAGTTTAGTCATAAATTTAATGAATTAATAATTACTATTAAAATTATTATTAATATTAAATTTATCATTTTATTAAAATTAGTATTATCATTATCAAAATTACTAAGTATCATTATTATAAATATTAGTATTAGAATTCTCGTTAACCTTGATATCTGTATTATTATTAATCTAACTATTAAAATGCTATTAAGACTATATTAATATTAAAATCATCATTATTATTAAAAAAAATATTATCTTTATAAAAACTATCATTCTTATTCTTAGCATTATTTCTTATTAAAGACTATTATTTTTACTATCGTTATTATTATTATGATTATCATTAAAATTATCATTAGTAGGATTATTAACATTATTATCTTATTAGTAATATTAGGTATTATAATTATTATCATTTTTATCACTATTAATATTATTTTGGTATTATCATAACTACTATTATTAATACACAAATAATATATGTACAACTAACAATATATTTAATAAACATAACATAATGGAAATTAATATTTTTAATTACCAAAATGAATATAAGAAATATATATACATATATTATCAATATAAAAAGGATATAACTAATAACTTATATATATATATATATATATATATATATATATATATATATATATATATATATATATATATATATATATATATATTTATTCGATTACGAGTATATGTTTTAATGTATATACGAATAATATAGGTTCGTGAATCCAAGGCCAACCCTACACTTATTCAATATCGTCATATGTATTTTTACTACAAAATACAGTATGGTGAGTTCATTTGATTCCCTTTTACTCTTTACATTTTTGGGACTGAGAATACATGCGCTACTTTTACAACTGCTTTATTAAATGCTTTTGAAATACATTTTGAACTTCGAATACATGAAATGCTTTTATAAATGTTTGATGAGATAGACACAATTAAAACATTCCTCAAATGAATTATGTGGACGTGATAATTGCCACCATTGAATTATGTGGACGTGATAATTGCCACAATTGATATGAATATTTTTCCTCTGATTATTATTACTTGGTAACCTAAGAATTAGGGAATATCACTAATTTTGAGAATTAGTGCACGCCTAATTGACGCGAATCCTAAAGGTAGCTACCAGGTTTAACACCCCCACCCAGAATGTTCACTAGACGGAAGGGCTAGTGGGCGTGGTGTTTAGTACTTCGAAGTTTATATGATTATTATACAGACGAGATGTTCTGTTTTGGGGATATTATTATGCGCATTATATGTTAAGGTCGGTTACCAAGCCAAGTTATGAAAGCAATGAAAAGTGAATGTTATGTATCGAGAGAATGATTTTATACACAGGTTATGTGTATGTTATTTTTGTGCACGAGATATGTGTACGGTTACTAAGATTTATGAAAGATGATTTCGTACACGAGAAAGGTGTACTGTATTTAAAAGATATCGCATGTACATTACAGGTGGGTATAGGATTCGGGCCCATTTGTACCATGCAGGATTTAAATCTTGTGGTCTATCAAAATGATGAATTTTTTTTGTTTTATGATAAACCTATGAACTCACCAACCTTTTGGTTGACACTTGAAAGCATGTTTATTCTCAGGTATGAAAGAAAACCTTCGTTGTGCATTTGCTCATTTTAAAGACATTATTTGGAGTCGATCATCGCAATGGGACCAGATGTTGGTGACTTCATCCAGATAGATTAGGACGGGTCCTTTTAGTTGGCATCAGAGCTGGTATAACCGCGTCCATGTGTGGCGGGTTAGTCGTAAAGGAGGTTCTCACAGTGTGACCTGTGGTGAAGCATTGGCTCTTACTCCTTGCGATCCCTTACGAGGGTTGGCAATTGCCGAGAGGCAGGCCCTAAAATCAGTATCTGAGGAACACTCAGTGGTCACCAGGTGGTTAGCTGGGAAGGCACTGGGTGGGACGGTGGTTGTCCCCAACTGTCTTTCAGTTGGTATCAGAGCAGTGGTCTTAGTGAACCAGGTCTTGCATTAGTGTGTCTAACTGATAGTTGTTTAGATGCATTAGTGTGTCTGGACTTCGACCGTGTCTACATGTCAAAAGTTTTGCTTATCATTCGTGTCGAAAATCATCTACTTATCCTTAGGAAATTACCAGCTTACTATTCCTAGTCTAGACACATCTTACTGCATTGATTGCATGAATAGTGTATAGACAAAATTCATATCTTAGCGTATCTGTTACTGTAGACCTTGCCTGATATCTTTCGTAAATTTCTCCGTAATTTAAGGGATCCTGGTACTATATATATCTATGCATATTATGCATTGAGAATACATCCAACTATCAATTGCTGTCACTAAACACTTCATACCAAAAAAAAAAATATTTTCTGTGATCACGTAAGATGGCCTCTACGAATCGATCACGTTCCTCTGACTCCGAAGACAGCATGACAGGAGCACACCAACTAATCAACTACCGTGATTACTAGATAAAATGGGGGTGGGTTCGCTACATACTCACCCTATGGAGAAGGGAAGAAGGTACTCCATATTATGAACCGAATCTACCACCTAACCTTGGAGTACTCGACCCGATCACCGGAGAACCTGTTCGCAACACCGTTTATACCCTTTTTGCAAGAATTTTTCGTCTTGAGGCAACCATTAATGGAACTAGAGAAGATATCCGACCTCTACCTCACACTGATAACCAACCAGGGTTAGTAGAAGAAGTTAAAGAACTCCGAGCTCGAGTGTTAACTTTAGAGAGCATGGTACACAATTTGCAAGCACCAGCAATATCACCAACACCAGTAACATCACCAACCTCAGCACCAACAACACTAATACCACCAACAACAACATCCGCTTCACCAGCTTCAACATCTCATTCTGTACCTCGAGTATAATCATCGTTCTACCTGACGTTCTACATCATTTATCTTCGTTCGACATAGCGATTATGTAATCTCTAATGTTTTAGAGATTATATATTCTTGTTCTAACGGTAAATCAAATGAGTTTAATATCATATTGACTCATTAAATCCATGATTACATCTGAAGAAAATATATAGGTATATATATTTTTTCATAAAGGTTGTAATAAAAAATTCTTTTGTACAAACTGTTAATGGCGAAAATATTTTAACGGGTAGGTAATACTCGAGGAATATTTAGATTTCACATTAATAAGTTACACTGTACATTCTTCAAATCTGATTCAACATTCATTTACTATCCTACTTACATCCACAGATATACGAATCTGTTCACCACAGAATAACCATTTTCATTCAATTTCATATTTGAATTTTGATCTATCAGAATCCAACAAGTGGCATAATGAAGAAAAACATTGGACAAGATAAAATTTGTTAGAAACAAACGAATTAACTATGAGAAATTTTGTTAAGAATCCACGCTAACAAAATCCTAGCTAATTGTTCCTAGCTAACTGATTACATTCTATTTATCGCAATTTAATTATCGCAATTTGCATTCTCGCAATTTTATTTATCGTCATTTAATTTCTGTTATTTACTTTACGCACTTTATTTATCGTCATTTAATTTCTGTTATTTATTTTTACGCACTTTAAATATCAGGACACGTATACAAGGTTTTGACATATCATATCGACGCATCTATATATATTATTTGGAATAACCATAGACACTCTATATGTAGTAACGCTGGAGTTAGCTATACAGGGTTGAGGTTGATTCTACAATAATATATATAGTTTGAGTTGTGATCGAGTCTGAGACATGTACACCGGTCACGATACGTATTAATTAATTCGAATATTATATATTAAACTATATACGAAATATTGGATTGTTAACTGTGGACTAATAACATTGGACAATTAAAATGAATTAAAATATTGATTATAACATATGAAACTAAACATTTCTTCAAATTTGCCACTTGATTTCATGTTAAACCTCATTTGTATTTTGACGATTCCAATCTACGTTCAAACTTTTCATGATTCTTGAGAACATCTCAATAGATAGGATGAACCAACCGCACATCATCTACGGAAAAAAAGATTGATGCGTATAGTTATGCATCTGAAAACACTCGGAACCTGACTAAACGTTTCACACGTATCTGTGCTAACTCTTTTGGCATTATTATTACTGAAAATAACATTGAAATTCCTTCTCCAATTAGACAATTTTGTCACAGCTCCAACAAGTCAACTTTGACTTTTCGTTCAAAACAACCTTATTATAACCTTGATATATACGCGTGCTCATTTATTGTTACCAGAGAACCTTTTATATTCCACCATACTACCATCAGCGTTTAATCATCTAAAAACACAATTCTCCTGAAAACACCTCGGATTGATAACCAACGATTTAGATATGGCTGCATTAAATGCAGATGAAACAGTAAAATTGTAGATGGTCTAAATGGCCAAAAGTTTAATGATAAAGAATGGAGTGTTGGGAACGCTCGATAGAAAATTTGGTACTGAAAAACAGATTGAGTTAACCATGAAGGAGACCAAGGACAAAGACAAGGACCAAACCCTATATTCAAAGAATCCAGATAATTCTGGATCCGCCGAAATCTTTAGAGAATACCTTGCTCCGAAGTCATGTTAAAACCTTGCGGAAAATTTTTCCTTACCAACTTTCGAACTTAGAAATTCCAAAATATCATCATAAATATCTTCGATATTTCTGAGGATATTTTCATAAATATTCTTGTCCGAAATTATCTACCTCTTCGTGTTTTTTGTATTCCATTATATTGAAAATTTCTGTAAAATCTAAATATAAATTATGAATGAATTATGGAGAAGTGTTGGAAATTGAAGCATGGGTTAGTATAATATAATGACGCCCGGCCAACGTGATTATATTACAGTAAGTCATGCTGAGTTTCTAATGAAACGTGATGATGGTTCACAGTAGATCGTACCATCATCATGTGTCATGTTACATAACTCTTTTATTCTGCTTAATCTCTGAACGTATCAAGAAATTATATTCTTGATAGTTCCATACTTAGTGATTCTGGTAGTTTACCAAATCAAATCGTGCTATTACGTTCCTTCTTGCTTAAGAACGTTATAATCATTCGAAACTCGATATCTACGAAATTCTGGACCATTATTCGCTTGACTTAAAGTCGGGAAGAGAAAACGTGAGCATGGAGCTCCAAAATATAAGAGAAAATATAGAGCCCAACAACAACAACACCGAAATCACAAACCGTGTATATCAATGTGTATAGCAACATAAATACACGGAAGAATGAAAAACATTATAACCTCAAGGTAATAGTAGAAGTTAACAGAATCCTCCGGTGGAAGTTGGAAAAGGAGAATGATTGGTGCGACAGCCAGGATAAGGACAAGGATCAGAATTGGGTTAAGCATTGTTACAATATTTAGAAGTATGAATTAAGGAAGAAAGTATAGGGATGGTGAGAATAATGGAACGGAAGAGTTTCATTTATAATGGAAATACCAGGCAGAGTAATCGAAGCAGATCACCATATTTAATTAGAGAGATCCTAATTTTCTTACTCGCCGAAGAATCAAATCTTTTAGATTTCGAAGATTTTCTTTAAATTTCTTGAATTCCGAAATTCAACCATGACTAGTCAAAAGTTATGATGAAACCGTCTTTATCATTTCACTATTTAGGGATAGCTTCACTCGTGCGCTTCAAATAATCGAATTGTCTTATTCATATTAATCAACGGTGATAAAAATCTAATTATCAATTCATATTCGTCATGAAAACATTTTTATTGTTAGCTATGACGCCCTCGACCAAATTTCGGGACGAAATTTCTTTAACGGGTAGGTACTGTGACGACCCGAAAATTTCCGACCAAATTTAAACTTGATCTTTATATAATTTGGACAAGATAAGCAAAGTCTGTAATGTTGAGTCTTAAAATTTTAACTGTATCATTTTAACTGTATCATATATTCAGTTAACCTTTGACCATTCCCGATGATTCACGAACAATTATTTGAAAATATATAAAAATAAATATAAGTATACATAATAACTTGAATCAATAAAATACAATTAACTCATTTGAATTAAAAATGTAAAGTAATATGCAGAATAATTAAAATGTTATTAAAAATGAACATATATATATATATATATATATATATATATATATATATATATATATATATATATATATATATATATATATATATATATATATTGTAGTATATACATAATGTATAAATAATAACTATTCAATAAAAGTTGTTATGTTACATGTAATTTTAAGGTAAAGTATAAATGATATATTAATAATATGACCAGTACTTCTGTGTTAATATTAATAGTAACATTAATATTTGTATAATTAATAATATTATATATAATGTAGTTATATATATATATATATATATATATATATATATATATATATATATATATATATATATATATATATATATATATATATATATATATATATATAACTTGATTTATATAAGTGATGATATTATTAATACTATTATTATTAATAATATTAATATTATTATAATAAATAAGATTATTATTATCAATGATATCATTATTAATAGGAATTAAAATTATATAAATTATCATATGATTAATTAACATTTATTAGTATTAGTCTTTATCAATAATATTATTATTAATAATATTATTATTCGAATTATTAGTATTAATAGTATTAATATTAGTTAATTATCAAAAATATGAAATGTGAATTATATGTACACATATATATTTAGCTAAATTATAAAATACAGATATTAATATATATAAATACATATACATTTATAAAATACTAAATTATATAAATATATAAATATGTATACAGAATTTTATATAAATAAATAAAATCTCATACATAATTTGGTTCTCCATCGTTTTCCAACTATATCATGAATTGATTTTTGTCAAACATCCAGTACAGAATGATTCTTTACGTTTATATAACCAACAAAAATCAGTGGGAGCAGATTTGGAATTTCTTTTATTTATTATTATTAGTTCTGACAAAGTTTATTCATGTTGAGCAAATTGAACTACGAAACAAAGGTAATTGAGTCACATTCATTATAATTAGGCTTTATAACTTCTATATAATTCGCTAGTAATATAGTTGGAGTAATACAGAAACCTCAAATTAATTTTTTTTAAAAAGAAATATGTATTATACTCTGTTCTTGGACTCAACACACCATATCACAGATTCCAAATCAATATAAAAAATTATTAAAGCAATCTTGTTAGGTTTGATCTGTTCCAATTATCTGCCAAGTTTCATGACCCAATTTTTCTTATTGATTGTGAATTTTCGAAGTCAAACTTTAGTTCTAAAAAGTCAACACTTCCGTTCTTCGAGAAATTCAAGCTTGTTCTTAAGTTTCTGTTTCAATTGAGGATGGAGAAAGATTCAAGGAAAGTTTTAAAGCATATTTCATTTAGATATCGTGAGCCAAAACGCTATAAATTTCAATATCAAAGTTCGAGTTCATAAAACCTAAATTTCGACTGTTACAGTCAATTTCTTTTATTTTACGTTATTCAATCCCATTAAACTGAATCACAATGATTCCTGTTTCGTTTGAGAGTCCTAAAACCAAAATGATAATCTATTATTGTGAGGAATTATCTCTGGTCGATTTGATTCTTGAAGGAGGAGATATTATAACAGTTTAAATTATGGGGTTAAATATAAACGGGGCAAGAGTTAATCAGAAAATGTGAAAGGGACGAATGGCTGGGTGTTGGTTAGTGTGGACATGAGGTCTAGGGTTCAAACCCAATTGGTGACTGTTTTTTTAAAAACCCTTTGTTTTGAGGTAAATTTCTAATTTCTATCATTATTATTATTAGTATTATTATTAATATTATTATTATTATCATTATCATTATTATTATTTTTGTTATAATTAATATTATGATTAAGTTGATTATAAATATGTTAATAACATAAACATATTATGAATTTAAGATGTTATGGCAAAGATTATGGAAAAATTGTTATAACGATATGAATAAATACTCAATTATGTTTATGATTATAAATTATAATAGGTTTTAAAACTTACCACAAAGAATATGATTATCATGGTTATAAATATAAAAATTATGTATACATACCTTATTATGGAAATGATTAAAGTTTAGTTTAGTCATAAATTTAATGAATTAATAATTACTATTAAAATTATTATTAATATTAAACTTATCATTTTATTAAAATTAGTATTATCATTATCAAAATTACTAAGTATTATTATTATAAATATTAGTATTAGAATTCTCGTTAACCTTGATATCTGTATTATTATTAATCTAACTATTAAAATGCTATTAAGACTATCATTAATATTAAAATCATCATTATTATTAAAAAAATATTATCTTTATAAAAACTATCATTCTTATTCTTAGCATTATTTCTTATTAAAGACTATTATTTTTACTATCATTATTAGTATTATAATTATCATTAAAATTATCATTAGTAGGATTATTCACATTATTATCTTATGAGTAATATTAGGTATTATAATTATTATCATTTTTATCACTATTAATATTATTTTGGTATTATCATAACTACTATTATTAATACACAAATAATATATGTGCAACTAACAATATATTTAATAAACATAACATAATGAAAATTAATATTTTTAATTACCAAAATGAATATAAGAAATATATATACATATATTATCAATATAAAAAGGATATAACTAATAACTTATATATATATATATATAAATATATATATTTATTTGATTACGAGTATATGTTTTAATGTATATACGAATAATATAGGTTTGTGAATCCAAGGCCAAACCTACACTTATTCAATGTCGTCATATGTATTTTTACTACAAAATACAGTATGGTGAGTTCATTTGATTCCCTTTTACTCTTTACATTTTTGGAACTGAGAATACATGCGCTACTTTTAAAACTGCTTTATTAAATGCTTTTGAAATACATTTTGAACTGCGAATACATGAAATGCTTTTATAAATGTTTGACGAGATAGACACAATCAAAACATTCCTCGAATGAATTATGTGGACGTGATAATTGCCACCATTGAATTATGTGAACGTGATAATTGCCACAATTGATATGAATATGTTTCCCCTGATTATTATTGCTTGGTAACCTAAGAATTAGGGAACATCACTAATTTTGAGAATTAGTGCACGCCTAATTGACGCGAATCCTAAAGGTAGCTACCGGGTTTAACACCCCCACTCAGAATGTTCACTAGACGGAAGGGCTAGTGGGCGTGGTGTTTAGTACTTCGAAGTTTATATTATTATTATACAGACGAGATATTCTGTTTTGGGGATATTATTATACGCATTATATGTTAAGGTCGGTTACCAAGCCAAGTTATGAAAGCAATGAAAAGTGAATGTTATGTATCGAGAGAATGATTTTATACACAGGTTATGTGTATGTTATTTTTGTGCACAGGATATGTGTACGGTTACTAAGATTTTTGAAAGATGATTTCGTACACGAGAAAGGTGTACTGTATTTAAAAGATATCGCATGTACATTAGAGGTGGGTAAAGGATTCGGGCCCATTTGTACCATGCAGGATTTAAATCTTGTGGTCTATCAAAATGATGAATTTTTTTTTGTTTTATGATAAACCTATGAACTCACCAACCTTTTGGTTGACACTTGAAGGCATGTTTATTCTCATGTATGAAAGAAACCCTCCGCTATGCATTTGCTCATTTTAAAGACATTATTTGGAGTCGATCATCGCAATGGGACCAGATGTTGGTGACTTCGTCCAGATGGATTAGGACGGGTCCTTTCAGTTGGCATCAAAGCTGGTATAACCGCGTCCATGTGTGGCGGGTTAGTCGTAAAGGAGGTTCTCACAGTGTGACCTGTGGCGAAGCATTGGCTCTTACTCTTTGCGATCCCTTACGAGGGTTGGCAATTGCCGAGAGGCAGGCCCTAAAATCAGTATCTAAGGTACACTCAGTTGGTCACCAGGCGGTTAGCTGGGAAGTCACTGGGTGGGACTGGTAAGTGTTAGGTTTGATACAGCTAGGTTATCGGATTAGGCTATGATCAAATAAACATCCCCAAAAACTTGATACATCAACGTTTGTAGATTTTTTATTTATTTAACAATAGCGAATAAAGGTAAGGATATATGTGTATAGATGATGAATCATGATAAGTATGATAGAAGGATGATGATGAATACAGGCTTGGTGATGATGCTCGTATTTAGGATATCGTTAATGGGACGATGAAGGAAATCGATGATCATATGAGGTAGATGTAGATGCAGGAGACAAGGTATTAAACAAATGACCTACTTGACTTATTATATCCGAGTATTGTCGATGGCTGTTGTTCTTTATGTATTTGTCTTCAAAAACACATCTGGACCCTCATCGTGTAATTTCTAATGGGTTAGATAGTTGGGCCGTGTCCCTGCTGGTATTAATGGGCCGAGAATGCAGCTTCTATTTTTTCTGTTGAGCTAGGTAACTATGGTGATCATCAGGCCGTGGCCTATAGGTTTGATTAGGCTGCTAAAGAGATAATAAGCAATGATGTTTACAGTAAGATAGAAGCGGAGATGGTTAGGACGGGATGATGATGATTACAATCACGATCACGAACTAGATGATTCGATATATGTTGGGGGCCTAGACGTGTTGGGCATGTATCAAATTGTTTTCGTATGAAGATGATGATATTATGATGAACCGTTTATGATGATAATTAAATGACGAATCTATGATGATTATGTCGTGAAGATGAGTGTACGATGTCGATGATCTTGTTAAATATTTAAGAATGAAACGTTTAGAATGATAAGGAGGTTAAACGTATTGTTTATTCAATTGTTTTGATTAAAGGGCTGTGTTTGTGTATGAGATAAGAAAAAGGAAAACAGATAGGTTAGGTATAAATAAATATGGAATGAGAATTAAGTCAGAAATGTAAGGAACAGAGCCATGGTTTGAGTGCTTGACGGGTTTTCGAGAGGTCGGGGGTTCGAGTCCCGTTCGCGACAGTTTTCTTTTTAAAGCTTCTTTTGAGGTAGTTTTCATATTAAAAATTAGTATTATTATTATTATTATTATTATTATTATTATTATTACTATTATTATTATTATTATTATTATTATTATTATTATTATTATTATTATTATTATTATTATTATTATTATTGTTGTTGTTGTTGTTGTTGTTGTTGTTGTTGTTATTAGTTGGTATTATTATTGTTAAGAATTTCATTAGTTTTACTATCATAATACATAGTATTATTAATATATTAATATCATTGCTATTGTTATTATTAGCATTAGTACTAGTATTATCATATTTTTTTATTTATATATTTTAACAAAGGTATTTTACTTTAAATTATTATGGTTTTCATTACTATTATAAGTATTATTATTATTAAAACTATTATTATTAGTACTAACAATATTTCTACTAAAATTATTATCATTATAAGTATTATTAGCATACTTATTATTATTAACATTATTAAGTATATTTATTAATATTATTATTATAAAATAATATAACTTTTTATTTATTATCATTTATATTATGTTATCAAATGATTTTTAGTTATATAACACTATAGTTAATACATATAACATATCTATATTAACGTTTTAAAATAAATAGTAATTATTTAGTTAAAGTATACAAAATAGAAATATTTAAATTACTTATTGATAAAAATATATAACTTACTAAAACAACAATTATATCATTAATTATATGTAAATTTAGTTGTTCGATTACAAGTATAAATGTTAATATATATATATATATATATATATATATATATATATATATATATATATATATATATAAATGATATAGGTTCGTGAATCCGAGACCAACCCTACAATTGTTAAATGTCGTCATATGTATTTTTACTACAAAATATAGTACAGTGAGTTTCATTTGCTCCCTTTTTAAATGCTTTTGCAATATATATTTTTGGGACTGAGAATACATGCGCTGTTTTTATAACTGTTTTACGAAATAGACACAAGTAATCGAAACTACATTCTATGGTTGAATTATTAAACCAAATATGCCCCTTTTTAGTCTGGTAATCTAAGAATTAGGGAACAGACACCCTAATTGACGCGAATCCTAAAGATAGATCTATTGAGCCCAACAAGCCCCATCCAAAGTACCGGATGCTTTATTACTTTGAGGTATTATTTAGTATATTAGCTGCGCGCTGTATACTGGGGGATATTCTATATGTATCTTGTTAAGGTCGGTTACCAGGTGTTCAATCCATATGAATGATTTTTGTCTCTATGCATGGGACGTATATTTATGAGAAATGGAAATGAAAATCTTGTGGTCTATTAAAATGATGAAAATGATCGATTATGATAAACTAATGAACTCACCAACCTTTTGATTGACACTTGAAAGCATGTTTATTCTCAGGTTTGAAAGAAATCTTCCGCTGTGCATTTGCTCACTTTAGAGATATTACTTGGAGTCATTCACGACATATTTCAAAAGACGTTGCATTCAAGTCATTTAGTTCATCAAGATTATTATTAAGTTAATTATAGTTGGATATATTATGAGATGGTATGCATGCCGTCAACTTTCAATGTAATGAAAGTTTGTCTTTTAAAAATGAATGCAATGTTTGTAAAATGTATCATATAAAGGTCAAGTACCTCGCGATGTAACCAAATGTTAATGATACCAAATGTAATGTAATGTATCATTGGATGTAACCAGATGGATTAGGACGGGTCACTAAAACCAAGCACGACCCATACTACCAAAAAGTGAGGATACTTGAGCCCAAAGTACCTGTATGAACCATCCAATCTACAGTATTTTGTCATTTCATTTGACGAGCGTGCCGGTATACGGTTTGAGTTAGAACTTGGTCCTGACATACGTTTCGAGGCTAATGATTAATAAGCTCCATACGTGGTGAAGGTGCGATACTTCCTCCAAAAGCATTCTGAATAGAGAAGACCAAACCACCCATTTCCACTAAGCTTCAAAACCAACCAACTCTCTGAAAAGAGTTGATGAAAATTTCCAAAACACACTACCCATTCACCTTCATTCCTTTCTTAATTCAAAACATCCAGACACCAACAAAGAGATAGATCGACCAAGTTAGCTTCAAAAGCACTTGTCAAAAGATTCCGAATCCCCGCCTGTTTATGATAGGTCAAAGACCTATTTCTGGTGAATTATCACTTCTTCTCTGGGTACCAGGAACAAAAGAAAAAAGTTATGAAGAAAACGGTATGAAAAAAAAATAACGATTTGAAAGAGCAAAGTCTCTAATAAAGGCACAAAAACCCGAGAAAGTTACCCAGAAAGACTTCCAGAAGAGCTAAGAAAATTCTAGACAAAAGTCTTTGCAAATCCGCATCTTTTGAAGAACTTATCGACGAATTCAAGCCAATCTATATCCAAAAAGGAATACTTCGAGGAACCAAAAGTCTGTCAATTCTCTTCAAAGTCAAAAGATTTCAAATCAACCTCCATATTCCAACCTTTCATAAACTTTCACATTTCTTCGCCATCTTAAACCCTAAAACCCGTCTTCCTCTTGAAAGAATGTCTAGGAAGAAGATCAGTGCCATCCTTTTTCATCCGGTGGAGATATCGATGCATTACCAAGCTTATGATGATAACCGTTACACGACTGGCTTCTGAGCGATGATACAATTAGAGTAGGACACCCTAAACACTTGAGTGATATGAGTGATCAGTTAGTGAGAAGCCTGGTCATGTATACTTTATATCTGAGAGTTAGAAAGTATGCCCTTGTCACCATGGACGCGACTAAATCTGGCGACCGTATCATTGGAGTTTGAAACTTTTTCCATTACTTTCGAACAATGTGATGACTTCTGGTCTAGGCATAATAAAAGAATTTGAGGTTGGACGAGGGAGAATCTATTAGAAGATAACCTAATATTTCTGCTTTTTGCTTGAGGACAAGCAAAGCTAAGTATGGGGTATTTGATATCGGCCAAAAGTCACATTTTTACCGCTGAAATTAAGCCATAAAACATTAAGGTTCCAAACTTTATCGCCAAAATTATCGCTTTGTCAGTTTATTTTGTAGATTTAGTAATTAAAAGGCGATGCAAAAAGAATCAAGTAAAACGGAGCTGAAACGGTGAAAAACAAGTTACGACCTCGGAAACAGAAGTATGATCCCGGAACAGCAGACCAAACGACTAGGCAATACGGCTTGCCCAGCCTCCGAACAGGTTGCCACTCGGGCAACATACGGGTGTGGCCACCGATTGTGCACACCGGCTCACCAAGCAAACGGATGCCCACGTCGGCTTGCCACCCCGGCTACCCAATACGGGTTGCCACCTGGATCCGTCGAAGATCTTGGCTATAAAAGGACCATTTACCACACCATTTCAACACACAATCAACTTTCACTTTAATTTAGTTTTTCAATATTTTTAGTTAGTTTAGCTTTTATTTTACGGAGGATATTCCGACGAGTCCCTGCGATCTTGGGCAGATTTCTCCAGCATTTTTCAGGTTTTTATCCGAAACACTTGTCTTTTTATTTAAACATGTACTCTTACTATTTATGTTTAAATACACGTTTTGATATTAACGTGTTGGCTTAATTAATCTGTATGTTGTCATGATTGAAGTGTGAGTTAGAGTAGTTATGTTAAATTAGTACGATTACTGTTGTTATTCTAAAACTGTTACCTCGATAGGTTTGTATGCTAGCATCTTAAGGATTGACCAACTTAGGTTGTGACTAGGACTTATCCACCCACATGAACCTAGCTACTTCATAGGACTACGACCCCTAGTTATACTATACCTGAAGATTCTATGAACTCGGTATGGCCGGTGTTCCCGAGAGGCATCTAGTGCACCTTTAGGACACAGAACCTAGGAATTGAGACATGAATGACCTAGTATGCCTACTAGTTGTTCCGAGGAGACCTCTTAGGAGCTGCTAAGATCTTGTTAGTGCCTTAACCGTATGACCTACCTCTATTGCATGTTCTTGTTTGATTTTTTCCTTAGAGTTAAGTCATATCAACTGTTCGAGATATCTATCAGGTTTCTATCTGTTTTACTATCAGCTTGTCAACTGTAATGCCGTATAATGTTTAGATTGGTATGATTTCATTAGCATGATGGAATGGTTGTTAGTATCCATTAACATTTTGTCAACTTAACCCAACGGATTCCTTCCGTTTGTGATTAGTGTTCATTCAACACAACGCGTTGTTATTCAGTTTCCTAACTTATAACGAGGGTTAGGATTAGAGCTCAACTTTCTAACACACCTAGTGCTTTACGGAGGATAACCTCCGAGGTCTGGACACCCTTCAGTTATACAACCATCGTGACATACTTCTCACTGCTCAAAGAGAACTCCGAGAGTCTAGGGATAAGTAGTTCTGTATAATTGGCTCATCCAAACAGATCTATCGCTCTAATCACATATTTAACATAAACATAACTACCTTTCCATAATCCAAACGGATATCTTGCTTAACATTTCCCTGATCTGCATACTCCGAATATCCTTCCAAATTATTTACTTTTCCCGCAATTAGGATCTTTAGGTAAAAACAAAAACTATATGTTATCCAGATAATTTAACCAAAGACAATTATCCACTTGATTTTCAATTCGTTAATCCATTAAATACTGACACCTAGGTCAATTTACACTTTCTACCCTTGAGAGTTAAACAGTAGATTTATGCCCTCATACAAATTAATTAGGACACCTTGTGGCTTTCACTTAAGATTCGTTCAGTTAACCCTGTTAGACGACAAACAAAACCGATAACTTTCTGAGCGACTTTTTGAGAGATATCAATAGCATCTTTATATTCACTAAGCATTAACTTACCCTCTCATTGATATTATTTTTTATAGGTTCGCAAGGTGGCGGCTCGGGTAAGCGTGGGGATTAGTGACTTGTGGATTGCTTTAGAAGATTGTGCTTTCGGACTTGGTTAGGAATGGGTGCCGTATTCCCAATCACCATGCTCGGTTTGGTTGGAAAGTAAACTAGTCGGGTCAAGTGTAATATTTTGGTTATGTCAAACGGGTCATGGGTGTATGCCCGATTGATATGCTTGAGACACACCTAATTTTATTGTAATATACTTACGAATTCGTCCACGGGGAGCAAAGTTTAGGATTTGAAACTATTAATTATTCTGAAGATTTTAGTTGTAAAAAGGGGTTTTGATTTAAAATTAAATAAAACAAAGAAATTAAAAACGAGTTCAAATAGATAAGGGGTATTCACTTAGATTCAATTTCCTAGGTTCCGGATTGCTTTTATTAAGAACAATGTAATTAAATCCCTAAGTATAACTCTCGTTAACCAAGTTCATTAATCAATTAGTAAGATAAGCTGGTGTCCCTAACTTAGATACTAATTCTATCATGAAAGTGTCGGTTTTTCACGTTGGTCTCCCATACGCTTCTGAAAAACACAATCAATCAATATTAACTACTCAAGATTATGATTCAGTTGAAGGGTAAATCGGTGTCCCTCTTTAGGCTTCACAATTACCTACTCAATTGATGAGATTAATTACGAATCTAATTACACCGGTCTCCCGTATGTAATTCAACTTATCTATTTATTTCTCAATAACCTAGATAAATTAATTAATTTAGTAACTCTCGTTACATCAACTAACAGACTAGTAATCAATGGGATCAATTAATGGGAGTAATTATGAATCACAATCAAGAGCAATTATTAATACATACAAAAGATCAAGCAATCCTTCACTTAAGTTAAATCATCTAAGTGAATACTAATAAAATTAGCTACTCATAACTGTAATTGAATCAACAAACAAACAATTAAAATATAAATTATTATTCATAATCGTTAAATAACGAATTAAAATTAAAGTAATCGTTGTCGTTAAAACAATAAAATAGAAGAAGAGTACCAATCTTATTATAATGGAATTGAGATGTGGAGACAAGAATTAATTCCCATGAGCTAGTCTCCCATCTTTCCTTTGCTGTGATCGATCAAGAAGACAAAAACCCCAAGTGAGGTCACGGCTTAACAGCCGCACACCAACACTCTTGCCCAAAAAATATTAAACTAAAAAAAAACTAATTCTAATCGATCCCTCTTTTCAAAGGGTTTATGGGATATAAATAGCCAATGTCACGTACATGCCTTTTTCCTTCTTCCACTTGAAGATCACGGCCTACTCACAAATAGATAACCGACTTATATCTTTTTATTTAATTTTAGCACCGGTCCAATTAGATTAAGTCACCATGACACTGTCTTCCTTTTATTTACAAACCTCGGCCCATATAAATTAGTTAGCCACCGTACTTTTCCTTTTTAACTTGAAAAACACATAATTGTTATAATATATAAATATATATATAAATGGATAGTCAATTATTGATACACAAAAGTAATATTATTGTATTACCTAAACTTGTGATATTTTTGCTATAAATAGCCATGAATGCAAGCATTAAACTTGCACCATTTTCTCACACTTACAAAGTGTTTCTTTCTTTCTCTCCATTATCATCTTTGTTCTTACACTTCATTATTAGCATTCTTAATCAAGAATCAAACCACTAAAGGTAGTTATAAGCCTACTGAATTATAACATCAAGAATCAAACCAATAAAGGTAGTTATAAGCCTACTGAATTATAATACGTTATCAGCACGATAATCTTAATACTAATTATGGTTGGCTCTGCCACCTAAATGATATATGGTCGGTTATACCACCTGAATAATATATGGTCGACACTGTCGCCTAATTATCATTTATGTTACTAACATTTATATTTCTATTATCTAACATTTATATGGTCGACACTGTCACCTAATTATCATTTATGTTATATAACATTTATTTATGATTGCTTACATATGGTCGACACTGTCGCCTACTTATCATTTATGTTATATTAAATTTATGTTTAATGTTTATATACTTATGAATATAAATTGACTCTAATTTATCATGTTGTTTGTTTTAATTTTTGATAATAGAAAATGTCGAATCTGGAAAAGCTTAAATTTACTCCTTTAGAATCAACGGGAAACAACTACATGCCATGGGTTATAAAAGTAAAAATGCATCTTAAATCAATGGGCATTCTTGAAACCATAAATGAAAACAACACTTGTTCTGAAAAAGAACAAGCAACGGCCTGTTGCTTTATTCATCAACATATTGATGAATGCTTACAAAATAATTATGTGACTGTAGAAGATCCCCATGTTTTATGGGAAGGTCTCAAAAGCAGATTCAATAATCAAAGAGAAATTTTACTTCCAGCTGCTATGGATCAATGGAGAACATTAAGGTTCCAAGACTTTAAGAAAGTAAATGAATACAGCTCAGCTCTGTATAATACAGTCTCACAACTTAAATTTTGTGGACATGAAATAAGTGATGCAGACATGTTGGAGAAAACTTTCTCCACAATGAATGCTGCCAACATCACAGTGCAAAGAAATTTGAGAATGCTAAAGTTCAACACATATCCTGAACTTAATTCATATCTCTTGGTTGCAGAGCAAAATGATGAGCTATTAATGAAAAATCAGCAATCCCGTCCTACTGGTACACTTGCAATTCCTGAAGCAAATACTGCAAATAATTATAAACAGGGACAAGGACGCGGGCAAGGTCGTGGTTATAATAACCATCGCCATCATCATGCCAAAAGCCATAACTATGGTAGAAACCATCCTTATGGTAATGGGAATGGGCGTGGACGTGGCCGTGGTCGTGGCCGTGGTGGTCAAAGAAATAATAATCCACGAAAATATAAATATCAACCACAAAACAAGCCCACTAAACAAGATGTTGAAGAAAATTCTTCTAAAAATTCTGAAGAATCTTGTTACAGATGTGGTAGAATGGGCCACTGGGCTAATACTTGCCGAACATCTAAACATCTTGTTAAGATGTATCAGGATTCGCTGAAAGGTAAAAAAAATGAAGTAAATTTTGTGGATAATATTGATCCAACAGTCACTGAGCAACCATCTGATTTATATGAAGATTTATTGAATTAAATTAATATGTTTCTTTTATAAATAAAACGATTTAACCTTTGTCATCATGTTTTCTCAAATGTTTCAGTTCTATATGTTTTATCAAATGTTCCATTTCTATGTTTGATGTTTCAATTCTATGTATGTCAAATGTTTCAGTTTTATCTATTTGTGTGTAATAAACATTTTGTGTAACATTTATATACTTACTGTTTGTTTCTTATATATGAAGTTTAATATGAATTCTGCTGGAACACAACATCAATCAAGTAGTGGAGATCTCTGTATAGCAGATAGTGGTACTAGATACACTATACTTAAATCTGAAAAATATTTCATTGATTTGAAACCAACGGAAGGAACTATACATACAATATCAGGTGCTGCTAACTTGATAGAAGGGATAGGAAAGGCAAAATTCATATTACCAAACGGTACAACATTTTTAATTAGTAATGCCTTATTCTCTCCTAAGTCAAGCAGAAATTTATTGAGTTTTTCTGACATATACCTTAATGGGTATGATTAGCAGTCAGTAACGGCAGAAAATGAGAAATATTTAAGTATCACTAACAAGAATCACGTGATTGAAAAACTGCCAAGACTTAATTCTGGATTACATTATACACATATAAATGTACCAGAAGCACATATGGTGATTAAAGAAAAGTATATTGATCCTGGTGTATTTAATTTATGGTATAACAGATTGGGCCATCCAGGATCAACAATGATGAAAAGAATTATTGAATGTACACATGGACATCCACTGAAGGATAGAAAAATCCTTCATGATACAATAGTTCCATGTATATCTTGCTCTCTTGGAAAATTGATAACTAGACCCTCACCACTTAAGGTTGAGAAAGAATCACCAATGTTTCTTGAAAGAATTCAAGGTGATATTTGTAGACCAATTCATCCACCATGTGGACCATTTAGATATTTCATGGTCCTAATAGACGCATCTAGCAGATGGTCTCATGTTTGTCTGTTATCAAGCCGTAATGTGGCATTTGCAAAATTTCTTGCCGAAATTATTAAATTGAGAGCACATTTTCCTGATTACATCATTAAAAAGGTGAGACTTGATAATGCTGGTGAGTTTACATCTCAAGCATTTAATGACTATTGCATGTCTATAGGAATTGTTGTTGAACATTCTGTTGCTCATGTGCATACACAAAATGGTTTAGTCGAGTCACTGATTAAACGTTTACAGTTAATCGCTAGACCATTGATAATGAGAACAAAACTCCCTGTATCTATATGGGGTCATGCAATTTTACATGCTGCTGCATTGATTCGCATCAGACCAAGTGCAAGTCATAAATATTCCCCCCTACAACTTGCTTTTGGTCAAGAGCCAAATATTTCCCACCTTAGAACATTTGGTTGTGTAGTATATGTTCCAATTATGCCACCACAACGTACAAAAATGGGTCCTCAAAGGAGGTTGGGAATATATGTTGGATATGAAACATCTTCAATCATAAGGTATATTGAACTTATGACAGGTGATGTTTTTACAGCACGTTTTGCTGATTGTCATTTTAATGAAACATTGATTCCTAGATTAGGGGGAGAAATAAAAAATAAAGAAAATGATGTTTCATGGTGTGAACCTCAATTAAAGTATCTTGATCCTCGCACAAAAGAATGCGAGATAGAAGTTCAAAAGATAATGCATATACAAGAACTTGCAAATCAATTGCCTGATGCATTCACAAATACAAAAAGGGTGACTAAATCATATATAACAGCAGTTAATACTCCAGCTCGAGTTGAGATTCCAAATCGGAAAACTGATAATGTAGTCACTCAAGAATCTATGCCACGTCTGAAACGTGGGAGACCAGTTGGTTCCAAAGATAAAAATCCTCGAAAAAGAAAATCAGCTGATAATAAGGTAAAAGAAAGTGTTCAAGAAGAACCACAAATCAGTACTCCTACTGCAGAGGAGATTGATGATGTCAATACAGAAATTGCAATCAATTATACACATTCAAAAATATTATGGAACCGAAATGAAATGAAAAATCTTGATGAGAAATTTTCATTTAATGTTGCATATGACATTATGAATAATGATGATGATCCAGAACCAACATCTATGGTTGAATGTCAAAATAGACATGATTGGGCTCAATGGAAAGAAGCAATACGAGCTGAATTAGAATCACTCAATAAAAGAAAAGTTTTCAGATCCATCATTCTTACTCCTAAAGATGTGAAACCTGTAGGATACAGATGGATTTTTGTCCGAAAAAGAAATGAGAAAAATGAAGTTACAAGGGTATAAAGCTAGACTTGTAGCTCAAGGTTTTTCTCAAAGACCGGGAATTGATTATGAAGAAACTTATTCCCCTGTTATGGATGCAATTACTTTTAGATACTTAATCAGCCTGGTAGTTTCTAAAAATTTAGAAATGCATCTCATGAATGTTGTGACTGCTTATCTATATGGATCACTTGATAGTGATATATATATGAAGATACCTGAAGGATTTAAGGTACCAGAAGCATCAAATGCAAAATCCAAAGAAATGTATTCGATTAAATTACAAAGATCTTTATATGGGTTAAAACAATCGGGACGTATGTGGTATAACCGATTAAGTGATTACTTGATAAGCAAAGGGTATACAAATAACCTTACTTGTCCTTGTGTTTTCATTAAGAAAACAACATCCGGATATGTGATCATAGCTGTTTATGTTGATGATCTTAACATCATAGGTACAAATAAAGAGATCCATGAAGCCATTCAACTTCTAAAGAAAGAATTTGAAATGAAAGATCTCAGAAAAACCAAGTATTGCCTTTTTTTACAAATTGAGCATATGCCTAATGGTTTACTTGTACATCAAACAACATATACTGAAAAGATTCTGAAACGTTTCAATATGGACAAGGCAAAACCATTAAGTACTCCTATGGTTGTTAAATCACTCAATGTTGAAACTGATCCATTTCGTCCATGTGAAGATCATGAAGATATTCTTGGACCAGAAGTACCATATCTTAGTGCAATTGGAGCTCTTATGTATTTTACAAATTGTACAAGACCTAAAATTTCTTTTGCAGTTAATTTGTTGGCAAGGTTCAGCTCTGCTCCTACCAAAAGACACTGGAATGGGATCAAACATATATTTCGATACCTTCGAGGAACTACTGATTTAGGATTATTTTATTCTAACGAATCAAAACAAGATTTGGTTGGTTATGCTGATGCAGGTTATTTATCTGATCCACATAAAGCTAAATCTCAAACTGGATATGTATTCCTAAATGGAGGTACTGCAATATCATGGCGTTCTCAAAAACAAACACTTGTTGCTACATCATCAAATCATGCCGAAGTGATTGCATTACATGAAGCTACTCGGGAATGTTTTTGGTTGAGATCAATGACACAAATCATTACTGATTCTTGTGGACTAGAACGCGATAAAAGTCCAACAATTATCTATGAAGATAATGCAGCTTGCATAGCACAGATGAAAGAAGGGTATATCAAAAGTGACCGAACCAAACACATACCTCCTAGATTCTTCTCATACACTCAAAATCTCATTAAGGACAACAAGATTGAAATGAGATATGTTCAATCCAGCAAAAACTCTGCTGATCTTTTCACGAAAGCACTTCCAACTGCTATTTTCAAAACACACGTTCATAACATTGGTATGAGACATGTTCAAAAGATGTAACAACTGAAGCGATGTCTACTTGAGGGGGAGTCAACTCCATGCTGCACTCTTTTTCCCTTAGCTAAAGTTTTTTTCCCACTGGGTTTTCTTTAGCAAGGTTTTTAACGAGGCAGTAACTTACAGTTGATCTTCAACAAACAAAATTGCTATCCAAGGGGGAGTGTTATAATATATAAATATATATATAAATGGATAGTCAATTATTTATACACAAAAGTAATATTATTGTATTACCTAAACTTGTGATACTTTTGCTATAAATAGTCATGAATGCAAGCATTAAACTTGCACCATTTTCTCATACTTACAAAGTGTTTCTTTCTTTCTCTCCATTATCATCTTTGTTCTTACACTTCATTATTAGCATTCTTAATCAAGAATCAAACCACTAAAGGTAGTTATAAGCCTACTGAATTATAACATCAAGAATCAAACCAATAAAGGTAGTTATAAGCCTACTGAATTATAATAATAATTAAATATTAGATGCAGCCTTCTTTCAACCTTTTGTATTTTGTTACCAAATAATGTTCTATACGTGAAATAGCTTGTCGAGTTGTCTTCGCCTCATTGTCGTTTTACGTTCGAATCTCACCAAAATCACAATAAAGTCCCATTAACGCTTCCTTGATCACAAATCTTTATTTTAACCCCATACGAACTCGAAGTCTTCAAAAAGTATCCAAAATAATAATAACGAGAACCGATAACGCGACTAAAAATATGAATAAATGGAGCGTTATCCCCGATTTATATTTTAATTTATGTATTGTACGTTTATAAGTTGGTTAAACTTATTATTGTAACAAATGTGTTTTGGAAATTATAAATGGGACATGAATGTGGTAATTACTAATATATTAAAAAGGAAAAATTTTTATGGGCTAGTAAACAACGGTTTGGGTCGTTATAGAAACCTTAGCCTCTCTTGGCTACTAATGCAGAACCCATCTGAGGACACACTATTCGCGGTAGATCCTAACTTTAAGAACCTAAACTTTGAACCAACCCTCGAGATCAATCCAATTCATAATTTCCCATAAATTCCTGCTTTCATGTTCACCGACACTTTCAAGCCCTACAAAAATGTTATCCAGAGCCATCAACCCCTGTTAGTTGATGATCATTTAGTACCACTCTACACTTCGGAACTAGATGACATGGTCAGGAAAGTCAAGAAAACAAAACCTATCACGAGGAACAAGACCATGGAGGGAGGTGATGCTAAGTGCTAACTACTGAAGAAAAGGTTTAGGGTATCAAGAATATGTACTTTCTCATTTTTTTAACCACTGCTGTTGTTAGATATAATAAAGGTTAAAAAAATCAATGCTAATAAAAGAGAAGTACTTTAATAAAAGAAGAACCTTTTAAGGATTTGGATTTCAATCATGCAGACTATTCAGGAAAGTATACTTCACTTACTTTTTACACTACTTAGAATTTACACTACTTTAAATTGTAAGTAAGGGATTCATGAATTTGATAGAATTTAAAATATTTAAACTGTGGGTATAAAATAGAACATTGAGGACAATATTTCTCTAAAGTGTGGGATAGGGTAAGAAAATATTATGAAACCTTTTTGTCTAAAAACTTATGTTTTTACTTAAAAAATTTTTCAAAATATATTAAGAAGAAAGTAATTTCTAGAAACAAAAAGGTGATAAATTTTATTATTTACAAACATTTTACAAAAACATAATAATAAAAAGGTTAAGTCTCTAAGACTACCACTTAAAAACCCATACGAAATACGGAATAACATCTTAAGAGAGCTATTCACGCGACTAGGTATGACCCACACTACTAAAAAGGTGAGGTATTACTAGACTTAAAGCATAAAAATATACAATATGCTTCACCTAAGAAGAGTGTGCCGATACTGTGTTCCGAATTAAAACTTGTCCAGTTTATGCCTTCAGTATTAGATATAGAAATCATACGTGGTATAGGTGCAACTAAATGACTTTAACATACCTTAGGATATCACTAATGATAAAAATCACTGATATCGGCTAAAAAGTCACGTTTTTACCCCCGATATTGAGTCCCAAAAGCACAAATTTCAAAACTTTATCGGCAAAATAATTGCTTTTTCGGTTAAAATTGTAGGTAAAGTAGTTACAAATACAATGCAAAAAGAATCAAGAGAATCGGAGCTAAAACGAAGATTCTAGAGCGAAAACGGTGAAAGACAAGAAATCAAGTTACGACCCAGTGAAATCAGCTGACCAGGCAAGCCAAACGGCCTGCCAAACGGCCTGCCAAATGGCTTGCCTGGCTCACAAATAGCCTACCACACGCTCTCAGCAAACGACCCTTGTAAACGGCTTGATCTGGCAAACGGCTTGCCAAACGGCGTGCTAGCTGTTTACAGGGAAATTTCAAGTCTATTTAAAGCCTTTTTGTCATTCAATTTCAATACACCTCTCTTCACTCTCTCACTACAATACACTTTCTCTCACTAGAGCTTTCAAGGCCTTCTCACCTCCGAGTGGGAAATTAAGTACCCGGAGGCGAACGCCGAAGATTGTAATAGGAGCGAGCTAGAGGATGTCAGCACTTGTAATGAACCGGATCTCGTCTGTAAACGGTGAATGCTTTCCTTAATTTAATAAAGTTATCTTAAGTTGCTTTCATCGTGCATGCTTATCTATCCGTTGCAAATGTTTATTATATGTTGAATACTTTATCTGAAACTTATGCTACTGTTATGTTGAAACCTTGACGGTTTAGAAGTTTAATTTACGAATCACCCTTTTCGCTTATTCATGTGGCTATAACCTAGTATTAGGACCTGATCAACCCTAGGATACAGGTAAGTAGTTGATGTTAAAGCAGAGGGGTACGAAATAGTTATATTTTTACTACAAAATACTATTAAATACGATACAATTTTACACAAGTTATTTATTTATTTATAGAGTGGATATACCTAAACCTTGCTACAAAACTTATAGGCAGTGTACCTAATCGTACAGTAGTGTAGTTTTTAGTAAGTCCGGTTCGTTCCACAGGGAGCTAGCCAAGTTTAACGCTATATTTTTAAAACTATATTTGTATAAATATAAATATAAATAAAAGTAGTATTATTATTATAAAAGGGGGATTTTACCGTTTAATGACCGGTTTGTCGATTTTAAAACTTTAGTCGCAGTTAAAACCTAATGTAAAATATTAAAAATAAAATTAACTTAAAGCGTAAAGTAAATGACAATAATTAAAGTGCGATAAATAAAATTGCGATAAATAAAATGACAATAAATAAAATTGCAATAATTAAAAAGTACGATAATTAAAAGTGCAATTAAATAAAATGACAGTAAATAAAAGTGCGATGAAATATGAAATAAAGGAATTATGCTTATTTAAACTTCCGTAATCATGATGTTTGACGTGTTGATTTTAGTTTATTACCATAGGTTAATTGTCCTTTGTCCTGGATTATTCGATATGTCCATTTGGTTTTTGTCCCTAACAGTCCATCAGTCATAAATATAAAGTGCGAGTGTCCTAGTCAAATTATCCTTATATCCGAAGTCAAATATTCCAACTAATTGGGGACTTAAACTATAATTACACCAATTTTCCTTGTATGCAATTCACCCCTATTTTAATAAGTCCATTAACTATCAATCCATTCTCGTGTCCGGTTAAATGAATGATTATTAGTACTTATAAATATCCCGCCCATCGTGTCCGATCGAGTGTATGTAGTTATTTATAGGTACGTCCAATTGTAAATCTTTATATTAAATTAACGAACTATCATTCAATTAAACAAATATAAAGCCCATTAATAGCCCATAGTCTAATTTCCACAAGTGTCGTTCTTTTGTTCAAACCCCAATTATGGTACAAAGCCCAATTACCCCGTCTTAATATTTTAGCCCAACATCACGATTACTTCAATTTAAATAAGCATAATAATAACTTAGCTACGAGACATTTATTTAAAAAGGTTGAACATAACTTACAATGATTAATAATAGCGTAGCGTTACACGGACAGAATTTCAACTTACACCCTTACAACATTCGCTAACATACCCTTATTATTATTAAATTAAAATTAAAATTATAATATATATATATATATATATATATATTACAGAGAGATAGAGAGGATAGATGGATGTTTCTACTCGCAGAAAACTGGCGAATTTATAGAATGTGGCCTGCTACAGTAACTCATGCGGTCGCATGAGATTTTAGTGCAAATCTCATGCACTCGCATGGACTCATGCACTTGCATGAGTTTTATGCCTATTTCCCATGCGATCGCATGGCCGTCAGATCCAGCTCACATATTTTTTGTTTGCTAGTTTGTCGACGTTATTTAATATAATATATAATATATAAATAATTTATATAATTATTTAAATATTATATTATATTCTTGTGCATAGTTGACTTGTAATTTTAGCTCCGTTACGTCGCGCGTTGATAGTTGGCTCAGGTCCCGGTTCCAATTTTTCGAACGTCCTTTCGTATAATTTAATATCTTGTACTTTACGTTTTGCGGCTCGTACTCTTATAATTTTGAGACGTTTCTCATCAATAAATTGAACCACTTGAATTATATCTTGTACATTTGAGCTTTTTGGTCATTTGCGTCTTCAAATCGTCGTTTTTTTCTTTTGTCTTCGCACTTATTTATTTAAACGAATATTACATAAAAATAGAACAATTGCAACTAAAAGCTTTACATATTGGAAGGATATTGATACTAAATATATGTTCCTTTTTAGCATTATCAAATATCCCCACACTTGAACGTTGCTTATCCTCAAGCAATACAGAATTTGAAATTAAATCACACTTCACTCGAATCACTTTTTTATTTTCACACTTTATACATCAGTGATTTTGATACGACGGTATGAACAATAATAGTAACGATGTGGTTTACAGTCCCACATGACTATGAAAATTTAGATCCTTTAAGGAAATTGGATCTTTATGAAAACATTTGATCTTTTGAAAATTCATTCTAGATTTTACCCTAGATAAGTTTTCAGGAATAACCCTTCACCGGTGTTTGCAAATTGTTTTTTTGAGTTTGGTGGGTTTCAGATTTGAAAATTTTAGCTCAAACCTTATGGTTTTGTGTCACCCACTTGCTAACCTTGTATTGGAAAAGAAACACGTCCAGTATACTTGCTTCGTATATTACCTTTCGGTAAACTACCATCCGGTTGTAAAGGAAAGCGTTGAACAAGCAACTGTTAAGGCAATGTCCCGTGACATGCTTTTGATTATGGTCTAAAACGTGTCGGATGCAATTACTATCCTTTGTAGGAGCAATAGTAAAGATCACCCTATAATTTTTCGGTCTGGCACAAGGTCCTGTCTTCGACCATGCTATGCAACCACCGTTCTTACGGTTAACACCCGATTTGGTTCAGGTGACCTAATGAATTCCAGGTGAATTTCTAGGATTTTACGTTCAATGTTAATGAACGCATTGAAAATAGGTTTTCAGAAAATAAATCGGTTTGTAATTTGATCAAAATATTTTCTTGTTCAAGCTCGAGTTTAGATATCATTGAATTCCATGAATTTGTAATTCTCAATCTTTAAGGTCAATCTCAAGGATTGAGTAATATCAGGCTTAAAAGCTGATTTTTAATCTTTAAGGAGATTATCCTTTCAGGGGGTCTGATTCATTAGTCTTATCAAGCTAATTTGCACGGCGCCCTCCCCATTTTACGAGATAAATCCTTCTCATGGTTAGGATAAATCTGACCACTTGGCGACCCTGTTTGATGCTGAGGTCCGTGGATTTCCTGCTGATTTTAGAGATGACTTTTCTAGATTTTTCGTCAACCTACAGCTGGTCTGGAAGACAAATTTCTGACCTAAATCAAGAAGCGCGTGTCTTTTTCTGAAGACTTTACTTCATTTTAATGATGGAATTGATTCATCGTGTAGATATATCTTTTCTTTCAAATGTATTACAGTAAATCGGGTAAAACTGATTAGTTTAGTCCAAAGCAAAAGTACCTGCAATAATCTGTACCAAATATGTGATATGTGTTTTAAAGAAATTGATAAATTCTTCCCACACTTAGCTTTTATTTATTCTTTTCTTTGCCTTTTTATTCTCCTCTATTCCATTTTAAATGAATTCTAACGTTTTGGGTTGTTTCTCCATTTATGTTCTCTTCGAGGTAACAATAATTTCGGCATTAACACTTAGTTTTATTGTTCATAAATATGTATAAACATGATTTTGAATTCATTTAGTTGAAAATTTTTCAAATTTTCACAAAATTTGGCAATTTAACTAAGTGTAAACCCGAGAGAATTTATAACCCTTCCCCACACTTGAGATCATACAATGTCCTCATTTGCATGAAATCAGACTATAATTATAAATTCATGAGGGTGATTAGTGTAGAAAAGTGATTAAAAATACCGAGTTTGCAACATATTATTTTATATCACATTTTATATTTTGCGTCTTGTCGTTAAAATTAGTAGCTTTTGCTGAACTTAATGTCAGTCTTTGAAAGTGTGCTGTTTTACCCTGTTTTGTATATAAGATAAACTACAAACATATATATAATATATATAAAAATATTTTTTTTTATAAAACCTTTATTTATTAAAACAATTTAAATGAATAATTTTTTTTTTAAAATTTTGTTTCCTTTTACTTTAGGTAGTTTCGGTATGTTTACCTAGTCCGTCCATTGATAAAATTTAAAATTTATCATTTTTAAAGCGATTGTTTTAAAAGCAAAGGTTTTTGGGTTTTTTTTAATTTTTTTAGTATACTTTAGATCAATAATATTAAAAATAATGATAACAAAATTTTTCGACTCGCCCTCGGGTAAAGTAATTTCGGTTCCATGACCTAATCTTCAACTTACGATGAATTTTAGAAATCATTTTTTTAAATTTAATGAAATAAAGTAATTTTTGTTTTTTAAAATCACACAAAAATTAAATTTAAAAATGCATATACAAAACGTACAAAACAAAAATTCAGAATGGGGGAGAAAACTAGTTCTTTAGTGTCTGCTAGTGCAAAAGACCAATCGGATTCCATTCTCGGAACTACTCGAGAACAGAACAACTAACTCTAGACAACGCTTTCTTTTTAGAACATTTGAATCTCCCCACACTTAGGTAGCTGTGGTGTCGAAATTGTGATTAACTTCATCGTCAATTTCTCTTGGACCATAATCAACTTGCATATATGTGAGTTTTGCTTTAAGCCATTGGTCAGATTCCTGTGTAATATCCACAAATTCAACTAGTTTCGCCTTTTCTTTAGGCGATAGATTGGATACTAACCGGTTACATAACTTAAAGTTCCCCTTGGTTCTAGCATCGCGAATCCGTTTAATAAGTTTCTTCATTGAACTATTAATAACGGAGTCATTTAATTTCGTATCAACAACGGGGTTCTTTGTTATCAAGTCATCATTAGGTGTTACTTCATCTTCCCCGCACTTAGGCGTTTTATTATTGCTAAGCACTACCATTGGAGTTGGTAAAACAACATGATTCTTACCAATCGTTTTTTTTGGTTCAACGGTTTTGGTTGGTGGAGATTTAGACTTTCGACTTACAAAGGTGATTGATTTTTCATCATTGCTTAGTGTCATTCTACACTCTCTTACATCAAATAACGCCCCGGTGGATGCTAAGAATGCTCGACCTAAAATTAGAGGAATGTTTGGGTCCTCTTCTATGTCAATGACAATGAATTCGACTAGAAAGTTTAAATTACCCACTTGAACGGGTAGGTTGTCAGCAATTCCAACTGGGTGCCTAGTGGTTTGATCAAAGAGTCGGACACTCATCTCTATTAGACTTAACTCACCTACTCCTAATCTCTTATATAATGAAAGAGGCATAACACTTATACTCGCACCTAAATCTGCGAGTGCATCATACATGACACAATCACTAAGTTGACAAGGAACAATAAATTCACCCGGATCACCCACCCTGGGTGGAGGTTTTGGTGGAACTGTCTTCACCGGGTTTATCTTTACGGTTTTTGTTTCTTGCACTTTCTTATTCTTTTTCTTCATTCCAAAGGTATCACAAACTTTATTACCTATTACTTGCTCATACTCAACTCCTTTTCTTGAAAACGAGATGGGTGATCTGTATGGTGCCACCACTGGCTTTACATACTCGGGTGGTGGTGGTGGTGTTGTAATTTCTTCATTGTTACTCACATCAAAAACCTTCCCATTTTCTGGAGCTGGTTTTTTAGAATTCGTTGAAACCATATTAACATTCTCATTCCGAGGATTTACTTCGGTATTACTCGGTAGCTTTCCTTATTCCCTCTCACTTATCATGCTAGCAAGAGTACCTACGTGTTTTTCTAGATTCAAAATGGAAGCTTGTTGAGTTCTTAATGACTGATCAAACCTCTCATTCGTTTGGGTTTGAGATGTAATAAATTGTCTTTGAGATTCCATTAGCTTTGCCATCATTTCTTCTAGATTTGGCCTTTTCTCTTCGGTATGTTGTGGTGGTTTATACAAGCTAGGTCTTTGTTGATTGAAAGTGTTGTTTTGAGTTGGTTGGTTATTCTGACCTTGTTGGTTATACGAGTTATTGTTGGGTCCATTTGGATTGTAAAGAATGTTTTGATTTCAATTGAAGTTTGGCCTTGGCGGTTGATAATTATTTTGATAATTATTTCCCGGCCTTTGGTTCATGTAGGAAACATTCTCACATTGTTCCATCATTTGCTCAATGTGACAATCTTTCGTTAAGTGTGGTCCAACGCATTGCTCACAACTGATTCGTATTGCGTGAATATCTTTAGTCATCTTTTCCATTCGTCTTTCGAAAGCATCTATTTTTGCGGAAACAGAATCAAAGTCATGGCTAGAATCGGCTCTAGCTGTTTTAGATGATCTAACGATATCTTTTTCTTGGTGCCACTCATGTGAGTGGGAAGCAGTGTTATCAATAATTTTGTAAGCTTCAGTTGCGGTTTTCTTCATAATGGAATCACCAGCTGCTATGTCAATGTCTTTTCGTGTAGCAATGTCGCATCCTTGGTAGAATATTTGTACTATTTGATAAGTGTCTAAACCATGTTGCGGACATCCTCTTAACAATTTTCCAAATCTTGTCCACGCCTCATATAGAGTTTCATTTGGCTTTTGCGTGAACGTAACAATTTCTCCTTGAAGTCTAACAGCTTTAGATGCCGGAAAGAATTGTTTAAGAAAATTTTCAACTAAGACATCCCATGTATCAATCTCCCCTTCAGGTAACGATTCTAACCAATCTTTGGCTTCTCCCTTTAAAGTCCAGGGAAACAACATGAGATAGATCTGTTCATCCTCAACTTCTCTGATTCTGAATAGAGTACAGATCCTATTAAATGTTCGAAGATGTTCGTTTGGATCTTCTTTTGGCGTACCACTATATTGGCATTGATTAGTTACCATGTGTAGAATTTGTCCTTTTATTTCATAATCTGGCGCATTAATGTCTGGCTTAATAATGGCGTGACCTTGGCCAGTGCGTGTGGCTCTCATTCAGTCTTCCATACTTAGAGGTTCAGTTACTTCCATAATTGAATTTGTTGAATACGAATCACTAGAGAATTCTGATTTAACGGTTTGTGGTTCAGGAGGAATGATTAGTGGTTCAGGATCTTGGAATTGTCCTTGAATATCCTCCGGGTTCTCGGTAGTGAAGTCGGGTTCAAAAAATGGATTATCGGAAAGTTGAGTTGGAGTACTTGGTCGACTAGATGACGATTCTAAAGAAAAATCAACGACAACAATATTGGCTAGATGTCTTGATCGAGTTACAGGTGGTGAACGTATGAAAGGTGGTGAACGTTTTGCTCGGTGCATTCACTGAATATCCTATTAGTTATATAAAAAAAATTTATATAAGTTATCAAATTAATAGACTTTTCTGCTTTTGCCCACGTTTCGAATAGCCAAAAGATGTAGCAGGGAGCCAGAACCCTTTAAATCGGAAGCTCACAACTCAGCCACTAACAAATCCAACTATTACTACGAAGCAGAAAATTTTGATGTCTATCAATTTTACCGCTTAAAATAATTTTTTCGTCGAAATTTAAAGAAATTTTAGAGAAGAAATAGAAAATTCTATGTCCTAAAAACTAGAGCGTCGAGAAATAAGAAAGAAAAAGAGCGCGTCGAAAAATAAAAGGTCGAAAAATAATAAAAAGAACGTAGCGCGTCGAAACTTAAAATTCTAAAAACTAAAAATTAAATGTTACGTCTAAAAATATTAAAGCCTAAAAAAATACTATATCCAAAACGGCAATAATTTAAAAAGGTACTAAATTTTTAAATACTAAAGCAATAAGCGACGTCGTAAAATTCTAAAGCGCCTAAATCTTAATCTAAAGAAAAAGCACTTAAGGGATTTTACGGCAAAGCCTAAAAACTAGAAATATAAAAATAAATACGGCAAAATACTAAGTTTAAAACTAATTACGAACGATAAATATACAAATTACGAATTAAATGTTTAAAATATCCAATTATAAAAAGAAACAAAAAATTATAAAATCACATATTTTTATAAAAAAATTATGTTTATATTATTATTTTATAAAAGTATTAATTTATATAGTTAATAATAATTATTAAACTTAATAAAACTAATTAAAACTAAAAATAAAACTAAATTACTAATTAATATTTTAATTAAACCCTAAAAATTAAATAATAATAATAAATTTAAAACCCTAGCTACGTAATAAATGCCTCTGATTTGGCCTGTCAGAACAGCTCATGCGATAGCATGAGTTTAAACCTTCGGGATCATGCGGTCGCATGGCCCAATATATCAGAAACAATTCGAAAGCCCAATTTAGTTAGGCCCGTTTTAATTATATATATATATATATTTTTTTTTCTGATTTTAATTTTTATAAAATAGTAGATAGCTAAATTTTATAAAATAAAAATAAACTTGTATTTTAAACACTTAAAATAAAATACTTTTATAAACAAAATCTTAAGAATATAACTTTTTTTTATTTTTATTTTTTTTCTAATTTATATATTTAAATTTAAAAATTATATAAAATTATAATTTTTTTTTTACAAAAATAGATTACAAACTTAAATAAATTTTTTTTTAGCTCCCCGGCAGCGGCGCCAAAAACTTGATGTTAAAGCAGAGGGGTACGAAATAGTTATATTTTTACTACAAAATACTATTAAATACGATACAATTTGACACAAGTTATTTATTTATTTATAGAGTGGATATACCTAAACCTTGCTACAACACTTATAGGCAGTGTACCTAATCGTACAATAGTGTAGTTTTTAGTAAGTCCGGTTCATTCCACAGAGAGCTAGCCAAGTTTAACGCTATATTTTTAAAACTATATTTGTATAAATATAAATATAAATATAAGTAGTATTATTATTATAAAAGGGGGATTTTACCGTTTAATGACCGGTTTTTAAATTTTAAAACTTTAGTCGCAGTTAAAACCTAATGTAAAATATTAAAAATAAAATTAACTTAAAGCGTAAAGTAAATGACAATAATTAAAGTGCGATAAATAAAATTGCGATAAATAAAATGACAATAAATAAAATTGCGATAATTAAAAAGTACGATAATTAAAAGTGCAATTAAATAAAATGACAGTAAATAAAAGTGCGATGAAATACAAAATAAAGGAATTATGCTTATTTAAACTTCCGTAATCATGATGTTTGATGTGTTGATTTTAGTTTATTACCATGGGTTAATTGTCCTTTGTCCTGGATTATTCGATATGTCCATCTGGTTTTTGTCCATAACAGTCCATCAGTCATAAATATAAAGTGCGATTGTCCTCGTCAAATTATCCTTATATCCGAAGTCAAATATTCCAACTAATTGGGGACTTAAACTATAATTACACCAATTTTCCTTGTATGTAATTCACCCCTGTTTTAATAAGTCCATTAACTATTAATCCATTCCCGTGTCTGGTTAAATGAACGATTATTAGTACTTATAAATATCCCGCCCATCATGTCCGATCGAGTGTATGTGGTTATTTATAGGTAAATCCAATTGTAAATCTTTATATTAAATTAACGAACTATCATTCAATTAAACAAATATAAAGCCCATTAATAGCCCATAGTCTAATTTCCACAAGTGTCGTTCTTTTGTCCAAACCCCAATTATGGTACAAAGCCCAATTACCCCGTCTTAATATTTTAGCCCAACATCATGATTACTTCAATTTAAATAAGCATAATAATAACTTAGCTACGAGACATTAATTTAAAAAGGTTGAACATAACTTACAATGATTAATAATAGCGTAGCATTATACGGACAGAATTTCGACTTACACCCTTACAACATTCGCTAACATACCCTTATTATTATTAAATTAAAATTAAAATTAAAATTATAATATATATATATATATATTACAGAGAGATAGAGAGGATAGATGGATGTTTCTACTCGCAGAAAACTGGCGAATTTATAGAATGTGGCCTGCTACAGTAACTCATGCGGTCGCATGAGATTTTAGTGCAAATCTCATGCACTTGCATGAGTTTTATGACTATTTCCCATGCGATCGCATGGCCATCAGATCCAGCTCACATATTTTTTGTTTACTAGTTTGTCGACGTTATTTAATATAATATATAATATATAAATAATTTATATAATTATTTAAATATTATATTATATTCTTGTGCATAGTTGACTTGTAATTTTAGCTCTGTTGCGTCGCGCGTTGATAGTTGGCTCAGGTCCCAGTTCCGGTTTTTTGAACGTCCTTTCGTATAATTTAATATCTTGTACTTTGCGTTTTGCGGCTCGTACTCTTGTAATTTTGAGACGTTTCTCATCAATAAATTGAACCACTTGAATTATATCTTGTACATTTGAGCTTTTTGGTCATTTGCGTCTTCAAATCGTCGTTTTCTTCTTTTGTCTTCGCACTTATTTATTTAAACGAATATTACATAAAAATAGAACAATTGCAACTAAAAGCTTTACATATTGGAAGGATATTGATACTAAATATATGTTCCTTTTTAGAATTATCAGTAGTTATGTGTACTTAACGTCACAATAGGGATATAGTACCTACGTGCAAATAATCATTTATTCGTCAAAGAAGAGCTGCCCATTTAGGTTGTGATTAGAGTAGACAATATAGAGTTCAGTGAACACTGGTCTGCTTAGAAGCATGATTCGCTTCAGAAGCAACGTTCTTGAGATGTTGTAAGATGATCCGGGGTTGAGTAAGTAATCGCAAAGGAGAGACCTCTAATCCATTTAGCAGTACCTTAGAATACCTAAGATTGCACATCTGTTAATGTTAAGGCATAACTTAGTATTAAGTGGTGGAATATTGCTTTAGTTAGACCAACTAGGATTAAGAAAAGCTGAGACTTTCCTTTAGGGATATACCACTTTGTTCATGTACCTAGGATTCTATTCATAAGGTCGTTTAAACCCTCTAGGTTAACGTTGGGAGTAGGGATATCCGTCTTAGCCAGAATCTTCAAGGCCTAAACTCTTAGTGACAAATCAATTAGGATTAAAAGCCCAATTGATTGAGGTTTAGTGTTTATTCTAAGAAGTTAAACTCTTGTGATAGTTCCCCATCAGAATTCTATTCTTCATACCTATCTATCTTTATCCTTATAGTTGTATTAATATATTAGTAATTAATCTTAATCTATCACCACTTGTCACTAGGGTTAACTATATAGGCACTTGTGTCTCACATTACTGAGCAAACATACAAAAATATGAACCTGAGTTATATTTACCACTTACTCGTTAAAATGAAGACAAGTAGGTGAGTTATAGCTACGAAACCCCAGCTAAATATAAATAATAAAACCATTATTCGCTTTTGGTAGTCAAACCTGATGTGTTGCGACCTAACGACACCGCACAAATAAAACCGTCCTTTTTGGCCATATCATAAGTAAAGTAAGTTTTTGCGCCGCTACCGGGGATCGAATTTTCTAGTCTGTTAAGGTAACCGATGATTCTGTCAGAATATCTGCGATTTTTGAGTGGTGCCTAAGAAAGACAATTATACACGGACTTGGTTGTTAGATTTTCCGAACAGTCTCCAATTATACTGGAACCAAAAGGATCCTGCCTCTCCGTTGTCAGCCTGGCCACTTGTTTCAAAGATAGATTGATGAGAAACACACATGCTTAAAAAACATAGAGTTTGTCGGTATAGGATTTAAAGTCACCAATATAGTAAACCCCTTTTCAAAACTTTAAAAACAAAATATTAATTATGGTATTAATTTCTGTAGATTCCAGTTAGATATCGGGCAAAAAGTCACGTTTTTACCCACTAAATTAAGCCCTAAAACAATAAAGATTAAAACTTTGTCGGAAAAATTATCGCTTTCTCGGTTAACTTTGTAGATTAAGTAATTACAAAGGCGATGCAAAAAGAATCAAGTAAAACGGAGCTAAAACGAAGATTCTAGAGCGAAAACGGTGAAAGACAAGAAATCAAGTTACGATCCAGTGAATCAAGGCTGATTAGCACCAGATACGGCCTGCCATACGGGCTGCCAGTATGGAGTACGGCCTGCCAAACGGCCCAGCAAACGCCCCCAAGAAACGGCCTGCCATCCAAACGGCCTGCCAAATACGGGCCACCATACAGGTTGCCATATGGCCTGCCAGCCGTATTTTGGCAAAAACCTGGTCTATTTAAAAGGCCTTCTCCATCCATTCCAACACACACTCAACTTGAAATTCATTTTATATTTTCAATCTTTTAGTTAGTTTTTAGTAGTAGTTAGCTTAGCTTTTATTTTTCGGAGGATATCCCGGCGAGTCCCTACGATCTCAGGCAGATTAGTTCGGCCTTTTCAGGTTTTTATCCGAAACGCTTGTCTTTTGTATTAAACATGTATTCTTACTTTTTATGTTTAATAATGCGTTTCGATATTGCCATAATAGCTTAATTTATCTGTATGGTTCCATGATAGAAGTTTGGGTTA
The DNA here is from genome assembly GCF_046630445.1 of Rutidosis leptorrhynchoides. Taxonomy (NCBI): domain Eukaryota; kingdom Viridiplantae; phylum Streptophyta; class Magnoliopsida; order Asterales; family Asteraceae; genus Rutidosis; species Rutidosis leptorrhynchoides. Next base: position 170,255,979 of record NC_092337.1, read on the forward strand.
GTGTAATTATGTTAATTTAGTACGATTACTGTTATAATACTGAACTAGGAAGTCTGATAGATCTGTATGCTAGCATCTTAAGGATTGACCAACCTAGGTTGTGATCAGGACTTGTCCACCTATATGAAATTAGCTACTTCATAGGATTAAGACCCGAGAGGCATATAATGCACTTTTAGGACACGGAACTTAGGAATTGAGACATGAATGACCTAGTATGCCTATTGACTGTTTCAAAGAGACCTCTTAGGAGCTGTTAAGATCTAGTTAGTGCCTTTACTGTATGACCCAAGCCTATTGCATGTTCTTGTCTGATTGTTGCTGATTAGACATGACTAGGAACTTCGAGATCAATAGGTTTAATTCACACAAAGGCGAAATTAGTGAATCAAACCAATCAAAGTGAATATGGGTAGCTTTTTGGGATTAAATTAGTCAAACCACAATAAGGATTGTGATTAGATTAATGCCTAGAACTATTATTCACTACCAGGAGTGATTTGGGTTGAGAGAGAATCGGATCAGGTGAACCAGATCTGAGTGATTGTGTGTGAGAGAGGCTTAACCTAAAATGAAGAACATAAGACTTTATATACCCCTGCTGTTGACTCACCCGTACGAGTCATCCATCACACGTACGAGTTGGCTTCATCAGCCGTACGGGTGATCACTCACTCGTGTCTTCTCATTCAGGTTATAATTATGACTTAGCTCAGCATCAACCGTGCGTATGAGCCTGTCAGCCGTACGAGTGATGCTTCACTCGTACGTCTGACTAAGTCTAACATAGTCAAACATCCGTATCGCATTCCTGCAGTACCTGTAACCACATATAAACACGGATAGGATAATAACGAGCGATCATGGTATCCCATAAACTGAAGTACTAATCACAAACGTAGGCAAGATGTCTAGGGACTTACAGAACATGCATCAACAACTCCCCCTAGGACCTAGAACATCGATTACAATAAAGTAAACGTTCATGAAATACACATAAGTCCAAAAGTAACATCAGTCTAATATCAATTACATATCCAGATTCTCTCTCTCTCTCCCCAAAATACATCATCATCAAAAACAAAAACAAACAAAATTACTAACTAGCATCACAGTATTCGACACACATCAGCTGGCTTAAACTTGGTTTGAGCTTTGAGCATCACTTTCTTTGTTGAGGTATGCATAGAGGACATCGATCACACGTTGATATCTCATAGCTTCCTCCTTTCGATCGTCTCTGAATGTAATGTGATGGCGGTGAAGAGTCTCCACATCAAATCTCGACAAGTTCCTCAGCCACATAGGATCTAGAATCCTCACATTGTCGAACTGTATGCTTCCATCATCCTTCTCAATCGTAGTCAAGATCACTGCTTCCCCTGACAATTCATCATAGAACCACCATCTAAAGTTCTTACAAATATCCTTGGGTAAGGGCATCAAAGGAGATTGCTTCATGTACTTAGCTGGACAGAACTTAACAACACGTACAGGTCCTCCCTTAGAATTCTTCTTTGTTGAATGAATGGAGAATCTGGCAGCTGTTGACTTAAAGAAATCCCATTTCCCTATCTTTTACTCATATCTGAGTTTTCTTTGAAACCACTTGAAAAGGTCACTATCTTCAGCGTTCAACATCTTCAGCTTAGCAAGTTGCATAGTCGAAGTAAGGTAGAGTTTTGAAGTGGCTAGGACGTGCCATATAATCAACTCTTCCTTCCCTCTTGATAGCAAAGCAATTAATATCCTTGAAGTAACCCCAACTTAGTATTTTACCCTTGGAATACTTCTTGGTTCTCTTTCCTTTCTCATAGAAACTAACAAACTTCAGCTCGAGCTCTAGCTTATCTACTTGATCAGGGTTAACAATGTTCTGTCTCCACCAACTCTGGCGATCTTCGTCTTCCTTAACGTTTCTGTTTACCTTAACCCTATCACGTACGAACCATTCTTGAATTTCATTCCATCCCTCGGCCTTGGCTTGTTTGGCTCGGAGTCTATTCTTTTTCAACTCAGTTTCTTTTTTTCTTTTCTCCACGAGCTGTTTCTCATGACGGATCTTCTTGTTTCTTTCAATTAAAACATCAACATCTTTCACTTGTTCTTTGTATACCTTCCTCGCTTTTTCTAAATCTTCTAAGTTCATTCTTTTCACATCACTACTAAAATTGAAGAAGTCACTTAAAGTACTGAGTGACGAATTTGAGTATGGTGCAAGCGAAGGCATAACAATCTCAACTTCTTCTTCTTGTTCTTCTTCTTCATCAGATTCTGTTACAAATTCATCCTTGGATTCAATAATCACATCCTCTTTAATACTTTCCTTACCAACAGAATCCTCACTCTTCTCATCAGCAAACAAATTATCGAAATCGCTTAAGTTGATATTTTGGATTGATTCGGGAGGGATTTCATCAGCTGGCTCTTCTTCTGGAGCCTTGCATTCAGCTTCAACTGACTCTGCATTCTCTGTATCGTTTTCACTGTCATATGCCAGAGCAGCAAGCTGTTCCAATGGAAAATCACTTGGTGGAACGTCCCCCTTTTCTGCATCATTAAAAACATTTGAATAATTCATATAATATTCAGCAGTAAAGACCTCACCGTATTCATTAAAGCTTCGAATAGGTATCACTAACGGTATCTCAAAAGAGGGTCCTCCAGTTCCAGCATCTTCTTCTTCATCTCTTTCATCACCTTCTCCCAAATCAGAAGAATACTCTTCTCCTTTCTCCGTTATCAATTTGGTTTTACCCGTGGTAAGCTGTTCGATTCTTTCATTCAACTTCTTCATCTTCTCCCTGTTCTCACTCTTAATCATTGAAAACTTCTTCTTCAATTTATCTGTTCTTTCCTTCTGACGGTCCAGTCTATCAGATAACCTCTTGTTCTCTTCCACCAACGAATCAATCTTAGTATTACTGATCTTCTTCTCCTCAGTAGCTTGATTCTCCAGATTGGTTATTTCTGTGATCAATGACATCAACAAATTTTGCTGTGTCTTGTATTCATCTGACATGACCTAAGGGGTTGTTGTTGTTGTAGGTTTAGGTGAGGTAACAGCAGCTCTTGCATCCTTCATAAACCCGGATGGTTTCCTCTGAGCCTGTTGTTTTGAACCTCCATGTGATGATTTCTGGGGTGAATCATAAGAATACTTCGTTCTTTTCTTCTTCTTTTTCAGTTGCTCTGCGGGCATATGATCTTTTCCTTTCCTCTTCCTTTGAATCAAACTGGTATCCTCCTCGGTTGCTTCATCATCACCCTCGATAATCTCATCATCAACATTACCTCCTCCTTGAGCATTACCAGTAGCTTTCTGATTATCACCTTGACCTTCTTCCTCATCAGTAGCTTCATAGTTAGGGTCGGAATTATCATTTCTCCACGCATTACCTGCTGGACATCGATAGTTCTCCTTGACAAGATGACAAATAAGCTTCCTATTAAAGTCAGTCTTTAAATCCTCATTCCTTGTCTCTTCCATTCTTTGGAAAGTAATTGGAGTCATCGGTAAAAGGTGGATAATATCCTCTTCAAGCTTAGGTAAATCAGGTGCAGCATCATTAATGATCAATTGTAGAAAACGAGCATATATCAGATACTTCTGGGAAGAACTGAAGTGGTTTGCCTTGAAATAATAGAAAACAAAACTCGAAAAACAAGTGCCACAAACATACTCTGCACTTTCTCGTTCAGCTTATCAAAACCCTATTTACGTCCACTCAAGCAATGCATAATCACATGAGCAAGATATCTAAACTGTGGTGGCAGACATGTCTTCACCAGCTCAGATTTGCCGCCAATGTAACTAGAATAAGCACATCTTATGAAACAACCATGGATTCGTTCTCTCCTGATAGTCATATGGGAGCAGTTCTCATCGTTGAAACCCAAAATCCTTCTAATCACATCCTTAGAAACAGTAATATCATGAACTTGAATCTTACTAACAAGCTTATCTTCATCAACATCCAACACAACATTTCTCCAGAACTCTCTCTGATGACTGTAGTATGCAGTGCATTAAGTAGAAATAGCAGTGTGTATCCTTGATCTCTTAAGAAACTCGACAATATCCTTAAAGTGAGAACCTCTTTCAAGAGTAGTATCATAAAGAGCGACTTGATTATTCAGTTTGCCCATTTCTAATGGAATCTCTTGTTGAGCAGGTGGATTGATAGGATTAGCTTGAGGATTAGCTTGTGGATTAACCTGTTGCTCCCCATGTCCTTCAATGTTAACAACCGGAATGTTTACTTATTGTTCTGCCATTTGATGATATCTAAACAGAAACTGAAACATTAACAGAGATGTTAGATATATAAATCAATCAACATAAAGCATTAAAGCATTTGCATCAACGTGTCATAAATATGTTAAACAGGATGAAATGTGCGAGTGACAGTGTCACACGTGCGACTGAGAGATCAACCGTGCGAGTGATATAGTCACTCGTGTCACTGTTGACACGTTTGAGCAGTAATATGGTTTCAGACAGGGTACACGGCTGATGCATTAAAACATAAGCGAGTGAATCAACCGTGTGGTGACTCGTGCGTGTAATCACACGTGTCAGCTCTTGCAAACGAGTGATCAATAAATTCAAGACAAACGAGTGAGCTCAAAGGTCCACACGGTTGATCATCAACCGTGCACTGACTCATACGAGTCATGTCTCATGCGTGCGCGTGACGTCACTCGTGCATGTCTGATGAAACTCGTATTTAATGCCTTTTTCAAATCATCAAGATCACATAATTGTGCATTTTATGGACCGATTTACATCACGATAGCATCATAAGGTTCTGTTAAACACAAAACAATTACAGATACACATCAAAACAACCTTCAATTTCACAAAATTCGAGTTATATACCCTTAGGGTTTTGACTCATTAAAACAACAAATTAAGGTATCTAAACTCGATGAAATCATACCTAATAGATGGCGCTGGATTCATCTAAAGATGCTTAACGTTCGTTGCAAAGGAATGCTTGATCGGTGATGATCGAATTTAGAGAGAGAAAAAAAAAGTTGGGTGCACAAGTGTGAGCTGCTGAGCTCATGACCCCTATTTATACTCTCGTGATCAACCGTGCGGTTGATCACACGATCCACCATCAAACGCGCGTCTCACCTAAATCACACGTGCGTGTGACCCAATTGTCTTAGGACAAGTTTGATCAGGGTTATCCGTACGGTTAACCTCAAACGTGTGGTCAATCGTACGGTTCACACATCAAGTGTGCATGTGAGCACTTAGGCAATTTCAAAACTTCAAAATTTTACAACCTTAGGATTTCGACTCGTTCGGAAATCTTAGATCTAACAATCACTTTCAACTTGAGTCGAAAATCACTAAACCTTCAAGAAATGACCATTAACACTTAGGCAGATAAAAAAAATCCTAACCTAAACAAGGTTATTACTCTAATCATTCTGTGTTCCAAGAGTAAATCCTACATTGTAATGTCAACTTAAGTTCATTAGCAATCTAAATCATCAATGTCCTTCAAACAGTCACAAGCTCTACAAACTTCTATCTCATGGATTTGGTGGCTCAATATCTTGATCTCAACAAAGTTCTTTCAGATGTCGTTATGCACTCAGAGGATAATTAGAAAAACAAGGAAATGATAGAATATTTATGAATTTTGTGATGTAAAAAGTCATGCAACTAAAATTATACAAATGAAAGACATTCTATCATGAAATGCAATAACATGCAAACCAAAATCTTTTTGTTGTTTTATAGTTTTCAATGTAAACAAATTAATAGTACAGATATATAAGACATACAAATCCACATTCTTTTTGTGAGCAAGATGATTAACTATTTTAAAAATGGATCAGAACTGACATATTGAATCAATTTCTGTTGTTCATTCCTAATTATCCAGTCTATGTCTATTATCATGTAATTACTGATATCAATCCTCATTAAACATGAACATATTCATTCCGGACATATCGACAATCATGTTGGCATTAATTACTTAAGCACTATAAAGCAATGATTTTTGAGATCATGCTAAGTTCATTAATCCTTGATTATTCCATCACTTATGATTGTGCGTTTTTATTAGGTTGTCAATTCATTACACGTAACTTTCCGTTATCTCTTTCCATGTACTTCATTCAAATTGAACAAGATGGTTCTCACGGCATTTTGAATAACACTGTCAGCCTTTGGCTTCTACCAATGTGTTGACAATCTTCAATCTAGTTGGCTCGGCTGATCTCAGAGTATATTGGATTATCCGAATAGGTGCACTATTTACCGTGGGGATTGGTCTACATTTAAAGCCGACTTGCCTGATGACCAGTCGTCACAAGAAATAAATCTCGAGGCCCTTAACTTCTTTATGTTCAAGTTGTCATGAAAAACGGAATCGAAAGTTAAACTTTCATAAACAAGTATTAGAGTATATCTAGGTAAGTAACTTTCCAACTTACAGTCTTAATGGATATAACTCTAAATTGCAGACGACAAGAATCTTGATAGTTCAGTGTGAACGTCGTGATTAAACAATTCAAGCTGCGCGGGGGCGTCACACTAAGAATGATCTGAGTTCTTTATGAGCACATCATGAATCAGCATTCTTCATACTTTCAGGACTTTGCCATCTTGATACGCCAATTATTTTTGACTTTAATTTTCTTTTGATATTTTATTTTTCAGCATATCACTGTCTTTTGATATATTGATTTTGAACTCAATCATGAATGCATTTTCCATTTTTATGCATGAACTCATGTTTCTTTGTTGTGTGCTCAGATCACTCGAAGGTGTTCTCCCTTAAATGCTTGAACGATCCGCAATAGAGAATCATACTTTTCAACTTTAAGCGAGAAGGAATACCTACTTCAACATACACTAATTTTCTCTGTATTTTCAGGGTTTAGTTTCGATTATTAAGTCTCAGGCCCGTGACAACGTGGTATGCACTAGCCAAAAAGATAATCCTCAACCCCTTAAATGATCTATTGAATGTCCCATTCATAGCTGTGAAGCTGAATTGGTAGAGCAACGTTAAATATTGCTTGGGGACATCCAACACCAACTTTCTCTAACGATTATCAATTATGATAGGGGATACCCTCAACCGACTGTTGAGTTCCTCAACAACTATCATTTCATACAGTTTCTGAGATAATTAGGTGATTGCATTCAAACGTTACAGATCGTCCATGACTTATGAATCTTAGATGATCATTATTCTTATTATGATTGTCTAATGCCAGGAATTCATAAGTCACATCTATCAGTACATCACACAACAGATAAACATAAACGTTCAAATCAGTCCTTACTAATCAAAAATATCAATTCTCAGTACAGTAAATTCTTCATCTCCAACATATTAATCAAAACAAGCTCATTTTCGGATTTTTTAACTTTTTAAGATTTTCTGGTGAGGCATTTTTCACTTTTTAGGTATTTTCTGCCGATAACATATACTCCCCCTAAAATGCTGAAATATAAAATCTTTTTGTGTTTTAGCATTTTAACCAAACAGAAAATATCTACAGACTAGCATGCAATCATGAAAGAAATTATGTAAAGAAATGCAGACAGGAAGCAAAAATATGCAATACAGATAATTAACAACCAAAAATCTACATGTCATGCATCCTACATGCAAAGTCTAAAAGCTTGACTAACACTCACACACAACATCCGTAATTACTTTGTCTTGATCAACAATGAAATTCATCTCTAGTAGGAGTAAGAACCTAGGTTTATCAAAAGCCTTAGTGAATAGGTCAGCCCTTTGGTCCTTAGTACATATTCTCTTAACCTCAATAATCTTTTTCTCATGGCAATACCTAAGAAAATGATATTTAACACCTATGTGTTTAGTCTTAGAATGTTGCACAAGATTCTTAGTAATTGCTATAGCAGCAGTATTATCAATATAAAGAGGAGAGAAATAGATTCTTAGCCCGTAATCACGAAGTTGTTGTTGGATCCAAACAACTTGCGAACAACAACTAGCAGCAGCTATATATTCAGCTTCACATGTGAAAAGAGCAACTGCAGTTTGTTTCTTGCATTGCCAGGTTATCAGCCTTTCACCTAGAAATTGACATCCTCCTGATGTAGACTTGTTGTTAATTTTGTAACCTGCATAATCTGAATCGCTGTAAGCTACAAGATCAAACTTCTCATCGTTCGAATACCAGATGCCGAGATTTGGCGAATGCAACAAATAACGTAGGATTCTCTTGGCAGCTGTAAGATGAACTGTATTCGGATTAACTTTATAACGAGCACACAGACATGTTGCGAACATAATATCCTACCTAGATGCAGTGAGATACATACGCGATATGATGATTGCTCGATAGTATGTAGGGTCAACAGGCTCCTCTTCAAAATCTAACAAAATACCATGATTAACAGCTAGCGAAGTTGACACAGGACGTTCTTGAGTCATACCGAAACGTTCGAGTATATCATTTACATACTTTTCTTGATGAAGAAAAATACCATTACTAGTCTGTTCGACTTGTAAACCAAGAAAGTAGTGTAAGAGACCCAATTTACTCATTTCAAACTCGTCCTTCATCACCTGTTCGAACTCATCAACGAGTTCCTGTTTAGTAGCACCGAAGATAATATCGTCAACATAAATCTGGACTAAATTAATGTCGTCATCTTGAACTTTTGTAAACAGAGTACAGTTTACCGTACCCATTTGATATCCTTTTTCAATCAGATAACTCGATAACCGTCCGTACCAAGCTCTAGGAGCTTGATGTAAACCATAAAGGGCTTGACGTAATCGGTAAACTTTGTCAGGATGAAGATGATCTTCAAAACCCGGAGGTTGACTGACATATACTTTTTCATTTAGCTTGCCATAAAGAAATGCACTCTTAACATCTATTTGATAAACTTTAAACTTCATAAAAGACGAGAAAGTCAAGAAAATGCGAATCACTTCCAATCTGGCAACAGGAGCGAAAACTTCATCGTAATCAAATTCAGGATCTTGCTGATAACCTTTAGCAACTAGTCTTGCTTTGTTACGGGTAACATTGCAATCTTCGTCGAATTTTCACTTCCAAACCCATTTGAGGTCGATTACTTTCGCACCATGCGGCTTAGTAACTAACTTCCAAATATCTAGACGATGGAATTGCTGAATCTCTTCTTGCATAGCCATCACCAAATCAGCATGCTTCAAAGCTTCTTTTGTTGTCTTTGGCTCTATTCTAGAAATATGACATGAGTACTCGTAATATGCAGCCGTGGCTATCATATGAGAATCAACTTGACCATCAAACTAAACTTGTCTTCTTGTTCTAACACATGCATTCCGATCTCCAATAATGTTCTCACTAGGATGAGCAGCTGTAGTTCTGGGAACTGGGTGTGCGGGAACAGGTATTTCTCGATGTAGATTCGTGGTATCTCCATCTTCAGGATTATCAGAATTTTTACTATAAATATCAGATCCGCAGGTATCGTACACTGGATCAACATCTTGATCTGAATCTTGTGCTGGTTCAACGACAGTAGGTAATGGAGTTGAAGTAGGGTCAGACACTTCTGGTTCATTTTGCAAATCAAACAGTATTTGTAACTCTACTTCATTCTCTGTTGGATCTGAAGCAAGATTAAATGAATCTATCAGCTCATTGTAGTTAAAAATCCTAGGATGACTCTTCGGAAAACTTTTTGTATGATTCCTATGGACATCAACTTCAGACCATTCTTCAACACATCTCGTCTCATTGTTGAAAACTCGCTTGTTAGGAGAACTGTAACCGAGAAATACTCCAGTAACCACTTTTGAATCAAACTTACTTCCTGGTTTTCTTTTCAAAATGGTGCACGGCGCACTAATGGTTCTAGATGCTTCAATGATGGTTTTCTCCTATGTAATAACTCATAGCAAGTCTTACCCAGTCGTTTAACAGTTAATACTCGATTCATAGTGTAACAAGCATTTGCAACAGCTTCACCCCAAAAATGAACAGGTAAAGATGAATCAGCTAGCATAGTTCTAGCAGTCTCAATCAGAACCCTATTCTTTCTTTCAGCAACACCATTCATCTGTGGAGCGTATGCAGAACTGAACTGCATATTGATACCTTTTTCAATACAAAAACCTGCAAGAAACTGATTCTTGAATTCTGTACCGTTGTCCCAACGAATCTTTCTGACTTTCAAATTAAAACTTGTCTCTAATCGATTGATTAGAACTTTCAAGTTCTCAAAAGTATCGGACTTCTCTTTCAAGAACATTACCCAAGAGAATCTTGAATAATCATCAGTTACCACTAGACAATACTTACTTCCATCAATGCTTTCAAAATGGATTGGACCGAAAAGATCCATATGTAACAATTCAAGTGGAGCAGAGATAGGATTGTACTTTACCAACTTATGAGCTTTCTTGCTCTGCTTACCCTTCTTACAAGGAACACATGTTCCTGGAATCTAAAAAGATCGAAGATCAACACCTTCTACAAGAGTGTTGTGAACCAGATGGTTCATCTTTCGAAAACTTAAATGACCCATGCGTTTGTGCCATGTAATAGAATCTTGTTCAGTCGCTTTAGAAACAAAAGCTTGATGATGTTCAGCAGTTGAAGTAGCAACATTCATATCTAGCATGTATAAATCAGCTTGTCTAGGAGCCTTCATCAAAATCATTTCTGGAGGAATCACAAACTCTGGTTTCAAAATGTAGCTGAATTCGTCATCAAATGCTACTTTGAAGGATTTTTCACAGATTTATGAAACCGACAACAAATTGTTTGCAAGCTCTTGACAGTAGTTTACTTTTTCGAAACTAACTTTACAATTCTTCAATAAACCTTGAGCTGAAATGTGACCTCCTTTATCTCCAGTAAAGGCAACATAACCTCCCTTAATTGGGTGTACATCCGAGAGAAGAGATAGATGTCCAATCATATGTCTCGAAGCGCCGCTATCCACTATCCAGGTGTTGTTTACAGGTAGCCTGGTTCCCTATTGATCATTATTTGATGAGGAAGTCTCAGCCATAAATGCAAAGAAATCTGTCTTCTTCCCATCATCGAGCTCATCTTCTAATTCTGACGAGTTTGTAAGAAACTCTGATGTATCAGCATCTTTACCCAAATGAATCTGCTCAAGTCTATCCCATATATCCTTAGTTCTTGTCAAACCGGAAACCTTTTCAAGATCACTAGCTGATAAGCACATCTTCAATAAGTCTACTGCTTGCTTGTTCAATGCTTCAAACTCAGATTGATCTACTTTTTCTTCAACCTCTGATTCTGACGTCTTGTCCGAATCATCAACATCTGAACTTACACTTTCAAGATCTGAACCTTCACCCATGAGTACTAACATTTCCAATTCAACAGCAATCATTCTACCTCATTCATCTAATTCCTTATCAGCATCAACCAATGTTTCTTCACTATGATCTGCTTCTAGACTGTCTTCAAACATTGAGGTATCACCATACTTATCCTTCCAACTATTGAAGTAGTAGTCCTCTGATGATGTCGGTGAAACACTTCCAGATTCAGGTGTACGAGGAACCGAATCACGTGCCTTTTTGAATTTGCTCTCAACTTGCTTCTGAACCTTCTCTATTCGAATGGTTCTTGACAATTCTTCAGCTCTTTCAGCATGAGCAGTCAGCTTCTCAATTATGTTTTGACTAGTGATACAGTTTTCTTCTACTTCGGTGATCTTTGCCATGTTGGCTTTAGGTTATTGGTCAGCCACATTTAACTTCATAGACCAATCATCATCGTCTCCATGAATAACAACCAAAGCTTTGTTCGGACTTTCCGCTGCATCAACTTCATTTACTTTATCAGTAATGTAGATCTTACGTTTAGTTGAATGACTCTAAGAAGTATAATTCTGATTCTTGAATGGATTACGATTACCCTGCTTCTTTTGTTTTGTACACTGCCTTGAAAAATGACCTAATTCTCCACAGTTGAAGCAAGTAACAGTATTCATATCAAAACCCAGTTTTGTATCTTTGGTCAGACTGATCGGTTTCCCAGTTCGCTCTTCATAATCTCTAGCACGTCTCACAAGATTTGCCATACCCCACATAATATCCATCTTCTCGGCTTTGTTCTTATCAAGTTGATGATAATCTTCAGTTGTTAGATGAATATTACCTACGCGACCATCAAGATAACTATCATAAGAATTAACAAGGCTTGACAGCAAAGCTATATCTTCCCTAATATTTACTTTCCCAGCTTTCCTCATGTTTTCAATCTTAAGTGCAGAAAGGACATCTGATGTAACGACCCGACCAAAACCGTTATTGACGGCGTCGTTAACTTAGGTCCCGTTGCGTGGTCGTAGTCCCTATATGAGACTCGTTTGACCAAAATTATGTCGCGTTCATTTGAAAGGTACAAAGTTTAGTTTAACAAACGGATCGACAATAAGTTTAAATTTACAAAGTTATAAAGTATGAATGAATAACTTGCGACATAATTAGTTTGAAACCACAGTTGCTATAAATAGCGTAAGTATGTAAACAAAAGTTTGAATCCAAAGGTGCTATCACTAGCGTATGTATGTATGTATCTTGACTCCAAGCAAATAATCAGAGTGTATGCATGTATGCTTGACCCCAAGCAAGTATGAGTGTACGCGGAAGCATGTATCAAATAGCCAAGTATGAACCTGAGAAACATATAGAAAACTGTCAACGCAAAAACGTTGGTGAAATCATAGGTGTTTGTAATAAACGTTGTTTTTGAACCACAAGATTTAGTATTCCCATAGTTGATTATCAAAATCGTTTGCATTCCAAAAGTATTGTTCGCGAGCACCCAATTATCAAGACTTAACGTTTCCTTCCATAGAACCCCATCACAATAGTGTTAGAACATACACTGTTTCCCGAAAATATATTTCATCCGTAGACGGTAGCGAACCGTCCGAAATGAGGGTTTGTCAAACCCGTATGGCCACACAATATAAGTTCTCGCTTACACCCTGCAAGTGTAACTAATGATAATCGAATTGAGGATTTTTGTTCTAACTCGCTGTGGAATGTTTGTTTTCCTTGTACTTGTGTTCAAAGTATAAAAGCAAGTAGTACAAAATGTAACAAAGTGTATGTTTCTCAGCCCACAACTTAAAGTATAAAAAGTTGTTGAAAAGGTGGGACTATGATCTCACCTCGAGTGCACGAGTATAAAAGTACTTCACAAAGTAACGTATGCATGAAAGTTGCTTAGCCTTGACCTAAACAAGTAAGTTGTATCAATTAACCGGTTACGACACAAGGTCGGGTGAAATGTGTTCAATTAGTCCTATGGCTCGTTACGACTCAATTAAGTATAGCATGTGAATCACGTTGTCAAGTTTCATACAAGAAACAAGTATAAAAGCATGTTAGAATGATTGTATAAAAGTTTGGTTAAGTTTGACTAAAAGTCAAACTTGGTCAAAGTCAACGAAAAAGTCAACACGTTCGGGTTCGGTCCCGAACTATTTTTCTGAGGTTTTTATTCATATATAAGCATATTAGAACAAGTTTCATGTGAATCGGAGGTCGATAGCTAGTCAAACATTTCGCGTGAAATGCGCCAAAGTGAGCAGAATCTGGCCAGGCGATTCTGCGCGCCGCGCGGGGATGTGGCGCGCCGCGCCACTACCTGGCCAGAGAATTCTAGTCAGTTTTCAAAGTATGCACGAACCAAAACACAAACAATCACATTTTATGATCCGCAAACAATTAGAACATGTATTTTATATCATCGGAAAGCTATTTCGACAAGGAATACAACTAACCACATATCATTAATCAAAAACATCATTTACAATAACCGAAAACTCGTCAATTGATCAAGAAAGGTTTATTTTCAAAGTTTCAAGTTCGTAAAACGTATTTTATGATTCGGGAATCCAATTTACACATACGATATGCCGTTTTGAAGGTAATGAAGCATACATTACAACTAAACACTTACTAATAACATTTCATGGCATTCGAAACATCAAAAGCTCGTTTTAAGTCTATCAAACCCTAACTAAAATCCGCAAAAATCAATATTCATGTTTTTGAAGTTTCCTTAATCAACCTACGCATCAAAACGAAGCTAGTGATACTAGTAACACAATTAAAACATGCACTTTAACAATCTAACAACATTAACTCATCCAAAATCAAGGATTAAGCTAACCCACTTCAAAAGTTCAAACTAGTTACTCAAATCAACAAATCGAGCAAATAAAACATATATTCATGCTAGACACGAGCCATAGACACTAACTAACACCATTTCAAGTCAAAAACACGAATTTAGAGAAATCTAGAGTTTTAGAAATGTTACCCAAAATCAATGAAGTTAGTATCAAATCGTAGAGGATGATGAGAGGATCAAGAATATGTAGTCGGATTTGTTGTGAGCTTCCAAGATTGAATTTAGATGATGAATGATTGATAATTGGGTGTTTGTGTGTGTGTTCTTGATAGAGAGAAAGAGAGAGAGGTGGAGGTGATTGAATGGAGGAGGGTGAAGGTTGACTAGTTGACCTAGTCATCTCTTTGCCCTCTTGGCAAGTTTAGTCCCTCAAGTTTCAAAGCGGGTGCGGGAATTAACCAAACGAATATTTTAAAAAAAAAACGCTCGAGTAAACGGGTGATGTCAAAATTAAATAGCGGGAATATAATGAACGTTACTCACGGAAACTATTAATTTAAATACGAAAGATTATGTTTTAAAAAAAAGACGGTGTTAAAATTAAATTTAACGGAAAAACGCGGGATGTTACATTATCCACACCTCAAAAGAAATTTCGTCCCGAAATTTAGTTGGAAGTAGTAGTTGTTGAATCTTACTCGAGATCTTGCGTTGTAAATTCTACGAATAAGTGAAGGTACGTCCTTGAGTATTTCCACGGATTTTGACGGTCGGGATCATATGTTGTTTTAAGGTTTGGCTTCCATGATTCATGGTTTCAACCGGTCCTCCTAGGAAGTGAGGGTTATCGTCGATAGTGAGTTCATCAAAGGAGATAACAAGTTCTCGTTTCGCAAAACACGTCTTTGAGTTGATACATCGAATGTGGGATAACGGAGACTCAAAATGGGTCGGAAAATCTAAACGGCTAGCAACGGGTCCAAAACACCCCAAGAATTTAAAGGATCAAAATATCGCGGATTTAGCTTCCTACGTTTCCCGAAACGGATTGCACCTTTCCAAGGTGCGACTCTTAACGTGACGCGGTTTCCCACGTGAAATTTGAAATGTTTACGTCTAACATCGGCGTAGCCCTTGGTGATTACGAGTCGCGTAGGGTTTTACCTGAATATGAATAAATTTTCTCGGTTGCTCATGAATAATCCCGGTCCCGGTGAATTGGTCATCGTTTACTTGGTTCGACAAAAGGAGAATGACGTTTCCGGTCATATAAGGTTTCGAAGGCGTGGCGTCAATACTCGAATGAAAATTTTGTGGTAAGAGAGTTTGATTAAAGGCAAAGACGTTTCTCAAGAAAATTTGAAGTTGGTAATACAAATTCGTATTATGGTTTTCATGACTTAAATCGTATGTTTGTTCGGTCCGTCGGGTTGTGGATGGTACGCGGTACTCATGTCTAAACGCGGTCCCGAGGCTTTTGTGAGGCACTCCGAAGTCTAGAAATGAAACGAGGATCTCGGTCCGAAATGGAGTACATTCCGTAAGGTATATTTGAACAAATCCGTTAGGACTCGAAAACGTTAATTAGAACAAGTTTCTCAGGAAATTTGCGTTGCGGAAGATTTATCAGTTTCCAAAAATGTTCGTCGGGGCAAGTTCTCATCGGTTTCTGAAAGAAAAACGTTCGTCGGAACTATTCACCCTCGAGGTGAATACTAGTATAACGTGGAGAGTCCCTCCCTCCATTGAGAGTTTAGAATAAAGATTTCCTGAACCGGAAGTACGAGTGTGGTGAGAGAGAAGTTTCCGCCTCAGTGCGAGCATAGTGAGTAAATTGTAATTAGTCAATAAGACTGTGCGAGGACGAGCTAGTATACCCGTGTGACATACGGTTGAAGTCGAATGGAATCGGTAATTCATTCGGAAGCATAAATATAATTTGACAATAATTGAAGGTGTGTCCCCGGTATGGTTGTTATAAATATTCTCGGAGTTTTCGGATGTCCAAGCCTGAAAAGATGAAGTCATGTACATGGCACATGGTGGTGTTTAGGTTGATCGAGTCTAACCACCATCACGCGTCACTAGAACTTTGGTATGTCTTACCGTAATATAACCACGTTGATCGAGTGTCGTTATATTACGCTAACTCATACCTCCATTCCCACATCACTCTATAGATTCAAGTTCGTGTCATCGCGAAAATCTAAAATGAACAAAATGTAACGACGTCTCAAACGTGACTCGTATTAAATCGAAATAGTTTCTACAACTCTAAAGAAGCGTTTCCCCGCGGGAAGTGTATAAATGATTGTTAACGTCAAATCGGTTCGATTCAAACAATAATGTATTTAGGTATGAAAAGAGTAACGAGTCATGATAACGAGTAGCACGCAACCGTAGTGATAAATGTTGATGACGATACTCACCTAGAGTAGTGATGGTAGTAACACCAAAAATTAGATAGTAAGGAACACCAGTGGAAAACCGATAGTAAGTTGAAACGGTGGCAAATAACAATCCGGGAGACAGAGTTCCCGAACGAGTGTGACTAATGAAGTCGTCGTCATCCATACGTGTACGAATCATGAATTTACGTGTGTTACCAAAAAGTGGCGGAATACGAGTTCGTATGATGAAGGTTGGGTACCATTAAAAAGTTTTCCTAAGAATGATTCAAGTATAATGCACAAGTAGTCAAGTAAGTGCTATCTATAGCAAATGTATGCCAGAATGCAAATGCTAACTATCCAGTTGTAGTCTAGACTCACTAATGCGTCCTAACGACTCTGTTAGACACACTAATGCACGTCCTAGTTCCCTACAACCAACGCTCTGATACCATCTGTAACGACCCGACCAAAACCGTTATTGACGGCGTCGTTAACTTAGGTCCCGTTGCGTGGTCGTAGTCCCTATATGAGACTCGTTTGACCAAAATTATGTCGCGTTCATTTGAAAGGTACAAAGTTTAGTTTAACAAACGGATCGACAATAAGTTTAAATTTACAAAGTTATAAAGTATGAATGAATAACTTGCGACATAATTAGTTTGAAACCACAGTTGCTATAAATAGCGTAAGTATGTAAACAAAAGTTTGAATCCAAAGGTGCTATCACTAGCGTATGTATGTATGTATCTTGACTCCAAGCAAATAATCAGAGTGTATGCATGTATGCTTGACCCCAAGCAAGTATGAGTGTACGCGGAAGCATGTATCAAATAGCCAAGTATGAACCTGAGAAACATATAGAAAACTGTCAACGCAAAAACGTTGGTGAAATCATAGGTGTTTGTAATAAACGTTGTTTTTGAACCACAAGATTTAGTATTCCCATAGTTGATTATCAAAATCGTTTGCATTCCAAAAGTATTGTTCGCGAGCACCCAATTATCAAGACTTAACGTTTCCTTCCATAGAACCCCATCACAATAGTGTTAGAACATACACTGTTTCCCGAAAATATATTTCATCCGTAGACGGTAGCGAACCGTCCGAAATGAGGGTTTGTCAAACCCGTATGGCCACACAATATAAGTTCTCGCTTACACCCTGCAAGTGTAACTAATGATAATCGAATTGAGGATTTTTGTTCTAACTCGCTGTGGAATGTTTGTTTTCCTTGTACTTGTGTTCAAAGTATAAAAGCAAGTAGTACAAAATGTAACAAAGTGTATGTTTCTCAGCCCACAACTTAAAGTATAAAAAGTTGTTGAAAAGGTGGGACTATGATCTCACCTCGAGTGCACGAGTATAAAAGTACTTCACAAAGTAACGTATGCATGAAAGTTGCTTAGCCTTGACCTAAACAAGTAAGTTGTATCAATTAACCGGTTACGACACAAGGTCGAGTGAAATGTGTTCAATTAGTCCTATGGCTCGTTACGACTCAATTAAGTATAGCATGTGAATCACGTTGTCAAGTTTCATACAAGAAACAAGTATAAAAGCATGTTAGAATGATTGTATAAAAGTTTGGTTAAGTTTGACTAAAAGTCAAACTTGGTCAAAGTCAACGAAAAAGTCAACACGTTCGGGTTCGGTCCCGAACTATTTTTCTGAGGTTTTTATTCATATATAAGCATATTAGAACAAGTTTCATGTGAATCGGAGGTCGATAGCTAGTCAAACATTTCGCGTGAAATGCGCCAAAGTGAGCAGAATCTGGCCAGGCGATTCTGCGCGCCGCGCGGGGATGTGGCGCGCCGCGCCACTACCTGGCCAGAGAATTCTGGTCAGTTTTCAAAGTATGCACGAACCAAAACACAAACAATCACATTTTATGATCCGCAAACAATTAGAACATGTATTTTATATCATCGGAAAGCTATTTCGACAAGGAATACAACTAACCACATATCATTAATCAAAAACATCATTTACAATAACCGAAAACTCGTCAATTGATCAAGAAAGGTTTATTTTCAAAGTTTCAAGTTCGTAAAACGTATTTTATGATTCGGGAATCCAATTTACACATACGATATGCCGTTTTGAAGGTAATGAAGCATACATTACAACTAAACACTTACTAATAACATTTCATGGCATTCGAAACATCAAAAGCTCGTTTTAAGTCTATCAAACCCTAACTAAAATCCGCAAAAATCAATATTCATGTTTTTGAAGTTTCCTTAATCAACCTACGCATCAAAACGAAGCTAGTGATACTAGTAACACAATTAAAACATGCACTTTAACAATCTAACAACATTAACTCATCCAAAATCAAGGATTAAGCTAACCCACTTCAAAAGTTCAAACTAGTTACTCAAATCAACAAATCGAGCAAATAAAACATATATTCATGCTAGACACGAGCCATAGACACTAACTAACACCATTTCAAGTCAAAAACACGAATTTAGAGAAATCTAGAGTTTTAGAAATGTTACCCAAAATCAATGAAGTTAGTATCAAATCGTAGAGGATGATGAGAGGATCAAGAATATGTAGTCGGATTTGTTGTGAGCTTCCAAGATTGAATTTAGATGATGAATGATTGATAATTGGGTGTTTGTGTGTGTGTTCTTGATAGAGAGAAAGAGAGAGAGGTGGAGGTGATTGAATGGAGGAGGGTGAAGGTTAACTAGTTGACCTAGTCATCTCTTTGCCCTCTTGGCAAGTTTAGTCCCTCAAGTTTCAAAGCGGGTGCGGGAATTAACCAAACGAATATTTTAAAAAAAAAAACGCTCGAGTAAACGGGTGATGTCAAAATTAAATAGCGGGAATATAATGAACGTTACTCACGGAAACTATTAATTTAAATACGAAAGATTATGTTTTAAAAAAAAAGACGGTGTTAAAATTAAATTTTACGGAAAAATGCGGGATGTTACATCTGATGCAGTCGGTGTAGATGACTCAGTAGTATTCGAAGTAGGCTGTGATTGATTGTTGAGTGAACATGGTGAAACTTGTGGTGGATACGAAGTTTGTTGAATAGGTGCACTGCTAACATTCAAACCACACATATTCTGATTGTTCGTAGCAAAAGCTGTTTGAAATGATGCATGAGCCGACTTAGGCGGTGTGTAACCATTTGGACGGTACATTTTGGTGTCTTGAACTTGTTTAGACCTCTTGACTTTGTTTAACAACTCTAGTTCTTCTTCCTGAAGTCTTGCGATAAACGAGTTCACTGTAGCAGTAGCTAATTCTCCACCAGTTTTCATAGTTAATACAAAACCATTCCATTCTAACGGTAATGCTCCAGCTAGACATGTCACTTTGTCTTTCTCTTCAATAGTTACATCATGCTTATGTATTTCAGCTAGCAAATGACGAAATCTTTCAACCAATTCTGTAATAGTTTCTCCAACTTGCCAGTGAAAACGATCAAACTCAGCTTTCAACTCTAAATCTTTTCTAGTTATGTAAGATGAATTTCCTTCGTTGAAAGTACGAAGTGCTTCCCATATCTTGAATGAATCATCATGACACAGAAATTGATGGAAAATCGGACCATCAAGAGCACTCGTCAAATTACAGTACATCTTTTTCTCCAAGTTATACTCCTTACGTTCTTCAGAAGGCATGTTGTGTAATGTATACAACTCATTCGTAACTGGTCAATGTGGCCATTGAAATTCGGTTTCAATGTACTTCCAAAGCTTCATGTCCTGACCATCAGACCAAATCTTAAACCTCGACTTCCAAGTAGAATAATTATCCATATTCAGTAACCTCGGACATTTCATACCACTTCCTGATTCACTCTCAGCAAGGAGTAATCGTTGAGGCATATTCGTAATGCTCTAAACTAATGGTGCGGCGAACGTGTAATCATTTGAATTAAACATCTTGAAAACTTTACCAAAGGGTAAACCGTGCGGTTCAGGTTATCAATCGTACGTGTGATAGTATCAACCGTAAGTGTGAAAGTATCAACCGTACGTGTCACATACTCAAGCGTACGTGTTACTACTTAACCAATAAAACCGAACACTAAGTAACAACCGTGCGCGTGACAATCACCCGTGTGATTACTCGTACGTGTCACAATCAACCGTTTGATCACTCGTGTGATCAGACTGTAGTCACTTAACCTCAAAAGGTTATTTTAACCCATGCGTGTGAGTTCACGAGTGACGATCAACCGTGTGGTCAACCGTGAGTGTGATCAAAAATTTTGACCCACTCGTGTGAGCTGCTGTTCAGCTCAAATCACCCAAAAACCCTAAAAATTGATGTTAAACCTCAATTTCTTCGTCCAAAAGCTGGATTAGCACTATACAAACATAAACACACTCTCTAATTACAATTACACACATAAAAATGATTCCTTTTTAATTAAAATCACTTTTATCTCAAAAACCCTAATAATAAACCCTATTAATCACCAAAAATCACTTGATGATGTTGAAATCACAACCAACGCTCTGATACCAATGATTAAACATGACTAGAAACTTCGAGATCATCAGATTTAATTCACACAAAGGCGGAATTAGTGAATCAAACCAATCAAAGTGAATATGGGTAGCTTTTTGGGATTAAATTAGTCAAACCACAACAAGGATTGTGATTAGATTAATGCCTAGAGCTATTATTCACTACCAGGAGTGATTTGGGTTGAGAGAGAAGCAGATCTGGTGAACCAGATCTGAGTGATTATGTGTGAGAGAGGCTTAACCTAAAATGAAGAACATAAGACTTTATATACCCCTGCTGTTGACTCACCCGTACGAGTCATCCATCCCACGTACGAGTTGGCTTCATCAGTCGTACGGGTGATCACTCACTCGTGTCTTCTCATTCAGGTTATAATTATGACTTAGCTCAACATCAACCGTGCGTATAAGCCTATCAGCCGTACGAGTAATGCTTCACTCGTACGTCTGACTAAGTCTAACATAGTCAAACATCCGTATCGCGTTCCTGCAGTACCTGTAACCACACACAAACACGGATAGGATAATAACGAGCGATCATGGTATCCCATAAACTGAAGTACTAATCACAAACGTAGGAAAGATGTCTAGGGACTTACAGAACATGCATCAACAGTTGCCCTAGGTCTTAGTCATATCAACTGTTTAGGTATTCATTAGGTTTCTATCTGCTTTACTATCAGTATATTAACTGTAATGCTGTATAATATGATTTGTTATGATCTCATTAGTATGATGAAATGGTTGTTAGTTTTCATTTAAGGTTTTTCCAACTTAAACCGACGGACTCTTTCCGTTTGTGATCAGTGTTCAATCAACACGGCACGTTGTTATTCAGTTACCTAAACTGATAACGAGGGTTAGGATTAGAGCTTAACTCACTAATAAACCCAGTACTCTACTGAGGATAACCTCCGAGGTGTTGTTACACTTCAGTTATACGTCCAAGTGACATACTTCTCACTGCTCAAAGAGAACTCCGAGAGTTCAGAGATAAGTAGGTCTGTGTAATTGGCTCATCCAACTAGATCTACATCAATCCAAGCATAGTCTTAACATAAGCATAATTACCTTTCCCTAACCCATTACTGATATCTTGGTCAACATTTCCCTGATCTGCATACTCCGGATATCCTTCCACTTTATTTACTTTTCTGCATTTAGGACCTTTAGCTAAAATCAACTACTATCTTTATCCAGATAATTAAACTAAAAGACAATTATCCCCTTGATCTTCAATTCGTTAATCAGCATAAAATTCGACACTAGGTTAACTTACACCTTCTACACCTTAGAAAGTAAAAGCAAATTTAGGTCCCGCATAATATAAATAAACGAAGACCCTGTGTGCTACCGAATCGGACATTCTGCGACCTAACGACACCGCATAAATAAAAACCATCCGTTAGTGGCATATCATTGTTTCTCTTAGCGCCGCTGTCAGGGATCGAATATTTTGATCGAGAAAGATTTTAAACAGACAAAGTATTGTTTGGTGGTGTCTAAGAAAGACAATTATACACGGACTTGGTTGTTGGATTTTCCGAACAGTCTCCAATTATATTAGAACCAAATGGATCCTGCCTCTCCGTAGTCAGCCTGACCACCTCGATACAAGTAATCTGTGAGAAGTCCTATCAATTAAGATATCCGATCTGGTTAGCGACCGAATTTCAAGAATAACTGTTTTTATTAAATTATCGATCCTTTTAGTAAATTAATATTTTCTAAAAGTTACTTTTAAGTATTTTTAAACAGAAAATATAAAAAATGGAACAACAAGATACCCTTGCTTCTATGCATGAGTCATGCTTAGAGGAAAGAGGAGTACCAATCACCTTAGGAATCGAAGGAATTCCTGAAATCGGTTCACACATGATTACACTAGTCAGTATGATCTGTAAATTTCAAGGATTACCAGCTGACGATCCTAACTTTCACATAAACAAATTTATCAGTCTGGTTGACTCTTTTAAGAAGGAATCAAATATTAAAAATATTTTAAAACTTCATCTTTTTCAATATTCACTTTCTGCACACGCTTCAGCATGGTTTGACGCACTTAATCCGAATTCAATCCATATACGGGAGGATTTAGCTACTAAGTTTCTAAATAAATTTTATCCACCCTCCCTGCAAACCTGTTTTAGAAATAACATCACAAACTTTTCTCAAAAAGAAAATGAGTCATTGTGTCTAGCATGGAATAGAGTAAAGATAATTCTTAAAAGATGTCCGAATCATTTATTAAGTTAGGCAGACATAGTGTGTACGCTTCACAATGGTTTGACCAAGGATGATAAGTCTCTCCTAGACATGGCCTCGCAAGGCAATTTCATGTTCCGAACAGCAGATGAAGCATGGAATCTCTTGGACACAATAGCTGCACAGCAGGAAGATTGGAACAATGAAGCTGCTAAGAAGGATGACGTCTTCGCTAATACGGTAAAAATGCTGGAAACCAGGTTACAAGATCTCACCCTCACTCTTCAAAGTTTACAAATTCCTAGAAACCCCGATGCTACTAGAACCAATCTAACGTATCCTTACCCTAGATGGGCACACAAACAGCAAATAGCTCGGATGATAATATAATATTCCCGTTGCACAAACCTACTCTCCACTCTAAGGACATTTTAGTTGAATTTATGAAAAAGCAATACATGATAAACCTTCAAGTCATAGAATGGCAAAACAAGTTCGACACTTTGATAAAGACTTTTGAAGAATTAATCACAAATTTTCAGCTTATGCTTAAACGATTAACCGCTAAAATTGATATAGAGTGTAGTGAGTTTGATGCCCTAGTAATTACTAGAGAAGGGAAAGAAACAACTGTTAATATACCCATACAAGATTTTTTCGATAAGGAACCTGTGTCAATTGACCCAGTCGTCAATCCACCGGAACCTATCTCTCCTAGGGCCCCGGAAATTATTCCGCGCGCCCGCATACCTTTCCTAGGTAGGCTAAGGTAGGAAAAATAAGAAGCGCAATTTGCTAAGTATTGGGATATTATTAAGAATTTACATTTGAATGTACGTCTAGTAGATGCTTTAGTATAAATGCCAAACTGCGCTAAATTTTTCAAAGAACTGTTTTCAAACAAAGAGAGATTAAGAGAGATAGTTAGCTTACCCTTAAGTGAAGAATGCTCGTTATGTTTCCGCCATACCACTACCACATGGGGGATCTACCAGGACACGAGAGTTGGTTTGCCCAGCATGCGATCTTTTAGAATTTGGATCATTTTACACACTATGCGGGCAGACAACTCAATGTCCCACCATATCCTCATGAGTACCCGGTATTAGTATCCTACAGGGACCCTAGAGGCGCGGGACCAAGCCACCAGTTTTCGAGACCTCCATCTCCTCCGCGACATCACTACACGCATCATACAGTCATCCCACCTCCACCTCCACCTCCACCTCTACATAGCACAGGGATTTCGGGTTTTGTCGACAACCTGTTCGATACCTCCCATTTGAACACTAACAGAGATACATCCACCGATGCTCATGAGTCGGTATGGGATTAGGATGCGCACCGGTATACGACAGAGGGGATCGCGCAGGGTATAGATGGTATGGATGTTAACCCACAGTGGGGTAGGGATTTACAGGAAGGCATGGGTTGGCGTACAGGGCCTATTATAACGACCCTCACTTTTCCGCTTCTACTTCTACTATTTTGCCCTTAGGATTATTTTTTTTGTGCTCGTAAATTTCTTTAGCAAAACGTTGACCAAATAGTGAACTTTTAGTCGACACTCTCTGCTAATTGAGATTTATGTATTTATGTGATATTATAAATATTAAGCTATAAGTAATTAATAAAGGTGACAATCATATAAACAATAAAATAATTGGGAACTAAATAAAATAAATAAAAGTCATGGATAAAAAATAAAATAAAAAGATTGAATAATACTTATCCAAAATAATGTATTTATAAAAAAATATATAAAATAAAAAAAACACAAAAATATATACATGACCCGATTGTAAAAAAAAACAAAAATAATATAACTATAAAAAAAATGGGTCGGCCATGTTTTAAAAAAAAAAAAAAAAAAAAAAACTTGTTCACAAAGTAATTACGTCCTAAGCTAGCTACAATTAGTCTAATCCTAATCTAGTTCCAACTTATAAAACTAATCCTTTCCCAAGCCTTTGAGCAATTTGTGTTAGATTATAACTCTTGCTAATCCCCTATAAAAAGAACCCTTAGACTCCATAATAATGCATCAAAAATTTAACTCACAAAAACTTCCCTTTTTATTATTTTGTACGGAAATTTGGGGGCTACCACACACCACCTACAGTCGACAAAATTCATCACCATCATCATCTCGTTAGTCAACTTTAACCTCACCAAAAACAGCCCACTCCATCGCCATTCCTGCTGCATTTTTTGGCAGCTCATCCGCCACCTTTTTCTGCTGTTTACAACATCCTGTCACCACCCTCTCAAGCTGCGATTTTTGCAGCCCAAGACAACCCCAAAGCCGCAGCTTTTGCTGCTGTATTCGACCCCCAAACCGCCACCAAAACATCTCTCATCCATCGCTATTTTGCTACAGCTTTGTTGCTGTTTCTGCGCGTCCAAAAACAGCCCACCAGGCCGCCTGTTTGTGCTACTGCAGCTAAGTTTTTCTTTCTGCTGATCGACGATCCAAAGGCACCCCATGTTGCCACCCTTTTGTTTGATTTTTACTCCTATTTTTCTGCTGTAAATCGACACATAAACAAGCCTTCAACAGCCTTCAATCTCTTGTTTTTCCTGCTGCAGTTCGCCATCAAAACAGGCCGCAAAAGTGCTCATTGATGCTACATTTTCTGTTGTTTTCTTGCTGTATCTGTTCGTGACCCAACACCCACCAAAACCGACCCATATTGCCACCTTTTGGTTCGAGGTTGTTGCAGCTGTTCCTGCTGGTTCTGTCAAGCCAAAACAGCCCAAGGAACCCTTCGGTTTGGATCGTTTTTGCTACTGGATTTCCTGTTTCTATTCGGTCATGGTTGCCACCTTCTTCTTAGTCTTAATACTCTTAAGGTATACCTAGAACCTTATCCTAATGTTACTTATTAATTTATGTTTTAGTTATTATGATCTTGAGGTAGTAATAATTATAAAACTATGAACTAATAATAAGATTGAGTATGATTATAAAACTAGTTAATAATAATAATACTAGTTAAAAGTATTATAAATATGATGAACATGATTAAAAGATAAAAGAATATGGTTATGATTATTTGAGATTAAGTTGTTAAACTATAAGTATTATGATTAAGTATGAATGATGATCATGAACTAGCTAAATAAATACTTAAAAGCATCATGGATATTAATGAGTAATTAATAAGTTGAAGATAATGAATTATAAGATTTAACAAGCTAGATTGTAAGTATTATGATTGTGAAGTATTAGTAACTTGATAATTATTAAGTATAAGATTATGATTTTATGTAAAATTAATAAGGATAAGTATGATCATGAAGATTAATAACTTGCTAAAGAATAAGGGTGATGGTTAAAAAGATAAAAGAAATAATAAAGATTAGGGTTTTGATTATTAAGTAGCTAGTAATAATAATTGATTAGTAAATAATAATGATTATGATATAGATTATGAAAAGGAATTGTTTATGTAATAAAGATTAGGGTTATAAGTTTGGATAATACATATGGATAATAAGGATTAGGGTTAATGAATTATTAGTTATTATGTTAAAAAGTTATGATTTTATATGATTGAAAGATATAATGAAGGATAAGGTGATGATTAATAGAGATTGTAAACTTAAACGTATATGGTTAGTAAGGTTAGGAATGATGATTAAGGTTGTTAGGTTAAGATTATGATAAAAGGTTATGATTGTGGATTAGTAATGTAATTATGATCATGGTGTACGTGCATGCATGCATGCATACATACGTATGTGCATGTATACACTGTATGTATATGTGTGTGTATATGTAAATATATACATACGTGTATATATATGTGTATATATGTATGTATATGTACGTGTGTATGTATGTATGAATGTGCATTATGTAAGTTATATAAGTTAGTAAATATAGTAATAAAAAGTAATAAGTGTGTGTATATATATATATATATATATATATATATATATATATATATATATATATCATCTTACACTTATGTATATGTAACACCTACACCTAAGGTATATATATATATATATATATCGTATAGCTATAAACACATACATGAATAATAATAATAATAAAGAATGTATATATATGTATGTATCACATAGGTATAATTATATATGTAGCACATAATGATAAGTTTACATAATAGTTGAATAATTAAAGACTAATAATACCACTATAAGTATAACCTATACACTTATCTATATAGTAACACTTAAGTACACTAAGTATATTATCACATATTTAAATATAACTTTTCTCGAGAACGGTCACTTTTAATATAGTTTGCTATATTAATAAACAAACTTTATGTCTATTAGACATTAACTAATCAAACATAATATCTCTAGGTTGAGATCTCCGTGTTCAACACTCCGATCATATAACTTGCGTGGAATATCTATCTGCTATTAAGGTGAACTTCATAGCCCATCTTTTTACTATTTCTTAACTATTTTATAACTTTGGGGTGAGACACATGCTTGCTTTTAAACTGTTTTAAGCTTAGACACGAGTACATGAAAACTTTATTTTGATTAGTTCAAACTGTGCTAACATGCTTTGATTCATGCTAAATCCCCTACCATGATATCGTTAATTGCTACGTATAAAGGCAAGCTTAGTTATTGTGAATAGCGCTATTGAGAGTGACGTCTCTATCCGGATGACCGTTGGTCAATGGATACATAATAATGATTCATGACACGAACGTGATGTGTTTAGGGTAACTTATGGTTAGTATCGATATCATATACACCAGTACTACTACCGAACTGATTAAACTTTATAATTAAATCTTGTGGTCTAAAAACTTGGTTATTATTGATAAACCTATGTTGTTCACTCAACCATTTTTGGTTGACACTTTAAGCATGTTTTGTCTCAGGTGAAGATTGCTAAAGATTAGTTGCTATTTGGACTTTGCTGCTTTTGGAGTCCGCATTTATACATTCATATTATTGCATTAGAACACCTAATGTAATGACTTAATACTTTCCGCTGCTTATTATACATTGGTTTTTATTTAAAACCTCTCATATAGAGTCGTTCTCATTTATACATACTTGTGTTGTGATATTGTGAAGTCATATTTTCCCCGGCCCTATTCGGGGGTATGACACCTATGGTTTACACAAGAACCTCATCGCTTACAGGGTTAATCGTACGGTTAGATGAGATACAGTTCAGGATATCCTCAGGTGTGAACACGGCAGAATTGGCACAACAATTTGCCACAGACGAGGAGATGACCGACGAGGGTCATAACGGGTGATCTGTGGCTCGGATTTCGATGACCCGAACATGAAAGTTCATCCCATCATCAATCCTAACACACTAGTACACCCTAAAGACTCTAAAAGTGGTCACAAAGTTGGACCAAACCTGGTTCATTTCATTTCCGCAATTCAATCTTAACAAAACACCATTTTAATCATATCTAGAGTTCCGGGAATCGAAATGACATGAATCCGGAGTCTAAAATTAATGTCTTGATGAGAGGAACTCATATAAACACTTTAATTTCACTTTTATATCAGTTACATAATCAGAAATGAATGAATATGCTGCTGCCCCAATTCAATCAAACCAAAAACATATATATTTGAGCAATTCTATGCATACAATCATCAATACAATAACATGTAATCATCGTACTAACAATATAACATCAAAATACAGAAAAATAAAGAAAAATTAAAAATATAGGGTTAGGGTTTATACCCTAATCAAGAATTGAAAGATGTAATCGTGTAGAGGAGATCGTGTAGAATCCGATTATGTTAATGAATTGATGATCCAAGCTTGATTTTAGTTGATGATGATGATGTTGGGGTTGGGGTTGGCGACGGCAAAGAGAGGGAGAAGAGAGGGGAGAGCAAAATGAAATGTTAGGTTTTTGATAAAATGAGAAAATGAATTTGCAAAAAGGAAAAATCAAGGGAGTACTCCCTCCCCTCATGAGGCTTCGGCCGAAAATAATAGTGGGGTGAGCCCCACTTAGCCCAAACTACTTAAATGTAAATTCCTTATGGCCCGAACGCTCGAACGAAACCCGAAACGCGAAAAAATGGCTACGCGATTGAAAATTCGGAGAGATAACAAATACGCGACGAAAAATATATATAAACACAATATATAATCATATGATCTTAAAATATCGTATTTAAAATTATTAGGACTTAAAAATCCCAAAAGCTCAACCGTTGGTTTGAAAACCGAAAAGATTCGCCGGATAGAAATCCGCGACACGTAGAAACGTATAACTTAAAATATGAATACAAATATTCACATAACACATAATAATTAATATATATATATATATATATATATATATATATATATATATATATATATATATATTATTACAAAAATAATAATATAGGTCATAGAAATGACGTGGCACTAATAACAGTTAACGATCGTTAAATAATTAACGGTAAAAGATAACGGAAAAAGTAGGGTCGTGACATCTACTTATCTATTCTATCCTCTTCATAAATAAAGAAATAAATCCCGACAAAATCATTCCTTTCGGGAAACCCTCTACAAAACCGCATTAGAAAAAATGCGAGCATCCGAGCTAATTATCAAAGAAGACCGGCAATAAAAAGAGACCTCGAAGAGAAAAGCAAAAGATGATTGTAAAAAAAAGAATAAAGGTT
Organism: Rutidosis leptorrhynchoides; assembly: GCF_046630445.1. NCBI lineage: Eukaryota > Viridiplantae > Streptophyta > Magnoliopsida > Asterales > Asteraceae > Rutidosis > Rutidosis leptorrhynchoides. The sequence goes on from NC_092337.1 coordinate 170,285,872, forward strand.
CTGAAAAAAGGAGCAGAACCAGAAAAGATGCGAGAGAAGAAACTCCTGGCAGTCGAAAAGAAGGATGCTCACCATGAAATTCCTGACAAAAAGCAGAAAGGATCATTAAAATCGATCTTTCAAAAGAAACTCCTATCTATCAAAACCCTTCACACCCTAGAAACCTCCAAATCCCCATCTCTTCACAATCTAAGCTGAGTTGATGACTGAAAATTTTCTCAAATACGTGATGGAGACTTGAGTCTTGATCAAGCCTATGACGAAGAATGTAAGCATGACTGGCAAAGAGTGACTTCATTTCTTAGGACTATAGGACACCCTAAACATTTTAGTGAAATGAGTGACCCGAGTGAGATAGCCTCAGTTATGTAGCCTCCTCTCATGCTTGCGGAAAAAGGTTTGAGAATAGCAAAAAGAATAAAAACTAAGTTTTCACTCTTCCGTCTTGCGGAACAAAGATAACTTGATCACTACGAATAAAAGTCCTTGCTGTTTAAAGTTCGTAAGTTTGCTTGAGGACAAGCAAAGTCTAAGTGTGGAATATTTGATATCGGCTAAAAAGTCATGTTTTTACCCCCGATATTGAATCCCAAAAACATAAAGTTCAAAACTTTATCGGCAAAATAATTGCTTTTTTGGTTAAATCTGTAGATAAAGAAATTACGAAGACAATGCAAAAAGAATCAAGAGAATCAGAGCTAAAACGAAGATTCTAGAGCGAAAACGGTGAGAGATAAGAAATCAAGTTACAATCCAAGGAATCAGCAAGCCAAACGGCTTGCCAAACGGGCTACCAAATGGCCTGCTAGTATAGCAAACGGCCTGCCAAATGCCCAGATCAAACGGCCTCGTTAAACGGCTTGCCTTGGCAAACGGGCCCTGCAAACGGCTTTCCAAACGGCATTTGACGCTAGCCGAATTCGGAAAGGTGTGCATGTGTCATTGATTTCAGAAAGGCTTGGGAAAGGCATTTGCCGCTAGCCGAATTCTCTTACAACAACAGTTATCATTCGAGTATTAATGCCGCACCTTTTGAAGCGTTGTATGGCCGCAAATTCCGATCTCCTATTTGTTGGGCCGAAGTAGGCGAAACGCAAATCACTGGACCCGAAATAGTCCATGAAACAACTAAGAAGATTGTCCAAATTCAAGCGAGACTTACGACGGCCCGTGATCGTCAAAAGAGTTATGCCAACCTTAAACGTAAGGACTTCGAATTCAACATAGGTGAACGTGTAATGTTGAAGGTCGCACCTTGGAAAGGTGTAATCTATTTTGGAAAACGTGGGAAACTCAATCCGCGATACATTGGTCCTTTTGAAATCTTGGAGCGTGTTGGACCTGTTGCTTACCATTTGGATCTTCCAACTCAATTGAGCTCAGTTCATCCTACTTTTCAAGTATCGAATTTGAAGAAGTGTCTTGCTGAATCGGAACATGTCATACCATTGGAGGAACTTACAATTGATGACAAACTCCACTTCTGCCTGTCGAAATTATGGACCGTGAGGTCAAAACTTTGAAGCACAACAAGATTTCGATCGTCCAAGTACGATGGAATGCCAAACGAGGACCTGAGTTTACCTGGGAACGAGAGGATCAAATGATGCAGAAGTATCCTCACCTTTTCCCGACTCCTCCATCTACCTCAGCTTAAAATTTCGGGATGAAATTTTCTTTAACAGGTGGGTAATGTAACGACCCTGGATTTTCCAACGTTTAATTATTAATAATTTATTATTAATTCTTGTGTTTTAATAAACGTGTTCTTATACATGTTACTTGTTACCGTATTTAACTTTTCATGGCTTGACTTGTCTTTGTGACACACGTACTTTACACGAATAATATTTCGAATATTATTTACGTTCATGGTTAATTATTATTAATCATTTTTAATTAACTAGTGTAAGTAGTTAATTACCTGGGCTTTATTTAATTAATTGTTACATACTTGGATTTGGGCCTTTATTAATGGACATGGACTTGGAAGCCCACCCTACTTTCTTAATGGACTAATTAGCCCATTATTATGCAAGTATTTCATTAATGATAAACTAGATTAATTAGTGATATGTAAAGATTTGTTACATGTATACTTACACCTCTTTCCCATACCATTTAACTTTATTAATACTTCTAGCTCACACCATCTCCCCATGTATGAAAGTTGGCTTTTGACCCATCCCCTTTTGCTCCAAAAACCGTCAGCCAAGAGGGTATGGAGGGAGAGTTCAAACTTTTTTTTGATTACTTATTTGCTTGTATTCTTCATTCCACACACACACTTCACTTTACACTTCTCTTTCTATCACATTTTCTCTCAGACTTTGTAAGTAACAAGCTTTACTTTCCTTTCTTTTTCCTTCAGGAAACTGAAATCTTCATCATCAAATTACTTGTTCTTGTTTGTTGTTTACTTACTTGTTGTTTGTTGTTGTTTACTTACTAGTTGTCAAGAATCAAACTTTCTAGTTTATTCTTCATATTATCTTGTTTATACAAGAACATACAAGAACCAAGGAGGATCAAGTTTATAGTTTGATTCCTCCATAAAGCTTGTTAAAAAGAAAAGTTCATGAGTTTTAAAATCATGTTCATGTTAGTAAACTTGAGGTTTACTTTCTTAAAGATCCAAGCCTTGACTTGAATCTTCCTAAGTATGAACAACCATGAAATTTTACTTGTAAATTTAATTTATTTCTTTCTTTTGTAAGTACTTTAAGTTGTGATGTTGTTAAATTTGGTCAAGTATTACTAGTTAAGCTTGATCTCATATTTCTTGAAATTAAAGTTAACTTTATAAGTTCAAGAACATGGAAGTATAACTTTCTAGTTATAACTTCAAACACTTATGTTGGATCTAAGTTTATATAGCTTATGGTCTTCTAATTTTGTTGTAAATAAAAGCTTATAAGCTTACATACATTTTACAAGTTGAAAATCTAAGTTTCATAACTTATGGTTTCATTAAAGTGAAGATCCAAGTTCTATAACTTAGGATCTAACTTAAGAACACTAGATCTAGACTTCCTAGTCTAGGATCTTTAAGATCTAGCTAATATCTAAGTTCTACAACTTAAGATCTTGATTATTTAGTTTACTTTCAAGTTTGTAGCTTAATATTACTATTAGAGCTCATGTATGTGTCGGATCTAAGATCTTGATGTAACTTTGGTTCATCAACCTTCATACAACTCTTAAGTGAGTTGTGCTACATATCTTAGACTTACACTAGTGTTATGATGGTCAAAACTTGGTTAAGATGATGCAAACACATCAACGAGTTGTACACTTGAAGCTATACGCATCAAGGATGAGAACCGTGATGAGCATCAAGCACCAAGAACCCATCGGAACACCTTTACTTACTGTTTCTGGAACTGATCAGTAACCTGGGCTACTAGAAAAGTTGATTTCCATCTATTTCGGTTCGACTAGATTATTTTCCATTTAGACCTCGTCTTAATCTTAGTTACGGTTTAGGATCTATGGTCTCCTGAAAATCACTACACCCTATTAACGTTGTGCTGAAATTTCTGACCTACTCACACTTAAACCATCACCACGGTCAAACGAAGACGAGTTTAGTTTTGGAAATTGGTTAGTACCTAGAAGACTCATATACGGAGCCATGGCCACTAGTCTCACCTCATTTCAGTTTGTATAGAGGTCGTGGCGACTGAGCGAATTCAGCCCTTGTTTCAAACCCTAGTCTTGACTTGAAACTTACTTTACACTTTTGATTAATGATGAATGATGATGGTACTTAAGACCTAATTTACATACTTTTAAACCTTTGGGAACGATTTACTAACTTAGTAACTTTTGACTTAGGTTGAGGACCTTCCGGACCAACCACTTGCTTACTATTCCAGCGTATCGACTTTTACTACTTTCCACTGTGAGTTATAGCATCCCTTTTTACTTTAACTATTTTAGGGACTGAGAATACATGCGTATTTTATGTTTTACATACTAGGCACGAGTACTTAAAATTTATATATATGTGTGGGTTATACAACGGCATAAACTTTCCCCTTAGCTCGGTAACGTTTAGTCATTGGTCTTTGAACCGGTGAACGCGAATCTTAGATATGGATCCATAGGGTTTGACATCCCCGCTCGGGCTAGTAGCGCTAGCATTTAATGGGTGTTTAATACTTCGTAAACTTACGCACTCACCAAGTGTACTTTTAGGGGGTGTTATTTACGTTAAGTTAGTTACCAAGTGTCCACGGTTATACATATACTTTTCATACTGTTTTGAAATACTGAAATCTCGTGGCCTACCTTACATTACTGTTATACTTAAACTATAGCTCACCAACATTCGTGTTGACGTTTTTAAGCATGTTTTTCTTAGGTGCTTATGGTTTGATTGCTTCCGCTGTAGTTGCTATGCTTTGTAAACTCCCGCTGCGCTTATTAGAGATGTCTTTGCATGAAACGTTTATTTTGCATTCAAACTATGTTACTTTTGAAACAATGAATTTGTAACGACCATTGGGTCACGTACTATTATTATTGCCTTCTATTCGTATAGGCACATTATCGTATGTTAAACATTTGGCGTTGGTTATGACGTCACCATTTCTTATGAATGCAAACTTATTTTATAACAGCATATAGTGTTTGACCTTGTAATGATCCTGTTGTTGATGATCCGTACACGATGGTTTTGTACGGGGCATCACATTTGCTATCAGAGCATTGGTTGTAGGGAATTAGTTGCATTAGTGAGTCTAGACCGGACCGAGTAGGATTCACTAATAGGACTAATCCTCAACTTGCTAGTTTACTTGTTTCTGCGGAATTTGCTGCATGCTGCTGTTTACTTTTACTGCTATATGCCGTATACTATTACTTGCTTTCACTACTGCATGCTATTATCTGCTTTCGATTGCATGATACTTGTCGTTATTGCCATGCTACTTACTACTATAGATGATCTAGACTATCGTAGTTACTTTGCCTAATACGTGCTTGCTTTATGACTTACTGACATGGAAAAAGTTATTTTTTCTTGTTCAGATGTCGGATATCCCGCCCGTTATCATTTTGGAGAGCCACTCAGACTCATCCGCCACCTCGCCTACCATTGTTGCCGATTCACAGATCCCGTCGTCTTTACCCTCCAGTGACTCTTGCGCTTCTTCCTTTGGAGCCAGTAGCCATGCACCCGACCCAGTGATCATCTCAGATGGACATGAGGATCCACCGGAGATTCCAGCTCCACTCATCCCAGGACCCTCTGAGCCACAGCACCATTCTGGTGGTACTGTGATTCCTGGGGAATATGGGGACGTTCCGTTCCGTAATGAGCATAATCATTGGGCTAGATGCCTTCCTGATGGACGTGTTGTGCCGATTCCACCCGGCAGATACCGACTGATGACTACTGGCCGAGCACATCCACCTTCCGATGATTTCGAAGACTCATCATCTGACGACTCATCATCCGATGACTCTAGCGATGATGATTCCAACGAGGACCCTGAGGAGGCACCCGTGCAGCCACCTTTCACCCCGCTGAAGAAGCGGTATCATTTCGACGGTACCGTTATTCCAGGGGTTAACGGAGGTAGATCGTTCGTTAACGCACATGGACTAAAGGTTAGAGTTACCGCCTGTTAACGGCTTGTGCCGTATCCTGCTAATCCATTCATACGTAAGGCTCCCCGTTATGCAGCATCTACTTCTGGTGCTGGACCGTCTGCACCACCAGCTCCACCAGCATCATCTGCACCACCGGCACCATCTGCACCATCAGCACCGCCTACTCTATCAGCCTCTCCCTCTGTCGAGGAACTGACGAGGGAGGTGGATATCCTTCGTGCTTGGGTAACTGAGCTCGAGGACCAGGTGTCCCACATGATGGACATCCTTTACCCACCGTCACCATAGGGCTTTTGTATTAGGTTTCTTTATATAATCCGTTTGTAGTTTCATGTTTCACTCATGTATTGTACGAATCTTATGCGAATGTATGCAACTTTTTATTAATGAATGGAACTTAGTGTTGTTTAATCGTTGTACGGTGTTCCATTTACGTTACTGTATGATGATTTTGTGGTATCTAAATCTATTTGCGTTACTTAATTAACATGTGTTGTGTTGATTCCATGTTGGTTACCATATACTGTATCATTATTATTTGAATACTGGATTTTAATTTGAGTCAAAATTGTTGTTTAGAAAATCAATGGCCAACGGAAGATCAACGCCCACAACAGCACAGATCGAAGAAATGATCACTGAACGAGTAGCCGCAGCTTTAGCGGAAATGAACCCCCAAGCCCCACTAGTTAACCAGCCCATTCGTAATGGATGTACTTATAAGGAATTCCAAAGCTGCAAGCACCACAACTTTAGTGGTACTGAGGGGCCAGTTGGTCTCACTAAGTGGTTTGAGAAATTAGAATCGGTGTTCCTTGTACGCAACTGCTCAGAGATGAACAAAACAAAGTATGCCTCATGTACGCTGTCAGACGTCGCACTAACCTGGTGGAACACACTTGCTCAGTCCAAGGGTATTGACGAGGCTTATGCCACTATGTGGGAAAAATTTAAAGGGGCCATGATTGAGGAGTATTGCCCTCGGACAGAGATACAGAAAATGGAGGCCCAGTTTTGAAAGTTGAAGGTTGTGGGAAACGATCTTGATGGTTACAATCGTAGGTATCTGAAATTAGCTCTAATGTGTCCCACGATGGTTACCCCGGAGTTTAAGCGAATGGAAAGGTACTTGTGGAGACTTTCTAAGACCATTAAGGGAAATGTCACCTCTTTTCAGCAACCTAATGTCCCGGAAGCAATGCGCATGGCGCACACCTTAATGAACCAAATTATCAGCGATGAACCGAAAAAGGCAAAATCCAAATCAGGTAGTAGTGAGAAGTGTAAGTGGGATAACAACAAGGGGAGAGCCTATGATCAAACCCCCGCTAAGAGGCACAACGATGGGAGGAACCCCAACCTGAACCCTAGCTCGAACTCTAACTACAAGGGCAGTCTGCCGCAGTGTAAGAGATTCTACAAGCATCACACCGGGTACTGCAACGTGGTCTGCGAAAAATGTAAAAGGACTGGGCATATTGGCAAAGACTGCAAGATCACCACCTTAAATGTGAAGACAAACCCTACTGGACCGAGAAAGTGCTATGAATGCGGACAGACGGGCCACTTCAGAAATGAGTATCCCAACAAGCGAAAGGACGGCGGACTACCGCGTGGCAGAGCTTTCAACGTAAACGCAAGGGATGCCCGTGAGAACTCCGACTTGGTCACAGGTATATTCACTATCAACAATCTATTAGCTTCTGTCCTATTTGATACTGGTGCCGATAGAAGTTATGTATGTAGACACTTTTTCTCTAAGATAAATTGGTCGTTAGTTCCTTTAAAGGAGAGTATGCTTGTAGAGGTAGCCAATGGAAAACTTGAGAAAGTTGACCAAATTAGCCGAGCAGCTATTATCAACATAGCTGGTGTAGATTTCGAGATTGACTTGATACCCATTAAGTTGGGAAGCTTTGATGTTATTGTCGGTATGGACTGGTTGACTAAGATAAGGGCTGACATTATCTGTGGAGATAAAGCTCTTCGTATACCACACGGAGACGGTGAGCCACTGATTATTTACGGAGAGAGATGTAGCTCGAAAATGAATCTCATTAGTTGCATGAAAGCACAAAAGATCATGAAGAAAGGACGTCTTGCTGTTTTAGCACATGTGAAAACGTTAGAAACCGAGGTGAAGAGCGTGGATGACGTACGAATTGTAAACGAATTTTCCGATGTCTTTCTGGAAGAATTGCCTGGATTACCGCCACCGAGAGCAGTGGAGTTTCAGATCGATTTAGTGCCAGGAGCTGCATCTGTAGCTCACGCACCTTATCGACTCGTACCTTCCGAAATGCAAGAGTTGCAGAGCCAACTACAAGAACTGCTAGACCGTGGATTTATCTAACCAAGTTTCTCGCCTTGGGGTGCTCCTGTTTTGTTTGTGAAGAAGAAGGACGGATCATTCCACATGTGTATCGACTACTGTGAACTCAAAAAATTGACGATCAAGAATCGGTATCCTCTTCCCCGAATTGACGATCTTTTTGATCAACTACAAGGATCGAGCGTTTACTCTAAGATCGATTTTCGATCCGGTTATCACCAGTTGAGGGTGAAAGAGAGCGATGTAATGAAGACTGCATTTAGGACTCGTTATGGTCATTATGAGTTTCTCGTGATGCCATTCGGTTTAACCAACGCACCTGCCGTGTTTATGGACATCATGAATCGTGTATGCAAGCCATACCTGGATAAGTTCGTTATCATCTTCATAGATGATATCCTCATCTACTACAAAAGCGAAGAAGAACATGAACAACATCTTCGTCTATTGTTGGAATTCTTGAGACTAGAGCAACTTTATGAAAAATTCTCCAAGTGTGAGTTTTGGTTGAAGGAAGTCCAATTACTGGGTCATGTTGTGAGTGATCAAGGTATCAAAGTAGATCCCGCAAAGATCGAAACTATCAGCAAGTGGGAAACCCCCACTACTTCGACCCATATCCGCTAGTTTTTAGGTCTCGCCGGTTACTACCGAAGATTTATTGAGGGTTTCTCTCTGATTACACGTCCTTTGACCGCGCTGACTCACAAAGGGAAGAAGTTCATTTGGGAACCCGAACAGGAATCTGCATTTCAAACTTTGAAAAAGAAGTTAACCACCGCACCTATCTTATCACTTCCTGAAGGCAATGACGATTTTGTCGTTTATTGCAATGCTTCAAAAAGTGGTTTTGGTTGTGTACTGATGCAACGCACAAAGGTTATCGCTTATGCCTCTCGTCAACTGAAGATTCACGAGCGAAATTACACAACACACGATCTCGAGCTTGGAGCCGTTGTCTTTGCATTAAAACTGTGGAGACACTATCTTTATGGAACTAAGAGCACTATTTTCATCGATCATAAAAGCCTCCAACACATCTTCAATCAGAAGCAACTGAATATGAGACAGCATCGATGGATCGAGACGCTGAAAGACTATGATTGTGAACTTCGTTATCACCCTGGCAAGGCCAATGTTGTAGTTGACGCTTTGAGCCGCAAGGAGAGGATGGCACCTCTTCGTGTACGAGCCTTGAACATTACCATTCATTCGAACCTCAATAGCCAGATCCGAGCAGCCCAAGATAAGGCTCTCAAGGAGGAGAATATATCTCACGAATACTTGAACATTCTCGTTTCTCGATTTGAAGTTAAGGAGACTGGACTCCGATGCTATGCCAGAAGAATTTGGGTACCCCGTTATGGAGATCTACGGAACCTTATACTAGATGAAGCCCACAAGTCGAGATATTCGATTCACCCAGGAGCCGGTAAAATGTATCACAATCATAAGGAACAGTACTGATGGCCTAATCTTAAGAAGGACGTTGTAACTTATGCTGGTAAGTGTTTGACTTGATTGAAAGTTAAGGCCGAACATCAGAGGCCCTCTGGGTTATTTCAGTAATCAGAAATCCCGCAATGGAAGTAGGAAAGGATAACGATGGATTTCATTATGAAGCTACCAAAGACGGTGGGCGGATACGATACCATTTGGGTTATCGTTAACCATCTTACCAAATCTGCACACTTCTTAGCCATGAAGGAAACAGATACGATGGAGAGACTCGCTCAACTATACATAAAAGAGGTTGTATCTCGTCATGGTGTGCCCTTATTGATCATCTCAGATCGCGATCCCCGTTTTGCTTTCAGATTTTGGCGTTCTTTGCAAGAAGCCTTGGGGACTCGTCTCGACATGAGCACTGCGTATCACCCGCAGACCGACGGACAAAGAGAATGCACGATTTAGACTTTGGAAGACATGTTGCGTGCATGTGTCATTGATTTTGAAAAGGCTTGGGAAAGGCATTTACCGCCAGCCGAATTCTCTTACAACAACAGTTATCATTCGAGTATTAATGCCGCACCTTTTGAAGTATTGTATGGCCGCAAATGCCGATCTCCTATTTGTTGGGCCGAAGTAGGCGAAACGCAAATCACCGGACCCGAAATAGTCCATGAAACAATAGAGAAGATTGTCCAAATTTAAGCGAGACTTAAGACGGCCCGTGATCGTCAAAAGAGTATTGCCAACCTTAAACGTAAGAACTTCGAATTCAACATAGGTGACCGTGTAATGTTGAAGGTCGTACCTTGGAAAGGTGTAATCCGTTTTGGAAAACGTGGGAAACTCAATCCGCGATACATTGGTCCTTTTGAAATCTTGGAGCGTGTTGGACCTGTTGCTTACCGTTTAGATCTTTCAACTCAATTGAGCTCAGTTCATCCTACTTTTCATGTATCGAATTTGAAGAAGTGTCTTGCTGAACCGGAACATGTCATACCATTGGAGGAACTTACAATTGATGACAAACTCCACTTCGTGGAAGAGCCTGTCAAAATTATGGACCGTGAGGTCAAAACTTTGAAGCACAACAAGATTCCAATCGTCCGAGTATGATGGAATGCCAAACGAGGACCTGAGTTTACCTGGGAACGAGAGGATCAAATGATGCCGAAGTATCCTCACCTTTTCCCGACTCCTCTATCTACTTCAGCTTAAAATTTCGGGACGAAATTTTCTTTAACAGGTGGGTAATGTAACGACCCTGGATTTTCCAACGTTTAATTATTAATAATTTATTATTAATGCTTGTGTTTTAATAAACATGTTCTTATACGTGTTACTTGTTACCGTATTAAACTTTTCATAGCCCGACTTATCTTTGTGACACACGTACTTTACACAAATAATATTTAGAATATTATTTACGTTCATGATAAATTATTATTAATCCTTTTTAATTAACTAGTGTAAGTATATAATTACTTGGGGTTTATTTAATTAATTGTTACATACTTGGATTAGGGCCTTTATTAATGGACATGGACTTGGAAGCCCACCCTACTTTCTTAATGGACTAATTAGCCCATTATTATGCAAGTATTTCATTAATGATAAACTAGATTAATTAGTGATATGTAAAGACTTTTTACATGTATACTTACACCTCTTACCCATACCATTTAACTTTATTACTACTTCTAGCTCACACCATCTCCCCATGTATGAAAGTTGGCTTTTGACCCTTCCCCTTTTGCTCCAAAAACCGTCTGCCAAGAGGGTATGGAGGGAGAGTTCAAACTTTTTTTTTTTTATTACTTATTTGCTTGTATTCTTCATTCCACACACACACTTCACTTTACACTTCTCTTTCTCTCACATTTTCTCTCAAACTTTGTAAGTAACAAGCTTTACTTTCCTTTCTTTTTCCTTCATGAAATCGAAATCTTCATCATCAAATTACTTGTTCTTGTTTGTTGTTTACTTACTTGTTGTTTGTTGTTGTTTACTTACTAGTTGTCAAGAATCAAACTTTCTAGTTTATTCTTCATATTATCTTGTTTATACAAGAACATACAAGAACCAAGGAGGATCAAGTTTATAGTTTGATTCCTCCATAAAGCTTGTTAAAAAGAAAAGTTCATGAGTTTTAAAATCATACTTGCGTTCATGTTAGTAAACTTGAGGTTTACTTTCTTAAAGATCCAAGCCTTGACTTGAATCTTCCTAAGTATGAACAACCATGAACTTTTACTTGTAAATTTAATTTATTTCTTTCTTTTATAATTACTTTAAGTTGTGATGTTGTTAAATTTGGTCAAGTATTACTAGTTAAGCTTGATCTCATATTTCTTGAAACTAAAGTTAACTTTATAAGTTCAAGAACATGGAAGTATAACTTTCTAGTTATAATTTCAAACACTTATGTTGGATCTAAGTTTATATAGCTTATGGTCTTCTAATTTTGTTGTAAATAAAAGCTTATAAGCTTACATATATTTTACAAGTTGAAAATCTAAGTTTCATAACTTATGGTTTCATTAAAGTGAAGATCCAAGTTCTATAACTTAGGATCTAACTTAAGAACACTAGATCTAGACTTTCTAGTCTAGGATCTTTAAGATCTAGCTAAGATCTAAGTTCTACAACTTAAGATCTTGATTATTTAGTTTGCTTTCATGTTTGTAGCTTAATATTACTATTAGAACTCATGTATGTGTCGGATCTAAGATCTTGATGTAACTTTGGTTCATCAACCTTCATACAACTCTTAAGTGAGTTGTGCTACATATCTTAGACTTACAATAGTGTTATGATGGTCAAAACTTGGTTAAGATGATGCAAACACATCAACGAGTTGTACACTTGAAGCTATACGCATCAAGGATGAGAACCGTGATGAGCATCAAGCACCAAGAACCCGCCAGAACACATTTACTTACTATTTATGGATCTGATCAGTAACCTGGGCTACTGGAAAAGTTGATTTTTAGCTAGTTCAGTTTGAGTAGATGATTTTCCGTTTAGACCTCGTCTTAATCCGAGTTACGGTTTAGGATTTATGGCCTCCCGAAAGTCACTACACCCTATTTACGTTGTGTTGAAATTTAGGGGACTCATATACGGAGCCATGGCCACTAGTCTCACCTCATTTCAGTTTGTATAGAGGTCGTGGCGACTGAGCAAAGTCAACCCTTGTTTCAAACCCTAGTCTTGACTCGAAACTTACTTTACACTTTTGATTAATGATGAATGATGATGGTACTTAAGACCTAATTTACATACTTTTAAACCTTTGGGAATGATTTACTGACTTAGTAACTTTTGACTTAGGTTGAGGACCTTCCGGACCAACCACTTGCTTACTATTCCCGCGTATCGACTTTTACTACTTTCCACTGTGAGGTGGTATCCATCACTTGCATTAATTTCTTATGTTTCTCGTGCAAGTGGGAGATTGAAGGTATTTCGTATGCCCGAGAGACATATTAAATTAATGTGGCTAATGTGTTATGATCCAAGTCGGGTCATACCCAATAACAAGCTTACCAACACTTTACAAGTATTTAATCTTAACGGTTGGATCGTCAAATAAATACGCGACACTTGGATTTTAGAAAATCGGTTTTTTAAAATATTATCACTTGAGATAAATTATTTGGATAATTTACACAATAAGGATTTAATTATTTATAAGTTTAAATAATTATATTGTGTTATATTTTATAAAAGGTTTTATAAAATATGTAAGTAACTTGATAATTACATGGGTTATATAGTTTAGTTTTATAAAAAACTAAATCTTTTTTTTTATTCTCCTTAGTGGACATTTTTGGGTCTTCAAGGAAGACCAACCCATGACAAATTTTGTTACTTTTGATACAATATATTCCTTATATGCATGCTAGGTTTTAATACCAAGGTTTGACTGAAGTAAGATAAGAGATTAGACATCAAAAAACTGCACTTCTTCCTCCCCTTTTGCTGTCTTCAGGCCGTGGGTTACCAAGAAAAAAGAGGAGGGTTTTTGCATGCTAATTTAGCTCTTTCAAGTGTCTAAAATCCTAACTAATCAAGTGTGGTGTTGGTTCAATAGAGCTTGTGGGTATTACATACTTGAGGCTTCAAGTTAGAAGCTCATTTTGCATCATCTCCTTCTACATTTCTGCTGTCCAAAATTCAGCCCTCTACTATCTTAGAGGAGGTATAAACACTCTTCTAATCTTGTTATATTTGTAGGCATATGATTCATGACTTGATATTAATGTGGAATTTAACAAAATGGCTTTACAAATACACTTGTTCTATTAATGCTTCCGCTTGTATTAACTATCTTAAAATTGGTTTTATGATTGTGTAAACTAAATGAACATGTTGTTTTGAAACTCATTAAATTCCAACAATGGTATCTAGAGCCGAAGTCTATGGATTATGCTTCTTATATATGGTCTTTAAAACCCATCAACTTTGCATTCTACTAACATGCATGAAAGTAAAATGCAAAATTAATGGATTTGGGAGGGTTGTATAAGGTTGGCAGATTTTATGGAGTTCCAAAAGGGGTTTTGGAACTTGCAAATTGGTCATATTTGTTGTATGTTGTAGTTCACAATTAATGCCTTGACCTTGTGGTTGAATGAATGTTTGTTTGGTTGATTTGTTAATTTCAATATGGTTGTAATTATTAATTCAATTGGTTTGTAATAATATTCATTTGGTTATGTAATTTATTTTATATTTGGCATGTAAAATAGATTAGGTTGTATTTTCATTTTCTAGACAAAATGTATTAGGATATATTTTGTAATAAGATGAAGATGCATGAAGAACACAAGAAGCATGTGGATGCAAGGTTAAGTGGGAGGTTAAAACCTCTTACTTTGTGTTTCACCCATTGACCGGTGGCATTTTGTTTTCGGCTAAACAAAATATCTACCAAAAGGCTTGATTGTGAACATTTGTTTTGCATGCGTGGTTGTTGTAATTCCTTGTATGATTGTGAATTGTGTATGTTACTACAACAAGTTTTCACACAAGTTAACAACAAGCAAAACTACAATTTAATTGGTTAAATTATTAACAACATGAAATTTACCAAACCACAATTTAATCGGTTAAATTGAAATGGCTAAAAGGACATTAATAAATGGTTATTAAGAACTAGAAACGGATTGCACATATAAAAAGGTTTATATCAAAGTAATAAAATTGGAATTATTACATGAGATGAAAATGGATTTTCATAAGTACCATACACTAAATGCATGTTGGTGTATGGCATAAAAGTTTTCTCAAACTAGAAATAATGGAAACTTAAAATCCCTTATACAAGGTAGGCAAGTTAAACGCCATCCTTTTGTGTGACACTTAGACATATTAGGGAACTCATGATGGGATAAAGGTCACCTAACCGTCATGAACAAACTAATATGATTAAGGTGAAATTCGCATGCTTGTGGGATAAAGGTCACCTAACCACTTGTATGTTAAGTTTACACGTTTACACAAGTAGGACGACTTGATTTGGAAATCATGAACTTAGGGTCACCGAAGCATGATGAACAAATAGGCGTTGATGGGATAATATGCCATGCAAAAGGATTGCATGATCCCATAACTTAGAAGTTGCAAAAGGATTGCAATTGTCATATAATGACTACCTAGCTAAATCAAATGACGGGATAAAGGTCACCTAACCGAAATTTGGTTTACCGTTGGATTCTAAAATTTAATAAATATCAATTGGATTTAAAGGGTATTGATTGTTAAATTAAAAATAATACTTAAACAACTTTGTTAAATTTTGTAGATGGCCACCAATAACAACAACATTCCTAACGCACCAATCAACTTTAACAACCTATCGTTGAGGTCTATCCTCGAAAAGGAAAAACTCAACCATACGAACTTCATGGATTGGTTCTGCAATCTAAGAATTGTCCTCAAACTAGAGGATAGGGCGTATGTGTTGGAAGACCCCATTCCCGATCAACCGGACGAGGATGATACGGAAGGCATGGCTTATTGGGAGAAATATTGCACCGATTCGTTGTAAGTTTCTTGCCTCATGCTTGGGACTATGATACCTGAACTCCAAAAGGATTTTGAACATCATAGTGCATATGACATGATCACACAGTTGAAGGAGATGTTCCTTCAACAAGCTCGTGTCGAATGCTTTGAAACAGTCCGAGCGCTTCATGCATGTCGGATGGACGACACCCAATCTGTTTCATCTTATGTCCTTAAGATGAAAAGCTTAATTGATCGAGCAAATCGTCTTAATTGCAATGTGTCTAATGAATTAGCCACGGACCTTATCCTTAACTCGTTGTCAAAGAGGTTTGACACATTCGTGTTAAATTATAACATGAATGGTTGGGATAAAAGCATTGGCGAATTACATGCCATGCTTAAGACTGCCGAAGCGAGCATGGGTAAAAGGGCTTCACCCATGTTTATGATCAATGAAGGCGGGTCCAAAAACAATAACACTTCTAAGCCGAAGGCGGCTAAGAGGAAAGGACCCGCCTACCAAGGCAAGGGCAAGGGAAAGGGGAAGATGGTTACCCCAACCAACAACAACAAAAAGCAAAAGGTTGCCGGTAAAGCAAACCCCAAGGAAGATCCGTGCTTCGGTTGCTGTGAAATGGGTCACTGGAAACGAAACTGCCCGGTCTACCTTAAGGAGTTGAAGGAGAAGAGGGATGCAGGGCAAATCTCATGTAATGTATATATGGTATACATTGAGCCTAGTATTACTTCTTCTAATACATGGGTATTAGACACAGGATGTGGAACTCATATTTGCAATTCTTTGCAGGGGTTCAAAAGAAGTGATCAGGATACGGGAACAACAAGTCTCTTCATGGGAAATGGAGCAAGGGTGCAAGTGAAAGCTCAAGGAGACTTTGTTTTGAAGCTACCAAGTGGTTTGGAGCTTATTTTGAAAAATGTTTTGTATGTACCCGATTTATCACGAAACATTATTTCTGTATCCCGTTTGAAACAATGTGGTTTTAATCTTAATTTCATTAATGATGATAACCATATTTCTTTAAATAATGTGTTCTATTTTAAGGCTTCGCCTTCAAATGGCATTTATGAATTGGTTCATGATGACACAGCATACAATAGCTCAATATACCATGCAAACACCAAGAAACTCAAAAAGGATTTGAGTGATTCCTACTTATGGCATTGTCGCCTTGGTCACATAAACAAGAACCGAATGCATACACTTCAAAAGAATGGACTTTTGAAATCAAATGAACTAGACTCGTTTGATGTATGTGAGTCTTGTTTACAAGGAAAAATGACTAAAGCACCTTTCAAAGGGACCTATGAAAGGGCTAAGGACTTATTGGGATTAATACATTCGGATGTATGTGGACCCTTTAAGCCCATAACTAGGAATGGTGAAAGATACTTCGTTACTTTCATTGATGACTTCAGTCGTTTCGGATATGTCTACTTGTTAAGACATAAGGACGAAACTTTTTAAGCATTCAAAGAGTATCAAAACGAAGTACAAAATCAACTCAATAAGACAATCAAGGTACTTCGTACCGATAGAGGAGGTGAATATCTAAGCGATGCTTTCCAAGATCATCTTAGAAGTTGTGGGATTATCTCGCAACTCACTCCTCCTGGAACACCCCTACTGAATGGAGTTTTCGAAAGGAGGAATCGAACCCTAATGGATATGGTTCAATCTATGATGGCTAGAAGCTTGTTACCTCTATCATTTTGGGGTTATTGTCTACGCTCCGCGGCTCATATTTTAAATATGGCCCCAACCAAGAAAGTGGAACGAACACCTCATGAGATGTGGTTTGGAAAACCTCCATCTCTATCATACTTAAAGGTATGGGGATGTGAAGCTTACCCTAAGCGTTACGTCCCTAATAAGTTAAATGCTCGATTCACAAAGTGTATCTTCATAGGATATCCCAAGGATAATATGGGATATTATTTCTATGATCCTTCCGAACAGAATGTATTTGTTGCTCGAAAGGCTGAATTCCTTGAAACTAAGTTCCTAATGGAAGGTGATAGTGAAAGGAAGATAGATCTTGAGGAGGTTCGAGATCAAGTAGATGATACACAATTGGTTGATACTAGCACTCAACATGAAAATGTGGAAAGTGATCAAATGGATGATCAAAATACACAAGACGTTCGCAAATCTTGTAGGGTTAGTAATCCTCCTGAGAGATATGGGTTTCTCATGGATGGTTGCTATGTGGTTGATTTGGATTAACCAACAAACTACCAAGATGCTTTATCAAGGATTGATAAGGATAAATGGCAGGAAGCCATGAACGCTGAGATGCAATCCATGTATGACAACCAAGTTTGGGAACTGGTTGTACAACCTACTGGCTCAAGGCTAGTTGATTGTTAATAGCTTTTCAAAATGAAAACCGACATACATGGAAACTTGGATACATATAAAGCTAGACTTGTCGCAAAAGGTTTCACTCAAACTCAAGGGGTTGACTATGATGAAACTTTTTCGCCTGTGGCAATGCTAAAGTCTATTAGGATATTATTTGCTATTGCTGCTCATTATGATTATGAAATATGGTAAATGGATGTCAAGACCGCTTTCCTAAATGGATATCTTGTGGAAGATGTCTATATGGTTCAGCCTGAAGGTTTTGTTGATCCGAAATATCCTAAAAAGGTATGCAAGTTAAAGAAGTCAATCTACGGATTGAAACAAGCATCTAGAATGTGGAATCATCGTTTTAATGAGGAAACCGAGAAATTTGACTTCATTAAAAATGGTGATGAAGCTTGTGTATATAAGAAAGCTAGTGGGAGCACTATCATGTTCCTTGTACTATATGTGGATGATATATTGTTATTTGGAAATGATATTCCGGCAAATGCAAGGAGTTAAAACTTGGCTAAGTAAATGCTTCTCCATTAAGGATCTTGGAGAAGCACAATATGTTTTGGGGATTGGGATCTACAGGAATAGATCCAAGAAACTGATAGGTTTAAATCAAAGTGCATACATTGAAAAGGTCTTGAAAAGGTTCAAGATGGAGAACTCTAAGAGTGGTTTGGTACCTATTCAAAGAGGAATGCCTCTCAGTTCATCTCAGTGCCCTACCACGAAAGATAAACAAGAGAGAATGAAGAGAGTCCCTTATGCATCTGCTATTGGGTCAATCATGTATGCAATGATATGCACTAGACCGGATGTGTCATGCGCCCTAAGCTTGACAAGTAGATACTAGAATAACCCAGGAAACAGTCATTGGATTGCGGTTAAAAGTATATTGAAATACCTTAGGAGGACTAAGGATATGCTTCTAATATATGGATCTGGTGAGGAGGAACTTGCTGTAAAGGGTTATGTGGACGCGAGTTTCCATACTGATCGAGATGATTCTCGATCACAGTCCGGTTATGTCTTCACGTTAAATGGAGGTACGGTCTCTTGGAAGAGTTCAAAACAGGATGTGGTTGCATTATCCACTACAGAGTCGGAGTACATTGCCGCCTCATTGGCAGCTCAGGAAGCTGCATGGATGAAGAAATTCATCTATGACTTAGGAGTAGTCCCTTCCATTCAGGACCCTCTTGAGATCTTTTGTGACAACGAGGGTGCGATTGCTCAAATCAAAGAACCTCGTGCTCACCAAAAGACCCATCACATTGAGTGGAGATTTAACTACATAAGGGATGAAGTTGAAAAGGGAAAGATATGTATTCGCAAAGTTCACACAGATCTTAATATAGCGGATCCTCTCACGAAGCTCTTACATGGATCAAAACATACAGGACATGTTTGTGCATTAGGGCTTCGATATTCTAGTGATTGGTCATGATCTGTTTTAAGTATTGTAACGGAACGAAATTGTTCAAACTCATTAATATAATTATGGTATTAATTTATTTTGAGTCATGTTCCTATTTTGTATATTTTATCCATGAATAAGTAATTATTCTAAATTTCGTAGTCGATCACATTCGTGGGAACAAGTGTGAGGTTTAGACTATTATGAACTTGGATTAGTATACATTCACGGACTGAATGTGGGGCAAGGTTTCTACCAAGGTTCATAGATATTTGTGGGATGCAAATATTGGAAGACCCGCCCTCAAGATTTGCTAAATGGAGTCTTTGTGGTTGATCACATGTAATCTTGAGTAAAGGCGAATATCATTGTATCCTCTGACCTGAGATACATATTGGGTTCAGATATTTACCAAGTATTGTGCATTGATTCTTTCCTTCGCTATTCTGAAATATGGTAGTTCATAAGGAAAAGCTCAGGTACAATGCAAGGTACATATTTAGGACGTATGTAGTCAAGATGGAATTTGTCCCTCTTATTTGTTGAGAGTCAGATGTCTAAGGCCTGATAAAGTTAAATCTAGAAGAGAGTGATCACTCTGTGTCTCTTGGATTTAACATGACATCTAGGACGAAAGGAAATAATGAAAGATTCACCTATTCATATTCGAGATGGGAACTCGAAAAGGATGATGTTATTGAATGGCACAAAGTCATAACATGTTGGGGGTGATGGACGGTCGTTAGGTGGTATCCATCACTTGCATTAAATTCTTATGTTTCTCGTGCAAGTGGGAGATTGAAGGTATTTCGTATGCCCGAGAGACATATTAAATTAATGTGGCTAATATGTTATGATCCAAGTCGGGTCATACCCAATAACAAGATTACCAACACTTTACAAGTATTTAATCTTAACGGTTAGATCGTCAAATAAATACGTGACACTTGGATTTTAGAAAATCGGTTTTCTAAAATATTATCACTTGAGATAAATTATTTGGATAATTTACACAATAAGGATTTAATTATTTATAAGTTTAAATAATTATATTGTGTTATATTTTATAAAAGGTTTTATAAAATATGTAAGTAACTTGATACTTACATGGGTTATATAGTTTAGTTTTATAAAAAACTAAATCTTTTTTTTATTCTCCTTGGTGGACGTTTTTGGGTCTTCAAGGAAGACCAACCCATGACAAATTTTGTTACTTTTGATACAATATATTCCTTATATGCATGCTAGGTTTTAATACCAAGGTTTGACTGAAGTAAGATAAGAGATTAGACATCAAAAAACTGCACTACTTCCTCCCCTTTTGCTGTCTTCAGGTCGTGGGTTACCAAGGAAAAAGAGGAGGGTTTTTGCATGCTAATTTAGCTCTTTCAAGTGTCTAAAATCCTAACTAATCAAGTGTGGTGTTGGTGCAATAGAGCTTGTGGGTATTACACACTTGAGGCTTCAAGTTAGAAGCTCATTTTGCATCATCTCCTTCTACATTTCTACTGTCCAAAATTCAGCCCTCTACTATCTTAGAGGAGGAATAAACACTCTTCTAATCTTGTTATATTTGTAGGCATATGATTCATGACTTGATATTAATGTGGAATTTAACAAAATGGCTTTACAAATACACTTGTTCTATTAATGCTTCCGCTTGTATTAACTATCTTAAAATTGGTTTTATGATTGTGTAAACTAAATGAACACGTTGTTTTGAAACTCATTAAATTCCAACAGTTTTTACTTTAACTATTTTGGGAACTGAGAATACATGCGCATTTTATGTTTTACATACTAGGCACGAGTACTTAAACTTTATATATATGTGTGGGTTATACAACGGCATAAACATTCCCCTTAGCTCGGTAACGTTTAGCCATTAGTCTTTGAACCTGTGAACGCGAATCTTAGATATGGATCCATAGGGTTTGACATCCCCACTCGGGCTAGTAGTGCTAGCATTTAACGGGTGTTTAATACTTCGTAAACTTACGCACTAGCCAAGTGTACTTTTAGGGGGTGTTATTTACGTTAAGTTAGTTACCAAGTGCCCACGGTTATACATATACCTTTCATACTGTTTTGAAATACTGAAATCTCGTGGCCTACCTTACATTACTGTTATACTTAAACTATAGCTCACCAATATTCGTGTTGATGTTTTTAAGCATATTTTTCTCAGATGCTTAAGGTTTGATTGCTTCCGATGTAGTTGCTATGCTTTGTAAACTCCCGCTGCGCTTATTAGAGATGTCTTCGCATGAAACATTTATTTTGCATTCAAACTATGTTACTTTTGAAACAATGAATTTGTAACGACCATTGGGTCACGTACTATTATTATCGCCTTCTATTCGTAGAGGCACATTATCGTATGTTAAACATTTGGCGTTGGTTATGACGTCACATTTTCTTATGAATGCAAACTTATTTTAAAACAGCATATAGTGTTTGACCTTGTAATGATCCTGTTGTTGATGATCCGTACACGATGGTTTTGTACGGGGCATCACAGATATAGTACCTATGTATGAATAACCATTTATTCGTCATAGAAGAGCTGCCCATTTAGGTTGTGATTAGAGTTAGCAACAGAGACTTCAGTGAACACTAGCTTGTTCAAAAGCATGATTCGCATCAGAAGCAATGATCTTGAGATGTTGTAAGATGATCTGGGGTTGAATAAGAGATCGCAAAGGAGAGACCTCGAATCCAATTAGCAGTACCTTAGACTATCTAAGATTGCACATCTGTTAATGTTAAGGCATAGCATAGTGTTAAGTGGTGGAATATTGCTTTAAGTTAGACCAACTAGGATTAAGAAAAGTTGAGACTTTCCTTTATGGGTATACCACTTTGTTCATGTACCTAGGATTCTATCCATAAGGTCGTTTAAACCTTTAGGTTAACGTTGGGAGTAGAGATATCCGTCTTAGCCAGAATCTTCAAGGCCTAAACTCTTAGTGACAAATTAGTTAGGTTCATAGCCCAGTTGATTGAGGTTTAGTGTTTATCCTAAGAAGTTAAACTCTTGTGATAACTCCCCGTCAGAATTATATTCTTCATACCTATCTATCTCTATCTTTATAAGTTAAATTACTGTTTTATTTAGTTAAACTTAATCTATCACCTCTTGTCACTAGGGTTAACTATATATGCACTTTTGTCCCACATTACTGAGCAAACATACAAAAATACGAACCTGAGTTATATTTACCACTTACTCGTTAAAAGAAAGAAAAGTAGGTGAGTTATAGCTAGGAACCCCAGCTAAATATAAATGATAAAACCATTACTCTCTTTTGGTAGCTAATTCTGACGTGTTGCGACCTAACGACACCGCACAAATAAAATCGTCCGTCTTAGCCATATCAGTCCACCAGGTTCCATCCTTGGGTTTGTGTAAGAGCTTGTAATTTTTGATAGGACCGATCTCCGGACCGAGCTTTATCTTATTCTCATTCTACAAACACACAAAAAATAACTTAAATGTATATAAATCAAATAACATATTTTCTAACATTTTATCATTTATGTAAAACATTATCTGAACCGTGTATTTACTAGTATTGGTGTGGTTGAAGGTCTGGTGGGATGACGTTCGATAACCACGTTACCTATCGATTGGTCCTTCGTTTCTGAGACATCGGCAGCATCGAGCTCAGGTTCTGTAAGTTCGTCCACTAAATCGGATGCTCGTAGTCATCCTCGACATCGTTATTAGTGTGTTTCAATACCAGTAACTTTGTAGTCGTGTGCTTGAAGTGTGTTTAATTCAGTAAGTGTGTTTAATTTTAGTAAGTGTGTTTAATTTTAGTCATGTGCTTGAATGATATGTAGGATGACGTCTGATAAGTACTTTACCTATCGTTGAAGTGTGTTTAATTCGGTAACTTTGTATTATATTAATTTAATGTTTGTCGTTTGTTGTGTTTAATTCACAGTCTTTATATAATAATCGATTTATCTACTTAAAATCCATTTTCATTCAAAAAAAATGACAACAACATAAAAAAAAATTTCAACATAACTAATAAAAACGATACAAATTAATAATACACAAATAAAAATGATACAAATAATACCCAAATAAAAACAATACAAATACAAACGATACACAAATACAAACGATACAAATAATAACCAAGTTAACTAACTAACTTAACGGAAAATTAAAAAAGTTTTTTCGTCTTCAAAACTAAATAAAGAGAAATGCGATCAGAACACCAACTCATGGTTTCTTTTATACCATTCCACTGATCGTCGGTACGGAGATATGTGGCGGACAATTCCGGAACACATACATCTTCATAAAACAAGACGTCCGTGTGTTCAAACGGAACATTTTCTTTCAAAAAGGGTAAAAGATCCTCTAAACCAACGTCGCGAACGTCAATGTTTTTGAACGTAGCTTTTGAACCACACGCATAATCGTAAAGTTTCATTTCATTACGGAATTCACTTCCGTAATACACTTCGATTGAAACAATCATCAGCAGAACAGTAGCCATTTTGAGTTTGGAAGTATGATAATGGGGTTTAAGTGGATATACGGTGTTAGATATGTGTTAGATATGTGTTGATGATGGAGTATAAGTAGGCAGATTGAGTAATCGTCCCTAAAGCCTTCCGAATGACAAATCGCCCGGGAATAAAAAATGCGCGAAACTTTCCATTTTTTTGGAGCCAATTTTCGCCAGTCAAAGGTGAACATAATTTCTTATTATCTTTCTCGGACGATAGTGGGTCGTCCAAAAAAATCCAGTCAACATTTCAGACAAAAGTGGACAGAAAAAGGAGATTTTTTTTGGCGAGTAGTGGCTTTTCGCGGACGACATTTGTCGTCCAGAAAAGTGCTGTTCGGAAAAATCATTTTTCTAGTAGTGAAATTGAATCAGTGTGGAATTATTAAAGTGTGCAACAAACTATTTACAGGTCAATAGTCTAATTAATGTGCGTGATTATGTAAATTATTTATATTTATATGTTTATAAGTATAGTTGTATGGAGTATATTGTAACATCCCGGCTTTTTCCGTTTACTTTTCCGTTTAATTATTTAAAGTCCGTTATATGACTATAATATCTCCCGTTAATATGCGTTTTAAATTATCTCGTTTAGGTAATTCACGCACCCGAACGAAAGTTGAGGGACTAAACTTGACAAGGGATCAAACCCTTGACTAGGTCAAAGGGTCAAACCCCTTTCATCCATTCATTTTCATCCTCATCTTTTACTACTTCCAAATCCTCTCAGCATTCAATCCTTAATTCATCATCTAAATCCGATTTTGGAGGCTAACATCAAAACAAATTACATATTTGGAATCCTCTCTTCATTCTCTATGTTTTGATACTAATTTCATCTCGATTGGGTAACTTTCTAAAAACTCTAAATTTCATAATCTTAGTGTTCTTGACTTAAAGGTGTGTTAATTAGTGTCTATGGCTCATTGTGATGTCGTATATGTAATTTGTATGCTCGATCTTGTGAATTGACATAACTAGCATAAACTTGAAAAGGAGCTTGTCAAATCTTTAATTTTGGATGATGAAATGTGTTTAGATGTTAATGGTTGTGTGTTCAAAGTGTTAGTTACTTCATTAGCTACGTTTTGGTGTGTTGATTGACATGAAAACCTTACATTAACATGATTATTGGTTTTGAGATTTTGGTTAGGGTTTGATAAGCTTTATATGAACTTTTGATGTATTAAATGCTATGAAATATTGTTGATAAGTGTTTTGTTGCAACGTGTGTTTGATTACCTTCGAAACGGCATATCATACATGTAAATTGGTTACCCGAATCATGAAATGCGTTTTTAGAACTTGAACCTTTGATTATGAATGTTTAATGCAGTTTTGGGTTGTCGTAGGTGTTGAATTACTTGTTTAATAGTGTCTAGTCGTTTTCTTCGTCAAAATACCTTTCCAACGGGGTATGATACATGTTTTGGTTGTTTGCGGATCATAAAATGTGTTAGTTTGGTTTTTGGTTCGTGCACTTAGAAGGTTTCTGCATCAGACTTGAATACCAATCTGGACGCCGTCCAGACCCTTGGACGCCGTCCCAGATTTCAAAGCTGGACGCCGTCCAGGTATTTGGACGCCGTCCCAGCCTTCAAAGCTGGACGCCGTCCAGACAATCTGGACGCCGTCCAGATACACTGGCAGACTTCTGTCTTCGCTGGTCATTTTACAGAAAATGTTTGTTATGCTATGGACCTCCGATTCACATGTAACTTGTTCTAACATGCTCATATATGATTAAAAACCTCAGCAAAATAGTTCGGGACCCGACCCGAACGTGTTGACTTTTTCGTTGACTTTGACCCGACCTAAGTTGACTTTTAATCAAACTTAACCAAATATTTGTGCAATCGTTCTAACATGCTTTTATACTCGTATCTTGCATGAAACATGACAATTTGACTCACTTGTTGTAGTATTCGAGTCGTAACGAGCCATAGGACTAATTGAACATCTTTGACCTATCGTGTTTACCGTTATTGATACAACCTATTGTTTAGGTCAAGACTAGCATTGTTCTTTGCACACGTTTACTTGTTGAAGTACTTTACTACTCGTGCACTCAAGGTGAGATCATAGTCCCACTTTTACTCTTTTGAAACTTACATTTGGGATGAGAAAACATAAACGTTCCTTTTTAACTAAGTGAACACAAGTACAGGAAAACAAACATTCTACATACGAGTTTAGAACAAAAATCCTCAATTCGATTATCATTAGTTACACTTGCCGGGTGTAAGCGAGAACTTATGTTATATGGCCATATGGGTTTGACAAACCCTCATTCAAACGGTTCGCTACCGTTTACGAATGAAATGTATTTTCGAGAAACAGTGTATGTTCTAACACTATTGTGATGGGGTTCTATGGAAGGAATGTTAAGCATTGATAATTGGGTGCTCGTGAAACAAACTTTTGGAATGTATTACTATTATCTCATTGTTGCAAATCTTGTGGTTCACTTATACTTACTTACTCAAACCTATGATTTCACCAACGTTTTCGTTGACAGATTTCTATGTTTTTCTCAGGTCCTTGAACGATACATGATACATGCTTCCGCTCATTATTTTGATACTTGCATTGGATTTCGAGTATATATGCATACATGGAGCGTCTTTTGGCTACTTTTAAATTGTGTCGCATAAGTTTCATTTGTACTTATAACTTTGTAACGTAACTTGAGGTGGAACTATTCTTGTAAACTTTGAACAATCTTTACATTTGAAATGAATGCGACATATCTTTTGGTCAAACGTTGTCTTAAAGACTTATGACCATGTAACGGGACCTAAGTAGACGGCGCCGTCAATGATGATTTTGTCGGGTCGCTACAGATGGTATCAGAGCATTGGTTGTAGGGATTTAGAGTTCATTGGTGTCGACCCCGAGTCATAGGATACATTAGTGAATCTAGACTACAACCGGCATATAGACTGAAGTAGGAACTACTTGACTATTTGTGCATTATACTCGAACTCTCCTATCATATCTAACTCTTATTCGATCTTGATATCACGTTGTTAAATTTGATTGACACACCACCTTGACTTTATGAAGTAATGTTAAATGCACATGTGAATCAGGGTAATATAATTTCCGGGATTATATTACGGTGGTTCACATGGACGTTCCGACATTATGACATAAACAATTTAAGGCGGGTTAAGGAAATTTTATCTTTATCCTTATTCCATATCACGGTTGGTATTATTGAGAATACTAACCAACGATATTCTTGTGTCTTGAAGGAACGATGGCTCGTCGACGCGCTCCTCCCGAAACTCCCGAACAAGCTCTACAACGAATGATAGCCACCGCCGTGGATGCGGCCATGGCCGGCCACTCTTCCAACAACAATAACAACAATCACAACAACAACAACAACAATGGAGCCGGTAACTCAAACGAAGGGTGCTCCTACAAATCCTTCATGGGGTGCAAACCTCACACTTTTGATGGAACCGGGGGATCGGTTGTGCTCACCCGATGGTTTGAGCAAACGGAAGCCGTCTTTAGCATAAGCGGTTGTCGGGACCAAGACAAGGTTAAATACTCCACTCACACCTTCGCCGGTGTCGCTCTTACATGGTGGAATACTTATGTACAATAGGTGGGTACCGATGAAGCTCACGCCCTCTCTTGGGCCGACTTGAGGGAAAAGATGATTGTCGAATATTTCCCTCGTGAAGAAACCCGAAGGCTCGAACAAGAGCTAAGAACTTTAAAGGTGATTGGAAATGATCTCAAGGCTTATAATCAACGATTTTCCGAACTAGCCTTGATGTGCCCAAATCTTGTGAACCCCGAAGCTTTAAGGGTTGAACTTTACATGGATGGTCTTCCAAAGAGTATCAAACACGGAGTAATGTCATCCAAACCCACTAATCATCAAGAAGCTTTGAACATGGCCCGCAAATTGATAGAAACGGTTGACGAAATCGTAGTTCCGGCACCTAAGGCCGAGGATAAATCGGGTGGCAACAAAAGAAAGTGGGAACCCTCCAAATCAAGCAACAACAACTTTGCTAAGAAGCCTTTCACCTCCGACGGCAAGAAGGGTTATGCCGGAAATCTACCTCCTTGTAACAAATGCAACAAACATCACTTTGGCGAATGTAGTAAGCTAATTTTCCATCGGTGCCAAGGAATTGGTCATAAGGCCAACGATTGTAAAAGTGCTACTCCCGTCGCTCGAAAGTGGCCCAATGCACCAAAGACGGGCACTTGTTACGAATGTGGCCAAACTGGTCATTATAGAAATGCATGCCCAAAGAAGAAAGATAACCCCAACACGCGCGGCCGAGCTTTCAACATCAACACCGAGGAAGCCCGGGATGACACTGAACTAGTCACGGGTACGTTTCTTCTCAACAATTCTTATGTCTCTTGCTTATTCGATTCGGGTGCCGATAAATGCTTTGTATCCAAGACTTTGACTCATTCTTTTAGCACTCCACCTCTTCCATTAGATACCACTTATACCATTGAAGTGGCTAACGGGAAACTATTAAGTGCCGACACATATTACCGGGGGTGTACGTTAAACATTTTGGGTAAGGAATTTGAAATTGACTTGATACCTATGGAACTAGGAAGCTTTGATGTAATAATCGGTATGAATTGGTTAGTCAAAACGAAATCTCACATCCTTTGTGATCTTAACGCAATCCGAATTCCTATCGCGAATGGTGAACCTTTGATTGTTTATGGCGATAAGAGTTGCACCAGACTCAACCTCGTTTCGTGCCTTAAAGTTAGAAAACTACTCCGTAAGGGTTGTTTTACGATCCTTGCCCACGTTAAGAAAGTCGAGTCCGATGAGAAGCATATCGATGATGTGCCAATTGTTAGTGACTTTTCTGATGTATTTCCCGACGAATTGCCGGGTCTTCCGCCTCATCGACCGGTAGAATTCCAAATCGATCTTATTCCGAGAGCCGCACCCGTAGCACGTGCACCGTATAGACTTGCTCCATCCGAAATGCAAGAATTGCAAAGTCAAATCCAAGAACTACTTGACCGTGGTTTTATCCAACCTAGCCATTCACCATGGGGCGCTCCGATTTTGTTTGTTAAAAAGAAAGACGGATCCCTACGATTGTGCATTGATTATCGTGAACTAAATAAATTGACGGTTAAGAACCGATATCCTCTTCCTCGCATCGATGACCTCTTTGATCAACTACAAGGGTCTTGTGTATATTCGAAAATCGATCTCCGCTCAGGTTATCATCAATTAAGGGTTAAGGGGGAAGATGTCTCCAAAACCGCTTTCCGGACTCGTTATGGTAGTTATGAATTCCTTGTCATGCCATTTGGTCTCACTAACGCACTGTTCATGGATCTTATGAACCGCGTGTGCAAACCGTATCTCGATAAATTCTTTATTGTGTTCATCGATGACATATTGATCTATTCTAAAAATGAAGAAGAGCACGAACAACATCTCCGACTTGTGCTTGAACTCTTGAGACAAGAACGAATTTATGCCAAATTCTCCAAGTGTGAATTTTTGTTGAAGGAAGTTCAATTTCTTGGTCATGTTGTAAGTGATCAAGGTATTAAAGTCGATCCAACGAAAATCGAAGCCATTAGTAAATGGGAGACTCCTACTACTCCTACTCACATCCGTCAATTCTTGGGTCTAGCTGGATACTACCGTAGATTCATCAAGGATTTTTCTTTGGTTGCTCGTCCTCTAACCGCTTTAACTCACAAGGGAAAGAAATTCAATTGGGCGACCGAACAAGAATCCGCATTTCAAATCTTGAAAACAAAGCTAACCACCGCTCCTATCTTGTCACTTTCCGAAGGCAATGATGACTTTGTTGTATATTGCGATGCCTCGAAACATGGTTTTGGGTGTGTATTGATGCAACGAACGAAATTCATTGCTTATGCTTCTCGACAAATCAAAATTCATGAACGAAACTACACGACACATGATCTCGAACTCGGAGCCGTTGTCTTTGCACTTAAAATGTGGAGACACTATCTTTATGGAACCAAGAGTACCATCTTCACCGATCACAAAAGCCTTCAACACATCTTCGATCAAAAACAACTAAACATGAGACAACGACGGTGGATTGAAACTTTAAATGATTATGATTGTGAGCTTCATTACCATCCCGGAAAGGCAAACGTAGTAGCCGATGCCTTAAGTCGAAAAGAAAGAACGGTGCCTCTTCGTGTCCGAGCTTTAAACATCACCATTCACACCAACCTCAATAGTCAAATTCGTGTAGCCCAAGACGAAGCTCTCAACGATGAAAACATCTCTCTCGAACACTTGAACATCCTCACCTCTCGATTCGAAGTTAAAGAAACCGGACTCCGATATTTCGCCGAAAGGATTTGGGTGCCTAGTTATGGGGAACTACGAAGCCTTATTTTAGATGAAGCACATAAGTCACGATACTCGATTCACCCCGGTGCCAATAAGATGTACCACGACCTTAAAGAACAATATTGGTGGCTGAACATCAAAAGGGACGTAGCTACTTATGTTTCCAAGTGTTTGACATGTTCCAAAGTCAAAGCCGAACACCAAAGACCGTCTGGACTACTTCAACAACCCGAAATCCCGCAATGGAAGTGGGAAAGGATAACGATGGATTTTATCACCAAGCTACCAAAAACGACGGGCGGTTATGATACCATTTGGGTTATTGTTGACCGTCTCACCAAATCCGCACACTTCCTTGCCATGAAAGAAACGGACAAAATGGAGAAACTTGCACAACTTTACATTAAGGAGATCGTAGCCCGACACGGTGTACCTTTATCGATTATCTCCGACCGAGATGGCCGTTTCGTTTCTAGATTTTGGCGTACTTTACAAGAAGCGTTGGGAACGCGTTTAGACATGAGCACCGCATATCATCCTCAAACCGATGGACAAAGCGAACGTACAATTCAAACCTTAGAGGACATGTTACGAGCTTGCGTGGTTGATTTCGGAAAAGCTTGGGACAAGCACTTACCTCTCGCCGAGTTCTCTTACAACAATAGTTATCACGCGAGTATTAAAGCCGCACCTTTTGAAGCGCTATATGGCCGAAAATGTCGTTCACCTCTTTGTTGGACCGAGGTAGGCGACGTGCAAATCACCGGACCCGAACTCATTCACGAAACCACCAAGAAAATCGTTCAAATCCGAGATAGGCTTAGGACGGCCCGAAGTCGTCAAAAGAGCTATACCGACAAACGACGCAACGATCTTGAATTTCAAGTCGGTGACCGAGTAATGTTAAAAGTCGCGCCTTGGAAAGGTGTAATCCGTTTTGGGAAACGCGGAAAGCTGAATCCAAGGTATATTGGTCCTTTCGAAATCTTGGAGCGTATTGGAACCGTTGCTTATCGTTTAGATCTTCCGCCTCAATTGAACTCCGTTCATCCTACCTTCCATGTATCTAACTTGAAAAAGTGTCTCGCCGAACCCGATATCGTCATCCCTCTCGAGGAACTTACTATTGATGACAAACTTCATTTTGTGGAGGAACCGGTTGAAATTGTGGACACCTCCTTCAAGACATTGAAACAAAGCCGAATTCCGATTGTTAAAGTCCGTTGGAACGCTAAAAGGGGACCCGAGTTTACTTGGGAAAGGCAAGATCAAATGCAAAATAAATACCCTCATTTGTTCCCGGCTCCGGAAACGCAAGATCCCGAGGAAGAAACAACGACTACTACGCCTACTTAAATTTCGGGACGAAATTTCTTTTAAGGAGTAGGTAATGTAACATCCCGTCTTTTTCCGTTTACTTTTCCATTTAATTATTTAAAGTTCGTTATATGACTATAACATCTCCCGTTAATATGCATTTTAAATTATCTCGTTTAGGTAATTCACGCACCCGAACGAAAGTTGAGGGACTAAACTTGACAAGGGATCAAACCCTTGACTAGGTCAAAGGGTCATACCCCTTTCATCCATTCATTTTCATCCTCATCTTTTACTACTTCCAAATCCTCTCAACATTCAATCCTTAATTCATCATCTAAATCCGATTTTGGAGGCTAACATCAAAACAAATTACATATTTGGAATCCTCTCTTCATTCTCTACGTTTTGATACTAATTTCATCTCGATTGGGTAACTTTCTAAAAACTCTAAATTTCATAATCTTAGTGTTCTTGACTTAAAGGTGTGTTAATTAGTGTATATGGCTCATTGTGATGTCGTATATGTAATTTGTATGCTCGATCTTGTGAATTGACATAACTAGCATAAACTTGAAAAAGAGCTTGTCAAATCTTTGATTTTGGATAATGAAATGTGTTTAGATGTTAATGGTTGTGTGTTCAAAGTGTTAGTTACTTCATTAGCTACGTTTTGGTGTGTTGATTGACATGAAAACCTTACATTAACATGATTATTGGTTTTGAGATTTTGGTTAGGGTTTGATAAGCTTTATATGAACTTTTGATGTATCAAATGCTATGAAATATTGTTGATAAGTGTTTTGTTGCAACGTGTGTTTGATTACCTTCGAAACGGCATATCATACATGTAAATTGGTTACCCGAATCATGAAATGCGTTTTTAGAACTTGAACCTTTGATTATGAATGTTTAATGCTGTTTTGGGTTGTCGTAGGTGTTGAATTACTTGTTGAAATATGTCTAGTCGTTTTCTTCGTCAAAATACCTTTCCAACGGGGTATGATACATGTTTTGGTTGTTTGCGGATCATAAAATTTGTTAGTTTGGTTTTTGGTTCGTGCACTTAGAAGGTTTCTGCATCAGACTTGAATACCAATCTGGACGCCGTCCAGACCCTTGGACGCCGTCCCAGATTTCCAAGCTGGACGCCATCCAGATATTTGGACGCCGTCCCAGCCTTCAAAGCTGGACGCCGTCCAGACAATCTGGACGCCGTCCAGATACACTGGCAGACTTCTGTCTTCGCTGGTCATTTTACGGAAAATGTTTGTTATGCTATGGACCTCCGATTCACATGTAACTTGTTCTAACACGCTCATATATGATTAAAAACCTCAGAAAAATAGTTCGGGACCCGACCCGAACGTGTTGACTTTTTCGTTGACTTTGACCCGACCTAAGTTGACTTTTAATCAAACTTAACCAAATATTTGTGCAATCGTTCTAACATGCTTTTATACTCGTATCTTGCATGAAACATGACAATTTGACTCACATGTTGTAGTATTCGAGTCGTAACGAGCCATGGGACTAATTGAACATCTTTGACCTATCGTGTTTACCGTTATTGATACAACCTATTGTTTAGGTCAAGACTAGCATTGTTCTTTGCACACGTTTACTTGTTGAAGTACTTTACTACTCGTGCACTCAAGGTGAGATCATAGTCCCACTTTTACTCTTTTGAAACTTACATTTGGGATGAGAAAACATAAACGTTCCTTTTTAACTAAGTGAACACAAGTACAGGAAAACAAACATTCTACATACGAGTTTAGAACAAAAATTCTCAATTCGATTATCATTAGTTACACTTGCCGGGTGTAAGTGAGAACTTATGTTATATGGCCATATGGGTTTGACAAACCCTCATTCAAACGGTTCGCTACCGTTTACGAATGAAATGTATTTTCGAGAAACAGTGTATGTTCTAACACTATTGTGATGGGGTTCTATGGAAGGAATGTTAAGCATTGATAATTGGGTGCTCGTGAAACAAACTTTTGGAATGTATTACTATTATCTCATTGTTGCAAATCTTGTGGTTCACTTGTACTTACTTACTCAAACCTATGATTTCACCAACGTTTTCGTTGACAGATTTCTATGTTTTTCTCAGGTCCTTGAACGATACATGATACATGCTTCCGCTCATTATTTTGATACTTGCATTGGATGTCGAGTATATATGCATACATGGAGCGTCTTTTGGCTACTTTTAAATTGTGTCGCATAAGTTTCATTTGTACTTATAACTTTGTAACGTAACTTGAGGTGGAACTATTCTTGTAAACTTTGGAACAATCTTTACATTTGAAATGAATGCGACATATCTTTTGGTCAAATGTTGTCTTAAAGACTTATGACCACGTAACGGGACCTAAGTAGACGGCGCCGTCAATGATGATTTTGTCGGGTCGCTACATATATGAATATGAATCCTGATTTGGCGGGAGTAATAAAACTAGCTTATTTATTCTCTAGTGGAGAAAGTTTCTGGATAAAATTGGTTATGAACACTACAACAAAAAGGTCAAGTTTACACGCTTATTTATGGATATGCACACGCTTCAGAGCATGTAATTATATTAAGCTCACACTTAGGTATGGCGTGTGAAATTTGGGCGTAACAAAATTTTAAACAATCTACACGCTTCTGAGCGTGAGTGTTTGGACTACATTTCACACTTTTTTAAGTGTGAGTAATTGAGGCTACATCTTCACTCTTTTAAGTGTGGGTTTCAAAGCTACATCTACACACAAATAAGCGTGAGGAACATAAATTAAATTAGTATTTGAAACTACAATTTCACGCTTTTAAGAGCGAGTAATTGAGGTGAATACATGTATACATATATTTATATATAGGTTCATATATGTGTATATGTATGTATATATCCACGCATGCACTCTAAAATTGAAATTGAATACATAAATTGCACCAAAATATGATTCTAGCAGTGAACTTTAAAAATCTAAAATCACATGCATCCATGTATCTTTTACAAGAGATAAAACTCATAACCATCCAGTATACTTCTTATGACTGATACACCAAAATGCATAAAGAAGCACACCAACATATGTTTCTAGCAGCTTATAATGATTTAAAATTAGTTCTTGAAAATCGCAGGCCACAACGCACTCGTTCATTATTTTCTGCAAAAAAGAAAAGAAAACAAATCAACCAAGAAAATATTAGCATGTTAAGTTGAAAATACATTAGTTAACTCAAGAATCTATTTTTACAACTATAGTAGCAACAGTGGTGAGGGGCGTTACCGATTCCGAGCCGAAATTCAGAAGAAATGAACATCGGTAGTCATTTGTGATGCCGATAACTGATACACCGTGAGGTAACTGTTGACGACGTTTTTGATTTTCCCGGGAGCATTACCGCTCCAAATCTTTGAGTTTTGATTATGATAGGAGTTTTGTCTGGGTTTGCTTGCTTCGACCCCGTGATATCAGAACCCTGAGAATGAGACGATTGATTGTTACCAGACTTTCCCATTGTAACCTTTTACACAAGAAAAACCACAAAAAGATTAAAAGCTTTATAGTTAATCGTGCGTAATGTATAAAACTTTTTACGCAGTTCTAGCTATGGTCCCACGGATGGCGCCATTTAGTCGAACATAAATCTGTTCAAATAGCATATTTAATGTTGAGTGCTTGAGGGAGTGTTTAAGGACGTGGATAGCTTTGAACTCCGGTCCGGTTTACCATGAATAACCCCTATCGAGATGATGATCTATGAAAGGGTGACCAAAGCTACGTCCACCATTGATGGCAATTGCCGCAACAATGGCCACTAGAGGTGGTTGCATAGGGTTTATGTTCGTAGAACATACTGTTACCGTAAGTGTGTTTTCTGGATGCAATCGCAAGTTCGAATAATACAGAAAACATTGTGTCAAGTGAAGGAGGTTAGGGCTGTATTTATAATAAAACCCTAACCCTAGAATTCCTCATAATTAGGTTCTAGATCCTATCGGGTAACAACCATAAATAACGAGTTTATAGTTGGAAAGGGATCACGTTTAATTATGGATAAAATCATATATGATTGCTTTCGTGTGCGCTAAGAAAAACCCGCGTGCGCACCTCCTAATCAGATACTCTAGTATTATTCTGGACGTGTACGCTGCACGTGATACGCACGAGCGCCATGCGCGTAGGTACGCGTATCATTAGAAAGCCTGCAGCAAAACTGTCAAATCGAACTACAAACGCTCGGTTTTCAGGATTTGAAAAGACGAAACTACCCCGGGACATCAAGAGAGAGGCGATAGATTCATTAAGGGCAATTACGTCATTTTATAGGGACAGGATTACTGCGGCTGCTGGTGTTAATCAAGGGATTAATATATAATAATTGCCATTTATTTTCCAAAATTTTGTTTCCATACAGAATCAATTGGAATTATAAAAAAAAAAAAAAGGTCCCAAAAAGGAAAGGATCTTGCACGCAATTACATCATATTGAACAAAACTAAAACAATATCGAATGTATCCGTCAAGAACCTTTTACAAATTAACATCGAATGTGATCTCAATCCATCGAAAAAATTAACATCAAATGTGATCTTAATCTATCAAAAATGTCAACATCGAATGAGATATTAACCTGTCAAGGATCCTAAACTTACTGAGTTTAGTTTTACGGAGATAACTAAGCAATTTTACTCCGTAAATTTAAACTGGGGTGCTTGATAGTGCACCCAATATCTCGGACCTAATCTATATAACACAAAGCGATTAAACGAAGGCAATAGGCAACGAAGACATCCCGGTTACCAATGCCGAAGAGCTGCAGCTGAGTCACATGATCGCATAAGGTGAAGAGATATGGGAGATATTCCCTACAAACGGTATACGGCGCCACCAAGATTGTAGAGGAAGGAATCTATGAGACTTTCCATGAGCACTGTAGCACCGTCACCCCGTTTAAGGAAAGTTCACCAACATTTCCATAACCACCTCGAAAATTGATCAAGACATCGAAATCGGGGACAAGCTCTCCGATAACACCATAAAAAGGGATGCTTATTCCCTGAACGAGACACGATCTCATCAGTCATTCACATATCAAACTCATTGAACTCACTTCAATGATCAACAAAAACATTCGTGGTGTAAATTGAGATTATATCCCACTACCTTTGGGGAACCGCCATCGAATCATCAATCACATCCCACATAGTTAATCACAGTTAATCACGCTATAACTCCCATTTAATTCATTAGTCAAGCTGGTCCTAATCAACATTAGGATCGCCCCAAAAAAGTGTACAAACAGATGTAGTCATTACGAATCTTTACATTAAATACTAGAAGAGTTAAATACTACGTAAATTAATATAGAAGAGTTAAAAGACTCTGTTTTTCGATTTTTCTGTACTTCAAGTTCAAAAGAGGTGTTGCCAAGAAATTTGATTTATTTGCTAGTACAGTCCCTGAGTTATTTATCTATTTACAAATTTATGTATAAAATATATTTTAAAATTTTTTACGGCGAAAATATTAATATATATATATATATATATATATATATATATATATATATATATATATAATATATATATATAAGATCGTAAAGATCCGATGGTACAAACAAACGACAATGATTGAAATTGTAAGGGCTCGCTCTGATCATCCTACAAACATTGGGCGAAAAACATTGACTGAAAGAGAGCGAGCACATTGAAAAAATAATGATTCTACAAACGTATAACCACCAAACCTAAATCTAAACACTACATAACACCGGGCACGTATCTAACGCCGCAATCTCCACTACTTAAAAGCCGCACACTAAAATGAACATCGGACACTCCAGCAGCACCTAACCCGAGGCCTGCAAATCAATGTAACCTCTCGTACTCGAAGAACCACATAACACTCCTAATCAGAGAACCACATGCTCGTCAAGTAAGATCAAAATCCCATTCGAGCGGAAAAAAGGATCCCGGGAGAACTACTTCAAAAAAAAATCAATTTACCATGGTCAACAAAGTCAACACACGCCGGAAACGATATCGAGTCCACCCGAATAAACTCGACTACGGGAGAGGCATGAACACTACAGCGGAACGACAACCAAACATTACAAAAAATGACGTCAAACCCATAGAGACCCGGCTATCATCGCAGAATTTTCAGAGAACATTAACAAACCCGTTGATTCCCGCAATCATAGGTCTCCGGTAACCTCCAACGACTGCTACAACATGAAAAGTAACAAGAGTTACCTTCTTGCCACCGGTAGTCACTAGAAGCTGCCAGACAACCGTCAAGCAACATACACAGCCGCCTACCACCGTAAACTGCCACTAGTAGCCGCTGAGGAACGGATGTGATTATGACGGCACCGGGGCCACTAAGATCCACACACCCACCTCAGCAACCGCTAAAGGCATCTGAACAGTAGCGAGGCAGCTACTATGTAACGACCCTACTTTTTCCGTTATCTTTTACCGTTAATTATTTAACGACCGTTAACTGTTATTCGTGCCACGTCATTTCTATGACCTATAATATTATTTTTGTAATAATATATATTAATTATTATGTGTTATATGAATGTTTGTATTCATATCTTAAATTGTACGTTTCTACGTGTCGCGGATTTCTATCCGGCGAATCTTTTCGGTTTTCAAACCAACGGTCGAGCTTTTGGGATTTTTAAGTCCTAATTATTTTAAATATGATATTTTGATGTCATATGATTATATATAGTGTTTATATATTTTATCCGTCGCGTATTTGTTATCTCTCCGAAAATTCAATCGCGTAGTAGCGTTTTCGCGTTTCGGGCTTCGATCGGGCGTTTGGGCCACAAGTAATTTACCAAATATCAAAAATGGGCCATGTGGGGCCCACCCTATTGTGAAACTCAGCCAAACCCTCTTTAGAGAGGGGGTATTGTGTAAATTTTGCATTCTAGTGACATTTAATCAAAACATCACTACATCATATCATTTTAATCAAACCTAAATGAGCTCTCTCCTTCTCCTTCCTCCCTAGGCCGTCCCATATCAGCAAAATCACCATCATCATCATTTGTTCATCATCTAAGGCTTGGATCATTCAATTGTTTGCATAATCGGATTGCTCTCTTCATCCTCTACGCGATTGTATCATTTGATTCTCGATTAGGGTATAAACCCTAACCCTAGATTTTTAATTTTTCTTATATTTTCTGTTTTTGATGATTATTTTGATAGTATGATGATTACATGTTATTGTGTTGATGATTGTATGCGTAGAATTGCTCAAATACATATATTTTCGATTTGATTAATTTGGGACAGCAGCTTTTTTATTCATTTCTGATATTTTAACTGTTATAAAAGTGAAATTAAAGTATCTAGATGAGTTCCTCTCATCAAGACATTAATTTTAGACTCCGGATTCATGTCATTTCGATTCCCGGAACTCTAGATATGATTAAAATGGTGTTTTGTTAAGATTAAATTGTGAAAACGAATTGGTACAGGTATGATCCGACTTTGTGATCATTTTTAGAGTCTTTATGGTGTACTAGTGTGTTAGGAATGATTATGGGATGAACTTTCATGTTCGGGCCATCGAAATCCGAGCCACGGATCACCCGTTATGACTAAAACACGTTTTTGAGCGGATTGAAGATCCAAACTGATTAGTGGCTGTAAGTCACGACTTGTTTACTGTTCTTGGGGT